>NC_065446.1:55747090-56398340 GCF_917563875.1 Diabrotica virgifera virgifera
CATCACACTATCTAGCTACGGGAGGCTCGAAACAGAAGTGGAAGATCAAGTGAATAGAGCAAACAGAGCCGCAGGTTGCCTGAATGACACAATATGGAGAAATAAAAATATCGGAAAAGAAATGAAAGGAAGAATTTACAAAACAGACATCAGACCAATAATGACCTACGCGGCAGAAACACGACCCGACACAGAGAGGACAAAAAGATTGCTCGAAACAGCGGAGATGAAAACCCTTCGAAAAATCGATGGTAATACTCTATGGGACGGAGCTAGAAGTACAGATATACGACGGAGGTGCAAGGTGGATAACATTAATAACTGGGTAAGAAACAGAAGTATAGAATGGAATGATCACATATGCCGAATGACAACAAATAGGGTAGTCAGAACAGCGAGAGACGGTTCCCCAATAGGAGGGCGATCAGTGGAAGACCACGAAAACGATGGAACGACAACTTACTGGAGGCACATTGAAAAAACAGACAGAGTCATGTCTATACAAAAAGAAGAAGAAGAAGAAGAGACTATTCAGTTAAACCCAGTTACATGAAACTGATATACAAAATTTATACTTGTCTCTTCTAGTATATAATTTTTCGCAGGAAGGTCTTCTTCGTCTTCTTGTATAGATAGGACACTGTTTTTCAATGTGTCGTCAGTAAGTTATCATTCCATCGATTTCGTTGTCTTCCAACTAATCTTAATCCTATTGGAGATTCGTTTCCCGTCGTCTTTACTACTCTATTTCTCCAACTTGCATCTCTGCCATACAGGGTGAGTCATGAGGAACTGGAAATACTCCTACCTCGTATAGAGGCCCCTATGGGGAATAACAAATGACCATTAAAAAGTGTCTGCTCCCATTGTTTAATAACATACAGGGTGAGTTGTCAATTTTTACAGAAATTTGTATTCGTCATAATTTTTGAACGGTAAGATCCGCGGGTCTTTTATTTTGGTCAATAATTGTTATACTACATTCGCTCTCGCGAGATTTTTTTTGAGACATTCGGAATAGGAAACGTACAACACAAAAATTCCTACCTCACACTATTAACTGCTAAAATCAACTCAAATCAACTTAATCTTTCATTAAAAAAAGAAGAATTATTAGAAATAGTGGGAGTGTCTACTAATCTCATAAAATTTTGTGAAGTTCATTTCTACAAAATATTTTTATTTTGTACAATAAATAATTTTCTCATTTGCTGTCAATACATTATAATGGTTTAAATAAATAAATATTGATTGGCGTAAGGTTTATGTTATTTTTATGTCTGTTTACTATTAATAATATTGGATATGAGCAGGTGCGTTGGTTTTGTGGTAATTTCCAGTCACTTCTGACAACTGAATTTTTCAAAAAAGAAATTACTAACGTCAGTGTCAAAAAAAATCTCGCGAGAGCGAATGTTGTATACACTACAACCATCTAATCAATTGATTTATTCAAACTAGAAAAAAATCAGGTCCGGACTTAAAAAATTAGATCGTTTTGTTCTTAGAAAAAGTTTCACCCTGTATACGGTTATTCGCATATTTACTCTGTTCCGATAAATGGGTTAACGGATTCAATTAAAAATAAGTGTAAATAACGAACAGTAATATTTATTTTATTTTTGGTTAAAAGGCGCGCTTATTCATCTCGTAAGAGGGTTGTTTATTGTTTGAGGGCAGCGAAGGGGCATCTGAACTGCCTGCCTGCCGTGACGATACTGCAGAGACCACAACGCTATTATCATCATGTTTCCGGTTTTACAATATTAGGCAAAAATTACTACATCCGGTGTTTTAAAAGCTCAGAACCTTCCTGTAGTCTTAAGAAACGTCTTCGAATGCATTTCCAAAGTGCGTTATTGACATAAGGTCTGATAAGGTCATTCATTTATGGGGAATTCAGTTTGTTAAAACTGATCACACCAAAAACATATGGTTAGGGATACGTTTCGTTTCGTAAATCTTAACAGCCCTTCTTTGCATCTTGTTTGTATATTAACTATGAATTTTATATGACTTATATTATTTCGTTTTTAGAAAAGTTATTAAAAAATAAAATTAGCAAAATTAGTAATTAAAGCGTGTCGCCACAACTCTTTTCCCCACACGATTACTTAATATTTTATTTAAAAAATCAAATTTGACTATGCCTTAAAAGTTTGGCAGAGTCAACCATAGATTTAAAAAAATTAACTTTTATTACAAAATTTATTTTTTTTTAATATTTAATTTATAAGTACATAATAATACTACCACTGTTAGTATTATACGTTTTAAACAATACAACCCTTTAACCCAAATTCCAGAATTTCAAAAGGGATAAGTTGTGAATAATATTAAAACATCGCCCTTTATAATATTTGTTTGTAACAAGGGGCCACAAAAATAAACCTAAATTAAACAAAAGCAAAAAAGAAATATTTTTCTCCTCGTTTCTTGTATCACTACCTTCTCACCATGTACGTATTAATAGGTACTATGTATGTGTTGAAAAATTTAAGTGAATGTTAGGAGGCTATAATAATTTGACATTTTCGTTGTTTGAGTACATAATTTGACTTTTCTTTCGCCATTTCTTGAATGCACGGTTGACAGGTGCTGTGTACTTACACAGATTTCTTACAAAATATTTTGCCGAATCTACTTGCTAATTTAGCCGCCCAAGGTATGCACTTTATGTACGATGGGACAGCACCACATTTCTCAGTTGCTGTTCGTCAACATCTTCATGTAACTTATGAAAATGCGTGGATAGGATGCGGGCCACCTAGATCACCTAATTTTAACCCTCTCAACTATTCCATATAGAGTCGATTGAAAGAAATGGTTTATCGAGAAAATATTAATACACGACAAGGAATTGATAAAATTATTGATTTATGTAACATTATCAGAAATAATCCCTTAACTCTCAGGAGGACTATTAGACAGTTGATGGTCCGACAAAGACGTATAGAAACAGTTGGATTTCATTTCGAAAATCTGCTATAAATCTCATCAATTTTTTTTATTGTTTTATTTATTTCTTAAGTTCTTTTATGTATGTAAACAATTCTTAAATTTACAAACATGTAAAGAAATCCGTTTATGTTTAATGTTCTACATATGTATTTTTTTTTAAATAAGTTAACTGTATTTGTTTTGAAATAATATTCTGAGAATTCAATAAAACGGCACTACCGATGAATCACTAAACAAACATTATACAGGGCGATGTTTTAGTATTATTCACAACAACCTATCCCTTTTGAAATTCTGGAAAACATATAGCACGACCAGTGGTAGTATTATTACTTATAAATTAAATATTCGTTTAAAAAAAGTTAATTTTTTTAATAAAAGTTGATTTTTTTAAATCTATGGTTGACTTTGCCAAACTTTTAAGGCATAGTCAAATTTGATTTTTTTAATAAAAATGAAGTAATCTTGTGATAGTCCTGTCGCCAGAGGGGGTACAACGGCCTCCTTAATTCAGATGGACTTACACAAGTTTTCTTGATGTATTTTGACCCGTAGAACACGAATTTTTTGGGTAACAGTCACTTGAGGAATCACATAACAGCGATTTTTCGCAAAACAACACATTTTTTTGTATTTTTTTCGTCATTCTAAGCAAAAAATGTTTTTACAAGTTTTTTCGTAGGATGCATAGTTTTCGACAAAAACGCGGTTATACTTTCAAAACATCGAAAAATTTCAATTTTTGAACCCGAATAACTATTGATTGAAAAATAAAATAGCAATTCTGCTTACCGCATTTGAAAGTTCAAGTCAAATTCTATCGGTTTTGATTATTTTCATTGCTAAAAATTAATTATTTTATTGTTAAACAAAGCTATAAACACATAGTGATTGAATGATGTTTTCAATGCATTTCTAATTTGAAATCGAACGAGTAGGCGCGTATACAGAATTTCTACGTAGATTACGTACACTTCGCGTCAAAAAAAACTGGTACACTTTTTTTCCCAATGTAAACCTGTCTTCAGACTGGACACAATGGCTCGTGAATCACGGCGTTGTTGCCAGCACAGATAATGGAATTGCACTAAATCTAAATACAAAAAATAAAGTTCAAAAATCATGGTGGTGAATCGTAAAACGGACCGTAGGTAACTCAATGTAAAATTATAAACTGTTAAATTCCTGCTTCCCTAATCATTTTACAACAAAAGTCATGAGAAGCTATTTGTAGGGGATTAAAATCTGTATTAAAAACAAAAGCTAAAATTGTTCTAGGATTCAAACACATTCCAACATTTTGAAAAATACCTACATTTGCCACAGTAGGCATGTGTGTAAAAGTTAGGCCCACGTTATTATTTACCTGATTGTTTGCACACTATTGACTGAATAAAACATCTTTATTATTATTACTTTCTCCTCAACTGAGGCTATCTTATCAATTTTATTATTTTTTAAACAAGAAATGATAAAATAAAAATTTTGACAGTTCAAATTGTCAATATTTATAATAACTTCACTGTGACCGAACGCAACCGATACACATTATGGTAATGTGTGTGGCCTAACTTTTGCGTATTTCTGTGAAAAATTCTTATTATATTTCTCATGATTCGAAAAAAATGCATACATTTAATAAAACACATTAAACATTTTGACAGGCGACATTTTCCCCCTATGTGCTTAATATTTCAGCAGTTTCGAATTTTAATGTAATACATAATATTTAAGTTCAACACTTGTTCACTGTAAAAGGTATTCATTTTGTATTAATTTCAAATTTTAATTTTTCCAGTGCGTTTTATTTATTAGTATCTCACAACTTTACGAGAAACCCTTTACATTTCTCGATTTTAAATTAAACATAATAATTTAATGTCATGTCTAGAGTTATTATCTGTCATATCTGTCATAAATTATAATAGAACACGAATTAATTTATGGGTACTTAATTGAGATGATGGAATATTACAAAATTAATAAGAGAATTTTTTAGGATGCATGTTTAAATAAATGTGACTGACTAATCGAGAATGCTCGATGTTGTTTTAATTTTTAGTAAATCTACTAAAAACTTGCGGTCTGCCGCACAGCACTGCTTTTACCTGGTTTGATATAATATTTTAGTTGAACTGGCAACGTTGCCTAGAAATAAGAATGACACATGTGGCAAGACCAATTTACACAACTAGAAAAACACGATTTTCGGTTATAAAACTTGTACCAGTTTTTTTTGACGCGAAGTGTATATTAAAATGCATGCATTGGGCACGGGAAACGCTATGTGTTTATGGCTTTGTTTAACAAATAAAAACTTAATTTTTAGCAATGCAAATAATCAAAACGGATATAATTTGACTTGAACTTTCAAATGCAGTAAGCAGAATTGCTATTTTATTTTTTAATCAAAAGTTATTCCGGTTCAAAAATTGCACTTTTTCGATTTGTTGAAAGTTCAACCGCGTTTATTTCGAAAACTATGCATCTTACGAAAAAACTTGTACGATCATTTTTTGTTGAGAATCACCCAAAAAATACAAAAAATTGTTTTGTTTTGCGATAAATCGCTGTTATGTAATTCCTTAAGTTCTTTGTTTATAACAATCTTATCGACATCCGGACCAACTGTTACCCAAAAAATTCGTGTTCTACGGGATAAAATACATAAAAAAAAACTTGAGTAAGTCCATCTGAATTAAGGAGGCCGTTGTACCCCCCTGGCGAGAGGACTATGAGGAAAAAAGTAAATTTTAATTGCCTATTTGTCTACTTTGTAAAATTCTTATTAGAGTTTTCAAAAACCGTATACAGGCTGAAACTTTTTCTAAGAACAAAACGATCTAAATTTTTAAAGTCCGGACCTAATTTTTTTCTGGTTTGAATAAATCAATTGATTAGATGGTAGTAGTGTAACGATTGACCAAAATAAGAAACATAGGTCTGGATCCCGCGTATGAAAAAAAAGTTGATTAATAGCAATCTGAAAATTTGTTAGTAGCTTAAGGGTGTCTAGTCGGATAAACTTTCATATATGGGAACACTGGAACAGGGGAAGTTTATCCGACTAGACACCCTTAAGCTATTAACAAATTTTCAGCTTGCTATTAATCAACTTTTTTTCATACGCGGGATCCAGACCTAACAAGTCGATTTTACCGTTCAAAAATTATGACGCATACAAATTTCTGTAAAAATTAACAACTCGTTCTGTATATTATTAAATAATGGGAGCAGACACTTTTTAATGGTCATTTGTAATTCCCCATAAGGGCCTCCATACGAGGTAGGAGTATGTACAGTTTCTCATGACTCACCCTGTATGCTCTGTACTATGTCTATGTAATTCTAGCTCTGTCCCATGTCCCATAGTGTTTTACCATCGATTCTTCTAGTTTTCATCTCTCCTGCTTCTAGCAATTATTTTTTGTTCTCTCTCCTGGTATGTAATTAGTGGCCTGATGACTGTTTTGTAAATTATGCCTGTCATTTCTTTTCCGATATTTTTATTTTATTGTGTCAATGCCAACGCCAATATCTGCCAACTTTTATGTGAATTGAATTCTCTACATTTAAAAAATAGTTTCATTGTAAAACTTAAACTAGAGACGTCTTATATTTTAATTCGTTATAAAATAATAATAATAATAATAATAATAATAATAATAAACACCCTTGCCGGTTTCAAGGTCGTTTGCTTTCATCAGAGAGTGTATATTATGTGGCTATCGCTGAAAGAACTGAAACAAATCCGACTGCTAGTACCGAATTACAACAAAACAACAGGATATGGATGCCGTGGCGACATCTGCATAAAACAATTTAAAGTTTTATTTTAATAAAATTAAAAATAATATAAAAAATAAAACTTTTATTGTGACCAAGTTTCTGATAACGCCTTCGTGGTTTCTACAATCTACAAACCAAATAAATGCTGGAGCCAAAGAAGGCCAGGAGAGATCTATAAATTGCATCTCACTTGCTGTCTGTTCAGCGTGCCAAAATTAGTTAATATTAGTTTTACTCTTAACTGAGTATGCGGGACCAAGTTACCGTTGGAATGAGATGTAATTTATAGATCTCCCCTGGTCTTCTTTGTTTCCAGCATTCGTTTGGTTTGTAACTTGTAGAAACCACGAAGGCTTAGTAGAAACTTGGTCCCAATAGAAGTTTTATTTTTGATATTATTTTTAATTTTATTAAAATATAATTTTTAATTGTTCTATGCAGATGTCGCCATGGCATCCATATCATATTTTTTGAGTTAATTCGGTACGAACAGTCGGATTTGTTTCAGTTCAGTTCTTATCAGAGATAGCCATATACAGCGTGAGTCACCACTAACGGGACGGAAGATTACAGCGAAATGGTAAAAGATTTGAAAAACATTTTAAATTAATAGTTTGTAAGTTGATAAAAGCTACATTTTAAAATTATTTTAAAATATACAGGGTGTCCCAATAAATGGCTACTTATCAAAGTTATATTTTTTCTTATGGAATACCCTGTATTTTATTGCATTTTTTAATTGTCCGAAAAGAATAAGGTATCGTTTCATAAGGCTTTCCTATACCTATGTACAGAGTGTTCTGAGTTATGTTGACTTTTCTTAAAATGTAGAGTTTTAAAAAAAGGCTTATTCTCAAGTTATTTAAGAAATTATAAAAAGATTACTTTTACATGTAAATAGTTGGATATTGGTTGGATGTATTCCATGATTTATTATTACGCATTTACTTACAGGGTGTACAAAATTTACAGTTTCATTATTGGATTATTCACTGTGTCATATGATGCTTATTTTAAATGGAACACAATGTATATTAGTAAACAATTATACTAAACAAATTAACCTCTTTCGAATGGTATATGTATGTCCTATACCTAGGTCTCATAGTTTTTGCGTAATTTACAATTATTTAAACTCTTAATCTGTAAATCGATTTTAAAAAAAAGATGTAGTTAATTAATGTCATTGTATCGCATTGTCATTTTATGACAGTGCGGTCTCGTAAATATCTTATAATTAATGTATTCCATGATTGATTATTACCCATTTTTTACAGGGTGTTCAAAATTTACAGTTTTATTATTGGATTATTCAATGTGTCATATATGATGCTTATTTTAAATAAAACATCGTATATTAATAAATTATTATCCTAAACACAGGTTCCTCTTTCGAATGGTGTAGGGATGTTCTATAACTAGGAGTCATAGTTTGTGCATAATTTACAATTTTGTTAAACGGTAAATCGATTTTTAATAGTTATTTATGATATAAGTGTTAAAAACACACGTTTAAGGCACGCATGTGAAAGTTTGCAGAATGAGCGAAGCGAGTTCTGAAATTCACATGAGTGCCTTAAAAATGTACTTTTTAACACGCATGTCATACAATATTTTTTCTACAAACGTAATTACAGGACAATATCTACAAAAACTTTTACTTGAATTTGACCGACATTTCATTTTTATATTTTTTGACATTACATCAAAATTGCCTATACGGTCAATACGAACTGCAGTGCCATAAAAATTTTGAAGCACTAGTGCCTTAAAATAGCATTTTTAACGCTCGTATAGAGTGCTAAAAATTGCATTTTTGACACGGTTGTAGAAAAAATAGTTAAATATGTAAACTTTTGGTTGCTGATTTGTAAAATAAATTTTTTCGTTATTGAAAATAATTAAATACATAACAAAACAAAGAATTTTATTAAAACCAATACATAAATACTACAAAATGAACCACAACTTACTACATATAAGTAAAAAATTATCAGTTATGTAATATAATATATTATGTTCAAAATGGCTGCTTTCTTCTGCACTACAACTAGCGATTTTATCTTCAAATGATTTGCTTACATTATTTTTAACCTAGGTGGTGTTATGACGCAAAAGCGTTCGAAATTCTTAATTTCATATCATCTGGAGTAGTAAGAAGAGTAGCATAATATACAATATTTTTAATATAACCCCATTTAAAAAATCCATTTTTTCAATCCTGGGGACCTAGGTGGCTTTCGTAGATAGCGTGATTGTTCATATATAGGAACAATTAAATTTGAATATCATACACGGATGTTAATACTTTTGATAATTACCAGACCGTACTGTCATAAAATGACAATGTCATGCAATGACATTAATTAACTACAACTTTTGTTTTAAAATCGATTTACAGATTAAGAATTTAAATAATTGCAATTTACACAAAAAATATGAGACCTAGGTATAGGATATCCATACACCATTCCAAAGAGGTAAATATGTTAAGTATAAATATTTATTAATATGCATGGTGTTTTATTTGAAATAAGCATAATATGACATATTGAATAATTCAATAATGAAAATGTAAATTTTGAACACTCTGTAAATAAATGCGTACTAATCAATAATGAAATACACTTAACTAGTATCCATCTATTTAAATGTAAAAGTAATTTTTTTATAATTTATTAAATAACTTGTTATAATAATAAATTATTTGAAATAAGCATAATATGACATATTGAATAATTCAATAATGAAAATGTAAATTTTGAACACTCTGTAAATAAATGCGTACTAATCAATAATGAAATACACTTAACTAGTATCCATCTATTTAAATGTAAAAGTAATTTTTTTATAATTTATTAAATAACTTGAGAATAAGCCTTCTTTTAAAACTTTAAATTTAAAGAAAAGTCAACATAACTCAGAACACTCTTTACATAGGTATAGGGAAGATTTATAAAACTATACCTTATTTTTTGCGGACAATTAAAAAATGCAATAAAATACAGGGTGTTCCATAAAAAAATATAACTTTGATATGTCGCCATTTATTGGAACACCCTGTATATTTCAAAATAATTTTAAAATGTAGCTTTTATCAACTTACAAACTATTAATTTAAAAATTTTTACAAATCTTTTACCATTTCGCTGTAATCTTTCGTCCCGTTAGTGGTGACTCACCCTGTATGCACTCTCTGGTGAAAGCTAACGAGCTTGAAGTCGATAAGGGTGTTTATTCTGTTTATGGCACTCTCTCAACGAAATGAAATACAAGACGTCTCTTGGTTTCGTTTTACAACGAAATTATTATTTTCTATTATAGACCGGTCTAGTTAGACTCAAAAATAGGAGTGAGGTTACAATAATTACCATCAAGCTGAAAATTGGCAGGATTGTTCAGAATACCATCGTAAATGAAATCTAAAAAGTCCTCATAAATCCGACCCGAGCTAAAACATTTACACGGGGTCAAAGGTCACCAAATATGTTTTTTAGCGATTTTCAGCGAAACTGTAAGTTTTATCATGAAATTAGTTCTAACAAAAAATGTAGATTAGATAATTATCTATATAAAAGATCTAAATACTTTTTCCTAAGAGCCACCGTTTTTGAGATACAACGATTCAAAGAGTTGAAAGAGTTGTAATCGTCATAATATGTATAAGTACACCACGTATATACATCACTGAAGCTGTAATACAAGTAAACATAATATTCTATCGGTCAACTTAACTTATATTACACATAATAATATATTATAAATATGATGTTTCTACTATACAGCTTGCGGTCTACCGAGGGATGCAATATATAAGCTGTATTATATTACATTGCCAACAAAAAAAAATCTTTACAAAGTGAATGTAACGTGAAAATAAAAAGAATGAATTAACATTTCAATTATGGCTTATTCTTAACAAAAATATTAAATTGATATTACAAAGTATTAACTTATAATAATTCTTCTTACTTATGCCTTCTTCTTACTTACGTCTTATTCAATTTGTAAAGATAGGTTTTGTCGGAATAAACACGTTCTATCGGTACGTCGAGCGTCGGCTAATCTAATCACCCTACATATTCTTTTCTCAGAAGGGTTTGAACATAATAATGAAAGCCAACTTTCTAGGCAAAATGTTGAAAATTTGAAAAAAAAAATTACTGCTAAAAATATATCCGTAAATAAATCGGTAAATAATGATGCTGATGTAATGATAATTGAAACAGCCATAGAGCAATTCAATTTAACAAATACAACTATTATTGTAGGTGAAGATGTAGACTTGCTCGTATTACTCACTGCTCGAACTCCAATCGGACAAACTATATTTTTTTTAAAACCTGGAAAAGCTCAACACCAATCGGAAATATATGCATCGAAAAGTTTATCTACTTTTGCAAAGTGCCAAAATCATATACTATTTTTACACGCAATCACTGGCTGTGATACATCTGCATTTTCAGGAGGGGTAAAACGACCGTTTTTTTTAAATGTTTGAAAAACAAGATTTACTTGAATGTGCTGAAGTTTAAAAAAACTAATTCAACTCCACAAGAAGTTATTTCCAACGGAATTAGCTTTCATCTCTCTAGGTATGGAGCGCCTAAAATAACTACGTGCTTAGATAAGTTTTGATATGCATGTTTCTTTAAAAATGCTCGAAATAAAAAACAAGTGCAGTTATCTTGTCTTCCTCCAACTTCAGCGGCTGCTCATCAACATATTTTTCGGGTATATTACCAAGTTTAAGTGTGGCTTGGTTATCAGCTAGATCCAAAAGAGTGGGGATGGAAATTAGTCGACAGTTCATTAGAACCAACTCAAACTTTACTCTCACCTGCGCCGGAAAAACTGAACACAATTTTTTGCAACTGTAAAAAGGGATGTAGCGCTAAATGTGGTTACAAAAAGTTGGACTATTTTGTTGGGTAGTATGCAATAATTGTCAAAACCGGTCGTGCTCCAATGTTGAATCACCAACAATTGAGGATTCATTTGATTTTATCGAGAAGCCATGCGATGTGTCATTATTGGGACAATTTACTTGCACCCAGGATGAACAAGAAGAAGAAGAAAAAGAAGAAGAAGAAGAAAAACTAGAAGGTGAAGAAGAAGAAGAACAAGAAGAAGAGGAAGCAGAAGTATTAGAAAATTATAAACCAGTTGGACAAATTTCCCTTTTAATTTATACCGCTTTTTATAACTTTTATCATTTTTAACCCTTGCCAATATCAATTATTTAATAGCTTCAAATTAAACAGAATCATAAAAGATCCGTGGAATAGGCCTACTGGGGAAACCACGTTAAAAAAACGCGCTAAGAATTACACTACCTCAAAGGTGGTGTGGAAACGTGTGCGCATATTATGACGATTACAACTTTTTGAATCGTTGTATCTCAAAAACGGTGGCTCTTAGGAAAAAAGTAATAAGACATTTTTGATAGATCATTATCTAATCTACATTTTTTGTTAGAGCTAATTTTATGATAAAACTTACCGTTTCGCTGAAAATCGCTAAAAACTATATTTGGTGACCTTTGACACCGCGTAAATTTTTAGCTCTGGTCGGATTTATGAGGACATTTAGATTTCATTTATGATGGTATTTTGAACAATCCTGCCAATTTTCAGCTTGATGGTAATTTTTGTAACCTCGAATGTGTAAGTTGACCGGAGTAATTAGTTGTACTCCTAAGTGAGTATGCGGGACCAAGTTTTCCTTGGAATTTTGCCACACTGGACAGGCAGGAAGTTAGATGCAATTTATAGATCTCTTCTGGCCTTCTTTGTTTCCAGCATTCGTTTTGTTTGAAGATTCTAGAAACCATGAAACCGTTACCAGAAACTTGGTTACAGTAAAAGTTTTATTTTTGATATTATTTTTAATTTTATTAAAATAAAACTTTCTAATAATTCCTACATTTATTTCAATATTTGTAAATTAAAATAGAAAGCAACCACGTACTTGCCCCCTTTACTTCTATCATTAAGATTTTGCTATGAAGTAGTAGAATAAACAGGGCTGCTGTTTGAGCTTTAAAAATAAAGAAAATATTTTAGTTCGTTTGGTATAAAAGCTTCGGAAAAACATTTTGGTCTTGTTTTAAGCACCTAGTTAGCTGCAAATCGGAAAATTAGATCAAAGGAACATAAAATCAAAGCTAGTTGGTAAATTTCACGTGCTTTTGTGGTTGTATAAAGCTCCTGGCCTTCTACATAGGAACATAATAGGTACAAATAATAATATATAGGGTGGAAGTCACTTACCGAATAAAATTATTTATGTCCCTGTTTTACTCACTTAGTTAAATGTAGACCCATTAATACCTTTCGGTGTTAGGGCATTCATAATACAATTCATTATAATTACAAGAATTTACAGTGTATATTTATTTCAACATTAATTTTTAATTAACATTTATATTATTTTTATATCTGTGTACTATTAATATTATTTTCCGCAAATCGCCAGGAAATTTTGACATTCCTGTCAAAATTTCTTGAAGGAAAAGTCAGGACTTCCTTACTGTAAGAAAATGTCATTTCCTTACTGTAAGGAAATGATATTTCCGTACAGTTGTTAGTGTTCTACATAAATGATAATTCAACCTCAATACGTTTCCATAGTAACCCAAGTAATTTTATTAGGAATTTCAAAGCACCATTTATTTGGGAATAAAATTATCGCGTTTTTTTTAAATTAATCAATATCTGTCGAATTTTAAACGATTTGCGGAAAAATAGTATGTTTACCTCGTAGGAAAAGCCACATTCCTGGACTCTGTGTTGCAAGTCTCGGCTTACGCCTCGACTTAGCAATCTTCACAGTCGTCCAGGAATGTTAAGCTTTTCCTACCCGGTAAACAATGTACTATTATAATTTAAAATAACATACAAATAAAGTCAAAATTTGGCTTTAGTTTTGAAAGTTTACTGAATGTAAGACCAAATACTTACTATGTCGGGATAGTATCCTGAGGTGTTTTCCTGGTTTTTCCCCGTTATTTACTGTGGAATCACTAACACGAGAATTTTACTGTCACTATTAGTCTAAGTAATGAAGCTTAAAATAGGAAAAAACCTCGCAATTTTTACAGAATGGATCGATTTTCTTGAAAATTTGAGAATAAGTAGTGGATAGTCCAAAAATCAAAATCTATATTATGCCGACAGGCGCTTTTACCATGGGGGTGGTTGCCACCCCATCTTGGGGGTGGAAATTTTTTATTTATTTTAATCACAAAAGTTGGTAAAAACGTTCATTTTAAGCAAAATACGTTCTATACATTTTTTTGATAAAATTGATAGTTTTCAATTTATTCGCTATCGAAAGTGTTAGTTTTATATCGAAAAAATCGATGTTTTAATAAGTTTTCTGCTAATAACTCCATAAGTTTTCCTTTAATCAAAACAACTTTACTTAACAAAAATGTACCTTTTGAAAAAATAAACAAACCCGTTTTTTTTTTAATTTTCTTTAAGACCAATAGTAATCGAGCTATACTTTACTATATATTGTTTCAAAGTCAATATATGTTTCAAAGTGAAAGACGGGAAAACTATGCATTTTTCGAGGACAACTTGTTTAAACTAATTTAAAGTACTTAAAAATGTCTATCTCCAGAAATAACAAAAAAGTCTCTAGCTCACAAAGTAAGTGACTTTTAATGAAAATAATGTCAGTTCCTATTTTTTTCATTTTTTCGGCGAAAAAGTGATCGCAAACAACCCTCTAATCACCACCCTAACTAAAATTAGTCATTGACCTTATTTGGTCTTTTTTATTGATGTATTGTTAATAGGTTCTAGAAGTTTTACTGGCTTAAAATAATTAGTTTTTAAAAAATGGAGTTAAAAGCGAATAACGAATATTTGTAGTTTGGAAATAGCTATTTGTATAACAAGGGAGGAAAGTGCTACTTTTCCTCCCGAGAATGAAGTTTACTGCCCGACGCGTAGCGGAGGGCAGTAATCATTCAAGGGAGGAAAAGGCTCTTTACTCCCATGTTATACATATGGTTTTTCCACCTTCCTCAAATAACAAGCCATTTTGTCATTTTTACTTAATTTATTTATGTAACTAACCAACAAAATTTATTAGAACTAAAACTAACAAGTAGTTACAATATAACTGTCAACTGTCAAATATAAGTCAAATTATTAATGTAAACATTGTGAAATCAGAATAACAATTTACTGTTTTTTACCATTCTGCAAAACACAGAGTGTTTTTAAATAAACGTTAAAATGTATAGATACTTACGTAATAGAAAATAGGTATTGTACAGGGCGTCAATAAGTTATATTTCATGAATGGAATACCATGACGTCACTTTTACTTTTCCTCCCTAGGGAGGAAAAATATTTTCCTCCCTAGGGAGGAAAAGTACAACTTTGCTCCCTAAAATCAGGTCCGAAAAAGTATACTTTCGGTAGAGGTAGGTGGAAAAAATTACTTTTCTCCAGAATAGCAAAATTAGCATCAGAGATATGAAATAGTATATTAAGTATGGAGAACGGTAAGGGTTTTATACCGATCGAAGACAATTGTCTGAATTATTATCTGAGATCGGTTACCCTTAACGCTCGACATGCTTATAACGTTTTTTGCACGATTGATAACATTATAAATTATAAAATTAAACATTTTCGTCATATTGACTAGTTTCATTCATTTTATTAAGATAGATACTTTGGTTGTTAGGTAGTAACTAGGGTGCATAACAACAATGGAGAATTGAGTTTTTATTTAGTTTCATTATTTTATTAAGATAGATACTTTGGTTGTTAGGTAGTAACTAGGGTGCATAACAACAATGGAGAATTGAGTTTTTATTTAGTTGTCAATAATTTTAAGTACAATTTTGATTATTATAAATTAAAATATGAGCGAAAGTGAATTTGAAGAAATTGAACGGGCTTGGGAAGAAGGGTGTTCCGCAATTATTTCCGAAAAATCCAAAATCCGTTATCAAAATACCTACCAAAGTTTTAAAGAATGGTGCGGAGGCAAGAATTTAAGAATCGAAGAAAAGTATATAAAACTTCGTCCGTTACAAGTAAAATCAAATCATTTGTTCTTAAGATACGCCAAAGCAAAATGTTGTGCTCAAGTAATAGGGAAAGGGACAATCGGGGGCTGGCCTTCTCAAATTGCCAAATTCTTAAATTTGCCTAATCCCGAGAACTATACTGGCCATTCGTTCAGGAGGACATCAGCAACGCTTTTGGCTAATAAAGGTGTTGATGTCCTCGGATTAAAGCGTCATGGAGGTTGGCGTTCATCGACAGTAGCACAAAGCTATGTAGAAGATTCTCTTCAAAATAAAATAGATTTTGCCGAAAAATTATTGTGCAATACTAGTAATACTAATAATGTATGCGATTCTGCAGGAGTTTCTGTTAGAAGTGAAACCACAGCCCAAACAAGTGGGATTTAAACACATTAAATAATTTAACAAATTGCACCATAAGTTTCAATATTAATAAATAATTCGTTAGTTTTCTTTATTCTTTCAAAAAATAAATTAAAATTAAGAGATTTTTTAACTCGACGGTAAGTGAATCACTTACCGTCAAGTTGGAGTACTTACCGTCGAGTTGGATTACTTATCGTCGAGTTGCTAGTAAATGTCACCTACTGACGTAAAACCTGTCACGGTAAACAGTCAAAAATGATCAATCGTGCAAAAAATGTTTAAATACGAAATTGTAGCCTACTTAATTCCCAAGAATCTGGTTTGCAAAAATTTTTTCTACGGCAAAAATTTAGTGAGCTGTTGACAATTAAAACTTGTAATAACATGCAAAAACCACCTTTACCAACCATTTTAAAGTCACCGCTTTTTGCGACTGAGGAGTTTAAAAAAATTCAATATTAATAGGCTTATATATCTTGTAAAAACCTACAAAATTTTTTTACCAAACTTTCTAAGGTAAAAAATTTAGAAAAATTGCAGTTGAAAAATCAATATACAGGGTGCGCCAAACCACTGGTCTTCTTTGATTACGGCTAAACTATGAGATATACAAAAAAATGTTTATAACAAAACTAATGTGTATCAAAGAGGTCTATAATTTAAAATTATTTTCAATTATACAGGGTGGGTCAGAACGACGGTATGAACCAAAGTTTTATTTTTTTAAATAGAACACCCTGTATATTAAATCATTTTTGAATATATTATTTAAAAATATGAAAAATTTGTATAAGGTCTTATAGGCCTAAAGTTAATAATTTTCGAAATATTTACATTTTTATTGAGAAAAATGGTAATATTTATAGGGTTGTGGATTATGTTTCCAAGGAAATAAAAATTTAGGTGATAGGTCAAAGTTTTTAAAATATAGTGTTATATTTAAATCATTTAATATTTTTTACTTTTAGCCATAAAATATACAGTGTGATCACTATTTGCAAATACAAAATTTTCTCATTTTTTTTAAATGGGACACCCTGTATATTAGTTTTGCGTTTTATAGTAAATATTACAACCTTTCTTTTGGTATAAGGTTGTATGTACCTAGCATGTTTCGTTTTGTAGATATTTTAAAAAAACTATAGATTTTACGTGTTTGCGGATTTTTTATTTAAAATTTTTTTTGCAAAAAAAAATAATTATAATCTGGTTTTAGAAACATACACTAAAATATAAAATATGAAAATAAAAACGTAATTAAAGATTAAAATAAATCGTATGGTAGTACAACTCAATTGAATTTAATAACTTAAAATTATTTTACAAAAAATATTTTACCATATTAATGAATGCATAAATTAGTTACTAAATTAAATAAACAACCAAATTTTAAATCAACCGTAATAATTTTTCTACTACAGCAACTTTCCTGTACCAAATTAATTGTTAGTTAAATTGTATTTAGTTAAACTTTTATTTACCTTTTAAATTTACTTACATACATCTTGAGAATATAAAAATTATTATAAAGTATGCTTTGAAACAAATGAATGTTAAATGTATCATCCAAATTATTTATTAATATAAATAGTATTTACTGGTGTCACAAAAACTGGTAATACTTTTGTAGTTGAAATTTTTGTAACAATTTTTTATATTTTAAATTTTAATTTTTTAACCGAAAAATTTTTGGATATGACATTTGTTTTGGGCGAAACCATTAGAAATTATTACCAGCTTTTGTGACACGAGTAGGTACATATAGATACTATTTACTTCTTAATATACTTCCATAACGTTCATTTGTTTCAAAGCATACTTTATACGTTCTCAAGATGTAGGTAAATTAAAAAGTTATTAACTGGTCTTACTCGTAAATACAATATAACTAACAATTAATTTGGTACAGGAAAGTTGCTGCGGTAGAAGAATTACTACGATTGATTTAAAATTTGGTTGTTTATTTAATTTAGTAACTAATTTATGTATTCATTAATAAGGTAAAATATTTTTTGTAAAATAATTTAAAGTTATTAAATTCAATTGAATTGTACTAGCATACGATTTATTTTAATCTTTAATTACGTTTTTATTTTCATATTTTATATTTTAGTGTATGTTTCTCAAACCAGATTATAATTATTTTTTTTGCAAAAAAATTTTTAAATAAAAAATCCGCAAAAACGTAAAATCTATAGTTTTTTTAAAATATCTACAAAACGAAACATGCTAGGTACATACAACCTTGTACCAAAAGAAAGGTTGTAATATTTACAACCAAACGCAAAACTAATATACAGGGTGTCCCATTTAAAAAAAATGAGAAAATTTTGTATTTGCAAATAGTGATCACACTGTATATTTTATGGCTAAAAGTAAAAAATATTAAATTATTTAAAAATAACACTATATTTTAAAAACTTTGACCTAGCACCTAAATTTTTATTTCCTTGGAAACATAATCCACAACCCTATAAATATTACCATTTTTCTCAATAAAAATGTAAATATTTTGAAAATTATTAACTTTAGGCCTATAAGACCTTATACAAATTTTTCATATTTTTAAATAATATATTCAGAAATGATTTAATATACAGGGTGTTCCATTTAAAAAAATACAACTTTGGTTCATACCGTCGTTCTGACTCACCCTGTATAATTGAAAATAATTTTAAATTATAGACTTCTTTGATACACATTAGTTTTGTTATAAACATTTTTTTGTATATCTCATAGTTTAGCCGTAATCAAAGAAGACCAGAGGTTTGGCGCACCCTGTATTTAAAAAAAAAAGAGGAGAAATCCGATTGGAAGCATAATAATAGTAATAATAGTAAGTTAGCGGTGTTTTTAGTCATTGGTCTTATTCATTCTAATTTATTTATGTATTATTAAGAGATTCTAGAAGTTTGACTGGCTCAGAATGATTACTTTAAAAAAAACTGGAGTTAAAATGAATAACGAATTTTTGTGGTTTGGTAAAAAATTCCATTTTCTTGAGAATAGAAAGATTAGCATCAGAGATACGAAAAAATGTTTCAATATAAAATTGTAGATTCCCCAGAACTCGATTTGAAGAAAAATTGTCTACGATAAAAATTGAGTGAATTGTAAATGAGTATATCGAAAAACGTTGATTTTTTCTATACAAAACTAACACTTTCGATAGCTAATAAATCGAAAACTATTAATTTTATCAAAAAAATGTATAGAATATTTTTTGCTTAGAATTAATATTTTTATCAACTTTTGCGGTCAAAATGTAATAAAAATTTCCCCCCACGAGATGGGATGGCAACCATCCCCATGGTAACAGCTCCTTTCGGCATCATATAGATTTTGATCCTTGGACTATCCACTACTTATTCTCAAATTTTCAGGCAAATCGATCCATTCTGTAAAAATTGCGAGGTGAAAATCTTCGGTTCCTGGACTACAATGCATATGGTTGTCTTTTTAAAGACAGATGACATGCTATCATTTTTTATGACGAATATTCTTGAGTTAAAGTTGATTTCATGTAATCGAATGAACTATTTTTCAGTAAAGTCGTCCCAGGAACGCAACTCATAATTATTGGCAATATCATGTATAATACATGTCTGAATTACCAATATGAACGGGTCAGATTAAATTAAATTATTAGAAGAATATTTTTTATTAAGCAACAACATTTTTGTTTAATTGATTAATATTTTTTATTTTGATAAACGACGTCCAAGGTAATCGAAACGTCAATAAAATCATTTTTTCAAGTTAAATTTTGGCTTATTTCCCAATTAGAATAGTTAAATATTTTATTGTATGCATTATTCTTACATATACTAGCAGTAGCTTACAATAGAAATACATGATGTGGAAATTTATTGGCCTTGTTAAAACTCGACTTCTATGAAAAATCGATCAGGCTTTGGAATTCGTCCTACGCAAAACTTCTTATTTCTTTATGCCTTTAAATAAATCAAGATATCTACGGTTGTCGTGTGGATATAAACCAGATATTTTATTAAGGTATTTTTTATATCGGAAATTTATTTAATAAGATTTCTTTGCACGACTTATATATTTATAGACGAAAATCCTTCCAACTTTGGCCGACTTCTTATTAAAAACCCAGTTTCTAAGATACCACAAATATTAGAATAGTATAGTCTGTTTACAAAAAAACTTTGGAAAGACTAAGGAAAGATAAACGGTACAAAACAAACCAAAAACGGCGACCACTGTTTTAGGTTTGTTTTTTGAGGAGGTAATAAAATTATCTCACAATAAAACACTGAAAAACGTTTGTTTTTCTATACTTCCACAAAATTTATTACAACTATGTTATTACTACAGCTGTTTCGGCAAAGTGCCTTTCTCAAGTGATATATTTTACAATGTGTTTGCCTTTTTAAGTCTTTAACTGAAGAGGTTGAGGAGTGGAGAGCTGTTTGTCTCGAGTTGGTTTGGCAAAATAACAACAAAAATAGCCAGATACATAAAAAAGAAAGGAATAACACCAGCTTTCAGAACTAACAACAACTTAACCAAACATATTAAAAACAATAAAAGCCGAAAGAGAAAGCAACTACAGAGTGGTGTGTACAAACTAACTTGTGGTGACTGTCCGAAAACTTACATCGGTCAAACTGGCAGAACTTTTGACAAACGGATAGCAGAACACAAAAGGGCTTTCAACAATAGAAAAACAGACACTTCTACATACGCACTTCACCTTCTAGATCATAATCATTCTTTCAATGAAGAGTTTCAAATTCTACATATTCAAAATAAAGGCCTTAAGCTATCACTTTTAGAATCAATGGAAATTAATAAATTGAAAAATACAGATATAATTCTACATGACCAACTCGAGACAAACAGCTCCCCACTCCTCAACCTCTTCAGTTAAAGACTTAAAAAGGCAAACACATTGTAAAATATATCACTTGAGAAAGGCAATTTGCCGAAACAGCTGTAGTAATAATATAGTTGTAATAAATTTTGTGGAAGTATAGAAAAACAAACGTTTTTCAGTGTTTTATTGTGAGATAAAATGAACTTCCATCAAGTAACGGTCGAATCCATCAATTATGGTAATAAAATTATCATCATCATTATTATCAACAACAGCTATTCCATCCATCGTCGGATGTAAGCCTGTGATGGTACACGACAACCCTCACGGAATTTTCTTAATTTATTTGATATAAAAATAAGGTCATAATATTATAATTGCAATTTGTATAATTTATTACGATAGTAGCAAAGTTCAAAGTATTGAACTCATTTGAAAGACTGCAAATAAAGCACACGTCATCCCTAATATACGTATAATAGTACCTCACCATATATGGTCATACATATTGGCACTGTTTTTAACTATAACAGATATAAATAGGAAGGTCGAGTACCTGAGACAGCGTTGTTGTCATTACACTTTGTCGCGCGTAGTCAGGGGATCTAGTTACCGAGAAATGGGTTATCCCCGACCTATCTCAAGGTCTACGTAATGTAATTGTAAATTTAATTATATAAGAATAACGTTTCTGTAAAAAGTTTAAGTTTGTTAGTTCGGGGTAGTATCTTCGTCTAGCAATCCCCAACTTCACAAGCCTCCCTTGGGTGTGTCCATTTATATGTGTTTGCTGTTTTTGTATCCATTCGTGCCCAGCCATTCGCTTGATGTCATCAGTCCATCTTGTTTGAGATCTGCTTTTACTTATTTTGCTTGCTCTTGGTCGATACTACAATATAGACTGGACAGCTGGACATTAAAGCAAGAACACATAAATAAGCTACAGTCATTTGAAATGTGGTGTTACGAAGGATGCTTAGAATAGCATGGACACAGAGGAAAACGAACACGGAAGTATTGCGAGAAATGGGTAAAGAATGCGAAATAATAAACACAATAAAAATAAGAAAGTTACAATATCTGGGACACGTAATGAGGGGACCGCGATATGAAATGCTAATACTGATAATACAGGGAAAGATAAGAGGCTGAAGGAGTATAAGAAGAACGAGAGTGTCATGGTTAAAGAATTTAAGGGACTGGTTTAGATGCAGTTCTATAGACCTCTTTAGAGCAGCGGTGGATAGAGTAAAGATAGTGATGATGATATCCAACCTCCGATTAGGAGACGGCACTTGTTCGCTTCGTCTAACGGTTGTGTTCTTTCTATTCCATTCTTCCTATGTGTTCTACCAAGTTCCATGTTAACATGGCAATCTTCTGGATCACATTTGATACTGTTGATCGTCTTCTTAGCTCTTCATTGGATTTGCGATCACTGAGCTTAATATTGAGCATTCTCCGTTCCATAGTTCTCTGAGTTACTCGAAGTTTGTGGAGGACGCTGTTGTTAAAAGCCCAAGTCAGAACTGTCAATACGTACTGATCAAAGGTTTTTGTCCTTAGAGTATTTGGCAAGTTTGATTTAAATACTGTTTGTAATTGACCAAATGCTGCCCATGCTAAGGAACATCTTCTATTTAAATCAGCCTAAAGGTTAAACTTTGACAGTTTGATTTTTTATCCTAAGTATATATACGACTCAACCTTTTCTATACAGGGTGGGCCAAAGAAAGCAGTCCACCTCGATATTTGGCAGTATTTATTAGATTTGACGAAAGGAAATGACGAAACAGGTCGATCTTAGATCTGAGGGGACACATTTTTACGGTACATGCATCTGTCATTTGTCAACCCCCTCCCTTCCACTTCCCCACCCCTTATTTCTAAATAGGAAGTAGGGGTCGTTTGCTAGCTCATTTGAAACGTTATTCAATTCTCTATTCATTAATATTAACATTGACATAATTATTAATTTAATAATAAAAGAAGAATGTATGTAATTTATTTAACTCAAAATACATTCTACTGCTGATAGAAAACAAAAAAAAATGTTTATTTGATAAATAAACATTGTTTGTTGCTCAAATTAAATATTCAACCTACCAACAGGCAGATGGGTTGCAGCTTGAACATTGAAATTAAGCGAAAAGTAATGTTTATTTATTAAAAAACATTTTTTTCTATTTTCTGTCAGCAGTAGAATGTATTTTGAGTTAAATAAATTACATGCATTCTTCTTTTTGTGTCAATTAATTTAATTCAAAATAATTTTTCTTAGACACTCTGTATAAAAACTTATGTCAATTTTAATATTACTTACTAAATGGAGAATTGAATAACCTTTCAAATGGGCTGGCACACGACCCCTACTCCCTATTTAAAAATGCGGGGTGGGGAAGTGGAAGGGAGGGGGGTATGTACCGTAAAAATGTGTCCCCCCTAAAAAAAATCAAATAAATACTGCCAAATATCCAGGTGGACTGTTTTCTTTGGCCACCTTGTATTATTATTGTGCAGAGGTATATTCTCAGTTGTTATATCTAGAGCAGAGGTTCCCAACCGGTGTGCCGTGGCACACTGGTGTGCCCTGAAGTCCCTGTAGGTGTGCCGCGAAATTTGATTATACTCACTATCATTATAGCGATTATTTACCCAAGTGTGCCGTGGCTGAACCAGTTTTTAAGTTAGTGTGCCTCAAGCTAAAAAAGGTTGGAAACCGCGGATCTAGAGATTCGTTGGTTAGATATTTAATTTTTGGTAGATTAATTTTTATCTCATTTCTTTTGATTTAATCCCATTTCTTTTGATTTGGTATAATCTATATCTAATAAGGTCTTAAGGTCTAATAGCATTTCCTGCAAGTCTTCTCTGTCTTAGGATAACATCATCGGCATATCTCAGATGGTTTAGGATTTCGCTCTGTCCATCGTCACTCCTTTATTTGCCCATTTCAAAGTTCGAAACATAACTTCTAGAGCTAAAGTAAATAGTTTGGGTGAGATAGAGTTCTTGTCTAACCCCTCTTTGCAGTTTTATTTTTTCTGTTTTTGTTTTTGTTTTATTTTTTTTATTTGCAAGGTTGCATTGTCACGTATACAATAAGCGCAGCACTACTGGATACATGGTCCGACGCAGATGGTGAGCAGGATAGGCTCTCCTGGACTTTTGTAGAAATTCTATACAAATTCAGTGCAAACTCGTTACTCAGGGGTATTTTGGATCGCTGAATACGAATATTATATCGTCAATGGTCTCCGAGACACCTAGTGCCCAAGAGGCACTACACTAAATTCAACAAAACATCCGTCCTGGTCCTGGTAGGCCAAATATGACACCTGGGCAGTAATTTTTCGATTTAGTGACTTTTCGAGTGCTTTTTCAGCTTCGTTTCCTGGAGTATAATTACTTACAATTCTTGGGCTGATAAATTCCGGTATATGAGTGTGAGTGTGTGCAGGCCCGCTGAGAGGGTGGTACAGTCGGTACATTTTACCGGGACCCGGCGATGTAAGGGGCCCGGCGTTGACCAGATCAAAGTCATAATTTTTCTCGTTTTATTTTTGCTCTTCACGTAATGTGCAAAATTTACATCAAATAAAGGAAAACGGCGCAAGAAGCCTGAGATATTTTTTCATAGTTTTTCTGGGCCTAGAAGATGACGACAATATTATGAAAGAAAATTCATGTTATGTGCGAGTTCTGGCTCTGTCCTACCATTCAGATCTTTATTGTGCCCTTCTCCATTTTCTTATTTTAGAGCGATATACAAGGATAATATTAGTAATCTCTGTTTCTCCAATAAAGGACCCCGCAACACTCCGTATGAAAAAGTGGTCCCGGTCAAATTTAACGAAACTTTGGCCAATAATAGTTCTCAGTGAGTGGATTAAAAAAGTCCATGGCACCTGGGTCTGAAAAACTATTATTCTCGAGTTACAGCCTTCTGAAATTCTTAAATTCAGGTACTCGGTTTACGCTAAGTGCACTAATTCACGGTCAAGTGAATGAAGATATCTATTATTGAAAAAGGGAGACTCATTTTCTTCACTCATATTTGCGTGTTGCATATGAATTCGTGGTTAAAAGAAGATGCATCGAATTTTAGTCTTCAGGAATCCTCCGAAAATACTCAGAAAACTGAAGAAGTGCGATAGAAAATGTGTTGCTACAGCGACATAAGAATTATCATGTTTTCATGAATGGTTCAGACTTATCCAATACCAACATAGCTGCAGTTCCGCCTTATCTTTAGAAAACTACTGAACAGCGCCGGATCTAGGGGGAATAGGGTAAATCCCCCCGTAACAGAATCCAGAATTAAAGAAAAAGTTGTTGAAACATTAAAAATATATAAGCTGCCATGAACTTACGACAGACAGACAAATTCAACCCAATTTACTCGACAATTAGGAAAATTCAGGGAACTTATTCCACATGTTATTATTTATGTCTTGTAGTTTGGGTTTATCTATTTTATGTATTTAGGGGTTGGTGTTTTATTGGAAGTCGCCCCCTCTCCCAAGGCAAATGTTCGGCCACTACTACTGAAGCACCTTCAGAAAATTGAGGAACAACCACAATAAGTGCTGCTAGAGCAGAACAAGACATCTCACGTTTTCACGCATGCAGAATGGAGTGCCTCTAAAAATCATTAGATATGCCGACGAAGCAGTAGTTTTTGCAAAAAGCTTAGATGATTTGCAAAGAATAATCTCCAGCATATGAGATATGAGTAGAGAAAATGGACTTGATCTCAATATAAAAAAATAACATACAAAAGTACATACATGGTAGTAGGTAAGCGCGAAATATTAATAACAATCTTCTATGGAAAAATGGGGTTTATGTCATCTTCAACTATCTGTACATTAAGATTTTGTTGATTTCGCTTAGGTGCATCATATGTCGTGTTAACTAACGACCTATCAGGATACTTCAGTAGCAGTGGCGGAAGATTTGCCTTTTGGGGAGGCGACTTCCAATAAAACACCAACCCCAAAATATATAAAATAGACTCAAATTACATAATAGACATAGGTAATAACATGTGCAGTAAGTTCTCTTTATTTTACTACTGTTGAGTTGGCTTGAGCTTGCCTGTCTGTAGTAAGTTGCATGTAAGCTAACATATTTCAACGTGTAGTAATCATGTTTCAACAATTTCTTCTCAATTCCGGATAGTGTTACGGGGGTAATTCCCCTATTCCCCCCCTAAGTCTGCCACTGTTCAGTAGTTTTCTAAAAATAAGGTGGAACTGCAGCTATGCTGATATTGGATAAGTGTGAAACATTCATGAAAACATGATAATTCTTGTCCATCTAGCAGCACATTTTCTATCGCACTTCTTCAGTTTTCTGAGGACTTTTCAGAGGTTTTCTGAAGACTAAAATACGATGCATCTGTTTTTGGCCACGAATTCATATCCAAAATGCAAATATACATGCGGCAAATGAGTCTGTCTTCTTGCAGTAATAGATATTTTCAATCACTAGACCGTGAATTAGTGCAGTTAACGTAAACCACGTACCTGAATTTAAGAATTTCAGCAGGCTATAGCTCGAGAATAATAGTTTTCAGACCTACAGTTCACCAAGAATAGCTGAAAGTCTGAAATTCTAACTGCCTGCGCGAACAATGAAGTGAGAACGCACTCGGAAGGAAAAAGATAGCCTGTACGCGCGGGTGAACTTTAAAATATAGGTACAATCGGAGACACAAATATAGAAACGTAAATTTTGAATAGTTTCTAATAGGTCCCGTACACAATTATTATTACTGTCATTACTTTTCTTCAGTATATTTGTAGTATTTTTTTTTTACAAAGTGAGATGTAATAAAATAGATCCAACAAAAACCGCTTGTGTTGCTATAAATTATGGCATTATAAACCAAAAATTATATTTTTATATTGACTATTTATACTTTATATTAGCATTATATTGACCAAAAGGTTTCGGAGAAAAAGGGCGTAAGCAGTAGGGTAATAAAGTAGTAATAAAATCGTCTATTGCAATACTAAATAGAAATTAGATGTTCGGTCCCGGTGAAGCATAAATATGGTGTCTTTGTACCAGTACCTTTTGTTAAAAGAGATATTTATAACCTTTCTCGTATCCATTTCCATAACATTTGTCGTCATCGTTTTATTCAATCCACACAAACTTTTCACTAATTTAAAATCAAAACTGACATTTTTTTCAGCGACATATTGCTTCATAGAAGCCCATACTAACTCTATAGGATTCAAATCCGGATAATATCTTGGGTAACCGTAAAACTGAATGTCCTTTATCCTCGAGTATTTTGTCAATTTCATAGGTTTTAAACAGAGGTTTGTGTAATTTTATAATGTCGTATAATTCAAATTTCAACATGTCATCTGTAAAGGAAATATTTCGCGTTGTCAGCCAGTGCTGCATTTCTGCTTTCCTGGAAGACATAGTTGGACATTTCTCAGTTTGTACGTTGTGATACTATCATGGTTGATTGATACATTATCAATCACTAACGCTGTTCGGGGGCAAATTTGGTATCAGTTTATCCTGAAGCCACTTTTTGTAATTGTCGTAGTTCATTGTATCATGATAATCTCCTGTTTTTATAGTAGGTTTGTAGCGCAGATAAGCGTTTTTAACAAAACCACTTTCACCTCCAGCATGCACTATCACAAGCATCTGTCCTTGAGATACTGGTTTTTGTATGCCCTTGTTTGAACTATCAGACCAGCTCTTTTGGTAGGTATGAGATGAATGGACGTATGTTTCATCCATGTATATAATTGGGCGATTTGCGTTCCTGTAACGTTTCATACTACGTACGAAGTTCAGTCTAAGATGTTAAATATTGGGCTTTTCCATTAATAATTTTCTATTAGTTCTGGTTTTTCGCCAACGAAATCCCATCTTTCTAATTACTGTTCGTAGGCTTTCTATGGAACCTGAGTAGTTGTACTCCTCTGCAAATGTTCTGTGTATGCGTTTCACAGTTGGGACTTGTTTTTGTATTATACAAAAATCCATTATATATCGTCGAAGACGCCCTATATCAAAATCGTCCAAGCACGTTTTTGAAGCGCTTTTTTTTCTCTTTTTGTTTGGAGTTACAAATGAGGAATATTCGCCATCTTCAATTAATTGCATTTCCCGAGCAATTTTTTGAACGCTGCTTAAACTAACACATGTTGCCAATACCACACGTTCCTGCACTTTTTTCAAATCTCTACACGATTCATTGTTTTTCGCTTCATTTATCATAAAATGAATCACGTTTGCTATCACTTCCCGTGTCTGATTATTTAAAACTTTTTCCTTCAGATTCGATTTAAACAAAATTTGCAAATTTTAAATTGATTCTCCTTTGCGGTTCGTACTTACAAAAAATGTTTCGCAGACTGTACCGACTTGTTCACGTTACAAACGGTAGATATTAAGTGTACGCTCAGTGCGAGATCCGTCGGATGACGAATGCGCATCATGGGCGTGGTTATTTTCAGACTTTCAGCTATTCTTGGTGAACTGTACGTGCCATGGACTTTTTGAAGATATTCTTCTTTAGCGGCGAATCGATTGAGGGTAAAATTTGATTGATCCCCGCGCATGCGCACACCGACAGTATAGTATTAGTGGTTATACGGGCTCTGATTGGGTGTTGAAATTTTGAAATGATCTATCAATAATTGTTCAATATGGAGGTTATCGGTAAACAAAATATTGTATAATATTAGTTTTTAGTGACTTTTTAAATAGTTTTGAAAAGCCGGAGGTACGTAATTCTAAATGTTTCAGTTGGAAATAACTAATAGTTTCAATACCTATCTATTTGGAAAATGTAAACAAAATAATGTAGTTACCTATTAGTAGGCAATGCTTTAATTTACATAATCTTATTACGAACAAACTTTCTACAAATCTTCATCTCATATATTGTTTTCTTACTCTATATTTTGTTGTATTCTATTTCGACAAAAATCAAACTAATAATTTTATTAAATTCATATAAATTTATGGTGTAAACGTTTAGTTTGTGTATATTCCCACATGACGTACACGCGAATGTGGTGCAGTTTGAAATGCCGTCAACTTTCGTACGGCGCGGTAGACGTGAAATGGGTTCGAGCCCCAAGCAAGTTATTATTTTTTTATTTTTTTTTATACATTTTATGATTGTAAGTATATTATTATATAATTTTTGAAGATATTCTTCTTTTTTGAAAGTGGTAGATAAGAAAGTTAGTTTGATTTTTAAATAAAATAAGTACAAATAACCTTTTAAGTATATTTACTTCGTTTAAATTACCTATTATATAATAGAAGAATGGCTTCTTACGTGCGTACAAAGTACACACACATTCTTTTTTAATCTATTCACTGAGGACTATCATTGACCAAAGTTTCGTTAAATTTGACCGGGACCACTTTTCCATAAAGAGTGTTGCGTGGTCCTTTACTTAATAAAATGAAACATCTCAAGGAATCATTATTTCTTAAAGTCGTTATTGTGTTAAAAATATTTTGCGCATTTCCGGTGACAGTCGCAGAAGCGGAAAGATACTATTTGGTAAAATCATGCGATTTTTTGAAAATTATAGACATCTTCATATATCTTTATATATTTATATCATAAAACTCGAAAACACCTGTACCTACCTATTATTAATATTTTCAAATCTCACATTATAAAAATATAATCAAAATTTGTAGCAGATGGATTTCTACTACAATATTTTATAAAAAATATCCATTAATTTTAATCCTATCCCAAGAAAAATATCAATTTTTCTAATTTATTTTGTCAGTTTAAATATCTTTAAAATTTCCTAAGCCGCTCCTGTTCGAAATATTTCAGAATATTTTCGCAACAAAGTAAAATCATAGGAAAGTTCCTATTTATTTGAGTAGCATTTACCAACTACGTAGATAGTTATTGTGAAATCATTCATTATTCGAGAATGAATCCTCTAAAAGGTTTGGTGTTTTTCCTTTAAGTTTTGAGCGATAAAAATCCCATGTTATTATTGGTCTGCATTTTGAAAGATCCTTGAGTTGTAGTTGACGATTGGTCAATAGTTTTGGCCGAACGATCGAGAAGAAATGCATCGTTTGGACGCGAGAGAGACGTGACGATGTAAAGTTAGTTCTAAAAGTACATCAGCTCTGTAAGCATCTTTTTGTTAGAACTCAAAAAGTCGCACTTTGCCGGCCAAAATGGTTTTCTTCTTATAGTAAAAGAACTAATGGATTTCTAACATGTCAAGGAATATAATGACAATAGTTTCACGGCATTTTAATGGATATATTATTGTGAAACAGTTCTATTGTTATGCAGTTTGATTTGCCGGTAAAAGAAGTGCGTGGTTTCCTGGTTCCTGTCCTTTATGTAGCTGTTGCTATTTTTATGATGTTTTGATTTGTTCATGTTCCAGTAAGAAATGCCCAGATGATATTATTTGGTATCGATTTTATCCAGTTTTGTAATGATTTGAATATCTTCCCCTCCCAGCCCCGTCTGAATGGAGAATTTTGAAGTTCCAAGTGTTGTGACATGGATTTTTGTTTTAACAAGGTATGATAATGTTTATTTTAAATAATTCACAAGTGGATATTATTGGTAAAGGTTTTACATAATTAAAAATGTTTGTTTTCAACATGGAAAATATATTATGTAAAGTAAATATTAGATGGCAGTGACATTTGACAGCCATGTCAAATTTTTGTTTTGGTACACTGCTAAAAATAAGGTTAAAAATTGTAAAATCATGTATTTTGTTATTATTATTCATTTCTGGTTTGAGAATGTGTCTATTCTCAATAAAAATAAAAAGGTATTAAGGTTTAAATAAACATTATAAAATGTACACATCTTTATTTCTGTAACCTCTTTATTTAAGAAAATTATTAACAGATATCTAATACAAGTGAATAAGTTTTAGAACAGAAGAAAATATAATGGCATAGAAGCCAAATGATGATAATTTGTAGCCCACTATAACCCCAATGAGGAATCTACGATGAATGTCCCCCAGTTGCTTTCCAGTAAGTACTCGATATGAGAATTTGAGGATTTTTCAAACGGCGTCCCAATTTGTTTAAATAGTAGGAAAGTCCTCAAGTCTGTGTAAGTATCCTTTGCTTATTTGGTTATGTAGTTTAGTCTTCTTTAAACCCTCCTACCCCTCCCAACGAATCTACGACCTGCCACCGCACAAAAAATGAGCTGCCGTTCGCATGAAGGTTTGCGTGTCTGTTCCTTCTGCTAGCCCCATTTCGACTCCCCAGTATCTCTATAGATAGTCTTTCCTTGATCCCATTAGAGCAGACAGGTAAAACGCTTCAACTGGCACCCAACGTGTGAGGCCGATTCATTTTTCTGCCTCCTTCAGTATCCAGTTGTTGTCTTGTCCAGTTGAACGCTTCAAATTTACATAATAATTTTTGTTATTTTTGTTTACGCATGTTAATAATATTTGAAGCGTTCAACTGGACAAGACAACAACTGGATACTGAAGGAGGCAGAAAAATGAATCGGCCTCACACGTTGGGTGCCAGTTGAAGCGTTTTACCTGTCTGCTCTAATGGGATCAAGGAAAGACTATCTATAGAGATACTGGGGAGTCGAAATGGGGCTAGCAGAAGGAACAGACACGCAAACCTTCATGCGAACGGCAGCTCATTTTTTGTGCGGTGGCAGGTCGTAGATTCGTTGGGAGGGGTAGGAGGGTTTAAAGAAGACTAAACTACATAACCAAATAAGCAAAGGATACTTACACAGACTTGAGGACTTTCCTACTATTTAAACAAATTGGGACGCCGTTTGAAAAATCCTCAAATTCTCATATCGAGTACTTACTGGAAAGCAACTGGGGGACATTCATCGTAGATTCCTCATTGGGGTTATAGTGGGCTACAAATTATCATCATTTGGCTTCTATGCCATTATATTTTCTTCTGTTCTAAAACTTATTCACTTGTATTAGATATCTGTTAATAATTTTCTTAAATAAAGAGGTTACAGAAATAAAGATGTGTACATTTTATAATGTTTATTTAAACCTTAATACCTTTTTATTTTTATTGAGAATAGACACATTCTCAAACCAGAAATGAATAATAATAACAAAATACATGATTTTACAATTTTTAACCTTATTTTTAGCAGTGTACCAAAACAAAAATTTGACATGGCTGTCAAATGTCACTGCCATCTAATATTTACTTTACATAATATATTTTCCATGTTGAAAACAAACATTTTTAATTATGTAAAACCTTTACCAATAATATCCACTTGTGAATTATTTAAAATAAACATTATCATACCTTGTTAAAACAAAAATCCATGTCACAACACTTGGAACTTCAAAATTCTCCATTCAGACGGGGCTGGGAGGGGAAGATATTCAAATCATTACAAAACTGGATAAAATCGATACCAAATAATATCATCTGGGCATTTCTTACTGGAACATGAACAAATCAAAACATCATAAAAATAGCAACAGCTACATAAAGGACAGGAACCAGGAAACCACGCACTTCTTTTACCGGCAAATCAAACTGCATAACAATAGAACTGTTTCACAATAATATATCCATTAAACTGCCGTGAAACTATTGTCATTATATTCCTTGACATGTTAGAAATCCATTAGTTCTTTTACTATAAGAAGAAAACCATTTTGGCCGGCAAAGTGCGACTTTTTGAGTTCTAACAAAAAGATGCTTACAGAGCTGATGTACTTTTAGAACTAACTTTACATCGTCACGTCTCTCTCGCGTCCAAACGATGCATTTCTTCTCGATCGTTCGGCCAAAACTATTGACCAATCGTCAACTACAACTCAAGGATCTTTCAAAATGCAGACCAATAATAACATGGGATTTTTATCGCTCAAAACTTAAAGGAAAAACACCAAACCTTTTAGAGGATTCATTCTCGAATAATGAATGATTTCACAATAACTATCTACGTAGTTGGTAAATGCTACTCAAATAAATAGGAACTTTCCTATGATTTTACTTTGTTGCGAAAATATTCTGAAATATTTCGAACAGGAGCGGCTTAGGAAATTTTAAAGATATTTAAACTGACAAAATAAATTAGAAAAATTGATATTTTTCTTGGGATAGGATTAAAATTAATGGATATTTTTTATAAAATATTGTAGTAGAAATCCATCTGCTACAAATTTAATAAAATTTATATTTGAAATGTTTCTTAGTATTGATAATGTTATTTCTACAAAATTTTATCAATGGTTTTCTCTCTTCACTTTTTGCCGGGGTCCCGCTCTTCACTTCTTACCGGTGCCCGCACATCCCTCTCGGCGGCCCTGAGTGTGTGTGAGCTGAAACTGTCTGTATGGAGTATATCATCAACATATTATGTTGATACTAAATCCCCGCTGTATGATTTTATTAAACACTATAATCTAGACTTAGCTTGACACTGTATGTTGAGAAAAGAGTTTATTAATCAGTAAATAATTATCTTCATATCCCTGTTGTAACACCAAATTTCGAAATTATTAATTACTTATTGAAACAAACATCTCCGACATTACTAAGAAACCAAATTTAAACAACAGGATTCACGACCCTTTGGTCAATAATGCAGACGAAACAGTCTTACGGGGTTTCTGCTCTTTAACAAATCAGAGCGAGGCTTGTCACAGTCTAATTGAAACTATATGTGCCTGTCTATTCGATGTCACGAAGCTGATTAAATTTCGGTGAAAACTTTCGTGTCCTAGTTTCATTGCGTCTCGATCCTAGATTAAATGAGAGCGCCTGAAATTCTATTCCACCAAGCTTTATTTTTGTTTGCAGTTTGTATTAGGTTAAAAAAAATATAACTCCCGTTTATATTTTTTGTTTATTACCAAAGAACGGCAGTTCTCGCCAGTGGCGCACACCCACACCCCCTACACGCAACACTATATACAGGGTGTAACGAAAATACAGGTCATAAATTTAATCACATAATCTGGGACCAAAAATAGTTTGACTGAACCTAACTTACCTTAGTACAAATGTGCATATAAGAAAAGTTACAACCCTTTGAAGTGACAAAATGAAAATCGATTTTTTTCAATATATCGAAAACTATTAAAGATTTTTTATTGAAAATGGACATATGGCATTCTTATAACAGTAGCATCTTAAGAAAAAATTATAGTGAAATTTGGACACTCTATAAAAATTTTATGGGGATTTATTTCATTTAAACCCCCCCAAACTTTTGTGTACGTTCCAATTAAATTATTATTGTAGTACCATTACTTAAACACAATATTTCTAAAACATTTTTGGCTCTTAGTACTTTTTTGAAAAGTCAGTTTTTATCAAGATATTTTGAATATTTGTCAAATCCACCACATATTTGTATAGGGTTAAGTACGATTATGAAGACTTGGTAATATGTAATATGAAAATTTATGTATGATTTACATTTTTAGGTATATTTTGAACCGTATTAAAAAAGAAGCCATCTCGATAAAAGGTGCCTTCTCGAAAAAATACAAAGAGGCAAAAAAGTTTTAAAAACATTTTGTTTAACTAATGGTATCGCAGTAATAGTTTAATTGGAGCGTACATAAACATTTGGGGGGTTTAAAGGAACAAAACCCCCATAAAATTTTTATGTAAACATATTAAAAAAGAAGCTATTTCCTTGTGGCATTTTTATAATTACGTATTTTTTATGGGAAATAAGCCACAATTTTATTAAAAAATGAATTTATTAACGTTTCGAAGCCCAAATCGGGTTTCGTTGTCAAAATACAAAATACTATTTTGTATAAATACAATAGTATTTTGTATTTTAACAACGAAACCCGATTTGGGCTTCGAAACGTTAATAAATTCATTTTTTAATAAAATTGTGGCTTATTTCCCATAAAAAATACGTAATTAAAAAAGAAGCCGCAACTCGATAAAAACTGCCTTATCGAAAAAATTTTAAGAGCCAAAAAAGTTTTAAAAATATTGAATTTAACTAATGGTATCACAATAATAATTTAATTGGAACGTACAGAAAAGTTTGGGGGGTTTAAGTGAACAAAACCCCCATAAAATTTTTATGGAAAGCACATATTTCACTATAATTTTTCTTTAAGATGCTCCTGTCATAAGTATACCACATATCCATTTTCAATAAAAAATCTCGAATAGTTTTCAATATATTCGAAAAAATCGATTTTCATTTTGTAACTTCAAAGGGCTATAACTTTTTTTTGTGCATATTTGTACTAAGGTAAGTTAGGTTCATTCGAACTATTTTTGGTCCCAGAATATGTGATTTAATTTATGACCTGTATTTTTGTTACACCCTGTATACATAGTGTGACCAACTAGCCCGAAAAATCCGGGACATGGCCCGAATTACGAAGTCATGTCCCGGCGTCCCGGACAAGGCTTCCGGGCCATCCGAATTTTCAACGTTTTGGTAAAATTCTATTTTGAAATATTTAATACGTTATTCTTCTAAGAATTCACATCAAATTGAATTGGTGGGACAAAAAAAAGTCGACAATTTCTAGAGTGTAAGACTAATATACCACATCCAAAACGCATGCATTTTATATCGTGGTATTGTAGTTCTACGAAAACTAAAACGGTGGACTTTTTTCGTTTCTGTATTTTAATTGTCTTCTGAAAAAAAATGGCCCGATTTTCATTGAAATGTCCCGGATTTTAGGTATTTTTTTCAGCCTTGTCCCGGATTCGACTCAATTGGAGTTGGTCACACTATGTATACACGAAATTTTCGATTTTCTAAATATGACGAAATTGAAAATTGTACCAATATGCAGACTACCTTGGATAATAATAAAACGGAATGGAATTAATAAAGCAATAGCTCTGTGAATGTATCCTCAAAGAAATCCAAACCAGCTGTCACAAGTACAGATGGATAATGAATATCTTTTGGTCCTTTTTATATTCTTTTCAACAAGCTGACATCCCAATAAAAATGAATGAAAAATATATTGATATATCAAGTAATGGGATATTAAAACTAAACTTTTTCCTCAAATCCCGGATCAATTTAAGACCATAAGAATGCAAGGATATTCCAAATTGGCCAGCGAAGTTAACAAATGTTCGGATCCGTTTGCAACATCTTATTTATGTTAATTGAGTTTTTCATGAAATACTGCTATTAAAATAAAATTGTAAAATCAGTTAGAGCTCAAAAATGACATCATTATTTGCGTTTCGAACAAAGAGCTCAGGTTTGAACACTTAGTTTCCAAAAAAGTAGGCACATATCTATACATCGTCATTAATGGTGCTACAGCCCTATAAAAGAGCCTCGGCCCTTCCCAAGTCTATTACGCCAGTCAGTTTTATCTATTGCCAAGTGTTACCAGTTTACTGCGCCTATTTCTCTACCATCCTCATCCACACCATCCTTCCACCTGAGTCTTGGAATACCCCCTATTTCTACTTCTTACAGGTTCTGACATAAGGATTCTTTTAGGAGGGTTGTTCTGCTGTAATCTTGCTAGATGTCCTACTCATCTTCGTCTTCCCAATTTTGTAAGAGATACTACGTCTTTACCACCAAATATACATTGTGGAAGGCAATAATTATGGAATAAAATTATTTCTGTCCTTGTTTCAAAAATTATAAAAAACGCTCAGACCCGTCGAGTTTTAAATGAAAATGTGCACTTCTTAAATATAAATATAAATGTACAGGGTGATTCATGCAAGTCTAGCAGAGTCCATAAGCTTTAGTTTTAATGGAACACTCTGTATATTTTTATATTTGTAAAAGCTGCTTAATAACCTGATTTCAACGGACTAAATCATGTTGCATGTATTATGAATAATACAGGGTGAAGTTTTGAAATTATTAAGTAAGGAAATCACTTATGGAATAAAATTGTTTATGTCCTTATTTTAGAAAATTATAAAAAATGCTAAGACACATCAACTTTTAAATTCAAATAGGCGCTTTACAAGCTTAAATTTAAATATACTGGGTGATTCACGCAAGTACAGCATAGTCCATGATCACTAGTTTTAATGGATCACCCTGTATATTTTTATGTTCTTAGAAGCTATTTCACAACCTCATCTCAAAAAAGCGTATTATGTAGGGTCCATTATGAATAATACAAAGTGAAATTTCAAATGTACATTCAAATTTAGGTTTAAAAGGCGTATATTTATATTTAAAAATGGACGGGTCGTTGCGTTTTTTTTTAAGTTTTAAAATAAGGACATAAATAATTGTATTCCATAAGTGCCTTCCACCCATAAGCAGATGGTTTTCTTCTACCTTGGAGATATCTGCCATATTTATACACGTTGTTTAATTCTTATTTATGTTTTGGAAGGTAGCCAAGTTTATGTTCTTATATCAACAACAACAATATTATGAAAATGTGCGCGTTAAATTTTGAATTTGACACGTTATTATTTAAGCCATGAAATAAACATAATTTTCAAAAAATTTCTTTTTTTTTTTTTTGGAAATTATTTCGTAATCCCAACGCGATCCCCGAGGGGGTCGCCACTCTGAGAACCACTGCTATACATCATAACAAAGCGGTAAGACCACTTCCCCTAGAAGTCGCGTCATGAATAATAATTAACCAGTATTGTAAAATAATCTTGATCAAGTAATATTTTGTTTAAAAACTTTATATACATACCACTACTCCATCAATTACTTACTTAAATAATTGTCCGGGATATTTCAATTTAGTTACTAAATCGATGAAAATGTACCTACTTATGGTGGGATATCTAAAATTGGTAACTAGTTCTCTTCCCACTATACTATGTAACTGATAAGCATGTAATCCATAATCCCAAAATTATCTGTGTACTTCCAGAAATGTTCAATTTTGCGGAATGCGCCTATTTCAAAATCGCCGTCGGCCTTCACGTTCACGGCCGCTTGTTTGCACGCTAATTACTAAACTAGAGATGAAATGTGTATTCAAAATTTTCCGTTCAAAAGAGATATGATATGACATATTCGAAGTTTACATTTCGCAATTATCAATCTGCGAAATAAATAATGAACCAACAACTTTTGTATGTTTTTTTAATACCCACACAGCCAGATACAATTTTTTAAATAGAATACAAGAGTTTTGCACAGTGATTATACTCTTCTCGCCCAGCGACCGATCAGGGCATTTTTTATAAACGATCAAAGATAGGCCTCGGATAGATTAGGTAAACTCATTAAGAAAATACATAAGGTACCAGCAAAACTCCAGGTAGTGATGGTATAAACGCGGAACTAATTAAATGTATAGGTGCTACTTTGACTAATCAAATATGCAAAATAATATTGAGGGCCTGGACTGACGAACAAATCCAGAAAGAGTGGTGTATTGGAATCGTTTGCCTACTACACACAAAGGGTAATAAATTGGAATGTTGAAATTATTGGAAAATAGGCCTCTTTAATACAGTATATAAAATATTTTTAAGTATATTCAAGTATCCTAAGCGCATATCCAGAGAAGTACCTTCTTGGCGAATATCAAAGTGGTTTTAAGCCTGGTCGATCAACAAAAGACCAGATCTTTATGCTAAGGCAAATACTGGAAAAAACGCATGAATCGATACATACCATCTTTTCGTAGATTTTAAATCGGCCTATGATAGTGTCCTATGATAAATTGTATGAAGCCATGGATGAATTCCACATCGCCAAGAAACTGATAAGATTGGTTAAAGCTACAATGCGTAAAAATTATGTTATTAACAGGGCCAACACAGGGAGTTTTTGTTGCTACGTAACGTAACGTATCTCCCTTATACGTAAATCACTAATAGTGCGGCCGATATGTGAAACAATTGCACATTTAATGATACAAGCATATAATTTGGACCACATATACAACACATATAAAGGTTTAAATTAAGATATGAGGCCATCTCAGATTTTGCCTTTTACAAAAATGGCGGGCATTCAAAATGGCCCCTATACATATGTGTTTAATAGTACGATAACTTTTGAACGAAAAGTCCGATTTCAACCAAATTTAGTATATAGGTTCTGTTTTTGATTTACAAGATGGATAATGGTGAACCAGAAGAATCGGTTTACCAGAAGTTGTGTTTTTACTGGTTGTTTATGTAAAAATATGTTTTTTTTTCAATTTTTTCCCTCTGTATATATTAATTTTTCAAAATGGTAATACCGCAATTGAAAAGAGCGTAAAAATATTTTGTAAAAAATATTTTGAACTTTTTAGTTATGTTAATTACCATTTAATAAATGCATAACGTATCTTCACATGTACCTATGTGTGGCAGATTCGTGCAAATATTATAAGAATTATTGTGCATTTAGTGGTAGAAGCACATAATTTAGACCACGTATACTACACCCATCAAGGTTCAAATCTAGATATAACTCCACCTCAGATTTTACCTTTTACAAAAATGGCGGGCATTCAAATTGGCGACTGTACATATGTGACTAATAGCACGATAACTTTTGAACGAAAAGTCCGACGTCAACCAAATTTGGTATATAGGTTATTTTTTTGATGTGTAAGACCAAGGTCTTAAACCAGAAGAATCGATTTACAAGAAGTTGTGTTTTTCCTGATTTTTATATAAAAACATGTTGTTTTTTTACTAATTCTTTCACCCTGTATGTATTAACTTTTCAAGAAGTTTATATCGGCGTTGAGTGTAAAAGTATTTTTTAGGAAATATTTTGAACTCTTTAGTTATGTTAATTACCAATTACTAAATGCATAACGTATCTTCATATGTACCTATGAACCTATGTGCGGCAGATTCGTGCAAATAATATAAGAATTATTGTGCATTTAATGGTAAAAGAATATAATATGAACCACACACACTACATATACAAAGATTCAAATTTAGATATGAGGCCATCTCAGATTTTGTCTTTTACAAAAATGGCGGGCATTAAAAACGAATTTGCCGCACATAGCTACATGTGAAGATACGATATGCATTTATTAAATGGTAACTAAAATAACTAAAAAGTTCAAAATCTTTCCAAAAAAATATTTTTACACTCTCTTCAATGGCGGTATTACCTTTTTGAAAACTTAATATATACAGGGTGAAAGAATTGAAAAAAAAAACAATATATTTTTACATAAAACACAGTAAAAACACAGCTTCTGGTAAACCGATTCTTCCGGCTCAAGACCTCGATCTTATTCATAAAAAAACCTTGATGCAAAATTTGGCTTAAATCGGACTTTTCGTTCAAAAGTTATCGTGCTAATATTCACATATGTGTAGCCTCATCTATGAGATGGCCTCATATCTAAATTTGAACTTTTGTATGTGTAGTATATGCGGTCCAAATTATATGCTTCTACCATTAAATGCACAATAATTCTTATAATATTTGCACGAATCTGCCACAAATAGGTACATGTGAAGATATGTTATGCATTTATTAAATGGTAATTAACATAACTAAAAAGTTCAAAATATTTCCTAAAACATATTCTTACGCTCTTTTCAATGGTGGTATTACCATTTTGAAAAATTAATACATACAGGGTGAAAAAATTGAAAATTAATTATTTACATAATATAAAATAGTTTTACATAAAAAACCAGAAAAAATACAACTTCTGGTAAACTGATTCTTCTAGTTCACGACATCGATCTTGTAAATCACAAAAAGAACCTATGCACCAAATTTGATTGAAATCGGACTTTTCATTCAAAAGATATCGTGCTATTAGTCACATATGTATAGTCGCCCATTTTGAATGATCGCCATTTTTGTAAAAGGCAAAATCTGAGATGGCCTCATATCTAAATTTGAACCTTTATATGTGCAGTATATGTGGATCAAATTATATGCTTGTATCATTAAATGTGCAATTTTTATAATATTTGCAAGAATCTGCCGCACTATAACGTCCCGTAAGAATGATGAACGTTAATAGGTAGTTTTTGTAACTGCCTAACGTAACGTAAAGTCATTTTTAAATTCCGTTGACATTAAAAAAATAAAACAATGTTTACACAATATAGATACAATTAATATACAAATATAAAAAAGGTAAAGGTGAATGATGAAATTATATGGTTTTAATTGCTTCTATTTAAATATCAAAATATAATTTTTCCTTAGTTTTAAATTTTTTATTTTAGTTTATACCTACTTTTTAGTTGTAAATTATTGTACCTACATCAGAATTCTAGTATAATGTAAATAGCTTGTTCATATTTATTTGAAAATTTTACTGAAATTAGGTCATTTGTTTATCTAGTTATTGTGGTGATCACTGTATTTCTTAAATACAAGATTTGTTTGTTTTTCTTTATTAATAGACAACTTGAAAAATCAATCAAATTTTAAATTATGAAGTTCCAATTTCCAATAACAAACATAGACTAATTTTACTCAAATACACTAAATGAATATAACCTTAAATGTTTATACACCGGCAATCCTCTGATACTCTGATGAAATGTTGATTTGGTAGGTAATCGCCGTAATCGGGTAAGATCCGCTTTTGCATTCAGTAACTTTCGTCTCGATAGGGATGCGTCTGAACGTACGTATCAGAGCGTTACTTTAGGCCTTTAGGTAATACGTATCGAGATACGGAAGTTCAACCATTAATGCGCAAGCGTATATGTCAAGAAGATACGTTACGTTTACGTATTTGTGTGCACAAAACCCTAGGGAGTTTTTGTAACTACCTAACGTAACGTATCTCCCTTATACGTAAATCACTAACGTACCGTAAGAATGATGAACGTTAACAGGTAGATTTGTAACTGCCTAACGTAACGTAAAGTCATTTTTAAATTCCGTTGACATTAAAAAAATAAAACAATGTTTACACAATATAGATACAATTAATATACAAATATAAAAAAGGTAAAGGTGAATGATGAAATTATATGGTTTTAATTGCTTCTATTTAAATATAAAAATATTATTTTTCCTTAGTTTTAAATTTTTTATTTTAGTTTATACCTATATTTATACTTTTTAATTGGAAATTATTGTACCTACATCAGAATTCCAGTATAATGTAAATAGTTTGTTCATATTTATTTGAAAATTTTACTGAAATTAGGTCATTTGTTTATCTAGTTATTTTGGTGATCACTGTATTTCTTCATTACAGGATTTGTTTGTTTTTCTTTATTAATATTCAACTTAAAAAACAATCAAATTTTAAATTATGAAGTTCCAATTTCCAATAACAAACAGAATAATTTTACTCAAATAGACTAAATGAATATATAAGATGTTTATACACGGGCAATCCTCTGATACTCTGATGAAATGTTGATTTGGTAGGTAATCGCCGTAATCGGGTAAGATCCGCTTGTGCATTCGGTAACTTTCTACCCCAGACTGTGGGTGAAGAAACGTGATATAATTCAGGAATTTTTGAAACCTATCAGGTGTTGTAAAGGAAGATGCCAGGAATAACTTTTACTAAAATGTGACCAAAAATATTGTGACCTTTTTTTTATTGCGATTTTCATTTGTTAAATTTGCAATTTTTAAAGATTTTTAATTTTGCAGCTTAGGATATTGATTCTAGAGAAAAACTTTTTAATAGATAGTTGTAGTAAAATAAAAACCTACAATTTGGGCTATGGTAAGTTTAATTTTGTTTATTGGTTATTGCAAAACAGCCTGCGAAATATCCAAATTGGCCGTTTTTTTAAATTGCGTTATTTGTTGTACAAATATTTATTTTTTATTTTTTAAAGCTTTAAAATGAAGATCTTTCAATTCCAAACATAAAAAAAATTGTCTGACCGGATTAACGAATTTGTTCCTTAGATATTATAAATTATTATAACTTCTTGAAAAAAAAATCGTAGGGAGTTGGTGAAACATCCAATCTCCTTCTAAAGAGTTATATTTTCATATTTTGATGTAACTCAATGCCTAAAACATTTTTAAACCTCTAATTGTTGGGTTGGAAAATAAGGGGGCAAATTCGTTATAAACATTTAGAGCTGAAGCGGTCCTGTACATCCTATGAGTTTTTAACTTACAGATTATTGTTGCTGAAGACGAAACAAGGATTTATAAAAAATAAAACATTTCTACGACCAACTGAAGCCGAGCTAAATGTTGGGTTTGAAAATAAGGGGGCAAATTTCGTTATAAACATTTAGAGCTGAAGCGGCCCTGTACATGCTGTGAGTTTCTAACTTACAGATTATTGTTGCTGAAGACGAAACGAAGATTTATAAAAAAAATAAAAAATTTCTACAACCAACTGAAGCCGAGATAATTGTTTCTTTTTTCTTAAATCGTAGTGCCTTTATTTATAACAATTAAGAAATTATTTTACAGTCATTGACTAAACGAAAACTTATATTATCTTAAAATAAAAAGTATTATAAAATATAGTTACATTTAATTATTAAAAATTATTTTTAAAATCGGTGCTTTTGCGAGCGGCCGAATTTTGCAAATCGCCCGGCTCGCTTCAAATCCACGCGCTCGGAAAATTTTTACGTAACTTGTATTAAATTTTGACCGAAAACAATTTAATAGTATTACCATTATAATATACAGTCTATTTACCACTTTATTTGTTTTTCTTGATAAACTTTTATATGTGAAATCTCATTTCTGAAGAAATAATATATTACAAAAATGATACATAATATATTATATGAAATATATAACTATATTTTTAATTTTTTCATTATTATATAAATATAATAATAATAATGTTACTTCTTATTATACAATATAAAACTTTTTCTTCTTGTAGTGACTATTCGTTTTGGATGTTGGCGACCATCATGGCAATTTTGCAAATCCCATTTGGAAACTGAGAACCAGGAAAGCGAAGAATTACCTTGCTAGAAAATTTACAAATTTACAACTTCAAAACTTTTTAGAGCAGCAGTACCGATTTAGTATGCAAGTACAGATTGCCATGATGGTCGCCAACATCCAAAACCGATAGTTACTACAAGAAGAAAAAGTTTTATATTGTATAATAAGAAGTAACATTATTATTATTATATTTATATAACAATGAAAAAATAAAAAATATAGTTATATATTTCATATAAGTATATGTATCATATTTGTAATATTATTTCTTTAGAAATGAGATTTCACATATAAAAGTTTATCAAGAAAAACAAATACAGTGGTAAATAGACTGTGTATTATAATAGTAATATTATTAAATTGTTTTCGGTCAAAATTTAATACAAGTTACGTAAAAATTTTCCAAGCGCGCGGATTTGAAGCGAGCCGGGCGATTTGCAAAATTCGGCCGCTCGCAAAAGCACCGATTTTAAAAATAATTTTTAATAATTAAATGTAGCTCTATTTTATAATAATTTTTATTTTAAGATAATATAAGTCTTTCTTTAGTCAATGACTATAAAATAATTTCTTAATTTTTATAAATAAAGGCACTACGATTTAAGAAAAAATAAACAATTATCTCGGCTTCAGTTGGTTGTAAAAAATTTTTTTTTCTATAAATCTTTGTTTCGTCTTCAGCAACAATAATCTGTAAGTTAGAAACTCATAGGAAGTACAGGGCCGCTTCGGCTCTAAATGTTTATAACGAAATTTGCCCCCTTATTTTCAAACCCAACATTTAGCTCGGCTTCAGTTGGTCGTAGAAATTTTTTATTTTTTTATAAATCTTCGTTTCGTCTTCAGCAACAATAATCTGTAAGTTAAAAACTCATAGGATGTACAGGGCCGCTTCAGCTCTAAATGTTTATAACGAAATTTGCCCGCTTATTTTCAAACCCAAAAATTGGAGGTTTAAAAATGTTTTACGCATTTATTTACATCTGAATATGAAAACATAACTCTTTAGAAGGAGATTGGATGTTTCACCAACTCTCTACGATTTTTTTTTCAAAAAGTTATAGCCTTCGACATTTGACCTCATCGGATAAATAATTTATAATATCTAAGCAACAAATTCGTTAATCCGGCCTTACAATTTTTTTTATGTTTGAAATTTAAAGATCTTCATTTTAAAGCTTTAAAAAATAAAAAAAAAAATATTTGTACAATAAATAACGCAATTTTAACAAACGGCCATTTTGGACTTTTCGTAGGCTGTTTTGCAATAACCAATAAACGAAATTAAACTTACCATATCTCAAATTGTAGGTTTTTTAATTTACTACAACTTTCTATTAAAAAGTTTTTCTCTAGAATCAATATCCTAAGCTGCAAAATTAAAAATCTTTAAAAATTGCAAATTTAACCAATGAAAATCGCAATAAAAAAAGTTCACGATATTTTTGGTCACATTTTAGTATAAGTTATTCCTGGCATCGTCCTTTACAACACCTGATAGGTTTCAAAAATTCACTGAATTATATCCTGGAATCGACCTATTTTTCACTCACAGCCTGGAGTATTCGTCTCGATAGGGATGCGTCTGAACGTACGTATCAGAGCGTTACTTTAGGTAATACGTATCGAGATACGGGTGTTCAACCATTAATGCGCAAGCGTATATGTCGAGAAGATAAGTTACGTTTACGTATTTGTGTGCACAAAAACTCCCTATCGACAGACGTTTGAAACGCATGTTGGGTTGTGACAGGGAGATGCGCTGGCGTGTCTTCTTTCAACATAGCTCTGGAAAAAAAGTCAGAGATGTCCGAATACACAACAGAAGAAATATTTTTAATAAATCATTCCAAATTTTGGCATATGCAGATGATGTGGACCTAGTTGCCCGCACAACACGCAAACTAGAAGAAATGTATACCACCTTCTCAAATGCCTCAAGAAATATGGGCCTGTAAGTAAATAAGGGAAATCTAAGATGATGGCATCAACACACAACAATAGAGCTAGAAACATCGGTTACCAATTCACGACTGATAACTCTACCATTGAAGTGGTGGACAAATTCACACACTTAGACCTGATCACCAAAGAGAACGCCATGACCGAGGAAATCAAGCGGAGGATAATTCTAGCAAACAAATGCTATTTTGGACTGAGTAGACACATTAGAAGCAAAAATGAAAGCCAAAAAATAAAAATAACCATACATAAACCCCTTATACAACCAATGTTGACATATGGATCGGAGATATTGACCATCTCCAAGGCAGACGAAAACCTTCTGCTTATATTTGAACGAAGGATCCTGAGAGAAATATGCAGTGACATTTGGCAAAATTCTGTTTGAAGGAAGAGGTATAACTACGAGATATAGCATAGATATGTTTGATGTTAAAGACGTAGTATCTCTTATAAAAATAGGAAGACTAAGATGGGCAGGACATCTGGCAAGATCACAGCGGAACCACCCTCCTAGAAGAATCATTATGTCACAACCTGTGGGAAGTAGAAATAGGGGTAGGCCAAATCTTAGATGAAAGGATGGTGTAGATGAGGATGGTACAAAAATAGGTATAGCAAACTGGCAACAGTTGGCAATGTATATAACTGACTGGCGTAATAGACTTGGGAAGGTCGAGGCTCTTTTATAGGGCTGCAGCACCACTGATGATGGCCAGAAAAGGATGTTCGTTGTTCTGACGAAAATAACAAACAATTATTGTAAATTTATTTTCCATCTAAAACGAGAAGATACATTTTATTTGGGCTTTCAGGGTTCAATTGTAGAGGTTTTCTGAACAGTTCATGTAATTGAGACCAATATTTTAAGCAGTCAAAAAAAGATGTGGTCTCGATTACCGATTTCATTACACACTTCACGAAGATCATTCTCGAGTATTTTGGTTTTATATTATACATATCATATACTAAACATTTTTAGGTGCTTCTCTGAAGTGTTAAGCAAAGTACATAATAAATTTAAGCAAATAATCATTTGCGGTGACTTAAACATTAACGGGCTTGTCAATACCACTTATCTCAGATGTTTCTCTGATCTCCTTGAATGCTTTCAGCTAAAATCACATATATCATTTGCAACCCGAATAGCAAAATACGCTAATATAATAACCAAAACATCTATTGATTACATAGTAACTAACTTAGATTTTCGAACACTGAATATATGCATAACGGATCCAGCCATTTCTGATCATTCAGCTCAAACACTAAAATGGAAACTAATAGAACAGTCAGTTACAACTGATGAAAAAATGTCTCGTCGTATATTTAGCCAACTTTCTGTAGCAGAATTTAAATATATATTAAGTAAAGTCGATATTGATTTCTCAAAATTTGTATCGGTAGATGAAATGTTCAAGTCCTTCTGGGATGAATTAACATATGCATTGCAGCGTTCCCATTAAAACGTGTTAAACCAAATAACGAAAAACGTAAACATAACAAAGTAAAATTTTCATTTGAGTTAGAAAATGAAATATCGGAACTTAAACATGATAATTGGATTAGAAAAACCTCTAATATTATCAGCAACGAAAATTATAGACAAAAAAAACAAATGATTAACCACAAAATTAAACTTGAAAAACAGAATCATTTCTCAGATTTAATCAATAACTCCAGTAATAAAATGAAAACAATGTGGCAACTAGTAAACACAAAACTAAATAGAACGAAGAGACTTGACCTTCCAAAGAAACTGGAATACAATAATAGACAATTAGAGTGTCCTCAAGAAATATCTAATGTTTTTGTTGAGTATCTAAATGAGTCCGTAGAATCAATAGTTCCAAAACATGGTCAATGGACCAGAGATACATTGACAAGACGTACACCTAATGAATCACTTTATTTTCACCCAATCATTGAATACCATGTTTTGGAGGTAATCAATTATTTTAACAACAAAAAGTCCACAGGATTTGATGACATGCCAGTTTCACTACTAAAGGAATGTTCATCACAATTAGCTCCTTTTATAACCGAATTAATTAATTATTCAGTGAGTACCGGAAAATTCCCCGATATTTTAAAAACTTCTAAAGTAGTTCCGGTTTATAAGAAAAGTTCAAGAAACTTATTATCAAATTACAGAGGCATATCTATTTTAAGCGTTATCCCAAAATCTTATGAAAAGTAGTGTATAATATAATTACGTCATTTCTAAATAAAACAAGAATCCTTAGTAGTAAACAACACGGATTTCGACAAGGACGATCATGTGAAACAGCTACAGTAGATTTCATTCAAGTTATTCATGAAAAAATAGATCAAAATTTGTACACTTTTGGAATATTCTTTGATCTCTCGAGGGCCTTCGACTGTCTTGATCCAGTATGTCTAAAAGAAAAACTTATAGCTATAGGCATTTGCGAACCGGTCAACTCATGGATATATTCGTATACAACGAATAGACCACTTTTTGTGTCTATTAATAATATTTCATCAAGATGAGGGAATTCTACAATTTGCAATTCACGTCCCATCTGCTCAGCGCGGTAAAGTTCCAACGAGAATGGTTCCCTTTGTACTCTAATCAGAGTAAATGTAAATAAAAAATGAATAACCGTTGCCATTGAAAACGGTTATTCATTTTTAATTTTTATTTTGGTTTTATTCAAGTGTGCTGGATAATATGCGTTACCAAACTACATTCTACTGACAGTGGTTATGATTTTATGATTGTTATCGTACTTATTGTACCAAGGTTTTTTCCTTAATTTTGTTTTTAGTCTGGTGTAATGAATTGGATTTGTAAAGCTGTATTCTTGCCACACGTAGGACGCTTTTCTTATCATTCTATGTTTCAATATGTTTATTTGTTAATCTGTGGTTAATTCTCAATTTATTTGTTCCTCCATTTCTATGCTTTTTTTGGCAATTATATCTGCAATTTCATTGTTTGTTATCCCTGCGTGTGCTGTGGGCTTTGAACCAGAAGGATCTTATATATTTATTTTCATCTTGTAAATTTTTAGCAATTGCTTGGACGTTATAAATTAATATTAATTTTGATTGAGATTTTAAAATTGTTAGAATTGAAAGTGAATCGGTAAAGGTAAGAGCATTCTTGTCCTCTTCCTCTTGTGCATATTCTAGTGATTTTAGAATTGCTATTGCCTCAGCTGTGAAGATAGATGAGTTGTTATCTAGCTTATAGGTTTTTTGAATACGTTTAGGTATCACGAGAACGCAACCTGTGCCATCAGTGATTTTTATCCATCAGTATATATTGTGATATAGTTTGGATGTTGCCTCGATGTTGTAATAAATAATAAAGTTTATAGGCTCGGTCAATATACAACTGTATTCCATGCTGAAGTATTTTTATGAAAACCCAAAGCAAAGATAATCAACATTTATACATATCTATTGTCAAGCAGGTATTCTGACATTAAAGAACCCACTCAACAAATCAAAACTGGTGGGAATCTATCTCCTTAACAAACTGGCAAAAGATAATAAAGTGTCTTTAATATGGATGCCGGGTGATGAAGTGGTTCATGGAAATGAAACGAGTAGATTTCATGGCAAGACAAGGCTAGAGAGAAATTTTTAGTCCCATAACCATTATGTGGTTTCATTAAAGGTGCTAAAAAACCAAGTTTAGAAGCTTCTGATAAGGAATCATCAAAATAAATAGAAAGTCAGTCATAGGCAAATCCAGACTAAGAAAAGAATCAAGAATTGATAAAAAAATTTCTCAGACAGTTTGATGAACTTCAATAAACAATAGATCAACACGGACACCTAAATGGTGACTGAAAATTTAATCATAGACCTATACAAGCTAGGTAAGGCGAATGAACCATAATGCAGAAATTTTTTAACGGAAGAAGAGGCTTCCATAGACATCCTATGCCATTTCAACCAGGATCTCACTGGTCAACCATCAATTGAACCAGAAAATATCCTTAAAAAACTACCAATAAGGAAATTGTCCGCAGGACTTATTAGAGTTTAAACATTTATTTCCACTCGTGCGTAGTATATCACTTATAATAATACATTAGCACTACAGGCCTAGGAGGCCCACGGTTTGGTTCCTGTTCATTGCTTTTCTTTCCCAGTTGGTCACTTTTAATCTTCTGATATCTTCCTGTACTTCCGCTTTCCATCTTGATCTTGGTCTTCCGATTCTCTTCTTTCCTCCTATTGTACTAGTTAGGAGGCACTTTGGTTTCCTGGTTTGAGGCATCCCCTGTAGGTGTCCCATCCATCTTAATCTATGTGTCTGTGTGATTGCTATTATGTCAGGCTCTTTGTACAGTTCTTTTAATTTTTGGTCTGTTCTGCGTGTCCATATGCCATTTATGGTTTTTCAGCCATATATTTTTCTTAACACTTTTCGTTCCCATATCTGAATTTTCAACTGTTCTGCTGCTGTTAGTGTCCATGTTTCTATCACATAGGTGACTACAGGTCTGATTAGGGTTTTGTAGATTCTGATTTTGGTGCCCCTAGATATGTGGGTACTTCTCAGCACTCTAAGGCATATAGACAGCGATTCCCAGCCATGACTCTCTTTTGTATCTCCTCGCTGTTCCAGGTTCACACGAGAATACAGCTCCCATGTACTCAAATTTCTTGACTTTTTCGAATTTGTAGGTTTTATTCTTTGATGTAGTCAGCGCGAGGTACTGTCTCTATTATAATGAAGGGTTCGTCTGTCCATTTCATATATTTGGTTTTCGTTTCATTAATATACAAGCCCTTGCTATTGGTTTTTTCTGCTAATCTTCTCACTGTCTCTCTGAATTCTGTTTTACTTCTGGCTGTGATACAATATCATCTGGAAATGCTAGGCACTGGTGTTTCTGGGAATATACGAGACCAGACCTGTTTAGGTGTGCCTCTTGTAGGATTTTTTTATAACGATATATTGAACAACAGCGATGACAATGGGTTCCCTTGTCGTACTCCTTCTCTGACTTCAAATTTTTCAGTTAGGTTGTTGTGTACCTTGACTTTGTTTTCTGTTTTATCTAATGTTATTTTTATCATTTTAATCGGTTTCGTGATGATGTTTAAGCCTCTGAGTGCTTTAAATAGTTGTTTTCTTTTCACTCTGTCGAATGCCTGAGGCATTCGACAGAGTATATCACTTGCTACTTCTACTAGGTACATGCTATTAAAAAAGCCTATCATCTATTTTGCAATTTGTTAAATAATATTATGACGCAAAGTTTACTCTTTCGACAGAGTAAAAGCAAAACAAACAATTAACAGAGATTTCAGTTCTACCCGATTTAAATCCCTTTCAAGAAAATTGGAAAGACAATTTTACGATCTTCTGGAAAACGTAATAAAAAACCATTTAATTAGTGCTATTTCCTTTACTGTTTCCTTTTTACAGCGGCTAGAGGCTAGAGAAATTCGTGATACTTTTATTGCGAAATACATCAAAGAAACAAATCGAATCCAGGATTTACAAAACTGTTACACATCTATCTAGCCAACGAATCGGGAAAATGAATTTGTATCTGCAGGAAGTTGATTGAAAATTAATTGTACTATTCTTCAGCGAAACTACAACGGAAAATAAGGTTTTTTCAATTATTATTGTCGGAAATAACACCGCAAAATTGTCGATAATGACTTTATTTCCTGTTTCAGATTGAATGCTTTTACTAAAACACAATTGTCAAACAAAAACAAAAAATTGACTGACGTACAGCTTTTTGATATGTAGGAAATAATGAAACCCCTTTTAGTGAGTGTAATATACATGTACAGATATTTTTATTCTGAGTTTTCTAATATATATGATATATGAGATAATTTCCCAATGGGATAAGTAACAGGCAAGTTTTGGCCGAATACATTATTTTTTGAAAGTCAAAATTTTCAAAACCCACGAGGAAAATAAACTTCCTGTAGCTGGCTGTATACCATAAATCACAAAAATACCAGTTTTTTTGTAAACGGTATATATTAAAATACCCCAAATAAGGGTCACAATACAAAACGTTTTTGGATTAAGGAATCCATCATCAGTGTTTAGAAGCCAAAAATTGCATGCCTGAGCCACCAAAATGTATTGGGTAAAAACCCTTTAAATGTAAATGATATGGTTGTTTTACATATTTATATAAAGATCATCTGACGTTAAACATATACCTGGATGTTACCCAGGGCAACACAGGACTCTTTCCACATGGTTATAATTTTTTTTTGGAGAAAACCTCACATATTGGATTTCAATGGCCAACTGGCCTTTGAAATCCAATATGTGAGGTTTTCACCAAAAAAGGCCATGGCCAACTTCAGTTGGCCATTGAAATCCAATATGTGAGATTTTCTCCAAAAAAAATTCCAACCACGTGGGAAGAGTCCTGTGTTGCCCTGGGTAACATCTAGGCATATCTTTAACATCAGATGATCTTTATATAAATATGTAAAACAACCATATCATTTACATTTAAAGGGTTTTTACCCAATACATTTTGGTGGCTCAGACATGCAAGTTTTGGCTTTTAAACACTGATAATGGATTCCTTAATCCGAAAACGTTTTGTATTGTGACCCTTATTTAGGGTATTTTAATATATACCTTTTACAAAAAACTTGGTATTTTTCAAAGTTTTCAACCTAATAGAAATATTATAAATATTGAAAAATATTAAAAATATTCCTAAAAGATATTTAATTGAAAACTTATTGGACCATTTTTCTGGTAAGACCTCCATGGCTTCTAAAACTTGCAAGCCAGATGGATGCTGAAGAAAAGAGGGAATTCATAAACTATAAGGACAGAAAGGATGGTTTAGATTTGATTACAGTACAGCACCTCTACTATGTGCTTATACGTATTTCGGAATAGCCGTTTCCTCATCGGAGTACCTGGGTAGAGGCACTGAACTGATCAAACGCTTTCATCCTTTCCGGGTAATTATCAAAATAATTACCAAAGATGCTACTAGCACCATGTATGAATCGAAAGTTGAGTCAGGAAATAAAATTCGATAAATAATTTCGAATTTTATTTCCTGACTCAACTTTCGATTTATAGATGGTGCAACTTTATTCACTTTTGTGGGTATAAAGGGAAATAATTCGCTAATAATTATTATCATGATGAATGACAGGACGTGAAATGCTTTTTTAGATTTCCCTTGTCGAGTATTTGGCCACTCTGTTATGCTTTATTTTTCCAACTTAAAAAGCTCAGAGGATAAATAATTTCGAATTTTATTTCCTGACTCAACTTTGAAATTCATAGATGGTGCTAGTAGCATCTTTGGTAATTATTTTGATAATTGCCCGGAAAGGATGAAAGAATTTGATTTCAGTTCAGTGCCTCTACCCAGGTGCTCCGATGAGGAAACGTCTATTCCGAAATACGTATAAGCACATATAGTCTAGGCGCCAGAGGGGTCACCGTGTCATATTCAATTCTGATGGACAAACTCAACGGTTTCTTATGGATTTTTGGCTGCTGATTACGAATTTCGATCCGAGTGGTCAAAAAATTGTTGTAAACAATTTAATTGTTTATAAATTGTTTATAAGGCTCTGGTTCATAAACTAAATGAGATAAAAAAATGTTTCAAATAAAATTGGTTCCTTAATAAAAATCGAAGAAAAAACCGTTTACTAAACTTAAATCTAACAATTAGAACTCAAGATATTGTAAAGTTAGTGCACAATGCAAATTGCAAATTGCAAAATAAGTATTTTTCGAAGCTTTATCGATCGTAACTCGGCTTCTACGCATGGAAATAAGTCTCAGAAGATGTCGTTTTAAAGCCTAATTAACAGGCTTCCAAACAAAGTTTGTTAAATTACTTGATCTTTATTTGTTTTAAAGTTATACCCGTTTAAAGTTACAATTTTCTTAAAAATATTGTACATTCATTTGTTTATAAGGGTTTCAATCAAATTTGAGCTATAAACATTTATACTTTAATGAACAATAATGATAGAAAAACTCAAAAGGAACAATTTGAGGTTACGAAAATGTTCATAAGTTTATTGTTGGCCAAGAGTCGATATTTTAATGGCGCGTGCTATGAGGCGCAAGATCGGCTCACCTCGTAAAGGTTCACGCGCTAACTTCTCGATGCAAATTATAATTTCTATGTATACATACGTTATCTTCATTTTTCATTTTTGAAGATCTTAATAAAATTTTATCATATAATTCTTATAATTAAATCATCATACTGTACCTCGTATCACCTTTCATTCTATTTATATTGTCTTCTATTTTTTGCACTAAATGAGAAAAAAACATTAAAAACTAATATTTCAGAAGTATAACTAAAAAGTAAGTTGATATTATTTATTAATACTATTTTTACAAACATTTTTTTCATGCATCTGCAAATCTGCATAGAGATATACAGGGAATATCAGCTTTTTTACATCTGCATAAGTTCTTAGTGAAATTTTAACAGTTACATGGTGGTACAAGTCTGTTCTTGTAGGCAGTAAAACTAAAACTTTTTGAGGCTTCAGAGTCTAATTATCTATATGATATCCATATAAAGTGGATCTAGATCTTTTGCAGCATCATCAAGTCCCGTCAATTGTGTGTATGCCGCCACATCATAAATGCTCGTTTTATATGCAATGATGATGCTGCAAAAGAACTCAATCCATTTTTATATGGATATCACATATTGGCTCATTTTCATGCGTAGAAGCCGAGTTATCGATAAAGCGTCGAAGAATACATACTTACTTGACTGTGAGCAAGTCTTGCGCTTCATAGAGCGCCATTAAAATATCGACATCTTAGCCAAAAATAAACTTACGAACATTTTCGTAAGCTCAAATTGTTCCTTTTGAGTTGTTTTATCATTATTGTTAATTAAAGTATAAATATTTATAGCTCAAGTTTGCTTGAAACCTTTATAAACAAATTAATGTACAATTTTTTTAAGAAAATTATAACTTCAAACGGGTATAACTTTAAAACAAATGAAGATTAAATAATTTAACAAACTTTGTTCGGAAGCCTCTTAATTAAGCTTTAAAATAACACCTTATAAGGCTCATTTGCATGCGTAAAAGCCGAGTTACGATCGGTAAAGCTTCGAAAAATACTTATTTTGCAATTTGCAATTTGCATTGTGCACTAATTTTACAATATCTTGAGTTCTAATTGTCGGATTTAAGTTTAGTAAACGGTTTTTTCCTCATTTTTTATTAGGGAACAAATTTTATTTGAAAATTTTTTTTTATCTCTTTTAGTTTATGAGCCAGAGCCTTATAAACAATTTATAAACAATTAAATTGTTTATAACAGTTTTTTGGCCGCTCGGATCGCAATCCCCCCTCGAAGTTCGTAATCAGCAGCCCAAAATCCATAAGAAACCGTTGAGTTTGTTCATCAGAATTGAAAATGACACGGTGACCTCGATTTGGCGCCTAGACTAATAGTAGAGGTGCTGTACTGTAATCAAATCTAAACCATGCTTTCTTTTCTTGTAGTTTATACTTTATTCACTTTTGTGGATATAAAGGGAAATAATTCGCTAAAATTATTATCATGATGAATGACAGGACGTGAAATGCTTTTTTAGATTTCCCTTGTCGAGTATTTGGCCACTCTGTTATGCTTTATTTTTCCAACTCAAAAAGCTCAGAGGATAAATAATTTCGAATTTTATTTCCTGACTCAACTTCGGAATTCAAAAACTTACCATTCATGACCCCGTCTGTTCATCTGGCAAATTCCAACGGAAAATGGACCTAGTTACTCAAAGGACTAAAACTAATATAACATAAAATAAAAATGTATACCATTTTTATTCAGTTGCAATGCAAAGGCAAAACAGTCTTATTTTTCACTTAGAATAGAGAGCGCAAACCAGCACTCTAAATCGACGATTTTCGACTCTATTTAGAGTCATCATCAGAGAGGCGTAGGTTTGCTGCTCTCTGACCCAAGTGACGAAACTCCAAGAGCTTATCCCCGCATTGCAACTGACGTTCATGGACTAGGTGTCTAGCGACATCTGCCAAATGAAAATCCAACTAGGTCCATTTTCCATTGTAATTTACCACCCTAAACAGACAGGGTCGTGAATTGCAAGTTTTAGAATTCCCTCTTTCCTTCTTCGCTTCAGCATCCATCTGGCTTGCAATTTTTAGAAGCCATGGAGGTGTTACCAGGAAAATGGTCCAATAAGTTTTCAATTAAATATCTTTTAGAAATATTTTTAATACTTTTCAATATTTTTAATATTTCTCTTAGGTTGAAAACTTTGACTTTCAGTTGCCATATGTCGCTAGACACCTACTCCATGAACGTCAGTTGCAATGCGGGGATAAGCTCTCGGAGTTTTGTCATTTGGGGCAGAGAGCAGCAAACCAACGCCTCTCTGATGATGACTCCAATTGTAACGTTACAAACGTCACATCTTTGATATTTTATTTTTAAATAATTATTTTACCTTATTTCCTTTAATATTTCATTAATAATTATCTTCTTCTATTTGGTTTACCCATTTCCCCAAGGTTTGGTTTACTCATCCCAAGAACTCTTCATACTGGCAACCGTAATAGACAAGATCACAATAGTTAATATATATAAACCACCAAACGCAATATGGCCACCAGAAGTGCTTCCCTCATTCCCGCATCCATCAATATATACGGAAGACTTCAATAGTCATCACACTACATGGGGCTATAACCAGTGTAATCTCCAAGGCGAACAAGTGATTGAATGGGCGGAGCTCAAGCATCGTAGACTTCTGCACGATGCAAAACAGAAGCCTACCTTTTTTTCCGCTAGATGGCAGAAAGGCTAAAACCCAGATCTTACATTTATATCCACCAAAGATGACTGCCATAATCATGCAACTAGAGAAGTTCTTGATAATTTCCCAAAATCGCAGCATAGGCCGGTGATAACAACCATGGGCATCACTATTCCCATTATAAACTCAATTCCTCTGCCTAGATGGAACTTTCGTAAGGCAAACTGGGATAAGTACCAAGCACAATTGGAGAAAGATATCAGATATATTGAGCCTAAGGTAGAAAACTACGGAAGATTCGCCAAACTTATAATTAGCTGTGCTAAAAAACATGTTCCACGTGGCCTAACCAAATCCTACATCCCATGCTGGACCGAAGAATGCAAAGACCTGTATGATCAATATGAGCAAACCAGAGACCCAGATCTAGGGGAACAACTTCTAGAGTCTCTAAATTCTGCAAGAACTACCAGGTGGAGGGAAACTCTCGAAAACCTTAACTTCACGCATAGCAGTCGCACTGCCTGGAACCTGCTCAGAAAACTGGACACAGGCGCTAGTATCCCAACAACTAACTCTTCATTGCCAAATCCAGAAGATATAGCGAAACGCATTGCGCAAAATCTCCAAACCAGTCATAGAAAAGGCTCATAAAAGAGAAGTACGATATCAGCTCAAAAAGATCAAAACTGCATCTCAAAAAAGCCTACCCATCATGAGGCAAATAGAGACCGAGGAACTTTTCAACGCTCTAGACTTAATTAAGTGCCGCAAAGCTGCAGGAGTTGACAAAATATATCCTGAGTTCATAAAACACATTTGTCCAAAAATTCGAAAGTGGCTCCTCGACTTCTTCAACCAGATAATGACGACGCAAAAGCTCCCCAAACTATTCAAGCAAAGCAAAGTCATCGCAATCTGTAAACCAGGCAAAGATGCTTCATTGTCCGAGAGTTACAGACCAATCGCCCTTTTAAGTGTCTGCTATAAGATCTTTGAGAGGATAATCTACGCGAGACTTTTACACTCCGTAAGCGAAAATATTCCCGTCGAACAAGCTGGATTTATGCCAGGAAGGAACTGCAGTAATCAAGTTCTTTCTCTAACCACATTTATTGAAAATGGCTTCCAAAAGAAAATCAAAACGGCAGTAGCATTCATTGATCTGACTTGTGCTTACGACACGGTATGGAAAGAAGGACTACTACTAAAATTTTACCAGATGGTACCATGCCAATCATTTAATAAGCTAATAAATCAAATGCAGTGTGACAGATTATTCCAAGTTAGCGTTAATGGGAAAACTAGTAAATACAGAAGTTTACAGAATGGGTTACCCCAAGGATCGGTTCTATCGCCGCTCCTGTTTAACATTTACACCTCAGACCCTCCCACTACAATCTCACGCAAGTTTATTTATGCAGATGACATGGCTTTGGGCATACAAGAAAGAAACATCGAGAACGCCCAAGCTATCCTAGAAAGCGACTTACATACTATTAACACATATTTTAAAAAATGGGGCCTTCAGCCAAATCCCACAAAAACAGAAGTTACTGCCTTCCATCTAAATAACCGGGAAGTGAACTACAGACTAAACATATAAAGCGAAGGGGTTACCCTAAAACATAACCCAAATCCAAAATATCTCGGTGTAACACTGGATCGTACTCTAACTTTCAAGGAACACTTACATAAAACTGCAGCTAAAGTAAAAACTCGCAATAATATCATTCACAAGCTTGCAAACACCCCTTGGGGAGCCAATGCAGACACAATCAGGACAAGCGCTCTTGCATTAGTCTATTCAACAGCCGAATATTGTGCTCCAGTCTGGCTAAACAGTCACCATACTAACGTCCTAGACACACAACTAAATCAGACAATGAGGTATATTACGGGGACCATAAAAAGCACACCAACTCAGTGGCTTCCAGTTCTAAGCAACATTGCACCAACCAAAACACGACGGTTAGCTGCCCTTAAATCACAATACCAGAAATGTCAAAAGAATCCCTCATTGCCAATAAATACCGACATAGATCAGTTAAACCAGGGCCAATTGCGGCTGAGATCTCGAAACCCGCCAACAAGAACAGCAAAAAATCTTCCAAACAATTTCACAATCGATGAGCATTGGATAAGCGAATGGAACGAAGAAGTGAACAATGCACACCTAATAGGAAATCCCACAGTCAAACTCAACGGTTTCTCTCTTCCGCGTCGAGAATGGTGTAATCTGAACCGAATCAGGGCAGGTCATGGAGTGTGCAATAAATCACTTAACCAATGGGGTATCGCAGACAGCCCGCTATGTGACAAATACAATGCTGCTGAACAAACAGTCCACCACATTACACAAGAATGTCCAGCCACACGATTCGAAGGAAGCTTAATCGAAATCCACGAACTAACTCCTGAGGCAATGGAATGGCTCCACAGTAGCAATATCCGCCTTTAATGTTTTCATTTATATTCTTACAATCTATTGTATGTTTTAGCAATGTGTAAAGTTCATACGAATATATATACCCATTTCCCCTTTAAAAATCGGTTGGCGCCCGTTCTATAATAGGCAACCCTATTTAAATTGTGTCATCTCTTATGTTCCATGTGCGTTATTTCAAATTTCGTCCAAGGTTCGTTGTCATGTCTTTTTTATGACAGTGTCAACCCCCATATTTTATTCTCCAAAATAGTGGTGGTAATGTTTTAAAAGGCAGAGCAGCTTCAAAAATAAATCATTTTGATCCATCAAATCATTCCTCTTGGGGTAAGAATAATATTATATTGTAATTATATTTCTCCGTCTAACAGTTTTTCTAATGTTTTTTTTTTATATCTAACCTAACTTCCAATGTCAGACCATGTGTTCTGATATTTTAGTTTCAAATATAATTATCTTTTTAATTTACATGTATGCACGTTTAGTAATCAGAATTTTAACTATTCTCATCTAAATTCCATGTAATTTAACCTTGCCATTTACTATTTCTGAATACTATTTGGCAAAGGTACAATTTGGTTTTCTTCTTGATGATTGATATGTGTCTCTATTTTATAGTTTTTGGAATAAGATCACCGTTCTCCCTCCGGGAGTTTCAACAACCCTCAAATCGCCGGCGATAGGACAACGAGGACATGGCATCCATACTGCAACCCCAACAACTACACTGCAACGGCCAACACCTGTAGGCCTGGTGAAGTACAGCTTTTAGAACCCCAGAGCCCGTTGCAGAACCAGCAGCAGTACCATACGACATCAAGAAGTTACCATCGAGCCGAATACCAAAAGCCATAAGTATAATCCAGAATTGTTAGTTTTTGGCAAGAATTTGAATACATTTGTTAATGCAATTTACTAAGTCATTTTATTTATTATATCTTTATGAACAATAAACATGATTAGTTAAAAATATTCTTTTGTTTGCTTTCATTCCAATTTTCATAGTTCATATCTAAGGTTAGGACAAGACGAACACACACCTGAGTGACTGAGCTAAGCTAAGGGTGTAACGATGGCTATCTTGGTTAGTTGGGGTAATATTTTCGAATATTATTTCAATTAGTGGGGTAGTCCATCGCTTACTCGTTACACAATTAGAGTCGAAAATCGTCGATTTAGAGTGCTGGTTTGCGCTCTCTGAACCTGAACTAAGTAAAGATTAAGACAGTTTTGCCTTCGCATTGCAACTGAATGACAATGGTACACATTTTTATTTTATTTTACATTCTTTATTATTCATATTGATCGTATCAACAAAGGGTGAATCACGTACCCTAATTATATATTATCAGATGTTACATCTAATCACTATTGTCTTAGGTATGAAGTCTACTATTGTACATAAGCATCCACTTAATTACTCCATTGGGCTCCGTTTTCTCCTTTTTTGCGATGTGTCTATCCGTGACGAATGTTGATGATCGTCATGGCAATCTTTATTTTATTTGCAGCAGCGCGGAAAAGCTGCACAGATGTTGTATTGAACCAGGTTCTTAGGTTCTTCAACCAGGCAGTTCTTCTTCTTCCTGGACCTCGATTTCCAAATATCTTTCCTTGTAGGATGGCTTGAATGAGGGAATATCTGGATTCATTTCGCATAATGTGTCCAAAGTATTCTAACTTTCGAGATTTGATGGTTGTCAGTACCTCTCGGTTCTTCTTAATTCTTCTGAGGGTCTCTTCATTTGTGACCCAGTCAGTTAACGGGATTTTAAGAATTCTCCGATATAGCCACATCTTAAATGCTTCTAATCTTCTGCACATATCTTCCTTCAAGGTCCACGATTCAACGCCATAAAAAGGATAGAGAAGACTTAGCATCGAAGCATTCTTACTTTTACACCAAGATAAAGGTTATGGCTCTTAAAAAAGGCCCCCATACGGTTGAAGGTGGATCTAGCTTTTCCAATTAGCGCTCTTATCTCTTGGTTGTTGGTCCATTCTTCATTTATTATGGTGCCGAGGTAGTTGTAGTGCGTCACTCTTTTTACACGGGTTTGGTTGATGTAGAGTTGACCCCCTGTTTCTTTTTCTTGCTAATGACCATAAGCTTTGTCTTCTTTGCGTGTATATTGAGTACATATTGTTGACCATAATTCGTGATTTTGCTCGGTCTTAAGCTGTTATAATCCAGTGCTCCCCTATTTGTATAGCCTTACCTTAATGTATTATGGTTCTTCCAGTTCTTCTCTTCTTCGTATTAGTTTAGGCGAGACCCTTTAACCTTTGGCATTTGGTCGTAATACATTTTTGTGCTATAACTTGTTTTTTTTTCTTTTAAATGAAAAATGCATCGACAACATACCACTGGTTCTTGCATTTGTCGATTACGAAAATGCTTTTGATTCTGTAGAGTTTGAAATAGTACAAAGCAAAGTCGAATAGATTACAGGTATACGTCACTAATCAAAAACATATTGTGAGAACGCTACATATATACGAATATACGAAAGCGCAGAAAAATTCAGCTTATAACGAGGACTAAGACAAGGAGAACATATTACACCAAAATTGTTCACGGCAGCTCTAGAGTCAAATTTAAGAAAACTTAATGGCAAGATATAGGCATCAATATAGATGGAGAAAGAATAAATCATCTGAGATTTGCAAATAACATTGTATTAACCGCAGATATGTTTCAAGCTAAACTTTCTTGTGACAAATCTCGGAATGAGTGAAAATATCACTAATGACAAAAATACTATACAATAAACAGATACTTCCAAACATATGGGACATGAGATCAAAATAATGAGAGATATTTAAAGACATGAAATACAGAGGCGAATAGGCCTGATGTAGGTAACATTTGGTAACCTAATCCTTATTATAGGAAGTGCAATTCCCATGTGTCTTGTAACGGTCCCAAAGAGAAAGCAATTAATATGTCAGTACAAAATATATCAGTTCCCACCCTGCCTTCTTCTTCTTTAGGTGCCGTGTCTGTATTCAGACGTTGACCGTCATCATGTTTACAATTTCCTGAAATATCTCTCTATCGGCAGCTGCTCGAAATAATTCTTCTACTGTGCAGCCACACCATTGTCTAATATTACGCAACCATGAAAGTTTCTTTCGACCAATCCATCTCTTTCCCTCCACTTTTCCTTGTATTATAAGGCGAAGCAGATGGTATTTAGGTCCTCTAATTATATGACCAAAGTATTCTGTTTTTCTCCTTTTTATGATGCTTATGAGCAGACGTTCTGAATTCATCATTTGAAGAACATCTTCATTGGAAGTGTGCGAAACCCACGATATCTTTAGGATTCGTCGATAGCACCACAATTCGAATGCTTCTATTTTGTTTAGCATTGTGGATTTTAACGTCCATGTCTCACAACCATACAATAGGATAGACCACACATAACATTTCAGTATCTTCTTTCGAATATTCATCGACAGGTTTCTGTTACATAAAACTGGTTTTCAGGTCATAAAAGCCTTCCGTGATATTTCGATCTGACAAGGTACTTGAAATGATTTACCCGTTCTAACACATTTCCATCAAGAGAAAGCTGACCTTGACCTATATTAATCTTTCCAACTGCCATCCACACTGTTTTTGAAATGTTGATTTTAAGGCCTCTCCGATAACTTGCTTCACTGACTAGATTTAGTAATGTCTGAAGATCTTGTAAATTTTCAGCAAGAATGGCTCCGACCTTGTAATCATAAATAAATCGAACGTATGTGTATTGCGAAGTCCGTTTGGGGTTCCCACAGCGATGTGTTGTTTTATCTTTTGACTAAGTGGAGAAATGTGTTTACGTTCTGCTCGAAGTGGTATATAATCGTGTCTCAAAATTGTTTATTTTAGAGACCCGCCGACAAAAAAGCCTTTCATGAGACTGGATTTTCGTCGATATTAGTTCCCAATAGTATCAAATTACTACAGCTGCGATATTGTCTACGTTGCAGTTCGGGTGAGAACAGCGAAAGCCATAGATGATGTTGCTTATTTTTTTTTTATTGGTCGAAAGAGATTCATGGTTCCTGGTAGGGTGTGACTTTGGTAAATACCCTGGTTATTTTAGTGGTAGAAAAAATATTTGATTTCTTTTGATTGGATAAAGATCCGATGATTGTCAAATGGGATGGCAATTTCTCTGTTTGGAACAGGAGTCTTGCCTTTAATTAAGACGAGAGAAGGAGGCAGTTAAGTTGGATCCATGACAGAGTTAAGTTGGATCAGTTATAGAGTGAATTTCAGTTTTTTTTTGGTTCTGTTTAGCCATAGATGGAGTTTGGTTCCTTATTGAAAATATAAGAAAAGAATGTGGTTACAGTGAATACCATATCAGTATGTTTTTTTGTCTAGTTCCTGTTTATTGGATGGAACAGTGTCTGTTGTGTTGGCGTAGAATGCGATTTTTTCAAGAATAACTTAACACAAGTTCGCGGAACGTGGTTCCCAACTTTTTAATTAAAAATCAATTGTTTAAACAAAATTTTGCTATGTCCGAGTAAACAATGTTTAAATCATTAAAATATTGAAATGCTTCATTAACACTCAATGAAGCAGTTATCTTTTTTTTAAACAAAACAAAATAAAAATATGGAATTTTGTCTTTCCTATAATAAAACTTTGTGCAATAGTACTTTAGAAAAGAAAATGTAATTTGTGAGTGAAGTGTTGGTTTACACGAGTTCCAGCTGAGTTAAAGAAAGCCTATACAAGTTCCAGCCGACGCGCGGCGGTACAATTAAAAGATCACCAGGAATGTGTAAGGAACTGTTTTATTCCTTTTCTTTGAACATTTTAACAAATGAAGGACTTAATTTTTTATTAATTCATTGTCAATTCAGTTTTATTTTTTTTAAGTTATACCTCTTTAGGCGCGATTGAGAGTAAAATTTCATAATTCTGCGCGCATGCGCACACAGACAGTATGGCGTTTAGTTGCTAAAATCTTTCTAGTTATGTATAAAAATATATCGGTGCAAGAAAAGGTGTGAAAAGAATATATTAGTGTTTTTAGTAAATATATTTATTATAATTTTTGTGTCTTTGGATTTGTCTTCCTCAGGAGGAAGATGAGTATTATTAAATCATTTTATTGTATATTCATTCTACGAAATTTATTTATCCTACGAAAAAACTTGTAGGAACATTTTTTGGTTAGAATGACCCAAAAAATACAAAAAAATGTTTTGTTTTGCGAGAAATCGCTGTTATGTAATTCCTCAACTTCTTTGTTTATAACAATCTTATCGACATCCGGACCAACTGTTACCCAAAAAATTCGTGTTCTACGGGTCAAAATACATAAAAAAAACTTGGGTAAGTCCATCTGAATTAAGAAGGCCGTTGTACCCCCCTGGCGACAGGACTAAAACTATTTTCATTTATTAATTAATAATAAACGAAAAATTACTGACCCCAGTGAGATTCGAACTCAGCAAAATGCATTTTTAATTAAATTCAGTAATACTAAATTTGCTAAAAAAATTAAATGTTGGCATTAGGAATTGTACCGTTACGAGTTTTTTTACAATTCTTTACATTATTTTGTCCTAAATATTACTACGGTACTAACAGGATAAAATAATTTGGAACCATCGGGAAAAAAAATAATTCTAGAGGGCCTGTGAGTGTGATATTTAATAAAATGTGTAGATAATTAAGTCATCCTTTCATCATCATCAATCAGCCAATCGCGTCCACTGCTGGACATTGGCCTCCCACATTTATTTCCAGTTTTCTGTAAACTGAGCCGTTTGTAGCCAATTTCCCGCTACATTTTTACGTCTTCGGTCCATCTAATCCGTGGTCGTGCTCGGCTTCTTTGATAGTTGCTGAACATTTCATAATTTGTCGTGTCCACCGGCCATCTTGTATTCTAGATAAGTGCCCTGCCCAGTTCCACTTAAACGTCGTGGTTCTTTCGATGACGTCTTGAATTCCGGATCTATTCCTGATTTGTTGGTTTATTATGTGGTATCGAAGATTCACGTCCATCATTGCACGTTCCATGGCTTGTTGGGTAACTCTGAGTTTATTTGCAGAATTTTCTGTCAGTGTTAAAGTCTCCATAAGTTTATATAGGCAAAACGCATTGGTTATAAATCTATTACTTGAGACTGTAGCAAGACAAATTAAGCAATCACAAAAATATACTTAAACAATGTTATTAGGTCGTAGACTTGATACACTAAAGATAGGTACTTTGTGCTACGTAACTTTTCGGAATGTTCCGTTAAGCTACAGTCTCAGAGATTAAATAGGGTAAGTTGTTGAAGTAACATTTAATATTAAAAAATATTAATTAATGGGCGCCATCAACAAATCAAATATACTGCCATATGCCTATCCAAAAGTTAAAAAAATTACTTAATATGTCATTTCATGTCATAAGTCGGTACTTACCATTATCGTCATAAGTAGTCTGTCTGCCTTTCTGACAATATGGATCAGAGATAGATTGTGCAAAAAAGACTTATACAAGTTTAAAACATAATCATCGTTTATTTATAGGAAAATAGTTAAAAAGAATGTGTGTACTTTGTACGCACGTTAGAAGTTATACTTCTATTATATGATTTCTTAAAAATAAATATACAGTGGAACCCCGATAAGTCGGCCTCCGATAACCCGGAAATCCGGCTAACCCGGACCGATTTTCATCAGAAAAAACATTTTTTCACTGAGTTTGACTGAGTTTTTTAGCAAGAATTGAACAATACTGTATACAACTGTACGTAATTTAGATGTACTATGCATATGTATTTCATGTTTTGCAATTATGATGGGGTTTATTTGTAAGTACACCGTATTTTATTAATAATTTTTACCATATTCTCCGGCTAACCCGGATTTTCGATAACCCGGATAGGCCGCGGTTCCGATTAATCCGACTTATCGAGGTTCCACTGTACTTTAAAAAATTTTTATTAATTTTTTTTAAACACCAAACTAATTTTATGCTTACCTGTAAGCATTTCAAATGCGGTAAGCAGAATTGCTATTTTATTTTTTAATCAAAAGTTTTTCGGGTTCAAAAATTCCAATTTTTCGATTTTTTGAAAGTTCAACCACGTTTCTCTCGAAAACTATGCATCTTACGAAAAAATTTGTAGGAACATTTTTTGGTTAGAATGGCCCAAAAAATACAAAAAAATGTTTTGTTTTGCGAGAAATCGCTGTTATGTGATTCCTCAACTTCTTGGTTTATAACAATCTTATCGACATCCGGATCAACTGTTACCCAAAAAATTCGTGTTCTACAGGTCAAAATACATAAAAAAAACTTGGGTAAGTCCATCTGAATACAGGAGGCCGTTGTACCCCCCTGGCGACAGGACTATTTCTGTCCTTGTGGGATCGGTACTCACTAGCCCAGTCGGGATAGCATTTGACCTTGCATTAGGAGCTGCCCCAAATTTTATTTTTCTTATATTTAGGGAGGGTCAATATTAGTATAAATTTAAAATCTCGACTGAATTCCGCCGTTGCATTAGCCGCCATCTTGATTTTAATCGAGAACTGTTTTTGCTCAATATCTCCGCCATTTTCAATTTTTTGACAAAAAGTGTAGAAACTGAAATTGTTAAAAATACGATTTTCTATAGTTTCACTTATTATAATTTGTTTCGTGCGGTCGATATTTTCCGAGTTATGAGGGGAAAATAGTGACAGTTGTAGCATAATTATTAAATTATTGAATTATCTCGTTTATTATTAGTTTTGCAACAAATATATACCTATACAAAAATGAAGAGAATTAAATTTTGTACAATTTTGATGATGATGATGATGGGTAAGAACACGGTAGCGAGTAGACAAATACCTTGTTATTTTTCGGCTGCAATTAACCCGATTTATCGGGAATTTCAACGAGAAACAAATAACCAAAGTATAAGGAGTGCAAAACCAAGTCAAAAACTAATCAGTAGTGCAAAAAATTGGGATTCTAAAAGGTGAGTCGGCTAAAAAACTATACAAAATTAACCAAAACAAATCCATAAGGTTAACAGATAAGAGCGATAACAGACAAACGAGAGAGCGAAGTCTCGGCCGATTTATTTGCGACGTTGCCACTGTGAGCAAAATATCCCAGGTGACAATATTTTAATTTTTAATTCAATTTTAATTTAATTGTAACAAAGTATATAAACGGTAGGCACTGCTTTCTCCGCACTTTTGAGGTGGAAAGCAGTGCTTGGCGCCGAATAATAATGAACAAGTTTTTGGAGAAAGGAAAAGGTTATGAGAGTGATAGCTCGACAACGGACGAAGGTACAAAAAGAAAAATGAGAGAGGGGGACAACGAAAATGAGGAAAGAGAAGAGCACGCGAAGAGCAGAAAGCTTTCAACGAATTCGCCACAAAAAAGTACGAATCAAAACTAGATACCATAATCGAAATGATGAGTAAATTGTCAAACGATGTCACAGAGATAAAGAAAGACCAAAAGAGCAGTAAAGAAACAATAGAACAGCTCATTGAAGATAACCGAAAGTTGAAGAACGAGAACAAACACCTTAAACAAGAAAACAAGGAAATCAAAGAGGAATTGAAAGAAATAAAGGAAAATATGGAATTTATGGAAAAACAACGGAGGAAGAACAACGTAGTAATGAATGGATTAACAATAGACACCTATGAACAAGGAGCAATAAAAGAGGCGATGCTGAATTTGTTCAAAGGACATATGGAAATTGAGGTCAAAATAAAAAATGCATACAAGTTGGGAACAAAAACCTGTCTGATTGAACTAGAAGACCACGAAGACAAAATCAAAGTCATGAAGAATAAGTCCAAGCTAAAAAATTACAAGGAAGAAAAAATATATATCAACAATGACACCACAATGAGAGAAAGAGAAATACAAAAAACTATCCGGATGATCGCACGAGAAGAGAGAGATAAAGGTAATGAGGTAAAAATTGGTACAAATAAACTCTGGGTAAATAATGAAGAATGGAAATGGAATAATAAAGAAGATAAGATAGAAAAATCAAAAAACTAATAAAAAGCGCCAATGGACAAACGATAATAGAACAGGCAATGAACAAGGACACGAGTAGAAATAAAGCAATATGCAACGATCAGGATAGAAACTTAAACTGTAAGAATGATGAGAAATGCTTACAAATACACAGAACAGCTGCAAACAACAAGATCAAAAGTATAGAAACAACTGCAACTGAAAAGACCAAATTACCCGAAGGATGGACAATAGGAACTTGGAACGTAAGAGGTCTCAACGGTAAGGAGACAGAACTTGCAGAAGAATTTGATAAGGCTCGAATAGACATACTAGGTATAACAGAGACAAAAATAAAGGGCAAGAGCACACAGTTTCTGGAAAATGGCCATTTTTTAATCCTCAGCGGAGTATCGCAATTAGAAAGAGCAAGTGAAGGGGTTGGTTGTTTAATTAATAAAAACTTGACTAGCAGCATTAAGGATTGGGAATGTATCACCAAAAGGATCCTGAAAATAAGGATGACAACCGATGAGAAGAAGCTACTTAACATATTTGTCATATACGGACCAAATGATACCGAAAGAGCGAAGACCAAGGACATTTTTTGGGAAAAGGCGACAGAGATTATAGACAGCGCAGAAGGGAACACAATAGTAATGGGAGATCTTAATGGTAGAGTAGGCATAAAAGACAACGACTCCTCGGATGTACTAGGGCAATATGGAGAACTAACAAGAAATAATAATGGAGAACGTATTATAGACTTTTGCAGAGAGAATGATCTTTTAATAATGAATTCGTTTTTTCAGCATAAAGATGTGCATAAATTCACCAGAGAAGTTAAAAGCAGAGGAGAAAGATCTATTATTGATTATGTATTGGTGAACAGATCTTTAAGACAATATATTAAAGATGTCAGAGTGCGAAGGGGAGCAGAAATATATAGCGACCATTACTTGGTAGTGTCCTGAACAAGTATAGGAAACGAACAAAAACTAACTCAAAGGAAACTGAAAAAAAGAGACAAAACCCCAAAAAATCTCACAAACGCAGCTATTAAGTCATATAAGCTAACAGATAAGAAAATAGCACAGAAATACAAAAACTATGTAAACAATAGTCTTCAAAAGCATTTAAACCAGAACTATGACTTAGAAGAAACTTGGCAAAAACTTAAAGAAGCACTCCTAGATGGAGGCAAGCAAGTCTGCGGAATGACTATAATTAATAAAAACAAGAAGTGCACAAATTGGTGGAGTAATGAAATAAAAGAAGAGGTCAAATTAAAAAAGTTAGCGTGGAAGAAATACCTAGGGAAGCAGAGCCCAGAAAGCTATCAAAAATATAAACAGCAGAGGGCAAAAGTAAAAGACATGGTTATGGAAGCGAAAAAGAAGAGCTGGGAGGACTTTGGCAATAAAATGGAGAAAGACTACCACACTAATCAAAAATTATTTTACAAAACCCTGAGAAGTCTAAGAGCAGAGAAGGTACAACAAACACCAAAACAAATTAAAAATGAAAATGGCCACATTCTCTGCGAGAACGAAAGAATCATAAACAGATGGAGAGAATATTTTGAAAACCTCTTGACCCAAGAAGACTCCAATAATAAATCAGATAACACCGAAGAAAATGCACTTGAAAACCAAAATCAAACCGAAATAACAACAGATGAAATAAAAGAAATAATATGTAAGCTTAAAAGAGGAAAGGCAGCTGGCTATGATAAGATATCCGCGGAAATGCTAAAAAATATGGGAGAAAATGGAAACGAAATGCTCAGAAAAGTTTGCAATAAAGCATGGAATGAGAGTAAGGTCCCAAAAGACTGGGAAGTGGGGATTATTTTACCCATTTTCAAAAAAGGAGACAGACGAGACTGCAGTAATTATAGAGGTATAACCCTCCTGAGTATTCCTTCCAAAGTCTACGAACGAGTACTAGAGAAAAAATTATTACAAGAAGTGGACCACAAACTGGAACAGTCACAAAGCGGATTCAGGAAGGGAAGAAGCATTCATGACCATATTTTCACACTCAAGCAGCTAATACAAAATACGCGAAATACAAGCACAGAACTACACCAAGCTTTTATAGATCTAGAAAAAGCATTTGACAGAACACCAAGGATAGAAATCGACAAAAGCCTAATGAACAGGGAAGTAGACACTAAACTCAGAAAAGCTATTATAAGCCTATACAAAAACACAAGAAATAGAGTAAGAACAGATAATATGGAATCGGACGAGTTTATAGTTAATGATGGCTTAAGACAAGGAGGTGTACTAGGCCCCATCTTGTTCAATATTGTTCTAGATGATGTAATGAAGGAAACCAGAGAAGAAACATCGAAAATATATGTTGGACATAGAAATCTCGAAATGATACAGATAGCAGAATGTGCATTTGCAGATGATCTCGTTGTGTTTGGAAGAGATGAGGCCGCACTACAGAGAAACCTCCAAATATGGAGGGATAAACTTGAAAAACGTAATCTGAGGATTAACGAAAGTAAAACTAAGGTCATGATATGTGGGAAAACAGATAAACGTACAAAAATTAAAATCAATAACGACACCCTAGAACAAGTTGAAACTTTCAAATACCTGGGAGTTCAAATAGAGAGTAGGGGTGCACACGATACTGAGATAAACAACAGAATAGCAAGCGCAGCCCGCATATACCATGCAATTAAGAGCACATTTCTATCGAAAAAAGAAGTATCCCAAAAAGCCAAGATAACAATCTACAACACAGTTTTCGTACCTATCCTAACATTTGGATGTGAAAGCTGGACGCTCACCACCAGACTAAAGAAGAAACTGCAAAGCATGGAAATGAAGTATTTAAGAAGAGTACTAGGTGTGACCAGGATGGACAGGATACGGAATGAGGAAATAAGAGAACGCCTTAAAGTCCAACCAATAGAGAAGAAAATCGAAGCAGCCCAGTTAAGATGGTACGGCCACATGGTTAGGATGGATAAAGGAAGGCCAGTAAAACAAGTTTGGGAAGCGAGAAGAAACCTGAAAAGACCGAGGGGCAGGCCCATGAAGACCTGGGACGATGAAATCGCTGCCATCCTAGACAAAAGAGGAGTCACTAAAGAACAAGCGAAGAAAATGGCAAGAAATAAGAAGGATTGGAGGAAGTTTGTGTACGAAGCATAAAAACAGACTTTATTTTAGACTTTATGCCCAACACCTTAGGGTAGAAGGGTTGTCGATTATATATATATTTGATGTCTTACATTTTTTTGACCAAATTAATATTTAAGGTAGTACGTATGTGGTAAAGGTGCGAGCGTAAGATCTGATTGATTTTGTAGAAATTGTTTTTGTTCAATATCTCCGCCATTTTCAACTTTTCGACAAAAAGTGTAAGAATTTAAATTGTTGCAATTACGATTTACTACAATTTTTCGAGAGAACCAGTGGCGGGTCTACAAGGGGGGGAAATGGAAAAATTCCCCCCAACAGGGTCCAAAATTAAAAAAAAAATGTTGAAACATCACGATATATTAGCTGACATAAAACTTAAAATATCGACAGACAAATTCAACCAATCAAACCCGCTAGTTAATAAAATATGTCTTTTTATGTCTTTTATATATACTTAGTTTGGTTGATGTTTCATTGGAAGTTTCAAAAATTGTATAAAATATAATTCTCTTTATTTTTGTTTATGTACAATTATGTCGTAAAGTTAATAATAAATGAGACAATTCAATAATTTTGCTTCCCCTCCGCTTCCATTATTTTCCCCCTTAACTCGGAGAATATTGATCGTATAAAAAAATTGTGGCAAAGAAATTGTAGGAAATTGCATTTCCAACAATTTTGTTTCCCACCATTTAGGTTGAAAAGTTGAAAATGGCGGAGATATTAAGCAACAACAGTTCTCATTTAAAATCAACATGGCGGCTAATGCAACCGCGAAATTCAGTCGAGATTTTAAATTTACACTACTATTGATCTCTGCTAAAGGATAGAATTATAAAATTTGGGGCAGCTCGGAAACAAAATTCAATTCAATAATTATGCTTCCTCCACCACTTTTTACTATTTTCCCATGTAACTCGGAAAATATCAACCGCATGAAAAAAATTGTTAAAAAGAAATTGTAGGAAATTTTATGTTGAACAATTTTAGTTGAAAATGGCGTAGATATTGAATAAAAACTATTGCTATAAAATCAATCCGGTCTTACGCTCGCGCCATTACCGCATACGTACTACCTTAAATATTAATTTTAACAAAAAATGAAACAGATCAAAATTGTGTAGAATTTAATTTTCTTCATTTTTGTATAGGTACATATTTGTTGTAAAACTAATAATAAACGAAATAATTCGATAATTCAATAATTATCCTCCAACTCCCACTACTTTTCCCCTCATAACTCGGAAAATATCGACCGCACCAAAAAAATTATAATTAATGATATTATAGAAAATCGCATTTTCAACAATTTTAGTTTCTACACTTTTTGTCAAAAAAATTGAAAATTGCGGAGATATTGAGCAAAAACGGTTCTCGTTTAAAATCAAGATGGCGGCTAACGCAACGGTGGAATTCAGTCGAGATTTTAAATTTATACTAGTATTTACTCTCCCTAAAGATTAGAAAAATAAAATTTGGGGCAGCTCCTAATGCAAGGTTAGGCCTGTTATTGGTCTAACCCGAGTGGACTACACCGGAGGGACCGCAGACGTTCGGATACAATTAGCGTCTCTTTGCAAAGACAATGACGTCGACTTTGCAAAGTAACAAGGCACTTACTCAACACACACAGTACACATGACACTAGGTACCTAACTGCAAAAATTCATCGTACCTACCATGCCAATATCCATTAGTTGTCGAGGATTAGCTTAATAAATAAAATGCATTTTGCATACATTCCTAAACTAAAAATAATGGTACTTTTTTTAAGACCACTTCTTCTCAGATATATTTCACACACAATTTGCTTATATTATTGTTAACATGATAACTAAAGTTTGTTTTTTTATTTTTAAAGAAAAAAAATATGGAACAAATAAAAACAGTTTAATATAGTTATTTTCCTAACTAGTGCGGAAAGTGATACTTTCACGCACGAGACTGCCGTTGACCCGAACGACACGATAGCGGAATTCGAGCAAGCAGTCGAGTGCGGGGAAGACACTTTCCGCATGAGTTAGGAACAATATTTTTTCTAGGGCCGCACGTTTTGGAAAAAAAGCCACAAAAAATAGAGTTATATCAATTTTTATTTAGAAGTGAAAATACACAAATTAATTCTTTGACAAGGTTGTCAAAACCAAACTTTTAATATAATGGGTTACCACGACGACGATATTGGTTTCCATGACGACGATTCAAAACCATTGTAATTGTCTACTGATCTGACTTGTAAATATTATGTCAAAATAATTTTATTTCATCGAATTATCAGTAGTAATTGAACAAGAGCTCTAAAATTAGTGAATTTTTCCCGAGTGACACTTTGACAGTTTTAATTTCACGAGCCTTCGGCTCGTGAAATTATGTCAAAGTGTCACGAGAGCAAAAATTATATATTAATTTTAGAGATCGAGTGCAATTTGTTGTGATTATTTCATGAATAAAACTGTTCAAAACCAAAATTTTATTGTAATTTATATATGTAAGTACAAATTAGTACAATTAAACAAACAGTTGTTATAAATATTAATTTGACGGTTGGAAGTCATCACTTTTATAATTTTTAAAACATTGTCATTAATGTCACTGAATGTATTTTTTCGTAGCAACGAAGGGCACCTGACGTAATATACTTGACGACGGGAAATTATCAAAAATTATCGATTTAATTTAGATTTCTGTAGCTTTCTATTGGTCAGAATCTCCTATGAATGAAATAATCAGTAGTAATTGCACAAGAGCTCTAAAATTATTGAATTTTTCCCGAGTGACACTTTGACAGTTTTAATTTCACGAGCCGAAGGCGAGTGAAATTATGTCAAAGTGTCACGAGGGCAAAAATTCTATATCAATTTTAGAGATCGAGTGCAATTTGTTGCGATTATTTCATGAATGAAACTGTTAAAAACCAAAATTTTATTGTAATTTATTTATGTAAGTACAAATTCGTACAATTAAACACACAGTTGTTATAAATATTTTACGGTTGAAAGTCATCACTTTTATAATTTTTAAAACATTAATTGTCATTATTGTCACTTAATGTATTTTTTCATAGCAACGAAGGGCATCTGACGTAATATACTTGACGACGGGAAATTATCAAAAACTGTCAATTTAATTTAGATTCCTGTAGCTTTCTATTGGTCAGAGTCTACTATGAATGAAATAATCGAGGTAATTTCAATAAAACATGAACACAATAAGATAAATTTGAAATAAATTAGTAAATAATATCTAAATATTAGTTTATTGCATGTATTATAATATATTATAATGCCATATTACAAGGTATTTTACTTTCCCGCACGCCGTGCGGGAAAATTTACTTTCACACACACCGTGTGGGAAAGTGCAACTTTCGGAAACGAAATGCGTGCGTGAGAGTGGCTCTTTTAGCACGGCCGTAGAAAAATAATATTTTTCTTTTCTCATACTATAATTTCAATTATAATTTCACTACCTGTATCATAATGAACTTGAACTCAATATGTAAACAAAATGACAAACTACTTAATTTGTTTGCGTTACAAAATTAATAAATTTAAATATATTTTTTTTGTGAATGATCATAGAAAAAATCGTGTATACAACTTGCATTTAATTATCATTATGAAGCTCGTATTCTATACGAAACTCGCCGCTAGCGATACGGCTGGTTCCTTACCCCTTATACTCGCTTCATAATGACCATCATTAAATGCTCGGTACATAATATTCTAATGTACTACTATAATAATTAATACAATTTACATTACTAGATTATATTTATTTTTAAACCTAATAGGTCTGGATCCCGCGTATGAAAAAAAAGTTGATTAATAGCAAGCTGAAAATTTGTTAATAGCTTAAGGGTGTCTAGTCAGATAAACTTTGATATATGGGAACACTGGAACAGGGGCAGTTTTAATTGTGGAACAGGTTAAAAATTTGGAACGGTCAGACCACGAAAACGGCACATGTATTTTGTCCGACAGAACAGACTTAAACTCTCCGAACAGAGATTAAACTCTCATGCAAAAATGAGACTGCTATTTATCACCAAATGGGCGTTTTAATGAGTGGAGCATGTAGAATATATCAAATGACAGGAATTATGACAGGTGATAAATAGCAGTCTGATTTTTACATGAGAGTTTAATCTCTGTTAGGAGAGTTTAAGTCTATTCTGTCGGACAAAATAAATGTGCCGTTTTCGTGGTGTGACCGTTCCAAATTTTTAACCTGTTCCACAACTAAAACTGCCCCTGTTTCAGTATTCCCATATATCAAAGTTTATCCGACTAGACACCCTTAAGCTGTTAACAAATTTTCAGCTTGCTATTAATCAACTTTTTTTTCATACGCGGGATCCAGACCTATAATTTTAAAAATTTATTTTAAAAATAACAGCAGACAGCTCTTGGGGTTCAGTGGTGTATCAAAAAGTAGATAGAAATAGGGTTGCCAGATTAGGGTATTTTCCCACAATTTTGGGGTAATTTGTAAGCGTGGAGGGAAATTTTTCTAAGTAGAAATTGTAGTGGGTTTTTTTGCAGGCGGAAAATTATGGAGGGTTTTAAGGGATCATGGAAAATGAAATTGCGAATGTACATAGAACTGTATATTATACTCCCATATAACCGAAGACGATGGGAACTATGAATTATTTCCAGGGACCTCGTTGATAAGTAGTATAATTTTGGTCTACTGTTCTCTTCATTTGACTACTAATTTATTAAATTGCTCTAAAAATTTAAATTTGGGGGATTTTCAATTTTACGGAATTTCAGTTTCTAAGTGGGTGATTTATAAAATCTCATCTGGCAACTCTGGATAGAAAGAACAGTAGGTACCTACTTAAAATCTCTATGTTTATAAATTTTAACTTATATCTCTCGATTCGCGTTTGTATTATTTTTTAAAATTGTATTACCTTTCTATTCTTAATTATTAAATTATTAACTTCTAAATTCACTTGATTTCTGTCTAAAAACAACTCAAAAGATGAGCCTAACCTTACAAATCCTTACATAACCACAAAGTTATCTCAAAACTTGAGGTTAAACGTAGCGTTATAAAGTGACAGTTGATATATCAGATAACTTAAGATCTGTCAAGAGATAACACAAGTAGTTAAGTTAAATATGATACATCACACCAATTTTACGATTATAACTTTTAAAATTGTATTACCTTTCTATTCTTAATTATTAAATTATTAACTTCTAAATTCACTTGATTTCTGTCTAAAAACAACTCAAAAGATGAACCTAACCTTACAAATCCTTACATAACCACAAAGTTATCTCAAAACTTGAGGTTAAACGTAGCGTTATAAAGTGACAGTTGATATATCAAATAACTTAAGATCTGTCAAGAGATAACGCAAGTAGTTAAGTTAAATATGATACATCACACCAATTTGACGATTATAACTTAACTACAGGATAACTTTACGTTATATTTAATGTTAGTGATTCATCACAGGGCTGAATAACCGAAATACAGGGTATGAAGTTAAACTTTTATTTTATTTATTCTTGAATATTTTCTGACAGGCATGGGTTAACAACACGAAATTTGGTAAGAGGAGTTTTTTTGGGACGAGAAATTTTAATTCGTCATTAAAAATAATGTATTGTCCAGAGGGCGCCACATACGTCTTTTAGCGCTGATTTAATACTTTATTTTTTTATCCCTCACTCTACCTACTTTTTGGATCAAAACTTTTACTCTCTTAATATTTTTACTTATAAAAGGTAAACTACATTAACTCGCTAAACTCAACCGTTTTCGAGTTAAACGCATTTTAAATCTACAATGCAACACAATTTTCTGCACGATATCATTGTAGTAACACCCGAAAAATAAACTTGAAACCATAATCATTGTAGTTCTGGATCCCGCGTATGAAAAAAAAGTTGATTAATAGCAAGCTGAAAATTTGTTAATAGCTTAAGGGTGTCTAGTCGGACAAACTTTGATATATGGGAACACTGGAGCAGGGGAAGTTTTAATTGTGGAACAGGTTAAAAATTTGGAACGGTCAGACCACGAAAACGGCACATGTATTTTGTCCGACAGAACAGACTTAAACTCTTTGAACAGAGATTAAACTGTGATGCAAAAATCAGACTGCTATTTATCACCAAATGGGCGTTTTAATGAGTGGAACATGTAGAATATGTCAAATGACAGGAATTATGACAGGTGATAAATAGCAGTCTGCTTTTTGCATGAGAGTTTAATCTCTGTTCGGAGAGTTTAAGTCTGTCTGTTCTGTCGGAAAAAATAAATGTGCCGTTTTCCTGGTGTGACCGTTCTAAATTTTTAAACCTGTTCCACAATTAAAACTGTTCCAATGTTCCCATATATCAAAGTTTATCCGACTAGACACCCTTAAGCTATTAACAAATTTTCAGCTTGCTATTAATCAACTTTTTTTTCATACGTGGGATCCAGAGCTATTGTGCAAGTTCTCATATTTATATTATCGCAAATTCCATTTGAAGGAATTTGCGATACATTTTTGTAAATTATTATTATGGTTTTAAGTTAACTAGAATGATATTATGCAAAAAAATTATATTGTATCGCAGATTTAAAATGCATTTATCTCGAAAACTGTGGAATTTAGCGAGATGAATGTAGTATACATTTTTTAAGTAAAAATGATAGGATAATTAAAGTTTTTAAGTAAAAAATGAGCGCTTAAAATACGTATGTGCCGCCCTCTGGGCAATACATAATTTTTGGTGGCGAATTTAGATTTCTCGTCCCAAAAAACCCCCGCTTACGACATTTAGTTATCCCATACCTGTCAGGAAATATTCAAGAATAAATAAAATAAAGGTTTAACTTTGACAACGTGTATTTCGGTTATTATCAACTTTCGTACTAAAGTAAGTTAGCTCAAATCGACCTATTTTAACCTCAGCAATCTAAGGTTAAGCTATGGCCCATTCGTTACCAAACACCCTGTATATGGTTATGAAATGTCGCCGTTACTAATTTTTGGTTACCATTTGCGAGGTTACGAACTATTGCGCTACGAGATACAAATTTCGCGTCTTGGTAAAAAAGAGTATACTCTCATATACTCAAAAAAAAACTAAAATATGAGCTTACAAGGAGTACCTACACCAGTTTTAATTGCTTATTCCGGACGCTATTTTAAGTGAATACCGTAATTATTACATTATTCAGTATCCCCAAAAGCCCAAATGATTATAACGAATATATTCATCGGACTATAAAAGAATACTAAAAACCAGAGGTAAATTAAATAAAACCTTGGCCTAAAAAGGCCTATTAATAAAACATTATTTAATTGAGAGAAAAGACCCAAACAGGTTGGTCGAAATAAAAACCCTCGAAGCGAAATCGATTGCAATAATTATAATTTCTATGCAACGGTTTTAATTTATTTCTAAAGAAAATGTATCATAAAAACTTTTATGAAAATGTATGATTTTATAAACATAACTTTAAAAGTTACTTTTTTCTTTATCATTTAATCTTAGTTTGTCCACTGCTGAACATAGATCTCACTCATAATTTTCCATCTGTTTCGATCGTGTGCCGCTTGCATCCAATTTCTATAACAACGATTTAGACCATCAGTCCAACGTGTTGGTGGAGGACATCTGTTTCGGTAGGCATCATCTCTTGGTCTCCACTCCAGTATCCGCTTTGTCCATGTCCATCTATTATCTGTCATTCGAGCCACGTGATCTGCCCAGTTCCATTTCAGTGTTGCTATTCTCGCTACTGCATCAGCCACTCCTGATCTTTGTCGTAGTTGGCGGTTTGGAATCTAATAGTAAACTATTTTTAATGGGAAATAAGCCACAATTTTACCAAAAAATGATTTTAATAACGTTTCGAAGCCCAAATCGGGTTTCGTTGTCAAAATACAAAATACTACTAAAATAAACAAAAATGTTGCTAAGTAAAAAAACTCTTCTAATAATTTATTTAATCTGACTCATTTACATTGGCAATTCAGACGTATATTATACATTTTAAAGTAGAAGACTTTAAAATGATATCGCCAATATTTATGAGTTGCGTTCCTGAAACGACTTTACTAAAAGATAGTTCATTCGATTACATGAATTCAATCCCAACTCAAGAATATCCGTCACAAAAAAATCATAGCATGTGATCTGTCTTTAAATAGACAACCAAATGCAACGATGACAGTAAAATTCTCGCGTTAGAGATTCCATAGTAAACCACGAGGGAAAACCAGGAAAAAACCTCGTGATACTATCCCGACATCGTAAGTATTTGGTCTTACATTTAATTTACTTTAAAAAAAACTAATACCAAATTCGGACTTTAATATGTTTAAATTATGAATAATATATAGATATACAATAAGTAATACTAAAATATAAAATTTGTACTAACTCGATATGTTATTGACTTCCTAATCGTCGTATTTTCTTTCTATTGACTTCCTCTTTCAGTATGGATAACCACATCCTACTGCATTCTACCGAGGAATTTGCGACACAATTGGTTTCATTTAGCATAATTAGAGCCGATTCTTTGATTTTTCTCTTTTTACTATCTGATTCTTTCAGGACTATACTTGAATCTCTCCACTGAACTCTATGTTCATTATCCCATGCGTGTTGACATATTTGAGATCTAGCAAATTCTCTATTTTTAATATAAGACTGATGTTCACTTATTCTAACGTTCAATGGTCTTGATGTTTCACCTAAATAAAATTGTTCGCATTCACAAGGTAATTTATAAATGCAATTCTTTGTTCCTTCTTGTTCATAGTTAGGTTTAATTTTAAATAAAATAGATCTCAACGTGTTTGTTGTTTTGAATGTTGTTGAAATGTTGAATTTATTTCCTATTGTTTTAAGTTAATGAAATAAAAGTGTTAATGAAATAAACAATTTCTTTTTAAGAGGGTATTATTCAAGTTTGAAGAGATATTACAATTTTATAGGTGTATTTTAAAGCTTAAGATGTAATCTTTAAGGTGCACTAAATTATTTTGCTTTAGACATGAAATAAACAACTTGTTTTTGAGAAAATTAAGAAAGATAAAAAAAATTTAATACAATAACCCAAAAATATCAATTAAAAAAATGTTTGTACAAAGTCATCAAAACCTATTTCGGTACAACTGACCTAAAATACATTTAATAACAAGCTTAAATTATAAATGTAATTTTTTTGAGCTCTTATACAGTATATTTGCGTAACTTGGGACTTATTGATAACTTTTTATTATCAATTTCAAGAAAAACAATCAGTTATTAAATTTTATTAATTTTGTACGAGGTATGTCAAGAAATATGAATCTTTTTCAAGAGTCAAGTAGCTTTATATTTCACAATATCGAAAATTGTTAATAAAAAAGTTGTTTGGAATTAAAAACTTTGTTTCAATATTCGTTCTATATTGACTCCCCTACATTTTCACCCTACGTTTCAGGTTTCAGTATACTTACTACAAGTTGATATATTTTTGTTGCAAATATAATATTTATGATATTTGCACAAGAACAACTAAAAACATAGGTTATATCATGGCCAAATTAACAAATTAGACTTCAAATTCTATTAAGAAGACAATAAACCATAAAAACAAGTATTAAAACTTACCGCATCGATTGAATAAGTATTATCAAAACTACCACTATTTTCGTTTTAAATTGTTCTAGCGAAATAAAATTTTCACTGAGTTCTAACACATTTAAGATAACACTGATTAATCCTAACCGTTATTTTGGTCATTTAATCTTATCGTAAGCGCCAAAATATGCAAACGTAACTGACAAAATTTATGGCGTTTACTTTCATCTGTCGGTACTACCTTGCCGTTTACGATAACAAAGGCACAAAATGAGGTTGAAATGCGGTGGTTACGATAAAAATTAAATTCAATTTTAGACACTTAGGATGTTATTATGGGAAAAATAATTTTGAATCAGCTGTAAACTATAGTAAGGAACCATTTAAGATAAAAATCCCATTTTTGGAAAGTTGGTGCTTACGATGTTTTGTCAAAAACCCCTCTATATTTTATAGAAATGCATCATTTTCCTGTAATTTAAAATTAAATACTTAGATTTGAATACTCACTTAAAAAATATACATTCAATTTCCTATAACACAATTTAATAGAATATATTAAAAATGGTTTTTCGAGTAAGGAATTTATTATCTTTAATTTTGCTAAAAATAAGTTTTTTGTAATAACTGATAGTTTTTGATTTATTTATGAATAACCGCTTTAAAGCATGAAGTTTTTCACGAAAAATTAAATTTTTTGATTTTTAATAACTCAAGAAGTATTGATTTATTTTAATAACTTTATATAACAAAAATAACTTTTTAATATATAATATAATAATGAAGTTTGCTTAGAATTTGTACCTCTTAAAAAATGCACCCAGTAGAAGGGGTAGTATCCACCCCCAGGGTAATAGCTCAAGTTGGCACCATGTCACTTTTGTTTCTTGAGGTATCTTCTAATTACTCACCAATTTTCATGACAATTGATAGTGGTTCAACGAAATGGAAGATGAAAACCTTCAGTGACTGCACTGTAAGATTTGTACTACCATCTCGATTAGAAGTTGCGCTAAATTACGCTAAATCAAATAACAAACAGAACAATAAATATGCAACAACTGAACTCTATGGACCTGTCAGCAATTTGATTGGCTCAATCGCATTGCCAATAATAAACGCCGTCGTAACTTAGTAAACACAAGTCCTTATTCATCAAAGCTTTTGTGTTTACTAAGTTCTCGTAAACAAGCATTAACATGTACCTAAACAAATAAATTTGTTGTTAACATAAATGGCGAGGTATTTCCATGTTTCAAGTTATCGCTGCATTTCCAGCCACAGTTCCATATTCGCTAATTATAATTTAAATTAAGAGCTAGTCGTTCGATTAACTAGATTTACTTCAGATTAGTCGTTGCAGATGATACATCTAAAGTGGTTTTAAACTCACTTAATTATGATATTAATATAAAACAAAGTCTATTTCAATTCATCGTGACTGAGTGCTGTTCCATAAAAACTATTATGGTATATTTTCAGTTTATACATGAGCAATTCCAAACGATTACGCCGAGTTTTGTGGACGAGGTCCTCGGATTTGTACTAAATTTGAATATGTTATTGTACCTCATAAAAAATATTTTCCTGAGAATCATAGCCCCCTAGGTCTCATAGGGCCTGAGATAGGGGCCCTGAAATGGCCTAAAATTGACTTTTTAAAGGTTTTGGGCGTTATTTTTAAAATACGATATCTCGAAACCTTTTGAAGCAAATTTAATTTTTGAAACTGAATTTTTTTATCATGGCCTCTAGTATTCACAAATAAATTATCAAATTTCTAAATATTAAGCGTAATTTTGGGGAACTAATTAAGTGCGAAGCAAATTTTGAAAAATTGATATTTCCTTATCTTTTTCATTCTATTGCCAAATTTGAACGCAACGTCGAAGGATCTTTTGCAATATCTTATTTTTAAGGTATTTAGGCAAAGTTTAATATAGTTCTAGCTATATTTTTATATTGAAAGGCAGCGAAGGTATATGCATTTGAGCAGGGCCCTTTTTGTGCAAAACAGAGTTTTTTTGGAATTTTCAGCCTAGTGCAACTTTTTTCTTATTATTTTTTTTTGGCCTGAAATTTTTTTTGGAATAGTTCTCTATATGTGTAATAATCTCTAGGTACCGAATTTCTTGACCCGACCACCTAAGTCTTTGTTTTAAATCCATGAAAAATGAAGATTAATTTTTTGTATTGAGTAACTCAAATTACCTAGTTTGTATGACTCAGTTTAATAGATTCGAATAATATTCCACGCTGTATACTCGCCCCCGTCAGGTAAATTATTCCGATTCGTTTTTTTTTTTTCACAAACAGGATGCCAGGCGGTGTCGCTGTGGGAAAATTGTTTTGAATTGTATCACCCGAATGTCATTCTCTAGGGGTGAGCAAGTCTCTCAGGCTGGGTTAAATCACTATGCTTGCTTGCTTGCTTGCTTGGAAAATTGTTTAAATAATTTTTTTTAAACAAATTCAAAAAATATTTTTTTTTAGTTCAGACAATTTTTTTTTTGGTTTCTTTGGTTCATTCTGAGCAAAAAAGATCTCCTGTAATTTTTCTCTAAAATTGATTGTTATCGAGTTATACGCAATTTAAAATTTTGAAAAACGCGAAAACGGGAATTTTCAAGGCTTAATAACTTGGTTAAAATTATTATTATTATTAAAGTCACAAAGTGGCCAAAACAAAGTTTTGTAAAGCCCTCCCTACAAGATTTTGAAGAAATTTTTGTCATTATTTTATTACGAAGCTGTTATTTAAAAAAAAAACAATGAGCGCTAAGCGTGTATCTCTCGCGCACTCACCACTCGCCTCAATACGCGCTCAACTCTCATTATTGATAATTAACAATAACAGCTTCGTAATAAAATAATGACAAAAATTGTTTCAGGATCTTGTAGGCAGAGCTTTAAACTTTGATTTGGTCACTTACTGACTTCCACAATGATAATTTTAACCGAGTTATTAAGCCTTGAAACATTTTCGCCTTTTTTAAATTTTAAATTGCGTATGGCTCGACAACAATCAATTTTATAGAAAAATCATAAAAATAAATATTTTTTAGTCAAAATGAACCAAAGAAACTAAAAAAAAATTTTCTGAAGTGAAAAATTTTATTTTTTTAATTTGTTTAAAAAAAATGATTTAAACAATTTTCCGACCGCAATACCGCCTGGCACCCTGTTTGTGCAGAAAAAAACGAATCGGAATAATTTACCTAACGGGGGCGAGCATGCAACCTGGACTATTATTGGAATCCATTAAACTGAGTCCTACAAACTAGGTAATTTGAGTTACTCAGTACAAAAAATCTTGATTTTTCATGGATTTAAAACGAAGATTTAGAGGGCCGGGCCAAGAAATTCCGTACCTATAGATTATTATACATATGGAGGAGTACTCCCAAAAAAAAATTTCTGGTCAAAAAAAAATAGGAAGAAATAAGTTGCACTAGGCTGAAAATTCCAAAAAACGCTGTTTTTGCAAAAAATGACCCTGCTCAAAATGCATATATCTTTGCTCCCTTTCGAGATAAAAAATATGCCTGGAATTATTTTAAACTTTGCCTTAATACCTTAAAAATAAGCTATTGTAAAAGATCTTTCGACTTCGCATTCAAATTTGAGAATAGAATGAAAAAAATAAGAAAAGATCAATTTTTCAAAATTTGCTTCGCACTTAAATAGTTCCCCACAATTAAGCTCAATGTTTAGAAATTTGAAAATATATTTGTGAATACTAGACGTCAAGACAAAGAAAATGCAGTTTTAAAAATTAAATTTGCTTTAAAAGGTTTCGAGATATCGTAATTTAAATATAACGCTCAAAACCTTTAAAATGTCAATTTTAGGCGTTTTCAGGGCCCCTATCTCAGGCTCCATGAGACCTAAGGGCTATAATTCTCAAGAAAATATTTTTTAATGAGGTACAATAACATACTAAAATTTGGAACAAATCCGAGGACCTCGTCCACAAAACACGGCGAAATCGTTTGGAATTGCTCACATACATACATAATCAAAAACCTCTTACACCAGTAGGTGTCGAGGTGTACAAGCTCTTTTAAATTGTTTCTACAAATGTACGCCACTTTTCTAGCTTTTCAAATGTACGACTCTAGCTAGTTCCTTCACCTCACTTCATGTCTTCCCTCTTTCTTCGAGAGTCTCGCTGATGATATTGTTTCATGTTTTTCTTGGTCGTCCTCTACGGTTTTTCCCTATTTTGTTCGCTTCCGATATCTTCTTCACCTGTCTAGTTTCGTTCACTCTGATCATGTGTCCCCACCATTTCAGTTTCTTTTCTTCTGCTTTAGCCTTTGGTGATTTCGTTCCTAGTTCTTGTCTAATGTCTTCGTTTCTTCGTCTGTATGTTCTTCTAACACCCAGCACTTTCCCCAAGTATTTTATTTCACTTGCTTGAAGTCGCTATGTTTGTTTTTCGTCGAAAGTTTACGTCGAAATTTCTACTTTGTTTCTGTATCCTGCAATATAGTTTTTTGGTCAGTATGCTTTTGTTACTTCATTCATCACGCTTATAAACAATAATGGGCTCAATACACCACCCTGTCAGACTCCATCGTTATTTTTAAAGATTTTTGAAGTTCTGTTTATTTTTTTTTTACTTGGTTATTATTATTTTCATACAGACTACATACCACCTTCAACAGTTCTTCATCTACATTCTTGTTCTCTCATATCAAACGCCTCTTTCATATTTAAGGATGCTAAATAGATTTCTTCATTTTTGACTATAACTTTTTTAATTAATTTTTGCAAAGTAAAATTGTGGTCTTGTTCACTGTGCACTGGTCTAAATCCACTTTGTGCATGAGCTAGGCTTGGCTCTATCATCTTACGTAATTTACATTTATGTGGATGGGACAGCTGTTCGTAGTCCACTTCGAGCAATTTGGCATCCTGAGAGCACGCAGCGGAGGCGTAAGCCAGTCATGGTTTAAGAGAATTTTTTTCGCCAATTGGAGCTGCTTCTTCTGCAATTCAGCATTGGATTGGCCAATAATTCGGCATAGGAAAGCCCTTGATCGTTTTGTCCTTTTTCATAAAATGGATATAAATCCCACGTTATGAATCCCAGAAAACAATGACCTTTACCTTTCCGACCGACAGGACAGTGTTCACCTTCTTCGAAGCACGTTCGTGGGGTGACGTCAACTGTTTGATGTTCATTGGTCTCTAGTGTGTACCAGTGGATCCATATTTCGTCAACTTTTAGGTCCATATTTCGATTATAAAACAGTATTAGTCCATGTTGTTCTGAAGCTATTTCCATGTGGCATTTTTATAATGAACTATTTTAAATGGGAAATAAGCCACAATTTTACCAAAAAAATGAATTTATTAAAGTTTCGACGCCCAAGTCGGGTGTCGTTGTCTTTTATTTGTCCAGGAGCCGAAGTTTTTCACCTCGCAATGTTTACAGAATGGATGAATTTGCTTGAAAATTTGAAAATAAGTAATATATAGTCCAAGGATCAAAACTATATGATGCCGAAAGGCGCTTTTACCATGGGGGTGGTTGCCACCCCATCTCGGGAGTGAAAATTTTTTATTAAGTTTTATATCGGAAAAATCAATGTTTTTCGATATACTCATTTACGATTCACACAATTTTTGCCGTAGAAAAAATTTTTTCAACCCAAGTTCTTGGGAATTGAATAACCTACAATTTCATATTTAAATATTTTTTCGTATTCTGCCGTCCTCAATTAAAACGCGGTATCTGCAAAAAAAATTGAAAATCGAGTTTTTGCTATTTGTGGTTTCCTTGTGACCTTATTTATGATTCTGCAATGTCTAAAACTGGTATAGTTTTATTAACTACCAAAATAAACAAATTGGAATACGCCGTATGTGCCTATAGAGTCATGAGAAAAAAAAATTTGAGAGCCGATTTCTCGTTTTTAAGTTGGCTGCACATACCGCCTTTTATTTGAGGACGGCACTCTAATGCTAATCTTTCTATTCTGAAGAAAATGGCATTTTTTATCAAAATACAAAAATTCGTTATTCGCTTTTAACTCCATTTTTTTTAACTAATCATTATAAGCCAGTCAAACTTCTAGAATCTATTAATAATACATAAATAAAGAAGAATGAATCAGACCAATGCCTAAAAGCACCGCTAACTTACATTATGATGCTTCCAATTGGATTTCTCTTTTTTTTATATAAAAATATATTGTTTTCTTAACCGTAACTTTTATTTTTATCTTAGAAAGATTGGTAAAAAATAATTTTGTAGGTTTTTGCAAGATCTGTAAGTCTAATAATATTAAATCTTTCTAAAACCTTCAGTCGCAAAAAGAGGTGACTTTGAAAGGGTTGGTAAAGGTGGTTTTTGAATGCTATTAGAAGTTTTAATTATCAATAGCTCACTCAATTTTTGCCGTATAAAAAATTTTTGCAAACCAGTTTCTTATGAATTAAATAAGCTAGAATTCCATAACTACAAAAATTCGTTATTCTTTTTAACTCTATTTTTTTAAAAACTAATCATTCTGAGCCGGTCAAACTTCTAGAACCTGTTATTAATACATAAATAAGGAATACCAAATAAGGTCAATCACTAATTTTAATTAGGGTGGTGATTAGGGAGTCGCTTCCTATCACTTTTTCGCTGAGAAAAATAGGGACTGACATTCTTTTCATTATAAGTCATTTATAGGCTATTGATTATATTCAAAATAAGATAGCTAAAAGTAACTACAACGTTAACGGGGTTTTATTATTTGATATGGTCAATGGACCTCTATATATGAAAAAACCGCGGAGTGCTACCATTTAAAGGGGTGCGTTTTTGTCCCTGGGCACAGGTTACATTAGGGTGAGTTCTATGCACTTTTGGTACAAATACGTCTACATAAAAATTGTTCCTCGTTAAATTTCCTATCTAAATATAACTTTTTAAAGTCAAAGGTACATTTTTTTACAAAAATATATTCAAAAGAAAAAGCACAAAAAAACCCAAAAGAAAGAAATTTTGTTTCTTGTCCCATAACTTTTGTCCACGGGGATATAGGTATAGACATTGCTTCACAGAAAAAAAACTTACATATTTTTTCTTTAAAATAATGTTTTGTAGAGGTCATTAGGATTTACAGTTTTCGAAATATGATTTTTTAAAGTTCGCCACTCACAGCAATTTTGGGCAATTTTCCTTGTTATTTCGCAAATATTGTTCTGTAACTTTTTTCTACGTAACTTTAGGTATATGCAATGGTACACGTAATAGGAATAGAAATCCATTACCTTTAAAATGGTCTACTGTATAACGTTGTACGACTTTTTTTAAAGAGATTATGGTTTTTCAAGATTTTATTTATATTATATTATTACTTTTAACGATTTTTTTATAATATAATATAAAAATAAAATAAAATTATTATATAATACCTAATATAAAAAAAATATTATCTTTTACATTTTTTTACGATTGTTTTTGAAATTTCTCATTATAATTTTTTTTGTACATGAATATACTATCTATATATTGCGCAACAAAGAGGGCTTACTTTCTGTTCTTTAAAATGGTGTATCATCTATATTTAAATACATAATGGAAACCGAGTGATTCTTTGATATTTTCTTCTCTGTATTATTTAAAATTATTTCTTTTCCAAAAATTTCATAAACATTAGTTTTAAAAAACATCACTTTAGTTAAAATTATTATTACGTTGACATTTAAAAATTTTTCAAAATCAAAGTCCATCTCTTCGTTAGCATTAGCTTCAATATCTTCCTCTGACACCTCAGTTATCTTAGAGTTCCCACAATTAGTACCCATGCACATGCACCCTTTGCAGAATATTGAACAACTTATTCCTATTTTCCTACAACCGCAGTTTTTTGTACATCCTTTGGTACATTTACATGCTATTTTTTCAAGCAAAGCTTGTGGTGCAGGAGCTTTGATAGTAAATATTGGAATTAATCCATATTTTGAAGTTTGCCCTGCCGAGTCAAGTGGATCCAAAGTATTACCTATAAAAAATAAGATTCAATCATAACACACAATCACATAAAAAAGTTATAATGAGGAATTTAAAAAATAATCCTAAAATCAAAAATCGTTGCAAGTACTTATTACAATTTGAAAAAGCATATCTTATTCAAAAAAACCCTAGAATTTTTTATAATACACCATTTTAAAGTAAACATAATAAGCTTTTTTTTATTATATAATATATACCATATAGAAAAAAAAGTTATAGTGGGAAATTTAAAAAATAATCGTAAAAAATATAAAACTCGTTAAAAGTATAAAGTCTTGAAAAAGATAACCTCTTTAAAAGAAGTCGTACAACATTATACTGTAAACCATTTTAAAGGTAACTGATTTTTATTCCTCTTACATGTACCATTGCATATACGTAAAGTTACGTAGAAAAAAGTTACAGAACAATATTTGCGAAATAACAAGGAAAATTGCCCAAAATTGCTGTGAGTGGCGAACTTTGAAAAATCATGTTTTAAAAACTGTAAATCCTAATGACCTCTACCAAACATCATTTTAAAGAGAAAATATGTAAGTTTTTTTTTCTGTGAAGCAATGTCTATACCTATATCCCCGTGGACAAAAGTTATGGGACAAAAAACAAAATTTCTTTCTTTTGGGTTTCTTTGTGCTTTTTGTTTTGAATATATTTTTGTAAAAAAAAGTATCTTTCATTTTAAAAAGTTATATTTAGATAGCAAATTTAACCAGGAACAATTTTTATGTGGACGTGTTTGTACCAAAAGTGCATAGAACTCACCCTTATGTAACCTGTGCCCAGGGACTAATTCACCCATTTCTCAAAAACGCACCCCTTTAAATGGTAGCACTCCGCGGTTTTTTCATATATAGAGATTCATTGACCATATGAAATAATAAAACTCCGTTAACGTTGTAGTTCCTTTCTATAGTACATAATCAATAGCCTATTAATTTTTGAGCTAGAGACTTTTTTCATTTCTGGTGATAGATATTTTTAAATACTTTAAATTATTTTGAACAAGACTTGATAACTTAGTTATCCTCGAAACGAAAAATGCATAGTTTTCCCGTCTTTTGACTTTGAAACTAAAATATTTAGCATTTGACGAAGAAAAGCTAACATATAATAAAGTATAGCTCAATTACTATTAGTCTTAAAGAAAATTAAAAAAAACGTTTTGTTTATTTTTTCAAAAGGTACATTTTTGTTAAGTAAAGTTGTTTTGGTAAAACGAAAACTTTTGTAGTTATAAAACATTGATTTTTTCAATATAAAACTAACACTTTCGATAGTGAATAAATCGGAAACTATTAATTTTTTCAAAAAAAAATGTACAGAACGTTTCTTGCTTAGAATGAATGTTTTCACCAACTTTTGCGGTCAAAATATAATAAAAAATTTCCACCCCCCGAGATGGGGTGGCAACCACCCCCATTGTAAAAGCGCCTTTCGGCATGATATAGATCTTGATCCTGGGACTATCCACTACTTATTTTCAAATTTTCAAGCAAATCGATCCATTCTGTAAAAATTTGCGAGGTTTTGTCCTATTTTAAGCTTCATTACTTGGACTATATAGAAATTTTTTCGGATTAAGCTTAAACAGCATCAAACGTTGCTCTGAAATTGTTTCATGGTTGCGCTTGTTGTCCTGAGTGAGCAAATACGGCAGCCGTCGTGCCTGCAGCTTTCTCATGTCCAAAATTTTATGCAGAATATAAACCACGCGATTTTTGCGATGCCTGCGGTCTCATCTATCTCGCGCAACTTAAATTGGCGGTCTTCCTATACGAGATTGTGGATTTCATTCATGTTATCCTCTGTAGGAGCCGTTTTCGGAGCACCTGGACGCGACTTAACAAAACCCTCCTTAAACAAATTTTTCATGGTTACCATCGAAAGAGAAGAGTTACCGTACCCATCCTCCAAGCGCTCTTTGATTTCGCTCTGCGACTTCCCTTCCAAAAACAAGAATTGAATCACCGACCGATATTGCTCTGTTTTATTTTTTTAAATCCCCAAACACGCCCCCTTCCACACGGTGAGTACAAAATTATAAGTCCGATTGGGCTAAAATTTTGACATAGACCGTCTACAATAATAGATTAAGAGCCGGTATATAGGTGAAATTTGCTAATCATTTTAGGCACAATAAGACCCTATAACTTAAATATATATATACGGGGTGTCATATAGGCTGGTGCCGCATCCCCACACCTAACCGCCATCTGTTTCTATCCTGGGCATCTTTCTCTTCCAAATCTCGGTGTTCCATGGCCTTCCTTATCGTGTCATTCCAGGATAGTCTTGGTCTTCCCCTTTTATTCCTACCTGGGGGTTTCCATTTCAGTAGTTTCTTTGGCCATCGTTGGTCGTCCATTCTAAGTAAGTGATTGAACCATTTTAGGCTTCTTCTTTCGAGACTGTCTACCGCTGTATCGTGTGCCTGCATCCTTCTTCTTATTTCCTCGTTACGTACTCTGTTCAATCGGGAGATTCCAGCACTTTTACCTATGTAGTCCATTTCCACAGCATTGATCGTTTTTCTGGACTCTGCTGTTAATGCCCAGACTTCGCTCCAATCCATTAGCAGCGATTCCACAAATGACTTCCCTATTCTTAATTTTGTAGTTCTGGATATATTTTTATCCCGCCACACGGAATTCAAGCAACCTACTACCTTCCTACTTTGTTCAACTCACCTTTTGATTTCTTTGTTGCCTAAGCCAACTCTGTTTATTACAGCTCTCAGATATTTGAATTCTTCAACTTGTTTAACTGATGTGTTCTCTTTAATTAGGATTTCAAAGTGGGCGTCAGTCTTAAATATTAGAACCTAAAATAAAACATATGAACACTGTGCCGTCACTTTTCAGTGGCACATGCGTCGACAGTGGCACATCAAACTTTCCACTTATGGACGTGATAAATAAATTAAAAGGTACCCTCTCTCACTCCCAGAATTGATTTTTTTCATTTTTTTAAGTTCTATGTGATTATAAAGTAAGACTCAGCGTAATTTTAACCCACCACCTCCTTCCCCCACCAGCAAAAACTTTATTTTTCGTTTTTATTTTTTTATGTGTGATGAAATCAATTTTAAAATTTCAAAAAATTTATAGGCGTAGTTGATGCTTTTACGAAACATGTCTATTTTTTATAGATCAGTAGGTTAAGTGTATATAACCTCAAAAAAATTTAATTTTTTTTATTTTTTTGGGAAAAAGCGTATAACTTTGTTTTTGGAGATGGTTGGAGATCTAATTTTTTATATTTTGTGTATTTTATCATACGTTATGTTTAAAATTTTTTTAAGATTTTCCGTACGGTTTGCCACCTTCAAAAATCCAAAAAACTGTTTTTTATGGGGGTTTGAACGTGTTTCTCCCATTTTTAAATGTTATAAAATCAGTTACTTGAATTTACGTATAACCTATAAAAAGAACATTGATTTGATCTATTTTGTAGTCTATAAACATGATACAATAACCCAAGATACGATAAGCAGCGTTCCTAATTTCGAGCAGGTCGCGCATGACGTCACGTTGTGAGCAGATCCTTTACATTTCGAATGCATTCCCATTATGATTTGGGGATTTTAGCTTTTAATATCAATTGTGAAATTTTCGAGAAGTGCTGTTTTGTTTGGTATGATTAAATATCATTATTGAGAACATAGTCTAATAATAGAAATCAATTACAAACATGATTTTTTTTATTAGGCAAGATACGTCTCATTAGGTATACAGAGTGGCCCAAAAGTCTGGAAACGGCCAATTATCTCGTAAATTGCTAGTCATAATTGTACAAAATTTGAGGTACACCTATTTTGGGATAAGGAGATTCCATACTTGATATTTGCAATGTTGCCAGATTTGCCGTTTCTCTTATATTATTAGTAACTTTGGTTTTTTAAATTCATCACCCTGTATATTCAGGCATTATTGGAATCTCCTATTCAATACGAGTTCAACCATATGTAACACTTATGATTTTATGCAGTCTGGAAGGTTTTAAATACATAAAAAAGAAGCCTGGCAACGCCTAATTGTCTCAATAAATTTTTAATACTAACTATTTTCAACTACATTAAAATGTAACAATTGATAGATTACAACATTTTTTAACATAATGGTTACTTCATCAAGTGTTCAAAATGTGCTCCATTTGTGAGTTGACAGTAACTTAATCGACGGAAGAATGCGTCTACCACATTTCTCCATGATTGTATAGAAACTATTCGAGATTCATCGATAATTCGTTTCCTTAGCTCTGTAAAACTTGCTGGTTTAGTTTTGCAAACTGAATTCTTCAAGTATCCCCAATAAAAATAATCTTTAGGATTGAAATCAGGTGAACGTGGAGGCCATTCAATTCTACCTCGTCTACCAATCCATTGTCCGGGAAATATCTCATCTAAATAACGCCGAACATTTACACCAAAATGAGCTGGAGCTCCATCATTTTGCTGAAACCATATCTGATTAAAATTGGCCCCAAACGAGTTTCTCAATGTAGGTACAATTTCATTTCTAAGTAACATTTCGTAACTATCTGATGTTAAATTTTCTTCGACAAAAAATGGCCCAATCTTAGTACCTACTATACCTGACGATACATTTAATTTGTGTGGTCTTTGAGTATGGTTTTCACGCATCCAGTGTGGATTTACGTCACTCCAGCACATTAAATTATGTCTATTTCATCGGAAAAACATATTCTGCTAACGAAATTTTCATAATTTTCAATTTTATTCATTATTTACCTCAGTAAACTGTAATCTACGATCGAAGTCATCTTCACTTAATTCTTGCAATAAGTTAATTTTGTATGGTTTAAATTTATTCTTACGTAATACACGTAAGACTGAAGAACGACCTACATCATGTAATTGTGCAACCCTGCGTGAGGATGTATGTGGATCTTCAACAATACTTTGCATTATATTTAAAGTTTTGTTGTCATTCATAACTCTTTTCAGTCTGCCTGATCGTTATCTATCTTTTACTTCTCCAGATTCCTCAAATCGCTTTACAGTTTTTTGTACCGTCGCCTTATGAATAGAATAACAGTTTTGGAAAATATCATTGAACAAGTTGGCTACTTCACAATAAGATATTTTTCTGTTACCGTACCCTCTCATTATTGGAATAGTAATTCGTTCTTTTTCGTTAAGAGCCATTTTAGAGAAGCAATTTATCTTGCAAAACTTTTCAAAACACAACTATTGTCAGTATTAGTTGTTAATAATGTAAATGGTGAACAAATGTCAAAATCACAGCATTCTACATTTAAATATTTAAATTTATTAGAATCTACAGATTTTGTAATGTTTTATGTATTTAAGACCTTCCAGACTACATAAAAACATAAGTGTTACATATGGTTGAACTCGTATTGAATATGAGATTCCAATAATTACTGAATATACAGGGCGATGAATTTGAAAAACCAAAGTTACTAATAATATAAGAGAAACGGCAAATCTGGCAACATTGCAAATATTAAATATGGAATCTCCGTATCCCAAAATAGGTGTACCTCAAATTTTGTACAATTATGACTAGCAATTTACGAGATAATTGGCCGTTTCCAGACTTTTGGGCCACTCTGTATATTATACTGTATAATACACAGCGTTGCTCTCTACTGTTGTTCTGAAGCTATTTTCTTGTGGAATTTTTGTAATTAAATATTTTTAATGGGAAATAAGCCACAATTTTACCAAAAAAATGATTTTATTAACGTTTCGACGTCCAAATCGGATGCCGTTCTCAAAATACAAAAAATATAAATGAATTAACCAAGAATGTTGTTGCTTAGTAAAAAATTCTTCTAATAATTTATTTAATCTGACTCATTTATATCGGCAATTCAGACATAATATATTATACATTTTAAAGTAGAAGACTTTAAAATGATATTGCCAATTGTTCATTCGATTACATGAAATCAACCCCAACTCAACAATATCCGTCACAAAAAAAAAGCATGGCATGTGATCTGTCTTTAAAAGTACAACCACATGACCACATGCAACGGTGACAGTAAAATTCTCGCATTAGAGATTCCATAGTAAATCACGAGTGAAAACCAGGAAAAAACCTCGTAATACTATCATGACATCGTAAGTATTAGGTCTTACTATTATTATCGTAAGTATTATATTAGAATCTGGTATTAGTTTTGAGAGTAAACTAAAGTAAGACCTAATACTGACGATGTCGGGATGGTATCACAAGGTTTTTTCCTGGTTTTCCCTCGTGATTTACTATGGAATCTCTAACGCGAGAACTTTACTGTCACCGTTGCATGTGGTTCTATTAAGACAGATCACATGCTATGATTTTTTTGTGACAGATATTGTTGAGTTGGAATTGATTTTATGTAATCGAATGCACAATTGGCAATATCATTTTAAAGTCTTCTACTTTAAAATGTATATTATATGTCTGAATTGCCGATATAAATTAGTCAGATTAAATAAATTATTAGAAGATTTTTTTACTAAGCAACAACATTTTTGTTTAATTCATTAATATTTTTTGTATTTTGACAACGGTATCCGATTTGGATGTCGAAACGTTAATAAAATCATTTTTTAGTAAAGTTGTGGCTTATTTCCCATTAAATATAGTTAGTTGATCTCTATCAGAATTCACTTTGCCTTTTCCCGCTTTGGCTAAATTTTGGGATGGAATAGCTTTTATTTAAGGCATTGAAAATTTTTAGGAGAATATCCAAGCAGCTCGTGTTTTAGATTGCGTTCATAATCGTCGCTGTTACAATGTGTTGAACAGATACGAGCGTTGTTAACGTTAAAATTGTCTGCACGTTTACGTTTACATAATTGTTTTCACACACATCGCACTTTTTTGTCTTTTGGGAAACTTTAAAACTTGATATTCGTATCGAAACCTTGTGATTGATTGTCCACATTACAACCAAACACGGCACACCTCATTTTTAATAAAAGTTTAACAAAACATAAGTAAAATTCACCTTAAACAAAAAAAATAAACCGCGTTTACTATACGACCACACTGAATTCAATGCTGTTCTACTCACAGAGTGACGTACCTATAGACCAGGGCGCATCTGTAAAAATATTAGTAAATTTGGACGTTGAGAGGTGACTCAAATTTTTTTGCAGAAATGGCTTGAAAATAACTCAATTAATAATATTTGAGTTATCCTCCCTCCCAAAAAGGTCCGGAACATTGTTTAAATAATCAAAATGTCAAAAAATGAAGGAAAAATTCGATTTTTTTCTTCGTTTTGTGATTATAACTTTAAGAGTATTCATTTACGAGAAAAGTTGTATTAACATAAAAGTTGTGTAATTAAATTTCCTACAATATAGAGTTGGTTGAAAATTTAAAAAATAGTCACCCTTGTTGCAAAATAGCAATAATTGGGAAAAAACTATAAAAAAAGAAGTATTCTCACTTAACGTTTTTCAACCATTTATGCTAAACTTAGGACCTTCAAATTTCACCCAGAAAAACTATATGATAGAGTTAAACAATACTGTTAGTTTCATTAAGATCGGTTCAATAGATTTTGCAAAATAAATTTTGCAATCTAGCTTTCGCAAAAAAAATTCATTTTTTCAAACTGGTACAGGACTGAAAATAAAGCAGATAGCAAGTTGAAATTATTTTTTGCTTATAGAAGTGTACTGTACCTTTCATTTTCAATTTGCAAAACTAAAATCGATTAACCACCACGGCGTCAGGAATTTTTTTAAATAAACATTAATTATTGGTGTTGCGCGCAGGACACCGGATAGTTTGCTCTGATTGGGCATTCCAATGACCTTTGATAATTATTGATACATTTTAATTTTTATTACATTTCGATATAAATAAATAAATTTGTTTATTGCAAAATAAAAACACATACTCTATCCTTTGAAATAACACTTTTTTTAGCAAGAACTTTCTTTGTTCATATATTTTAACTTGAGAATAAATGTTTATTATTTTCAAACATATACAATTGTTTAAACAATATTTCACAAACAATAATAAAATTAGTTTGATTTTTATGGAATTAAAATATTAAAATACAACAAAATATAGAGTAAGAAAATAATATATTAGATGAAGATTGGAAGAAATTTTGATGGAAATCAACTTTATGTGAATCGAACACCGCTGTCCTGCGCGTAGCACCAATAATTAATGTTTATTTAAAAAAATTCCTGACGCCGTGGTAGTTAATCGATTTTAATTTTGGAAATTGCAAATGAAAGGTACAGTACACTTCTATATGCAAAAAAAATTTAACTTGCTGTCTGCTTTATTTTCAGTAATATAACATTTTTAAAAAATGAATTGTTTTTGCGAAAGCTGGATTTCAAAATTTATTTTGCAAAATCTATTAAACCGATCTTAATGAAATTTACAGTATTGTTTCACTGTATCATAATGTTTTTCTGTGTAAAATATGAAGGTCATAAGTGTAGCATAAATGGTTTAAAAATGTAAAATACGAATACTTGTTTTTGTATGGTTTTTTTTGCAAATATTGCTATTTTGCAACAAGGGTGACTATTTTTTCAACTTTTAACTAATTTTATGTTGTAGAAAATTTAATTACGCAACTTTTATGTTAGTACATTTTTTCTAGGAATTGAATACTTTTAAAGTTATAATCAAAAAACGAAGAAAAAAATCGAATTTTTCCTTCATTTTTTGACATTTTAATTATTTAAACAATATTCCGGACCTTTTTGAGAGGGAGGATAACTCAAATATTATTATTTGAGTTATTTTCAAGCAATTTCTGCAAAAAAATTTGAGTCACCTCTCAACGTCCATCTCAAAACAGATGGGCCCTGGACTACTACGTAGGCCCGCTCACCGACTTCATGTCATATCTTCAGTTATTGTATCATGGTCTATAAACTAGGAAAAATACCCAAAAAACAGTTTTTTGGTTTTTTGGAGGTGGCAAGCCTTAGGAAAAAATCTAAAAAATTAAAAACATACTGTTTTATAAAATACATAAAATAGAAAAAAAAATCTCCCAGAAATCTCCAAAACAAAAGTTATACGCTTTTTTCCAAAAAAAAAAAATTGAAAAATTGTTTGAAGTTATGTACACTCGACCTACGGATTTATAAAAAATAGACATGTTTTGTAAAAGTATCTACTACGCCTATGAATTTTTTGAAATTTTTAAATTTCTTGAGTCCTACCTAAAAAAAATAAAAACGAAAAATGAAGTTTTTGATGGTGGGGGAAGGGGGAAGGGGTGGTGGGTTAAAATTACGCTGCGTCTTATTTTCTAATCACATATAACTTAAAAAAAATGAAAAAAATTGAATTCTGGGAGTGACAGAGGGTACCGTTTAATTTATTTACCCCTTTCATAAGTGGAAAGTTTGATGCGCCACTGTCGACGCATGTGCCACTAAAAAGTGACGGCTCAGTGTTCATACGTTGTCTCTTAGGTTCTACTATTTAAGTTATAGGGTATTATGGTGCCTAAAATGATTAGCAAATTTCACCTATACCGGCTCTTAGTCTATAATGTATTATAGTAGATTTCTTTTGCGAAAGCGACGCAGGGTAAGTACTTATCGGACCACCTACGTATCTCGTTATACCAAAAGAAGTACATATTGTTTATTGATTAAAAATGGCTATGAAATTGATGAAATTATTTAGTATTGCCTTTGCTTTTGAACAATTTTCAACAACCGCATCTATTTGACAGCTTAATTGGGTAATTGATTTTTAATTCAATTTCGGTGTTTGTCATGTATGACCATTATGGGATAGACTGATATGTTTACAAAACCCTTTGGCGGACTTGTTTATTGCATATGCTTTCATGCTGATACAGAAGACTTTGTGTGTTTACTACATTTGATCGACTAAACGTGAGCAATAATTAATAAAAGCAATATTGTAGCTAGTAGCAATATTGGACGGCTTGCATCGATCAATGAAGTGGGAGAAAATCATGGATGTCATCAAGAAATGATTTTGAGAAAAACGAATTTTAAAGTTTATACGACTATTTAAGACAAAAAAATCAGTTGGGTGGTATTAAAGATGAACATAATGATAGAAAAATTGATTAATAATACGAATTGATGTAAACAAAGAACAAAAGTCAAATTGTTTAAAAAAAAATAAAAAATTAGTTGCGTAATGTCCACTTTATAACGAAGAAAACAATGGATGTCACCAAAAACAGGCGTTTAGTCACAGTATTGTTACTGCTTTGTTTTTGTTTCTGATTTGTTTTTTGGTTCTCTGTTTTTCATCAAATACAGAATAAAACATTTTAGTTACAAGATTGGTCTTAGCAATAAAATATTTCAGCTTTTATTTGATTTTCTGCTTCCTTTAGTTGTGTTACATCTTCTTAGAGACTTCATTACTGAAGGGCCTGGCGATATGGTTGGTCTCCATTTTGTTCTTTTAACAATTAATATTTTTTTGATAGCGTAAAACACCATTTTATAAAAAGGCATTTGCCTATCTTTCGCTTCAAGTCCGCAGACTTGCTTTTCACGGTTGGATCATGTGCTGCCTTGTTTTTGCCACTCATTTTTTGTTTACATGGCTTTTTTTCATGTGTAATTGAAACAAACATCTCTTTTGCATCTCGAGACACGCAAAACTTAATCTTTATATAGAAAGATATTGTTGAAATACGACTGGTTAGGTAAATGGAATTCCGATTCTTTAAGACTTTAAGATTTTTTTGACTGAGCGGAAGAACGAATTGTATCTTCAAGCCTATACCCATGATATGCATCTCAATGCAACATATTGAGGGAGTTAGAACTGATCCACAATATATCTTTGTATACCGACAAAGCATTTCTTGAGATATTTATTGGTAAAAAATTTGGTCCACTCTTTAACAAGATCTTGAGTTACTGAGATGACCAAACAATGGGAATGGTTTTACGCGAGAATTTGATATATTTATTTTCTTCCCAATCTGAAGGCATTTCCGTTCTATTTTTGAGGTTGATCAGTCCCATCTTTTGTCCCTCTCACAGATTAAGTTGCGACAATGGACCGCAAATGTTTAACAATAGTTACCATGTAGTGAATAAATCTTATAACGGTATAGTTTTTATTTTGTCCACCAGCTCCATCACAATACATATGCCAACAAATATGCACGCGGCGCGCAGTGCTTGGGTAACAATCATTGTTTTCATCCAATTACGCGTGGACAGGGCTGCTTTATCCATTAGGCAATATAGGCAGTTGCCTAGGGCGGCAAATTATGAGCGGGCGGCAGAAATACTGTACAAAAAATATTTGTATATAAAAATTAAAATCGAATAACATAAGTACATCTACATCCATCAATGGAATATAAATGGGCATTCATTTCTAGAAAACAAATTGCATTTTCTTAACACTAGTCATTAAAAAAAGACAGAAGTCGTAAATTTAGGGATTATTGGGCCGTCGACAGCACCGCAAAGGCGGCGGTCGCACTGTTCTATATTTTTTTTTAAACTGAATCCTTTTGGGTTATTCGTGGTTGAAAATTTGCCATTTTCATTGAAAAATGTCGCCTTTTCGGACGGTTTTTTGCGTATACCTTAAAAATTATGCATCTAACGAAAAAAACTTTATAAAACATATTTGTAGCTTATGAAAAATCAAAGAGATTCGTTCCTTCATAAGTCTTTTAGTGATAACATAAAAAGAGATATGGTAAGTGAAAAGAAATTTTTTTTGTGCATGCTCAAATGGGTGTGTTCAACTTAATAACAGGAAATGGTCGATTTTAAGGGTATAATGCTATCAATATCTTTTGTAAGTACTGCCTGAAAAGACTTTTAAAACGACCGCACTGTGAAATTTCTATTACATTCAAACTACGCGAGATATGGTGCAACAAAAAAGGATGACTAATTTATTTTAAGATAAAATGCGAAGTATGTATATTTTAACCCCTCATCCACCAGATTTAAATGCATCGTTTTGCTTCTACAATACCTTTTACTATAGTGTTATTTCTATGTTCAACAAGTTGGACGGGTTTAAAATGTATGGTTTTTGAGAAAAATAAGATCAAATATAGAGAACATTTTTAAATTTTTTTTAAATCTTCTTTTTCTCCATGTAACGCGAAAATAATAATAAGATACAGTAATCAAAGAAGAATAAAATTATTATCTAAAAGAAAACATACATTTCTGTAAGGTATTTTTTACGTATCTCTTATCACTTTCGAATTACATGGAGAAAAAGGAAGATTTTTAAGGAAATTTAAAAATGTGCTCTATAATTTGATCTTAATCTTTTCAAAAACCGTTCATTTTAAACCCGTTCAACTTTTTAAATATAGAAATAACACTATTGTAGAAGGTCTTCTAGAAGAAAAACGATGCATTTAAATTCTAGTAGATGGGGGGTTAAATATACTTCTTATTTTTCCTTAAAATACATTAGTCATAAGTTTTTTGCACCATATCTCGCTTAGCTTGAATGTAACCGACATTTAACAGTTCTCGTTGTAAAGGTCTCTTCAAGCACTACAAAAGGTATTTGTAGCATTATACCCCTAAAATCGACAATTTCTCTGTTATTTTAAGTTGAATACACCGATTTGAGCATGCACCAAAAAAAATCTGTTTTCACCTGCCATCCCTTTTTTATTAAAACTAGAAGATTTATGAAAAAATGAATCTCTATGATTTTTCATAAACTACAAAAATGTTTTAATATAGTTTTTTTTTCGTTAGATGCACAATTTTTATGGTATTCCCAAAAAACAGTCTCCGAAAAGTGTCATTTTTCAATGAAAATGGCAAATTTTTAACCACGAATAACTCAAAAAGTATTGAGTTTTCAAAAAAATTTATAAAACAGTTATTACTTAGATTTAGGTTCTCTGGCCACTTCCGGTGTTGGTTTGATAAAAAAAAATTTCCACCCCCGAGAACGGGTGGGAACCACCCCTGTTAAAAGCGTCCTAGGATATAGCATAGACTTTGTTTCTTGGGCTATTCAATACTTACAGTGAAAATATCAAGTAAATTGATGCAGTAGGATGGAATTCGGAGCCAAATACCCTCAATGACTGTACTAAAAGATACCTACACACCTACAGACCTACATCATTCATACATGAATGCATTCACTTAAAGGTTCATTTGGATACCACAATAAAATCGCCAATCACCAAAAATTGATATATCTAAATATTTAAAGAAGAGTGGATTGGAAGATATTTTCCCTAATTTTGATATTGCTTTGCGCATTTATTTGTGCCTCCCAGTTGCCAACCAACGTGTCCGCTGAAGGGTCATTTTCGAAAATGTCAAGAATTTAAAATAGTCATGAAAATAATTTCCGATCAAGTATGCCGCAAGAACGTCTTAACAATTTGTCGATTTTGTCCATAGAAAGTGACGTAACAAAGGCGATAAATTATGACGACATTATAGATGATTTTTCCAAAGAAAAATCAAGAAAGAAATCTGATGTGATCGAACTGGAATGACAATTTTTATATATTCTTATTTAAATAAAAAAATCTGCTTGCAATTTTTTTTTTTTTTTTCAAAAATGGTACATGCTTTAAGGGCGGCTACTAGAGAATTGCCTAGGGCGTCAATTTACCTAAACGCGGCCCTGATAATACCTAATTATGGAAAACTGTTGATATTTATCCGTGCAATATTTACGGAAATCTAGGACTCCATTCTACACTGAAAATTTGTCGATGATTTTCCATTAATACTGGATTAACTATTTAATACATACCTACTATCCTTAGAGGTCAGCTAGGGTTATGTGAATTAGAATTACTTATATACTAATTTATTGTAAGAGTTTAAATAATAGGTACCTAATAAATTTGGCCATACTACAGCCTGTACCTGGCATTCTAAAATGTCATCAACATTATTATTACGTTAATATATAATTTATCATAATGTACCTTATAAATATATTATATCTTTTTTAAACTCCTACAATAGGTACGATCTACAACTTTCATGAATAATTCAAAATAAGTTTTTACGGGAAACAACACCAAAATTACAAATACAAAAATATAAAGTAAACTAGGATGTAGGTATTAGATAAAAAAAATGTGTATTATTTGTCTTATTATTTATTAATAACACAAATAATACACATATATACATAATAACACACATTCAATGATCGAAAATCATTTAAAAATATGGGATTGTGTATTCTTGTGACGTAAAGTCAAAAATATAAGTCTCCCCACCACCGTCGGACAAGAAAACCGTAGTAAAGTCAATAAAGTCTAATAACCGTGCTTGGAGGGGATACGAGAAACCATGTTGCGCGAATAGCGGAAAAATGTTGCAACTTTCTTAAATAATTCATATTGTCAATTGAAATTGTCAAATTTTCGTATATTTCATACCTACTGTCATTGAAGAAGAAAAATTATATGTTACTCCACAATATTGATATGATATGCAATTATTGTATAAAAGTAAATTTATTAATTGTCTTTTGCTTGCAGTACTGCATTTTAATAATTAATTTTATTTGCTAGATACAATTGTTTACGTTTTAATAACATAACCTCAGTCTTACTTTTTCTTCTTATAATTTTTTTTGGACTATGGCCTTGACAATTATTTAGCAACCAGGACCAATATGATTGGCCAATATAATTAAAAGTGCGAAAAAGTTACCGAGCTATTAAACCAGGTGTCGCTTTTCCGAACTTTCCCAATTGCTTGCAAACCATATGAATGTTGAATTAAAGAAGACTTCTTCTTCTTCTTGTGCCACTCCTATCGGAGATTGGAAATCATCAAAGCTACCCTGACTTTGTTTACAGCTGACCTAAAAAGTTCATTAGTGGTGCAGCCAAACCACTCTCTCAAGTTCCGCAACCATGACATTCTTCTACGGCCTGGATTCCGTTTTCCTTCTATTTTTCCTTACATTATATTTTGAAGAAATGCGTATTTATGACCTCTCATCAAGTGACCCAAATACTCCAGTTTTCTTCGTTTTATCGTTAACAAAATTTCTGGGTCTCTTCCTATCCTTCGTATTACTTCAAGATTTGTGATTCTTTCAACTTAACTTATCTTCAGCATTCGACGGTAGCACCACATCTCGAAACTTTCAATATTTTTTATGTTGTTCTGTTTGAGAGTCCAGGCCTCTACACCGTATAATAGCGTGTTAAATACGTAGCCTCTTAGCATTCTTAATCGTAGAGGGATGCTTATATCTTTGTTGCAGAAGAATTTTCTCATCTTTATGAAGGTGGCCCTGGCAATTTCGATACGTCTTTTTATTTCATTGTTTTGGTCTCCAGTTTCGTTTATTACAGTTCCCAAGTATTTGTAACTTGATACTTTTTCAATTTGAATGCCGTTTATACTAATATGTGCTGGTTGTGTCATGATTTTACTGAAGACCATATACTTGTTTTTTTTTATAATAATGTTTATGCCATAATTGTTGCAAGCAATATTTATGTTTGTAAGTAATCGTTGTAATTCTTCTACTGTTCTTGCAACTAGTACAGTGTCGTCTGCGTATCGAATATTATTTACAACCTCTCCATTGATTACGATTCCTTCATTTGCTTGCAAAAGTTCTTCCTGACAGATGCTTTCACTATATACATTAAATAGCAGTGGTGACAAAATGCATCCCTATCTTACTCCTCTACGTATTTCTATTGCTTTTGATATCTCATTTTCTATTTTGATGGGGAAAAGAAGACTAGGGGAGGTCTATAGTTTGCACCTCATTTCCCATTTACTCAAAGACACAAAATTCCAACAAAAACATGGTCTCTATACCCAGTTAGAAGTACAACTAATTTGCTTTTACGAATGGTTTTGTCATGTTTTTTCTCAGAGCTAGAAATATTATTTGTAGGCCTGGATCCCTCGTACCAAAAAAAGTTGATAAATAGCAAGCTGAAAATTTGTTAATAGCTTAACGGTGTCTAGTCGGACAAACTTTAATGTACGGGAACAATGGAACAGGGGAAGTTTTAATTGTGGAACAGGTTAAAAATTTGGAACATCAGACTACGAAAACTTCCCATGTATTTTGTCGGACAGAAATTCCAATTGATTTGTTACTCTTTCATTAAACTCTTATGCAAAAATCAGGCTTCTATTTGTTACCAACATAAATTCCTGTCATTTGATATATTCTACGTGTCGGATTTATTAAAATGCCCAGTTGGTGATAAATACCAGTCTGATTTTTGCATGAGAGTTTAATGAAAGGGTAACAAATCAATTGGAAGTTCTGTGCGACAAAATACATGTGACGTTTTCGTAAATTGTAAATTTTTAACCTATTCCACAATTAAAACTTCCCCTGTACCAGTGTTCCCATACATCAAAATTTTTCTGACTAAACACCGTCAAGCTATTAACAAATTTTCATTTTGCTATTAATCAACTTTTTTCGGTACGCGAGATCCAGACCTATTGTACTATAGTCATCTTTAATTGGAACAGAATGACCAGAAATATCGCAATTGTTCCTCCCGGATCATCAATCTCCTTTCTAACAGACATGTCACAAAACATAATATCTTGTCACCAATACACAGCTATAAAATAGGGCGACTCTCTTTCAAAGCTTACACGGAACTGAGAACATGTATTTGTTAACTCAAAAGCTTTTTGATATTAACAAATGTAAAAGGGACATTCGGAAAATCTGTTTCTAAATAAATTTTTTCCGAAAAATTCCTGGAAACCAGACATGCATGGATCTGGCAACCATTTTTTGGAAGTTACTCTCAACCTATTGTCGAAATATTTTTAAATTCGTTAATTGTTGGTGTGTTTTCTATTAATAATAATTTTGACGGAATCATTTGGGAAATAGTTTTTTAAAGCAGACTTTTGAAAAATTTGAGCCAAAAATTAGATTTTATAAATAAGCGAACGTTATTTATAGTAAGAGAGGAAAGTATGCTAAATTTGCAGTTACTCGAGCGTTATGAGGACCTATTAGCTTGTGAAAATTTGGTCCCAAAACCAAAAAAAGTTGAGTAAAGTTTTCCATTTTAAGTGGGGACTTTCCATTTTTTAATTTAATTTTCCATTTCCAACAATCGTTTTTTTCCGATCACAGCGCCATCTGTCCATAATTCGGTAAGATCTCTACAATAAAAGTTACTTATTTTTACGTAAGGAATCCAAATCTGCAAAAAAATGGGGGCTTTTATTTAAGATTTTAAAGTGACCCCCCCACCCCACCTCCGTGGGGGATCGTGTTTGGTGTCATTCGACAGATTTTTCAAAAATATTGAATACCTTCGTGTATTTTGCAGTTTTTCGATCTGATGTTCATTTCACGAAATATTGCGTGTTCCTATTTAAAATTTTAAATTTTTCCCCCACCCCTCTCCGTGGGGTCGTGTTTGGTATCATTCGATAGATTTTTGAAAATTATTGAAAACGTATATTTTAGTTTTTCGATCTGACGTTTAGTTCTCGAAATATTCTCTTTTTTCTTGTGAAACTTTGTGACACCCATTTCCTTACGCGCAGCTCAACTCAAACCGTCAGATTTTTGAAATATACACTGCTGTACATGTACTTAACTTACCTTATCTTAATCTGACGATTTCGAGTTTTTCTAAGGATAGATTTTTTTTTTGGACCCCCTTAATGAACTCCTTTGTATTAAGGTCCAATATATTGTAGGGGTACATTTACAGGGTACAAGGTCTCCCCATGTGATTTTCTGACGCGCTCGAGTAACTGCAAAAATCCCCACTTGGGCTCCCCTACCATTAATGTGATTAGCAGCTTTTATCCGTGAAAACATCAATTATGTTTTTCAATTCTACAAAATGATCGGAATATAAAAAATCTGCCTCCAATCATATTTTCCATTTGGTAGAACTAAGCCAACTGACTGGAATACGATCGGTTTATAAAAGAGATGGCTACCGACAAAGAAAAACTACGTTCTTTGTAATGTATTGACCAGGTATTAAAAATAAACCCCGCTCTCGGTGCTCACTTAGGTATTTACCAATATCCATTCTAATTATACAGGTAGAAGCAATTATCAGTTGCTTTTAATTTTGGGCACTAAGGTTTTGTACAAACATTTTAGGGCGACGAGAATAAAAAAGATTTTTTTTTAATTTAACCCCTTTCAGGCAAAATTTATTTTTATTAGCGAAACGATTGTTGCTAATTTGGATCTATAATATGTAAACTGATAAATGACATGTTTTACATAAATTTTCTATAATTTTTTACTTTGAAGGGGAAGTCGCAAAATTTCGGCTCCCATGCTTTTTAAATGCGTTCATTTTTGTTGAATACTGAGAAAACTAATAAGTATTTTTGAAAAATTTAAACGCAGGATGAAAGATTGCTTTATTACCGAATGCTGAAAGCGCATGAAAACTTCTAAAATTTTTATCTTAATAAGTTAAAGGGGTGAGAAAAAAGAGAAAATTTAGGGTGGTTTTTAATATTTCATTCAAAAGAAACTTTTTGTTTATTCTAAGGGACTTTTGGCTCTCGGTAATAATGTAATCTTTCTTTCTGCGTTTAAATTTTTCAAAAATATTTATTAGTTATCCCAGGATTTGAATAAATGAATGCATTTAATAAGTACTGGAGCCGAAATTTTGCGCCTACGCCCTTAAGTGAATATCCATTGCAATGCATAACGAGTCTAAATTGATTGACAATCCCAAAAAAATTATTAACTTAGAGTTATGTGTGGTGGAACTGAACATGGTATTTAGTGCAAATCATTTTTTTTCTTTAAAGGAGTTCTTCCTGTACTCATACAGCAAGGCCATTAGCATGGTACAGTTGATTTTGCAATCAGATTATAATGTAATGAGATAATTTCTAATAAGAGTTATTATTAAAAATGACTTCAAAACTGTAACATCTTGAAATATTACCGCTTTTATATCATTTTAAGAATAACTTTATGTAAACATACACAAAAAACTTTAGGGCGATAATTGGTGCCATCTCGTACTAGGTTTTTTAAAATTAAAAATAAAAATAATCGGTTTCGTTTTGATTCAAATATAGTTTCTTGCCATCCTTTGTCACCGTGTTGAAGACTGTAGTCTTCTTGCGAAGCCTCTTTGATAAAGGGTAGACTCCGAAACACGGTGTCAGAGGATGGCCAGAGACTTGATTTGAATCAAAACGAAACCGATTATTTTCCTTTTTGTTTTATACCATACTCGGTATTTATTAGAATACAAAATAAACGTATCGTATGGATAATCTGCGATGCCTTCTTGGAATATTTTCCTAGCGTCGTCGCCCGTTTGGTACTTTAGTACCTGGGATAGTAGATTACTTGATTCGTTGTCAACATTCGTTTCATAAACATATTCTAAAGATTATTGCAAACAACTCCACTCACCGGCATCATGCTTCACAATATGTTCCTAATACTATTGAGTACAATAATATGCAGGTTACTGAGCCGTCGCCTGATTTGAAACAAGAAATATTCACTCCTTGCAAAGATATCGCAAAAATTAAGTTATTACCCGTCTGTCAGGCAGCACGTCTCTATTCTTGTGGTCAAGTTGATTACTAGAGAGCGGAATATATGCAAAGTGCATATAGATGCATATATTGCATATTTTCAGACAACAAACACAACATTGCATATTTAAGCCAAACACGATTTATTTTGCATATTTTAAAAATAAATTATATAAAAGTTTAAAATTTTCCTCTCTTAGTTGGAATTTTATAACTTCGATATGAACGAGCTCGTTATTTATCTATCTATCGCTCATTTGGACTTTCCCATTACTACCTGAATTTAAAAATTATGGGTGTTCCCAGAAAAATATTATTTTAGTAGCGTAGCAAGTCGTAGGTACCTACCTGCTTTTAAGGGTCTAATAATTATTTTGTCAGTTTCCGGCCAACATTTGTTTAAAGTAAACGTTGTATCGTATTTAGTGTTTTTGAAGTGATTGGTATATTTTAAATTTAAATATGTCTACCATTCAAAAAAATGCTTGGATAAATTGTTTTACCGAGTTAAAGCTAAGTGTAGACAAAGTATTTTGCAAGGCCTGTTCCAAAATCGTAATTTACATTCATTTTCACATTTCATTTTTTAAATGAGGAACTGACAAACAAAAGCATCATGTCCCACAAAAGAAATTTTTCTGGAAAGAGTTTTTTTATTCGACAAATTCGCTTTTACTTCTATAAAGACGGACATAGAGAGAAGCATCAAAATACAAAAATCCATCAAACTGTAGACAATTCCGCTTTTGTTCTTCAGCTTAAGTAACGTACTTTGTTCTTTAAGTAACGTACAAATTGCTAAAGAACTTATGTTCATAAAAGTTAATTTTAGTTTTTTACCAGATCTAATAAAGTCATTAGAACAAAGGAATTTACAATTAAGTGATTCGGTTAATCTTGTTAACACTTTTTCTGCTCATTGTCAAAAAATTCCCGGAAATACAGGGATTACAATTAGAAATAAATTAAAAAATGTTTTAGAAAAAAATGAGGGCTTCGATTGTTTGAGGAAAGTTGTACGTATTTTTGAAGGCAACTTTTCTGAAGATCTTAAGACTTAATATATTGTTTTATTTTGAGTATTTTTAATATACATTTGCATATTTAGACAAATTTAGAAAAAATACCTGCATATTTGTAGTAAAAGTAATGCATATATATGCGCATATTTTGGTAATGTTGTGTTGCATATATTCCGCTCTCTATTGATTACATTAAGTGCGTGTACAGTACATTTTTTATAATATGAATTATAATGTACGATTCCGACGTCAACTGCAGGCGGCAGACGGCAACTGCAGACGGCAACTGCAGACGGCAGTTGCAGTTTGTCGCCGTGACCGACGCCGATGTCACTACTTTCCACTATTAATTTGTATGAGACTGATTCCGACATCTAACTGCAATTAATGTCCGACAGAACGTCAGTTGCTAATAATTATACAAATAAATAGTGCAAAGTAAATACGTATGTCATGATAACAACTGTAGCTGCCGTGTGCCGTCTGCAGTCGGTGTCGGAGTCGTACCTTAAGGTTTTTTCTTTATTTCTGTTTAACTTTACTGTACTGTACTATTTTGCAGCGTTATTAATTCAGTCAATTTGTACTCTACGAGTCCCCTAGTGGGAAAGTTTTGGGGTAGTTCTGATTTATTTCATTATACAGGGTGTCCCAAAAGTAGTGGAACGGTCGAATATTTCGCGAACTAAACATCGGATCGAAAAACTGAAAAATACGTGTTCAATCATTTTCAAAAATCTATCCAATGACATCAAACACCAACCCCCACTACACCCCCTGGAGGTGGGGTGGAGGGTAACTTTAAAATCTCAAATGGAAACCCCTAGTTTTTCTTGCAGATTTGGATTAGTTACGTAAAAGTAAGCAACTTTTATTCAAGACATTTTTTCGAACTGTGGATAGATGGCGCTATAATTGAGAAAAACCATTTATCCTGATACCATAGGTAAATTATAGAAACGGTCTAATATCTCGAGAAATACACTTCCAAATGAGAAACCAAAAAAAAGTTTTTTAAAACTTTTCGAAAACCTATCGAATAACACTAAACATGATCCTCCAACCCACCCCCTGGAAGTGGGGTGGGGGTTAACTCTAAAATCTTAAATAGCAACCCCCACTTTTTATTACAGATTCGGATTCGTCATGAAAAACTAAGCAATATTTATTCGAAACATTTTTTAGAATTGTTGATAGATGGCGCTTTAATTGGAAAAATACGATTTATTAGCGCCATCTATCAGCAATTTTAAAAAATGTTTCGAATAAATGTTGCTTAATTTTTCATGGCGAATTCGAATCAGCAATAAAAAGTGGGGGTAAAATCATTTAAGATTTTAAATTTACCCCCCACCCCGTCTCCAGGGGGTGGGTTGGAGGGTCATTTTTGGTATTTGTCGATAGGTTTTCGAAAAGTATTAAAAACCTGTTTTTTGGTTTCTCATTTGGGAGTGTATTTCTCGAGATATTAGACCGTTTCTATAATTTACCTATGGTATCAGGATAAATTGTTTTTCCCAATTATAGCGCCATCTATCCACAGTTCGAAAAAATGTCTTAAATAAAAGTTGCTTACTTTTACGTAACGAATCCAAATCTACAAGAAAAACTAGGGGTTTCTATTTAAGATTTTAAAGTTACCCCCCACCCCACCTCCAGGGGGTGTAGTGGGGGTTGGTGTCTGGTGTCATTGGATAGATTTTTGAAAATGATTGAACACGTATTTTTCAGTTTTTCGATCCGATGTTTAGTTCGCGAAATATTCGACCGTTCCACTACTTTTGGGACACCCTATATATGTATTTTGGGCTGCTGAATCCGAATATGAGGTTTGCGGACAAAATTTCGTGACAGAACATTAAGTAAATCGCGAAAAACGCGAAACATTTCTGCTTTTTCCCGCTTTTTTGCTTAAATCTCGACAACTGTTAACTTTGAGTGAAAACGGTCTGTTAACGGAAATTAAAGTATTTAAAATTCTCTACAAATATCACTATCTGCTTTTTTCCGACCAACCGTTCGGTCTAAAGTGCGAGTTGAAAATTGACAATTTTTAATGGTGTCTGTAAAACCCACTTTTTACATTTTAAAACTTTATTTTTTTATTAGAATGCTGTCATTTGACAAATTTTTCTAGTTTTCTGCACAAATAATTAAAACGAAAAAAAAGGTCGAAATTGTACAAATTTAGTATTACAAACTTCACAGTTTATTAGATGGCATCGTGTCCTGGCTAAGAGTTTGATTTCTCCATCGCCAGCTTCAGGGGTTGTTCTCCTAGAAAATAAAAGGGGTAGTGAGATACTGACTTCTGATCATAATATATCAAGGAGATATGGATGATTACGAAATAACTTGTGAGATTCTACACACCTCTGTCTCTTTCTTCAGTCTCTTCTACGTCTATATCAAAGCTATTTTCCGGGAGCTCAATGTTATCACACAGTCCTTCGCATGATGTACAAATTGGGGAACAATGGAGGCCCGCCTTCCTGCATCTACAATTGCGTTGGCAGCCCTTTTTATATTTACAAGAAATATACGGTAGTAGTGAGTTTGGTGCAGGATCCAAAGTTGCCAACCACTGTCCAAAGTGGTTGGCACTAGCTCGAGACCACTAGTAGTTTTTTTTCAACACCACTCACTTGCCTCGTTTTGTTGCTCGTCAAGTGTGGCTTGATATAAAGATAACCATTGCTGCACCTGATAGTAAACTCTAAGTGAATGTTCTCGTGCAGCAGATTCGGTAGGGGATAATGAGACAATGTTGGTCTTATTTTTGTATGGTGAAGATACGTATTGCCTGTATCTCAAATCGTTCAGACTGGTCTCTTTTTCTTCCATATAGAGCTATGCCATATGAAAAACATATTTCCTGCTGTAGCAACCGCAACCTGATGTGCATTAGAGTCTTTAAAAGCCTCCAAGGTTAATTGCAAGTCTGTGGGTTTTGCAGAGACCGTTAAAAATTGGCAATTTTCAACTTGTACTTTAGAACGAAGTAAATAATGATATTTTTAGAGAATTTTAAGTACTTTAATTTCTGTTAACAGTCCATTTACTAAAAGTTAATAGTTTTCGAGATTTATGTAAAAAAGCCGGAAAAAGCAGACATTTTTCTCTTTTTTTTGCGATTTACTCAATGTTCCGTCACGGAATTTTGTCCGCAAACCTCATATTCGGATTCAGCAGCCCAAAATACATTCATAACGAAAGAAATCAGAACTACCCCAAAAGTTTCCTAGTCAAAACACAATTTAATTGAATTATATCACATAAAAAAATAGATAGGTATTTGAAGTATTTCCCTTCTTTTCTTTAACGATAAATTAAAAGCTACACATTTTAAGCGCTTATATGAGTTACTGTCAATAATCTTTCTACTTTTAAATATATTTTAAACTTATTTATTGTACCTCATAGTCAACATATGTATACGATATTATAATAATGAATAAATTTAAAACATTGATTTTCGTGGTTATTATCTGCTTAAGAAAACTGTAGTCTGTCAGACGGCATGTCTCCGTTTGTGTGCTAAAATGATGTCTCTCTAGTTAAGGATTAATGCCAGTGAATTTTCAGTTCAAGATCAACTGTTTTCTTAAACCTTAATTGAATTGTGTAGAATTCTGTGTCCGGTTTCCATTAGATGATATAAATAATAATTATTATTTTTTAGTGTTTATTAATAATAATTATTAATAATAATTATTATTGTTATTATTCTTAATAATTATTATTATTGTTTAGTGTACGTTATCATGTAACAAGAATCACTTTTCTGGAAAAAAGAAAATTAGGTATTTAAGTAAATCAAATATTTCCTGCTTACAAAATAATTTAAAATTTTACTGTTTTTGTAAGTTTATCTTATTACTATTTTTGTAAAACCTATTAAACTTTTTTACTCGCATGTTTTTTTAATTTTAAAATTTTTTAAAGAATTTGGTTTTGAATTGTAAATTAATTATGTGCTTTAAATTCAAACCTACTGCAGTACGTCTGGCTTAATGCAACTTTCAAGTGCAACGTGCATATCACCCGACCTCTGCCAGAATCTCAAGAACAAACTTCTTGGTCAATACCTCTCCGGAAAAATACAACAACAGAGTCACATCACTAGTCCTCACGTGAAATAGCAACACATAACCTAGCACTCGGACACATATCGATTAAAAACTGTCTTTTGTTTAGCGCGTAACGTTTACAGAGACCGGAGAAAGCTCAACTGCTACCCGGAGTATAGAGTCTATCCCGGAGCATTCCGTTAAAATTGAGCGGGAGCCACGATGCGTTTGCGCTCTAGTGGGTGGTTAGCCGAAACGGTTGCTTTGAATCAGAAAAGGGGATGGTAGGCAAGGAAAATTTAAGGGATTTTTGGAACTCGAAAAAATATTCTTCTATTAATGATAAACCCTGATTGAGGGCTCTAAGATGCTACATATTTTCTATATTGCTATACGGAATGGAAGCTTGGACATTGAAGAGACAACACATCAAAGAATAGAAGCGTTCGAAATGTGGTGTTACAGAAGAATATTGAAAATTCAGTGGGTTCAAAGGATTGCCAATGTTGAAGTGCTACGACGTTTAAATACGGAGTTAGAAATTATGAAGAGTATAAAAACTAAAAAACTGGAATATTTGGGTCACATTACCAGAGGAGAAAAATACGAGTTGCTGAGAATTATTAAGCAAGGGAGGATCCAAGGAAGAAGAAGCATAGAAAGAGGACGCATCTCCTGGCTGAGGAACCTTAGAGAATGGATTAACTGTAGTTCATTACAACTGTTCAGAGCAGCAGCAAACAAAGTGTCCATAGCTATTATGATATCCAACCTGCGATAGGAGAGGGAACTTTAAGAAGAAGATTAATGATAAAATAACTAACACTGTTATGATGATCAAGTTTATGCCCATTATATCTTCAATAATTATTTACTTTTGATAAACTTTCTGTATATTCATTCGTTTTCCGAAAGTTTAGTTATACAGGGTGAGTCATGAGGAACTGTACATACTCCTACCTCGTATAGAGGCTCTTATGGGAAATAACAAATGACCATTAAAAAGTGTCTGCCCCCATTGTTTAATAATATACAGGGCGAGTTTCGCATTTTGACAGAAATTTGTATTCGTTATAATTTTTGAACGGTCAGATCGATGTGTCTCTTATTTTGGCCAATCGTTACACTGTTACCACCTAATCAACTAATTTATTCAAACTAGAAAAAATCAGATCCGGCTTTAAAAAAATTAGTTCGTTTTGGTCTTAGAAAAAATTTCACCCTGTATACGCTTTTTGAAAACTCTAATATGAATTTTACAAATAAGACAAATGTGCAATTAAAATGGCATATGTATTTTTTCCGCACACGATTACTTAATTTTTTATAAATGTACATCAAAATCAAATTTCACTATGAATTAAAAGTTTGGTAAAGTGAACCATAGATTTAAAAAAAATAACTTTTATTACAAAAATTAATTTTTTTTGCACAAATAAGTAACTTATGTTACCATCCAAACAACTGATTTATTCAAACTAGAGAAAAATCAGGTCCGGATTTAAAAAATTTGTTCGTTTTGGTCTTAGAAAAAATTTCACCATGTATACGCTTTTTGAAAACTCTAATATGAATTTTACAAATAAGACAATTAGGCAATTAAAATGGCATATTTATTTTTTCCCCACACGATTACTTAATTTTTTATTAAAAAATCAAATTTGTCAAAATCGGAATTTTAACCTAAAAATGAAAAAAAAAATGAACTCACGGTTTAACTCGCTACAACTCTGTTCCATTTTAATATTTTTTTTCTGAAATATTTACAGCACACACCTCATACGATTGTGAAGACTATGAAAGTTGTTGTAGACTTTCAGTCTTCTTCTTGTAAAAGTTGCAAACTTGTAAATCGCAAAAATTAGGTGGAAAAATTTAAAATTTATCAATTTGATCACGTCTATGTTAAACTATAGAGTCCAAAAGAAGTGTTATGGGAAGTTTTAGATCTAGACGTGTTATAAAAAAAATGGTAAGACTTTTAATTTTAAGAAAAACGTTGTTTTTGTAAATTAATTTTTGTAAAAAAAGTTAATTTTTTTAAATATATGCAAAAACTTTACCAAACTTTTAATTATTCATAGTCAAATTTGATTTTTTTTTATAAAAAATTAAGTAATCGTGTGGGGAAAAAAATAAATATGCCATTTTAATTGCCTATTTGTCCAATTTGTAAAAATCATATTAGAGTTTTCAAAAAGCGTATATAGGGTGAAATTTTTTCTAAGACCAAAACGAACTTATTTTTTAAATCCGGGCCTGATTTTTTTTTTGTTTAAAAAAATCAGTTGATTGGTGGTAACATAAATTAAATATTTGTTCAAAAAAAATTAATTTTGGTAATAAAAGTTAATTTTTAAATCTATGGTTCACTTTACCAAACTTTTAATTCATAATCAAATTTGATTTTTTTATAAAAAATTAAGCAATCGTGTGCGGAAAAAAATAAATATGTTATTTTAATTGCCTATTTGTCTAATTTGTAAAATTCATATTAGAGTTTTCAAAAAGCTTATAGAGGGTGAAATTTTTTCTAAGACCCAAACGAACTAATTTTTTTAAAACCGGACCTGATTTTTTTCTAGTTTGAATAAATCAGTTGATTAGGTGGCAATAGTGTAACGATTGACCAAAATAAGAGACACATCGATCTGACCGTTCAAAAATTATGACGAATACAAATTTCTGTCAAAATGCGAAACTCGCCCTGTATATTATTAAACAATGGGAGCAGACACTTTTTAATGGTCATTTTATTATTCCCCATAGGGGCCTCTATACGAGGTAGGAGTATGTACAGTTCCTCATGACTCACCCTGTATGTCCCACTAGTCTCCTTCTTCTTCTTCGACTTTTTCCCATTATGAGTTCGCAGTGTTCGTCTCCCACAGCACTATATTCTCCATCTCTGAGGTCTGTATCTGTCATAGCATTCCCTATGTAAGTTTTCCATCTCATAGGCAGCCTTTTTCTCCATCTTCTTCCCGACGGGTCCAAGTCCAGTATGCTTTCCGGCCACCTGTGTTCCGGCATTATTTGTACATGTCCGTACCATTGCAGGACTCAGTTTTCCAACGTTTTTTAATTAATGATTCTACTTCCATTCTGTTACATATTTCCTCTGTTCTTATTCTGTCCTCTCTGGTAATTTGTAGGCATCTTCTCATAAAGTCCAATTCCACTCCACTCCATTCATCTCCAACTAACTTAATAAGGTTCTGAAACTTTTTTCTTGTTGCATCTCTTTTTGTTATTTTAAACAATAAGTTGTAAGCCTAGCTTTTTTGACATGAAATTCCAATTTCTTTGTTGTGGTTACACATCAGAGCACTTACTCTACTTTCCTCTAACTGGTCACGTCCTTGTTGTGGCTACAATGCACAACACTAACTGAGCCTTGCACAACTTCTCAAGTTACAGAAGCTCGAACGGTTTAGTCCTCTTGAGCCTTCACATCTGGGTTGGTTGACAAGAAGCTGAAGTATTTCATGGTTGGGATGCTTATTGAGCCTCTCTCCATGTCTCCTGGCAAATTTCTTAATTTCATTTGGAATAGATTCGACTTTAAGATCTCAACGTAAATCGTTATTCCGAACATACCCAGGAGCACCTACAATATTCCTTAGTATTCGGTTCTGGAGCATTTCTCAATTTCTATAATTGCTTTTTTTGGTACAGCCCCATAATTGTAGGCCATAAGTCCACACCGATTTGAAAATCTGTTTATAAATCAGTACTTTGTTCTGGATGGAAAGTTGAGAGTACCTATCTATCAGCAAATACATATTTTTACTTTTCTTCTACTGTTCAGTTTTCCTTTTAACATGTTTCTTCTATTTGAGTTTGACGTCCAGATTTAAACCCAGGTATGTCGCTGTTTTCGTATCAGGAACAATTCTGTTGTTTAACATAATTGAGAGATAATTGATTTTCTTGTTAGTAAAGTTAATATGAACTGATTTCTGTTCATTAAACGTTGTACGCCATTTTTTTGACCAGCATTATATGCCATTAATTGCATTTTGTAGGTTTACCGTAGATTCTAATATAGTTGCTCCAATTGTCAGGACTGCTGTATAATCAGCAAACTTGGTTAGTTAAATATTTTCTCTCTCCGGAATGTCAGACGTATACAAAAAGTATAGTACTGGTCCAAGAACGCTACCTTGTGGAACACCTGCGTTTATTGGCTTTAACTCAGAGTACTCGTTTCCATTTTAACTCTAAATATTCGCTGGTGTAGGTACGACTGTAACATTTCAACGAGTTGCATAGGAAATATTTTCTTTAGATTCATTACAGGCCGTCGTGCCATACTTCGTCAAATGCTTTTCACATATCCAGGAATACTGCTGAACAAATTTTATCCCCTTTCAATGCATTCTCTATTTCAGTTAATATTCAATGGACCTGGTCAATTGTGGAGTGTTTATCACGAAATCCAAATTGGTGTGTCGGAATAATATTTTTTTGTTCAATTATCTGGTGCATTTGCAGAAATATGGTACAAACACATTTGAAATTATGGATAGTCAGGAGATTGGCCTGTATGATGTTAATTCATGGTTATCTTGTCCTACTTTGGGTATCATTATGACCTCTGCAGTTTTCCAAAGGATGGGAACATATCTCGGAGACCGGAGAAAGCTCAACTGCTACCCGGAGTTTAGAGTCTATCCCGAAGCATTCCGTTAAAATTGAGCGGGAGCCACGATGCGTTTGCGCTGTAGTGGGTGGTTAGCCGAAACGGTTCCTTTGAATCAGAAAAGGGGATGGTAGGTATAAAAAATTTAAGTGATTTTTGGAACTCGAGAAAAAGATTTAGATTCTTCTACTATTCATGATAAAATTACTAACACTTCAAAATGTCCATTTAATCTTCAATATTTATTCTCTTCATTTATTTACTTGATAATTTTCCTTGTATCTTCTTCTTTAAGTGCTGTCTCCTAATCTAATGCCGGATTTATACTCAGCTGTTTCCACTGCTGCTGCCGCTGACGGAAATATTGCCCGAAATACGATATCGATGCGAGTGAGGTGTTTACATCAGTTCCTCGCCAATATCTTCACAACTCATTACCGAATGACTCACAAGAAAGGAATGTGGTGACAGCATCGTCTTGCTCCCTTACTCATTTGCCGCTTTGCCGGCGGCAAGTGAGAGAAAGAGTAGTTGAATGTGAATACCCACTCGTCCTCGCGCTGCCTCCCTTTGACTTCCGCCACAGAAAACCGATTCTTTGGGTATGTAGGTGCAATGGCAATAGCATGACGAGCAGCTGCGCGAGTGAGCTATTTAGAGGTAGTGCAAACACTCGTGACCACGGCGCAGTAGACGAAATTTCGCACTTTCATGCGAAATGTACTGTACTCAACGTGAAAATATCCGCCTTCGCGCAGCTCCATGGTCGGAGTGTTTGCACTATCTCTACACATTCACGCTGCCCACTTCCCTGCCCAATTCCCTGTCGAACAGTGCTAAGTATAAATCCGGTATAAGGTGCAGATGCAGCTGCAGTTTCCTTGGTGTTTGTATTTATCAATCTTTTCTATCGGTACATTTCCCAAATGTATGGTTGTTTGTATATTTGTTTTCTTAGTTATTATCATTTATTTGGTCTTTTTATATTCATTTTTAGTCCATATTTTTCACATTAACTTTTTGTTTTGTTTAGTAGTAATTCGAGTTTTTCAGCAGAGCATGCCACAGTCATGGTGTCAGCTGCATATCTTATGTTATTAAATGACATTAAATGACATATTATGACATTAAATGGTAATGGAGACATAATACATCCCTGATTAACTAATCTCTAAATTTCAATTTCTGGAATGGGTTCGTTATCTATTACAATTTGTGCTCTTTGATTCCAGTAAAGGTTTGTTATTATTCGTAAGTCCCCTTTGTCCTTGTTTTTGTCGTTAGAATTTGGACTAATTTTGCGTACCTTAGTTTGTCAAATGCTTTTTCAAATTGAACGTAACAAACATGCGCACATCCACATTCATATCCATGCATCTTTGGACTTACACATTAAAAGCAAATAACGCCTCTCTATTCCTTGCCGTCTTCTTTCCTTGAGTCTGTTTAGTCTTCTTTATTCGTCGTCTCCTTGCCTTATAAATTATAAAAAGCGGAGATAAAGAGGGAAGTAACCAGAAATTGGTTCGACGAGACGTTTTACATTTATGTATGTGAGACTTCTAACTTCTTTATATTTTTTGTTTGAACTTCCTCATTTATTTTCTTCTTTCTTCCTTCTAGCATATTTCATACCTCCTTTTGAACTCCATACACATCGTGCTCCATTTCTAGTGAGAATCTTTCCCAGTATTTTTGCTTTAGTTTATTATTATTTCACAGTTCATTCTGGTTCTAACGCCTTTGTAAATTTTATGTGTCTCCGGATTTTTGTTTGATCTTACGCATGTATATCGATTTTCCTTAGCTGCCATTCTGACTTTATGTGTAAACCAAGGTTTATTTTTTTACACGGTTTTTGTAGATGGTTTTTTTTTCTCATTGCCTCTGCAGCACTACTTGTAATATTATCTTTGGCCCAGGATTCTTTAACGGTGTACAGGCCATCTACATTAAAGTTTGTTATATTCTTATATAGTTTTGTGATAGTATTTGCTGACGTTGTCGTTTTTACGTTAAATATGTGGCTAGGGTGCAGTTTTCTGTTAGTGATTACAAAGTCAATCATTGACTTTTGGCCTCTGGTGTTGTTAAATATATATTTATATTGTAGCTTCTGTTAGAAGTGTGTATTGTTTATACATTCATTATGCGCGCACAGCTTTGTCAGTTTTTCTCCAATTCCATTTTATTGTTTTTCGTTAAATCTCTGCATAATTCCGAGTATGGTGGTATTCTTAATCCTTGATTTGAAATCGCCTCTTGTAACAAAACACTTACCAATGTAACAGAAAGAAGATGATTTTCTGTTGGAGTGAATGAAAAGAGAGTGGTAAACTCCAACAGAAGTAGGAAAAAGGAGATCTACTTAATGGAGCCAAAGGAACAACAATGTGGCTTCTGCGTTGAAGAAGCTGAAGTCTCAAATACTACTTTGCAGTAGTACTTGTATGGAAAGATGCTAAGACGAAGAGTATAGAATTGATATAGGACTGAAGATGAAAATTATGAATAGATGTAACTTGAATAGCTAGCTCAATATGCTAGAGAATGGCCATTTGACACTCAAGGAAGGATTCGGCCAATTTGCACGGCTATTTCTGGCTGGACAATAAATTAAAGGAAATGACAATGATGGCTAGAAAAGAAGATATTAAGACAATGTTCATAAAGTAGATAGGGTAAATATAATAATATAATGAAAATAGAATAAATTTTTGGGCGCCAGAAGAAGGATAACTGGGTTAACCCTCTTCCAGGTATTCTACGCTGATATAGAGTATATTAAATTTGTAATAAAAGTATATTAAATCTACAACTATAAAGGAGTAATATGAGAAAAAAAAATATGCACAATAAATATATATTTATTAAATTTAACTACTAGATGTTCACAATCTCCGAGTTAAGACAAGTAACTAGTCTGTGACTCTAACATGACAAAAAAAATGATACTAGTGAAAGTCAATTACAAAATTATCACACAAATGTCATCTAAGAATAATCTTAATAAGGTTAGAAAATCTGAATAAGGGTACCTCTAATACAGAAAGTACAACTTACACCTAGGTTAGTAGAACCTTCACCAAATAATAATTGTACGTTTATAATACGTACACCTTAATTAAATATTACCTGATACGATAAATAATATATAAGTAACTCAAGGTGAGTTAGACAGGCACAAGCCTTTACCTAATAAATAAATCTACGGTTGGATATAACAGATCCTTTTTATAACTCGTAGTTTACAATAATGACTCCACAAGTGAAACCAAACTCTATTCTGAGGGAATAGAGCCCAGAAGTGTATATGAATTTAATAAGTTAAAGTTAAATAAAGTTAATAATTGAAATTTTGAATAATATTTGAAGTTAATTTGAAGAATTTAATTTAAAGTAGACTAAAATAATGAAATAAGCAGTAAGTTGCTACTTACTGTTACTTCAACAACCTAACGTTGGGCGCCAGTGTAACAAAAAGAAGAAAACTTCTGTTGGAGTGAAAGTAAAAAGATATACTCCAACAGAAGTAAGAAAAAAAAAGACTAAGTAACTAAATAGTTGTGGCTGAAAAGAAGAGAATGTGGGGTGTGTAAAGAAAAGGATGAAGTGACTTCTACGTTGAGAAGCCGAAGTAAGAAAAATAAAAAAAATACTACTTTGCAGTCGTACTGAAGAAAGGTGGATTAGAAGGGATAGAAGTAGAAGTGGGAAGAGACAGAGGCAAACTGAATAGAGTTGGCTAGCTATAGATGCAAGAGAGCAACTTGACACTCAAGGATGGATACGGCTCGTTTGCATGCCTGTCGAAGAACAGTAGCTCTATATAGATAGTAATGATGACTAGAAGATGAAATAATAAAATAAGAATAATGTACTGAAAATGAATGGAGATGAATAATGACTAAAAACGAACAAAATAAATAAAACTAACTAATCATGGGCGCCATGAAAATGATCTTCGATCATTTTCCCAGGTATCTTATACTGCTGTCAAATATTAATTAATCAAAACTTTTATTAAAAAATATAAAGGAATAATAAAATTCATGATATACAAAATAAATAAATATTTATTAAAATAACTACTAGATTTTTAACAATCTCTGAGTTAGACAAGCATATATCATGTAACTCTAAAATGACATAAGTTATACAAGAAGCTATATATATTTTAAAGATAACAACAATAATGTTATCTGTTATAAACTTAAATACCTCTTACATATATATATAGGGTACAAAATTACATAAGTCTTCTACCAAATGGTTATAGTACGCCTGCTACGTACAACTAAATGAAACTGACAAAGATGAAAATACTACAAATAAATAGGCCCAAGCCTCACTAAGGGAAAATACAATAATGAATAAATAAAGTTAAATATACAATTGACTAAAGTAGAAATGAAGTTGAGATAAATACCGACGATGACCTAAATTAACCGAACAAACGGAAGAAAGCAAATAACAGTAAAATATTTGGGAAACAAGCTAGTAATATTAAAAAATAAATTTACCCGAATTACATAAACCAATATCAAAGCACTAATAAAGTATTAAAAACCTAATTTTCTCTAGGCTTATTCCTGTGCACAAGAAGTTACCATAGATACAAAGTTTGGGAACCAAATAATCTAATATACAAATATGTCAAAAAAAAACCAGAGGTAACCTAAATCTGGAAAAAAACATAGTGTATTTAACAGATAGTCTGAAATATAAAAAAAACCAATAGTTACTAAAACACCTCACTAAATGTTCCCAAACGAGGTTGCGGTTGCATCCTAGAAAATGATGCACCAGGATGGTGCGACCCCATGACTCCTGTAGGCCCAGGTGCCAAGACGAAAATTGAGCTGGAACGCTCCCATAGCTTGCTCCCAAATAGACATACTCCCAATGGTGACTTGGTCGTGGCTGCAGTGGTTTCCCTAGGTGGTCAAAGGGCTACGGTTTCATGTTAGGGTTTCTTCCAAATGGCTAAAAACATTCCCAGTTTTATTTCCCATTTTAAACATGAGCAAAAAGTAAAGGGAAGAAGAAATACTTTTTAGAAGCAATAGTATAGAAAAACCGGCCATTAAAAATGGAACAAAAAACCAATCTCAGGTAACCTTGAACTATTTTAAGTGTGAAGACATGAATAAATGACACTGAAATGATTTATTTGAGGAAATATCTGTAAAAATATATTGAATTTATAAAATATTGGATGTTCAATAAATTTAAAACCTACAGAGAAATGGTAATTATTTCCAATATTAATTTGAGGACTTCCAAAAATGTTTGGTTATGTAAAACCAAAAACCCCATTAATATAAAGATCGATATAAAGATAATATAAAGATCGAAATCATCTACACCCTTCCCTTAATAGATTGACTAAGAAAGTTTAACAATGGGACTAATATTTTAAATATTCCACAACAAAAAACACATGACAATGGCTAATTAAAAAATTATTACAAAAAAAATAAATCTCACCGAATGATTCCTATTAGGCTCCAACAGGAGTTGTCACACACATGTCTCCCTAACTGCAGACAACCCTTGCTGGTAACTTTTTACTTAAAAAAAACTGGATTGATGTTATAAAATAAGGTGTATGGAACTCATTCGCCATTTCATGGTACCAGTACCAAGTACCAAACCAACCCACTTAATTAGCAGCCACAAACCAAGTGACGAACGAGAGACGTTTCTCCGCCAAGGTGAACGTCAAATTCTCTCAGAAAACGAAATCATTCTCGATAGGTGGAGTACGTTCCATCACCGAGGTATGACGTCACCCCAGTAGTCCTATACGAGAAATTAGAGAATTTAAATGGAGACCGAGGGAAAATAATTATAATAATAATTAAAGAGTTAATTTTGTAACGTGACCGTTACAATCCCCTTCTACTCGGGAAAAAAAATTTTATCCATAAAATTTTTTTTCTAAACTTCAAAATATTAACAACTAAATTTACAATAGTCTAACAATCCACGTTGATTCGCAAGATTACCACTAAGCATAAACTAAGGTTCAAGGAAAAATAAATACATATATGACTCAAACTCATGCTAAAATGTTACTATGTTACCCTCTGTTACCAATATTAATGAATTGCTTCAAAAACCAAACAAACTAAATATTGTACTAAAGTTCATACTAATAACTAAGTGTCGAATTGGGCACTAAAACCAAAATTGAGCTATCCATGGACATCAGATTTATAAAGGATATATCCAAGGACGGAACAACCAGGAAAAGGTGTGAGCCAATTCGAACCATATCAAAAGTAAATGTACCCAAGTGAATAAAAAAAAATCAGTAACTAAAATAAGTAAAGAATTGAACACTTAATCCAAAATTGAACTAACAATGGACACCAGATTCATAATAGTATATCCAGAGAAGAACAATCAGGAAGATTTATGGAACAACTCTCACTAATGCCAAATAATACCAATAATAAACATACCAAAGGAATCCAAAACTCAATAACCAAAATAAATGTGGAATCGGACACTTAATCCAAAGTCGGACTATCAGTGGACACCAGATTCATAAAAGGCATATCCAAAGAAGAACGACCAGGCAAATTTATGGACCAATTCACACCAATACTAAACCACATAAACAGATCAGGTCTACGTACACCCACATCCGGTAATACGAACCTATCCAACCAAATACACAAAATAAATGAAGAATCGGACACTTATCCAGAATCGGACTATCAATGGACACCAGATTTATATAAGGGCATATCCAAAGAAGAACGATCAGGCAAATTTATGGACCAATTCTTACTAATACTAAATATACTAAATTATTGGATCCAATGGTAACTAATACTGAACAAAATAAATAAATTAGGTCTACATACACCCTCATCCGGTAATATGAACCTATCCAAACTAAGTAATCAAAATAAGTCAGAATAAATATTGCTAACAGACTAAGTAACAGAGATGTAACCTAACTAAATCAATGGTAAGATAAATACCTACAGTGTATTGACTAAAATATTATAGAAACTACATAACTTAATTCATGCTGGTATTCGCGAACTATAGCATGTTGCTACAACAGATGTATGAGAATAACCAGACACGGATAAAGTACTAATAATATAAGAATAAGTAAGAAAGGAAAAAAAATAAATGATGAACTCATAAGTTATAGGACACTATGATACGTGATAGGAAAAAAAATATGTGATAGGTGATAGGAAAAAAAATAGGATAAGATAGGATAGGATAGGGATAGGATAGGATAGGATAAGAAAAAAAAATTTGATGAGAACGAGCAACAAGTTTTAAATAAAACTGCAGATTCATGCGTTCTCACATACATGGAATTATTCAGGAAATGTTTCAAAATCTAAATAACAAAACTAATGCCTAAGGAAAGAAGTGGGAATATACTCAAATGAACAACTCATCATCTGTCTAAACACTCCAAATACTGACTTAACGAACCTACTATGTATAGGGATGGCCTAAGCATTGATTTATAAACAAGTGCGCAAGATATTTATCCCTGTTTATTCATCAACTCAAAGTACAAACATACTATGAAGTAAAAGACCTAATATGAACTAAATACTTCCCTATCTAATGGTAAAAATGTAACTGGAATAATTGGACTAATTACAGAAGAATGGTTAGGAAATGTGGCCAACATTTCCTGACCAGAAATATTATGATGAAAAAAAAACATCTGCGTACTCAGCCATGAAAGACATAGATCACGAACTCAATCGAACAGCAGTGATCAGTTGCTGAGCAACAACCTCGAACCCACGCATTCACAAATCAGAGTATCAACAGAGTAATGACAAACTAGTCCAAAAGAAGAAATCAATACATACATCATCCATACATACCTACCTCATTCATACATACATACATTATCCATACCTACATACATCATCCATACATACATACATTATGCATACAACCACATACCATGCATACATTCAGACTTAGAGACTTAAGAATCCGTACATACCTCAAACTTCCAAACTAATTCCAGAATCATAGTGTGTAGGATATAAGGATATAAATTATTATAAAGTGTTTAAGATATTGGAGACAAATGTTAATAGAGTAACCCAATAACAAATTATAAACCACAACATCTTTCCACTATGGCAAATCCAAGAACAAGATATAGAAATAATATAAAAAAAAATAGTAAGTAATCAAATATTCAAAATATAACACATAAACTGAGATATAGTAGTGTACATTATGATAAGTTCCATAGTTCCATACAAAATATCAATATTAAACCAACGTACTTGTCTGAGCTTACATATTGAAAAGTGCACCATTAATAATGCAACAAAATGATAAGCTCATAAACGAGAGTACTACATAATAATTAAATTAATAAATAATAAATTAAAAGTCATCGACAACAAAGCCAAAAGATAAAATCGAGTAATGTAGGTACCTGCACCACCTGATGATTAAAAACATTAGATTAAAATATAACAATAAAAATTGAGCTAACGGCAAACCAAAGAAGAGATTGGCTCAACCACTGTTAAGTCAATCTTCTTCTGAGTATTGTTCTAAAACTTAATAGACAAATAAGGACTATTATCAATGCTTCTTAGCTAACAAAAAATTTATATTTACATCTCAACCCAAAGCATCTGATTTATATAAGCATTATATTATGGTACCCACACTGGTATAATATTATTATCAACATTAACAAACTAGAAGGTGAGATGGATAATGGAACTACTTTACTATACAATTTATCATTGTAATGTTTAACACTACCAATTAAAGAAATTAAATTTGGATGACCATCTGTAATCATCCGAACCATGCGAATTCAACGTATCATGTATAGAAACTAATGTTGTGGACCGATATTGCTTTGTGGTGTGTGCCTGTCTTACCAAACAACCCAAATATCAAAAATAACAAATATAAAATATAATCTAAAGTTTGTAAGACAAAGATACATATGGAGAAAATATTAGCGACACACCAACAAATCAAAATGCCAGCAAAATATATAAATAATCAAATCAATAAATTAAATAAAATACCTAAATACTGAAAATAATTTCTAGTTAGGTGTAAAATATAACCACACTAGAAAAAAAATATATGCATATAGTCAATAATTAATTGTACGTGCAAACATACTACCATTGGTAGAAGGACTAAAAATCCATAATAATAGAACATAATGTCAGTCATGTATACTCATTCTAAATACACAAATAAGTTTCCAATAAAAATACAAAATTCAAACTAAAATATGAGCTGTACCACTAAAACTAAAAATGAGGTATCGAAATCAACTAATCAAAACCAAAAGCAGTATAAGTCTACCTGTTTAGTATTAATAAAATTTTAAAGACCAAAAATAAATCAGAAGTAACATGTATACAAAGATATCAAAAAGGTAATAATACAAAAATTCCAATAAAATAAAAATGAACTAAAAGAACTACTGTCTTAAAACCATAAACGGTTGGCACCACGCATTGGGCAGCCAGTGTAACAAAAATAAGAAAACTTCTGTTGGAGTGAAAGTAAAAAGAAAGATATACTCCAACAGAAGTAAGGAAAAAAATAAAAACTATAGGAATAAAAATGAAGAGAGAGAGTCTGTAAAGAAATGGGTGAAGTGGCTTCTACGTTGAGAAGCCGCAATAGGAAAAAATAAAAAATACTACTTTAGTGCAGTAATACTGAAGAAAGGGGGATTAGAAGGGATAGAAGTAGAAGTGGGAAGAGACAGAGGCAAACTGAATAGAGTTGGCTAGCAAGAGATGCAAGAAAACCACTTGACACTCAAGGATGGATACGGCTCGTTTGCATGCCTGTCGAAGAACAGTAGCTCTATATAGATAGTAATGATGACTAAAAGATGAAATAATAAAATAAGAATAATGTACTGAAACTGAATGAAGATGGATAATTGCTAAAGACGAACAAGATAAATAAATCTAACAAATCATGGGCGCCATGAAAATGATCTTCAATCATTTTCCCAGGTATCTTATACTGCTGTCAAATATTAAAATAGATATAACCTCTGTATAACTTTTGTCATGTTAGAGTCACAGCATAATATGAACTTGCTTAACTCAGAGATTGTTAAAAATCTGGTAGTTAATTTTAATAAATGTTTATTTATTTTGTATATCATGAATTTTATTATTCCTTTATGTTCATTATTACAGAGTTAATATATTTAATATTTGACAGCAGTATAAGATACCTGGGAAAATGATCGAAGATCATTTTCATGGCGCCCATGATTTGTTAGATTTATTTATCTTGTTCGTCTTTAGCAATTATCCATCTTCATTCAGTTTCAGTACATTATTCTTATTTTATTATTTCATCTTTTAGTCATCATTACTATCTATATAGAGCTACTGTTCTTCGACAGGCATGCAAACGAGCCGTATCCATCCTTGAGTGTCAAGTTGCTCTCTTGCATCTATAGCTAGCCAACTCTATTCAGTTTGGCTCTGTCTCTTCCCACTTCTACTTCTATCCCTTCTAATCCCCCTTTCTTCAGTATTACTGCACTAAAGTAGTATTTTTTATTTTTTCCTATTGCGGCTTCTCAACGTAGAAGCCACTTCACCCATTTCTTTACAGACTCTCTCTCTTCATTTTTATTCCTATAGTTTTTCTTTTTTTCCTTACTTCTGTTGGAGTATATCTTTCTTTTTACTTTCACTCCAACAGAAGTTTTCTTATTTTTGTTACACTATTATGAATATATGCTTCTGTTCAAATGCTGTTATATTTTATTTTCCTTTAACTACAGTTATTTGTAGATTATCCACTGAGGGTAAAGTACATAATCATTTTTGAAGATGCTGAAAGCCTGTGTTTGTTTACTAGTAGATTATACTCTGTGCTTAAATGTACCACATGTTTCCCTCTTTCTTTCACCAAGTATATATTAGCCAACTGTTTCTCTTATTGTCCTCTTTAGATTCACTAATTGCTAGCCCATCTACAACTTACCTACAATATGAACAAATTAGATAAGATGCTTATAGAAGACCGAAAGCGGAAATGTCCTATATTTAACCACTATAAAGAATATCATGTTAAAAATCTAACACGCGTTAACACCAGCGACACGATTTTCGGTAGAAAAAAATATCGTACTTAGAAGCTTAGAACTTAGATTAGAAGTTTTCCCACGCGGGACTGCAAGTCGAACCGGAAGTCGATATTTGAACTCTTCGTGTATGTAACTTTGCAATTTCACTAATTTTGAGTCAATTTTGCCAAACTTTCGGTCATAGCTTTTGAACCGGAAAAGAGATCAAAACTGGAATTAAAAATTCGAGTTTGACTTTTCGATACACCTCGATATATATATATATATATATATATATATATATATATATATATATATATATATTACATTATACTAATTCTTCCATTAAAATGTGACACTTTTTGAGTTGAACTGGTTACAACTTTTTAACCAGGAGTGATACTAAAGCCAGAAGTATACATTTTTTCTCGTCTAGCTAAGACGCGTCGAATAATACATCGCTTGTACTATTTCGACGACTTTAAAAGAGTACTTCCAGTTGTAACTTCTGAACCAGAAGTTTGAGGTCAAATTTTTCACCTTTTCTACCATCTGACGGTCCGACGGTCGTGACCGATAAAGAAAAATTAAGCCAAAATCGCAAAGAACTAATAAGTAACAGAAGACATCTGACGGAAAAATACGACTTCAACTACACAACACTGAAGAAATTAAATAATGATATCCACCGATCAATCCGAAAAGACATAAGAGAAAATAATACAAGAGAAATAGCCCAAATAATTCAAGATAATAGTTTTGCGGAGAAAATACGAATAACATTGGCACCAAGAATATTATGTACAGAATAAGAAACAAAGATGGCAACGTTGCTACGGGTAGAGCGGAAGTCCTTAAGGTTGTCGAATCGTTTTATCGCGAAATGTATGAGAGCACCAACGAAAGGCAAGATCAGCCCCTGCCCAAAATCACAAACCAGGGATCAGAATTAATGCCAGAAGTAACACCATGCGAAGTTAAAAAGACACTTTCAGAATTGAAAAATAATAAATCCCCTGGCGCTGACGACGTAGTGATCGAGGCAATCAAACAAGGTGGAAATAAAATTATCCAGGCTTTGGCTAAATTTTTCACCGAATGCATTTACCAAGGAAAACCCCTTCTCAATTGAACAATGCAGTCATTGTTTTATTACACAAGAAAGGTGACATAACAGATCTAAAAAAACTACCACACATAACAAACTACCCAGTATGCTATCACACATACATATATAAACTTTTCACAAACATTATCAAAAGAAAGAGTGGAGGCTAAGTTAGACTTCTATCAGCCTAGAGAACAAGCTGGGTTTAGATTCGGATATAGCACTAACGACCACTTACTGGTAATAAAAAACTTAATAGAGAAGTCTGCGGAATACAACAAACCATTGGCACTGATATTCGTGGACTATGAGAGAGCATTCGATACCGTACCAGCAGAAAATGTTAAAAGCATTAACAGAATGCCGAATAGACCAAAGCTACATTAACATGATAAAATATATCTACCAGAAGGCAACGGCTAGCGTAAGACTATCAACAAACAAAAAAATACAGTATACAGCGAGGAGTACGGCTAGGAGACACCATCTCGCTGAAGCTATTCACAACACTTTTAGAAACACAACTCAGTCATTTGAGATTCGCAGATGACATCGCCTTATAGCCGATCGTATGGATGATGCAATAATAATGTTGAAGAAGTTATATGACGCTTCCTTAGAGGTCGGACTAAAGATTAACATCAACAAGATAGCAAGCTCTGCTTAGTTCTTTGCAGAGATTCTCCATATGATATGTGAAATCTAAGTTTTGATCAATCCAAACCCCTAAGCATTTGACATACTCAGAAAATGGTATCAGATGTTCATTTAGGTTAATACTGTCAGGTGTGTCTGGACCTCGGTTTGTTTTAAAGAATACAGCTTTAGTTTTTTCATGATTTAAAACTAGTCTTGAAAACACGTGATTTAAAACACGTGAAAAGCATTTGGCTGATAGTTGTGCCCCTATCGCGCATCAGCGTGCTATAGGGGGGAAAGGGATGACCCTGAGCATTGGAGCGCGGTGGAGTGACTCCTGTCTTAGACTCGGGTTAATACACCTCGCTCCAATGAATTGTTACACCCGAACCAGTGGCGGTCTCAAGGGGGGCGACGGGGGCGATCGCCCCCCCCCCAGAAACCTTAGTTTTCTGAAAAATTGAAAAGTTAATATACATATTAATCCGAAGTGTGAGATCGAACTAATGCATTGCTATTATTGGACAAAATAATCTAACAGTGTGAAAACGTCCGTAGACAGATTATTTTAATAGCCTACGGTTAGTTTTGATATAACGTAACAACATCAAATACGGTACAGTGACGTTTCTGTAATGTTGTCGTTGAAGTCACACTGGCAGTGGCAACACTGTATAAATCACAGAGAATAGAACAAATCTTCTTCAGTCAGACGTTGCTTGCTAGCCTTGCTAGTTGCTACATATTGGCCGTGTATCAATGCCTGGCAAAGTCAAAGGGCTATAAGTGTCAGTTTGCTCAAGCGTTTTCTTTTCCATGTGCAACTACAAAAGACGACATCGACATGGTAAGTTTGTTTTAATTATGTCCTTAACTCATTCGTATTTATATCTTTAGCTGCCTTGGGTTTAACTTAAGGGTTTAAAAGGAAACCTGTAGTTTTGGTGTACCGTAGGCTATAGAGAATTATTCACAGGCCTACCGCTTAGGCTATTAACTCACAAACAAACGTAACATTTTAAGAAAACTGAGTGCCTTTTGAGGGTACGGAGTACAACGTATTATGTACAGCCTATCAAATTTACCTTCATTATTTTGTATTTATCGTAAAATATTGCGATTTGATAATACTAAAAGAGGCAAGTAGATATTAGTATTCCAAGAATATCACAAGTGCAGAAGAATCGAGCCAACCACGCAACTAAAGACCCAGAGACATACTTTAGAGTATCAGTGTTCCTTCCCATTCTAGACTCTGTAATAGAAGACACAAAGTCTCGTTTTCCTGAAGAAACATTGGAGTTGTACAATCTTCACGTATGCATGCCTGAATACCTGATAACCAACTCTGTTCAGGACATGTCTGAAAAAATTGAGTGTTTAGTAAGGAGGTACAGTGAACTTTTTGATGTCTCAAGTTGAAATGAAATGCTTATTGAAAGGTGAACTACAGCTTTGGGAAATGCAATGGAAAGACACGGACGAATTTCAAAAAACAGCGCTGGACGCGTTAGACAGTTGTAACAGAGATTTGTTCCCTACAGTCAGCAAGCTACTTCTAGTCTTAGCTACACTTCCCATCAGCAATGCTTCTGCAGAGCGTAGCTTTCAATCTCTAAAGAGAATAAAGTCGTGGCTAGAACACGGATGCGTCAAGACAGGTTGACTGGACTTGCTCTACTCCATGCCCATCGAGACATCCCTGTAGACCCAACGAAAGTTTTAGAACGATTCGCCAAAAGTGGCCGTCGAAGACTTGAATTCGATTTGTAATTACATTCTTTTTAAAACCTTATAACTTGTTATTTTATTACTTATAACCTAATAAAACTATTACAATGTATAATGTGTACCTCCTTTTTTCCATTCTAATAGACTAATTTGTATTGTATATTTATTGTAAATTTTAACATTTTAAAAGGTAAAATGTGTTTTGAGCTCTTTCAATTCAAGCGTAAAACTAACATTGTCAGACCAAACCTCTGAAGTTTGACGTTTGTTCGTGATAAAGTAAAACCACCTAAATCGTCAAAGGTTTAGAAAGATAAGACTTGCTTCAGAGGCTTGCCATTGAAAAATACTATCACCCACAAACCTTTTCTATTAGACTTTGACTTGTTTTCAATAGTTCTAAATTGGTTTTTGATACAATCACAAGAATACAAAATATATTTTGAATATTTTATTTGTAAGTTAGCCGAACAATATTTACAACAAGCTTTAGAGGCTAGTTTTTTATTTTTTATTATAGTGTAAAACTGTTTCCACTCATACTAATTGTAATAATAATAAGTGATTTTCCTTTTTCTCCGTTCGTCACAACCACTAAGTGACAGTCAGTCCATATTCGGTCTATCAACTGTTCAAATGAATAAAATGCCTTTAAAACTCTCAAAATCTTGCCATATTTTTAAAAATTTTCCGGACCCCCTTTCCGGCTGGGGGCTGCACCCCCCAGACCCCCCTGCAACAGACCATCGCCCCTCCCAAAATCTGACTCTGAGACCGCCACTGACCCGAACGTACTTCCTCAGGGGTGAACAAGTCTCACGGGTCGGGTTGAATCCAATTGCTTGCTTGCCTGTCCTCTCTTGATTCAATATCATAGGTCATAACAGGTCAGGGCCTCGATTTTTGACCCTTCGCTTCGTTATCGAACGTATTCGCTTCGTGTACTAAACAGATACGAAACGAATACGTTCGATAACGAAGCGAAGGGTCAAAAATCGAGGCCCTGATGCAAGTTTTATAAATTCTAACTTTGCTGTCAATTCTCATATATGGGTAACTCCAGACCACATCTCTCAAATATTCGGACGTGACTGTGCCCTTGTTTATTTGTCCTCTAGGGCTTTAGCTGGGTCATGATAATTTGATAAATCTACACCTAGATATTTGAACTGGTTTAGCTGTTCTATGGGTTTCCCTCTACCACGAGTTTGGATATAATTGGATCTTTCGCAATGGTAATGTGTTTTGTTTTATGCGTGGATATGTTCATGTTGAGTCGTCGACATGCTTGGTAGAATCGATAAAGTTGTCTTTGTAGGTTATCCTCATCCTCTGCAATCAGGGCTGCATCATCCGCATAGCACACTAGGTATAATGATTCTACTGGCCGTATCCCTGCCTGATTCCCCCTGGTGTTGGTATGTTGGCCGTAGTGGTGTCGTTTGTTTTAATTTTTGTTGTGTTGTTATTGTTAATTTTTTTATGACTTCTACAATGTTTTTCAGTATCCTTTTTTGCTTCATTTGCTGTAATATATCGGTAAGTCTGACTCTGTCAAATGCTTTCGTTACGTCTACGAAGCAAATATATGCGGGTTTGTTATATTCTATCGACTTGTCTTTCACTTGTTTCGTGTCAAATATTGCGTCCGTGCGTTGTCGACCTGTCTTCAGGTTCAATTCAATAATAAAACTAATAAATATAATATATAAGATAAGAGCAATTGTTTAATATTCTACAAAGTTATCATAATTGTTATCTTCAAAAATTAAATTTAACAGCGGCACAACATTCACTGTACTATAAAGATTACTTCTTATGAAACGCCAGCAGGAATTGGAATTTTTAATACGTCCGCCTTCCCAGCGTTCAAAGGAGCAAGTATATTTAAATAAAAATAACTGTTTAATTCTTGTATTTGTGTTCTACCCTTATATTTCTGTCGTGGCATGTCTTAATTTTAAAAATAGCTATAGAAAAATGATTTAAAGAAATATTTTTCTTTTTGACTCATAACAAATTTTATCTAAAATTAAATATTGTGTCTATGTATATAGGATCAGAGCCACAAAAGTCAGAGCCACAAAAAATACCCCCAGCATTAAAACAAGCGGACTAAAAAACAAAATAGGAGAAACCGTGTATGAAGACAAACAGATCAGCAGAATATTGGAAAAATATTATGAAAAAATGCTATTCACTACGGAGGAAGCACACCGCGATGAAGAAGTAAGACAAATAATACAAGATAATGACGAAGTAGAAATTCCCACAGAAGAATAAATGTTAAAAAAATTAAAAACCTCCGAAAAGGAAAAGAAGCAGAAGAAGATGAAATAGCAGTAAAATTATTAAAGTACGGAGGAAGAGAATTACATAAAGAAATAAACCAGCTAATACAACTAATATGGGCAAAAAACAGAATACCACACAATGAATCGAACGAAAATGATGGAGGAACTAGAGAATCTTGGAATCCCAGAAAAATTAAGACATATGTTAACAGTGAGCCTAAACAATACCACAGCAAAGATCAGCTTTAACGGAACAACTTTTAACGAAATAAATATAAACAAAGGCGTAAAACAAGGCGACTATATCTCACCGACACTATTTAACCTGATATTGGAAGTAATAATAAGGAGGACAAACTTTTCAAACAAAAACATTATTACAGATCAACTTCAACTAGTAGCACATGCAGATAATCTAGTCATTTATTTATTTATTTATTTATCTATTTATTTATTTATTTATTATCCTAACAGACCTGTAAGGTCTAATTACAAGGATAAAATACAATAATTTTTCTAAAATAAATATCGTCGGTCTAATGAGCAAATTGCCTAAGTCACAAATTGAAAATTTTACAGGAGAGACAAAAAAACTTTTGAACAAAAGTAAAAAAAGAGAAAATTGCCTAACTCCATGCAATACATAATTGACCAAAATTAGTTAAACAAAATATTTAAACAAACTTTCTACTTATATACTATATCCATATTAATAATAATAGTCAAAATATATTTATTTACTTACATTTTCTAACGTTTTCAATCAAAACAACTTCAGAAACACTGACATAGGCAATATTCGTCTGAATGAAAAAGAACGTTTGGATTTCAGCAAAATTCGTTTAGCAAAATTGGCGCGAAATAAAAAAATAATGGCGCTTGTGGGAATTGTCAGGCGGTAGCGTCTACTAGTAGATGACACCAAAAACAATTTTCAGCATAAATGGACTTAGGCAATTTGCTAATTAGACCGACGATATGCAATAACATAAAAAATAAAAATAACAAAAAAAACAAAATAAGTAGTAAATCTAACATATCAGTTAATACAAACCATTCTTATATACTATCCATAAGACTACACTTACTAATCCTATGCCGATAAATTAATAATTTGTCGTAACACTATTCCCCGAAATACATTTTGTGAGACTGCCCAATCTAAATCAGTTAGAGTATTGATGTTATTAGCTAGTCGAAACATGGTCACCAGAGGAGCCCTGGTGGTAGTAGATAATAGTGGAATATTAAACATTACCATATTGCGAGTTAATCTTAATGGTACATTGAACCTGATCAAAGCTAGAATTTCAGGTGAATTAATTTTATTGTTAATTATTTTATGTAAAAATATTAAAGCTGTAAGTTCCGTCTGTCTTCTAATGATAATATTTTAAACTCATTTCTAAGGCGAGTGGTTCTAACTTCAGTATAATCTGGTCGTATGTGATATTTTTTAAAATAAATATATCTTAAAAATTTATTTTGAATTTTTTCCAGTGTATCTAATGCAGTTTGATACTCACCAAACCAAATATGAGATCCAAATTATAATTTTGCCCTTACTAAAGTATAGTATAAAATTTTAAGAGTTGCTATATTTCTAAAATTAAAGGTTTGTCTAATTATAAACCCTAGTAATCGGTTTGCAGACTTCGTGATATTATTTATGTGGCCAGCGAAAGATAATGAATTATTATAGGTGATGCCTAAATCTTTTACCTCTGTACAACGCGGTAAAGTTTCTTCATTCATTTTATATTCAAATATAATAGGATCTTTTAAACGTGTTACGGTAAATATACAACATTTTTTCACATTAAAGTATAACTTGTTGCAATAGCTCCATTCAAGCAAATTATTTATATCTTTTTGTAATAATACAGAGTCTCTAACAGTTTGTATGCGTTTGTAGAGTTTTAAATCGTCAGCAAATAGAAGACATTCTGAATGTTTCAATACTGATGGTAAGTCATTAATAAAAAGTACAAATAAAAGAGGCCCCAGATTAGAACCTTGTGGCACTCCCGAATTAGCTTCAAATTTACCTGCGGTATTCCCATTGTGTTTAACTATAAAAGATCTGTTTTGCAAATAATTTTTTTTTAATTCGATAAAATTCTTTGATAAACCAAACTTATTTAATTTTGATAATAACACGTCATGGTCAACCGTATCAAATGCTTTACGAAAGTCTGTATATACAGTATCTAATTGGGACTTTGATTCTAAAGTTTCATATGCTCGATTCATGTAAATAAATAAGTTTGAACTAATAGATTTACTGGCTACAAAACCATGTTGCTGCGATACTAAAAACTTTTCGACATAATGATATAGACTAGAATAAATAATTCGCTCGAATAGTTTAGCTGGTGCACACATTATCGATATCGGTCTATAATTTTCAACATTCATTTTATTACCTGCTTTGAATATAGGAGTTACAATACCAGTTTTCCATATTACAGGATAGCTATTAGAGGAAACTATTAAATTAAATATATGAAGCAATGGTTTTTCTAACCATTCACCACATGCTTTAAGAATATACGGCGGAATCCCATCAGTCCAAGCTGCTTTCTTAGGTTTTATCTTTTTTACTCCATTGTTGTACTCAGCATCGGTTATGAATTTTATTACAAAGTTGTCACTATGTACAGTATTTTCAGGAAAATTGAGATTATATGAGGCTTTAATTGATGAATACACAGATGAAACGAAGTCGGCAAATGCATCTACAGTCTTTTCCTCTGTTATTTGTCCCCTTTAAATGTGTAATTGCTGAAACTTGAGATATATTTTTTCTTACTATTCACATGATTCCAAAAATAATTAATATCTGTAGATAAATTATTTTCAATATTACTTATATACTTACGTTCTTCTAACTTAATCAATTTATTGAACCTACTCCTTAATTCCTTAGATTTATCTACATAGTAATTGGAAACAAGCTTTAATTTTTTATATCTATCTTTTTCTTTGAATAAATCTCTAATTTCTTTAGTAAACCAGACCGGATATTTTTTTAAATTTACATATTTACAAAATTTCGGTACACAATCGTCTATTAACTTGTTCCATATATTATAAAATGCATCTAACGCTACATTCACATCTGACTGTTCCCTAATCACATTATCCCAGTTTGCATCTCTAATACTTACACTTAACCTAAGAAAGTCACATTTTTTATAATTGTACTGAATTTCTGTTAAATGCTGATTACTTAGTTTTAGAAAAATTTTCCATTCCTAGACCAGACAGATTGGTTACCATATTTACTTTTGGCAGAACGTAGCAGTTGATAAGATTGACTAGTCAAATTTTCGTTTAAATACATACCGGAATTTTTGAGCACTTTCCTTGAATTGAATAATTCATTCCTTTTTAATACTGTCACAAATTCAATTATCACTGTTCTAGGTTTAGGCTGATCTTTATTAAATTTTCCAATCCTGAAAATATTGTTAATTTCCCAATGGGCGCATTTGATCATAGCGAAGACGAAGATGGTACTTATAAAAGCCGTTGAAAAATTAGATAAAGAAGCGAAGAGAATCGGGCTACAGATAAACCAGCACAAAACAAAATATATGACGATAGGGAAGAACGACACAACAAATCAGAAACATCTAATAACACAGAACCATAAATTTGAAACTGTATCCACCTTTAGGTACTTGGGAGCAACAATAGGGAAAACCGGAAAAGAGAGAACAGAGGAAAGAATTCTGAAAGGCAAAAAAACATATGGAATGAACAGAAATCTGCTGAGAAGCAAGACCCTATGTAATAGAACCAAGATGAACCTATATAAAACCTTAATTAGACTGGTTGTTACATATGGGATGAAAACAACAACGATTAATAAGAAAGAAGAAGATAGTCTTCTGAAGTTTGAAAGAAAAATAATGAGAACAATACTGGGCCACAATGTAACAATAGAGGGAGAAATACGAATGAAACCAAATGCCGAAATTGAAGAAGAATTAAAGAGAGAAAATATAGTCAGATTCATAAAATCGCTTCGCTTAGAATGGATAGGACATATACAGAGAGGCCCACAATCAGATATATTGAGAAGAATAACTAACTTATTATCATTATCTATGGCCCAAGTGAGAGGAAGACCCAGAAGAAGATGGTTGGATGATGTAGAAGAAGACATAAGAGCAATGAATGTGAAAGACTGGAAAGTTCAGTGCAAGGACAGGAAGAAATGGAAAAGAGTCACGAGAACAGCAAAGACATACAGCAAGATATAAAATGACAGAGGAGTAATCCACCTCACCCAAAGATATGATTTTAAACGCCATGGCGTTAACTATAATCCCTAGAGATTGTAATGCTTAATGAATGACTGAATGAATGAATATAGGATTAGAGTTAGAATTAGAGATATGCTTTATTGTCATGAAAAATTGTACAATTTTATCGACAAAGCTTATGAAAAGTCACAAAACAATAACAATACAATTATTTACTAAAATTACATAAATCGTCAATATAACACAAAAAAATAATAATGAAGTAACAGAATGAAAAGTTTTAATGAAAACAGAAAAAATGAATTTCAAAATTTAAAATTTTAAATAAATTTCAAATTGCATAGTCTACTTTAGTAACTAATCGGTCAAAAAGTTAGGCTGCTGCATATGCCACCCAAACATAGATAAAAAATATACTACTCGTACAAAGGGTACTTACAGTAACTTCTTAGTTATTGATTAAGAAATTCTTCTACTGACTAATATGGTCTTTCAGATAGGTAGGATTTTGTCATTTTACGGAATTTGGAGAAAGATGTTGCAGCTTTAAGTTGTAGAGGGAGATGGTTGTACAGTTTTTTGCGGAATATAATATGGATTTCTTTACTAACTCATAGGTTGGGGTCGGTAAATAGACGTCAAAGGTAGAATTTCTCGTGAAGTAGTTATGATTCGGTCTTGCTGGAAAGACATGTAGATGTTTACGAATTAAGCAAACAGTTTCTAAAATATATAAAGAAGGAAGAGTTAAAATTCTGTGATCTTTGAAGTAGCTTCTGCAATGTGTTATTCTTTTGAGGCCAAACGTATATCATATGGCTCTTTTTTGTAATTTAAAAATAACATCGGATTGGGCAGCTGTACTAGAACCCCAAAAAGGAAGACCATATCGAAGTTGTGACTCGAACAAAGAAAAATATGTCATTTTGGATGATGCTAAATTGAGTTCCTTCGAAATAGATCTTATAGCATAGCAAGTTGAAGATAATTTCTTCCTTAACAAATCGATATGAAGGGACCATTTAAGGTTGCTGTCTAAAAAAATTCCGAGAAATTTTACAGAATCAACGGTACTAATCTGGCTGTTATTAACTGGTAAGGGTTGAAGAGCTCCTTTATAAGATAATGCCACTGTTTTATCTACGTTAAACGAGAGCAAATTAGAGTCCGACCAGGTTTTTATTATAAGTAGATCAGAAGTTATAGTGGCATGAAGAGTAGCAATATTAGAGTTGCTCCAAGTGATGCTGGTATCATCAGCAAAAAGAAATATTTTTCCATCGATTTTTAAACTAGTGATGTCATTAATAAAGATAAGGAAAAGTAGTGGACCCAGTACTGAACCTTGAGGTACCCCACATACAATGTTTTTGAGACTAGAGTCTGTACCATTTGCTCTAACGAATTGTTTCCTATCATCCAAGTAAGATTGGAACCAATTCAAAGAAATACCTCGAATTCCGTAGAAATTTAGTTTTTTTATCAAAATGTCGTAATTTACACAATCAAAAGCTTTGGCGTAGTCACAAAAAACGGTGGCAGTGTGAAGATTATTGTTGAGTGCTTGGTAAACGTCATGTAGTACAGAAAACATGGCATCAGTGGTACATTTATTATTTAAAAAGCCGAACTGATCTTGTGATAAAATGTTGTTTTCAACTTGAAAGGACATAAGTCGAGCTTTTATGAGTCTCTTAATAATTTTGGAGAGTACCGGTAATAGTGCAATAGGTCTATAATTGCAAGTATTAGATTTTTCACCACCCTTATGAAGAGGAATAATGATGGCTCTCTTTAGGCATTCTGGAAATTTGCCTTTCTCAAAATAATCATTAATAAGTGAGATGAGGACTTCTAAGACATTTTCTGGGAGATTAGAAAAAATGTTATCGATAGACCATCAGTACTACAGGAAGATTTGCTTTTGATACTACTGATTGTTTGGATCAGTTCAGCTATATCAACTGGTTTTATAAAGAATGAATTCGAGACATTTCTTGAACTAGAGAGATAGGAAATGGGATCTTGTTGTGGCAAAATAGTTGATGTAATGTTTTTACTCACATTAGCAAAGTATTTATTTAGATTTTCCGGGTCTGGAAGAGAAAATGTTTGAGAAGTGTGGATTTTATTTCGAAGATCGTTTATTATGGACCAAGTTTCTTTTGCAATATTTTTAGAGCTTCCCAGGCGGTTTTGATAGTCCACTTTTTTAGCTGATTTTATAAGTTTAAGATAGGTTGCCCTGTAATTGGTGATATAATCAGTGACAGAGACGTTGGTTGTAAATTTCTTGATGTAGAGCAGTGACCTCATATTTTTGGCTGATATTCGTATACCTTTGGTAGTCCAGGGTTTATGATGTTTAGGCTTAATTTTAATTAGAGGAAATGCTTTATTGAAGATACATACAAGCTTATCCAAAAAATCACGTAAATTATAATCCACGTCTAAAGAAGGAAATTGCCACTCAGAGGTTAAGCATAAATTTTGGAATTTACGGAAGTTCCGGGTGGAAAAAATCCTGCCTAAACGTCGGGTTTTTAAGGAGGGTTTGCTGAAGATATTAAAGTGCGTATAAACTGCTTCGTGATCAGATAGACCAGCATTAAGAATTGTAGAGCGGACATCAAGGGGTGAGAAATCTGAGACAATATAACCGATTATGGTAGATGAAGTTTTAGTAATCCTTAATACAATTCAAATATATTGACTAAGGATATTTGAGCAGCACAAGCAGCAGCATAATCAATATTGAAGTCTCCGCATAAAATTTTTCTGCTTTTATGTGGCAGGTCATCTAACAAATTTAGCAGGTTCTGAAAAAATAGTTCCACGGAAGAGACAGGTGATCTATAAATGCAAATAATATAAAGATTAAGATTCTTATTGTAAACTAAGGAAAACTCAAAGTGGGCTTCATTTAACAGAAAGTCATATTTTGTTACCAAAGAAAAATCATTATTTCTGGATAAAATCAGGGTGCCCCCGTGCGCTGAGCTTGGATGATTACCCACAGTTAATTGGAATGGTAATTAAATTTTTACCCAAAAAAATTTTGGTTTATTAAAGAAATTGTGTTAAAAGATTGTATAACCTCCAAGGTGTTGAGGAGGTTATGTCTTATCAAAATCGAGGTTGACATACTTGGCCATGGTGTTGTAGACAAACAGCCAAGCTTCGGCTGAAAAGATCTGTTCGTATTGTTAAAAGACTAATTTGTGAAAAATTAGTCTTTAGATCCAAACACCTGCAACATGTAGGTGAAGTATGACTGAAGTATTCTTTGTTAGCAAACATTATCCGTTTCCGTATTTCCTCCTCCTCGCAGCCATTCTCAGTTATCTGTACACCCAGGTGTGTAAGCTGTTCCTTTTCTTCTATGTTTGCGTCGGCTATTATCAACTTCTGAAAGTTTCGTTGATTCCTTGCTTGTATTAGGGCTTTAGTTTTATCTACGTTTGAAGCGTTTTTTTTTGTCTGCTCTAATGGGATCAAGGATAAGATTAACTATATAGATACTTTGGGTCGAAATGGGGCTAGTAGAAGGAACAGACACATAAAGCTTCATGCATACGGCAGCTCATTTTTTTTGTGCGGTGGCTGGTCGTGGAAAAGTTAGGGGGGGTAAGAGGGTTTAAAGAAGACTAACTACCTTATCCAAATAAGCAAAGGATACTTACACAGACTTGAGGACTTTCCTACTATTTAAACAAATTTGGACGCCGTTTGAAAAATCCTCAAATTCACATATCGAGTACTTACTGGACATATTCCGTACTTATGGGAACCAATTGGGGGACATTCATCTTAGATTCCTCGTCGGGTCAAACTGGGCCATTACTTGCCATCCTATGGCTTCTATGCCATTTCTTTCTCTCTACTCTAAAACTTATTTCTTTTGTATTAGACATCTGGTTAATAATTTTCCAAAGGTTACAGAAATAAAAAAAGTACATTTTATAATGTTTATTTAAACCTTTAGACCTTATTATTTTTACTTTCGAGAATAAACATATTCTCAAACAAGAAATGAATAATAAAAACAAATATATGGTTTTACAATTCTTAACCTTATTTTTAGCAGTGTATCTCTAAACAAAAATTTGACTTATGGCTGTCAAAAGTCACTGCCATTTTATTTACTTTACATAAAACTTTCCATTAGTTACCATGTTGAAAACAAACTATTTAAATATTTAAAACCTTTACCAAATTTATATCCACTTGGAATTTAATTAAAATAAACATTATTTCATACCTTTATTTTTAAAACAAAATCCAATCGTCACTTCGCACACAACCAAAATTTTCCATTCAAGAAGGGCGGGAGGAAAGACATTCAATTTTAACCAAACAGGAAACAGTTGATACCAAATAAAATATCATCGGGGTACTTCAATACAGGAATTCATACAGGAACAGGAACAAATCCATAACATCATCATAAAAACAGAAAAAGACAGGAACCACGCACTTTTCTCCCGGCAAACCAAACTGCATCACAATAATACTGTTTCACATGAATATATCCAACTAATGCTGTGAAATTTTGGTAAAAGTATTCCTTAATATTTACAGGACAAATTGCAAGTCCTTCACTTCGTTTACCATAACAAAAAAACATTCCCAAGCCGGAAAGTGCGATTCTCTGCGAGTCTGTTGAGTTCTACCGGAAAAATATGTTCAACCTTCAAACATACTTTTAGAACTAAACTTTCCTCATCACCTTTCTCAGTGAGTGACGCTCACGCGTCAAGCCGATCATTCCTTCGGCTGAAGACAATTGACCAATCGGCGGAGAGAACTCAACGATCTTTCAAAATTCACACCAATAATACTAAAAGATGCCTCGCGCTTAAAGCTTTTTAAGGAAATATACCAGAACTTTTCAAGGAATTATCTACGCAGTTATTAAATGCGTACACAAATAAATAGGAATTTTCCTAAGTTTTACAATGTTGTGAAATACTGAAATATTTCCAACAGGAAATTCTTAGGAAATTATAATGATATATAAACTCGCAAAATAAATTAGAAAAATAAATATTTTTCTTGGGATAGGATATAAAATTAATGAATTCTATTAACAAAACCTTGTAGCAGAAATTTGTAATGCTACACGTTGACGGCCAGCCCTATTTCTTTCGCATTTTCGTCAAGTTGTAGTCGTCCACAATAGTTCTGTGATGTCTCTTGCGGTTCTTCCCATTAAGTTTACATTATCTGTGTACATTGCAATCTGCTTGGACTTATTAAACAGTAAATTTTTTGAGTTTTTGGACATTTCTCTTATCGCATATTCCATACATACATTACACAGAGTCGGTGCCAGCAGGGAGATGCTGTTTTAGCCCTTTAGTTATCTAGAAGGGATCTGTCAATTTATTTTGAACTCGTACTTGCGCTTCTGTGTGAGTCGTGGTGGCTTGAACAAACTTTACTGTTTATAGATTATATATCTAACTATACCATAGTTAGATATTATATAACTTTATATTTCTAAACAAACAATAAATTCATGTTGGAGTTTAAAAGCACCCGATGAGTTTAATACAGAATATTGCTACCTTAGTAATAAGTACTCTAAAAGCTATAAACTCACAAAGTTGTTTCTGAGAATATTTGAAAAGTATGAAAAGCTATATTTTTCCGTTCCCAACAAGATGAATAAAATCCGACAGGGTATTTACGACACTAGTCTTATTTTCATAAAATGTTTTATGTTAGACTCGAATACGTTTTTATAATGTTTCCACTTGATAAAGGATAAAATAAAAAAATAAAAAATAAAATTTTTGCTAGCACTGCTACTTTACATTCTAAAAATTTAATATTATTTGTTTTTTTATTGTTTTAATATGAAGAAAATAAATTGTAATATATTATATGTAAGGAGAGGTTAACGCGAGTTAATAGTAGATTCAAGGTAAAAATAGATATCGGCATAGCTCGTAACAAGGATGAAAAAAAAACAAAATATGTATGCATAAGATGGAATGCAACCATAGGCACGTGTTTCTGACTTATTAGTCGTCATCAGTATGGTATAGCCAAGTTAGAATAGGTGTATGTTAATTTGAGAAACATCACTAGAGGAGCAATGCAACCAATTTGTGGCTGTAATGTTAGAAGACCCTCAGGATTCGAGAGCAACAACTAACACATCCACGGAGAAAGCTACAGCTACCTGAGGAAAGGAATGCTAAACATTAAGAACGTTTCAGACATCAAATAACAAGGAGAGGTTAACGCGAGTTAATAGTAGATTCAAGGTAAAAGTAGATATCGGCATAGCTCGCAACAAGGATGAAAAAAAACAAAATATGCATAAGATGGAATGCAACCATAGACCCGTGTTACTGACTTATTATTCGTCATCAGTATGGTACAGCAAAGTTAGAATAGGTGTATGTTAACTTGAAAAAGATCACTACAGGAGCAATGCAACCAATTTGTGGCTGTAATGTTAGAAGACCCTCAGGATTCGAGAGCAACAACTAACACATCCACTGAGGAAGCTACAGCTACCTAAGGAAAGGAATGCCAAACATTTAGGACGTTTCAAACAATCAAACAACAAGGAGAGGTTAACGCGAGTTAATAGTAGATTCAAGGTAAAAGTATATATCGGCATAGCTCGCAACAAGGATGAAAAAAAAACAAAATATGCATAAGATGGAATGCAACCATTGACACGTGTTTCTGACTTATTAGTCGTCATCAGTATGGTATAGCCAAGTTAGAATAGGTGTATATTAACTTGGGAAAGATCCCTACAAGAGCAATGTAACCAATTTGTGGCTGTAATGTTAGATTGGTTGTTTGATTGTTTGAAACATTCTAAACGTTTGACATTTCTTTCCTCAGGTAGCTGTAACTTCCTCCGTGGATATGTTAGTTGTTTCTCTCGAATCCTGAGGGTCTTTTAACATTACAGCCACAAATTGGTTGCATTGCTCCTGTAGTGATCTTTCCCAAGTTAACATACACCTGGCTATAGCATACTGATGACGACTAATAACCTTTCCTCCTCCTCTGTCCTTTATCCTTCGTAAGGATGTGGTGACGTTATGGTATTTGACGAATGGTTGCTATCCATTCTTCTCTCTCCTGGGCGCGGTGTGCTGCCTCAGACAGAGAGTAACCGGTGGCGCATTTTATTTGGTCTGACCATCGGAGTGGCGATCTTCCTCAAGTTCTTTTACCCTCTACCTTGCCTTCAACCACCAACCTCTCCATGCCTTCTCTTCGTCTGGTAATGTGTCCAAAGTACCTCAATATATTTTGGTTGATGATGGTGGTAAGCCTAGTGTTGATGTCGAGTTCTGATAATATTGAGATATTTGTGCGATGTGCTGTCCAGGGTATGCGCATCATTCTACGATATACCCACATTTCAAAGGCCACATTTTACTCACCAGGCCATTTTACCCACCTCACGTCGTGAGTCGGACTTTTTAATGGTCCAAGTTTCTGAAGCATAGGTAGCGATAGGAAAGATAAGCGTCCGTACCAGGCGCAGTTTCGTGTTCCTGGTTATGGCCGTATCCTTTGTAAGGCGTCGGCGTATTTCTTCTTCGCATCCACCATTGTTTGTGATAAGAGAACCTAAGTAATTGAAACGGCTTACCACTTCAAACCCCGCTACGTTTCGTATTTCCGGCTGGTTATTTCTAATTCGATCGATTATCATTACCTTGGTCTTCTGTGCATTAATTTTAAGTCCATATTCACGACTAATAGTATCTAGTCTGTACATGATGTATTTAAGTTCATTTGTTGATGATGCTAGTACTAAAGTATCGTCAGCATAGCGGAGATTGCTGATTTTTCGGCCTCCGACTGATATTCCTCCTAGCCATCCGTCGAATACAATGCGCATGATGTGATGTGTATTATGTGATAATAACCTTTAATGGCCTTTAATTTGTATATTTATTGATTTGCAATCCTTTTGTATTCAGTTTCCCATTTCCATCTGATATTAGGTTTGCGAGCATTATTCAAATCTTTTAAATGAAATACTTTGTCAATATGGTGGCAATTGTGAGTACTTTTTGCAGTTATATCAGCAATTTTATTACCTTCGACTCCGCAATGCTCTTTCGGCCAAATGAACAAAACAGTTACATTATTTTGTTTAAGATCCATAATTATTTTTTTACGTTTAAAATTAAGGCATTTCGGAATTGGTTTATTGGGTGACCGCTAATGTTGATTTAGAGTCTGAAATTATAGTAACATTCGTGCATGTTTGAGTTGCACACCACTTTCATGCCTTTTTAATGGCAAAGAGACACACTGAAGAGAGAAGGTATAGTTAGAGTTATTAAAACGCAGAGACTGAGAAGGCTGGACATATATCATCATCATCATCAATGGCGCTACAACTCTTCGTGAGTCTTTGCCGCGTTTACTATTGCCATCCACGTTTGTCGGTCCTGTGCCACTAATTCCCATTGTCGCACTCCCATTTTCTCTAAATCTTCTTTGACTGCATCTTTCCACCTTTTTCTAAGCCGCCCTACAGACCTTCTTCCATCTGGCCTTTCCTAGAACACATTGTTTATAAGACGATTGTCACTGCGTATCACATGCCCTGTTCATCTGAGTATATTGGTCTTTATATATCTGACTAGATTTTCTTTTCCGAATAGAGACTCTAACTCGTTATTGTATCTGCGCCTCTATTCGTTTGTCACGCTGTCTCTGCAAGAGCCATATATGATTCGAAGGATTTTACGTTCCCACACCAGCAATTTATTTACTTCTCTTTTTGTTAGCGTCCATGTTTCTCTTCCATACGCGACTGCTGGTCGTATTATGGTCTTATATATCTGGATTCTTGCACCTCGTGAAAGAAGTTTTGACTTTATTAGATGTTGCATTGCAAAGAAAGATCTGTTTCCTGCCATTATTCTCGTTTCAACTTCTTGCTCTAATTTGTTGTCATTTGTGATTGTTGCTCCTAGATATTTAAATTCTTTAACCGCTTCGAAGTTGTGATCGTTTATATATAGTAATGTTTTGCCTTATTCGCCGTCGTTCTTCTTTTGAGACGACCATGTATTTTGTTTTTTCTTCATTTATTTTTAGACCGGTGTTTAATGCAGCTTCTTCAAAGCTCGAGAAAATATCCTTAATTTCTAATGTTGATTGTGCTACTGCGTCTACGTCATCGGCAAAGGCGAGTATGATTTTTGCTCCTCGAGCAATTATGTCTGGTTTGATTTTGTGATATGTTTTCCGCATGACATATTCTAAGGCCAGGTTAAACAACAATAGGGATAACGGATAGGAGACGAATTTCATGGCTGAAGAACCTGAGAGAATGGTTTGGATGCAGCTCAAAACAACTATTTAGAGTTACTGCCTCAAAAATTAAAATAGCTATGATGATTGCCAACCTCCGTAGCGGAGATGGCACCTGAAGAAGAAGGGACAACGGATCTCCCTGTCTCAGGCCAGAATTTACGCAGAAAGCATTTGATATTTTTCCCCCTATTCTAACTTGTGCAAAGGAGTTACTTACACACATTTGTGTTACCGCAGCTAGTTTCTTGGGTACGCCGAGCTCGATCATTGCCTTCCATAATGTTGCACGCTTAATTGAATCATAAGCCTGTTTGAAGTCTATAAAAAGATCTGATGCACGTCCTGATTATATTCCCAATACTTTTCAAGCATTTGTCTTTTTGTAAATATTTGATCAATAGTCGACCTGTCAGGCCTGAAAACACACTGGTAGTCACCAACTATTTCTTCGGCGTATGGTACTAATCTTTTTAATAATATCAAAGCCAATATTTTATACGTAGTGCTGATTAGTGAGATTCCTCTGTAATTCATGTATGATTCCTTTTTCCTTTCTTGTGTATGGGTACAATAATACTACCACACCATTCTTTCGGCATTATTTCGTCTTGATAGCCCTTTTCTATTAATTTATGGATTTTACTTATGAGTTCATGACCGCCTGTTTTAATTAGCTCGGCATCAATATTGTCCAGACCAGGGATTTATCGTTTTTAAGCGTTTTTATGGCATGCGTAATTTCTTCCATGCTTGGCGGGGGTATTGACACAACAGTTGGGTAAGTAACAAAATGGAGACAGACACTGCTGGATAGATCAGCTGGGAGAAGAATGGTTAACAAGGCCAGCAAATGTCAGGACTTGTAAACAGATGGACCAAACGGCAAAAATTAGTGAACTGATCCAATACGGTAAACGGGTCTGAAAATTTCGTTAGAAGAGCTGCGATTTATTTAGAAATATGTACAATCCGACAAGGGAGACCTGGCGGCTAACCTTCTCGTATTGTGTATTTATCGTTGTGTATTTTCGCTGGTCACCCACCAGCGCTCGTTTGTCGGATTGTATATAGCTTGTAAATAATAAATACAATTACTCTGGGCTAATTAGTAAAATACAAGGAAAAGTTATTTACCAGCAATTTTATTGCTGGAATCGAATCTTATTATTGTATGTATTAATAATATAGGTATGCAAAGTCCGCAGATAGTGTGCTACTTTTCTTATAAACAAAATGGCGCCCGAAAATCGTGATTTTTTTCAATTTTTGCTCTATAACTCCAAAGATTTTAACTTTACACCAAAAACATTCAAATAAAAATCTTGAATGGTTTGCATGTGAGAGTTCATTTTAAATGAAGTAAAAGTCAGACTTACTCTCAATCTTTATTATAACTTCCGACGACCGGTTTCGCTCTTTAAACTTTGTAGAGCATCTTCAGGTCAAAGGTAACAAGTTACAAAATGCTACAAATAAAAACCAGAATTAGAACATTGTCTGGTTGTAAAAGATGCTAAAGATCCATATGATCAAGCCAATGTTGAATAACATACATAAAAGTAGCGAAATAGCATACCAATGCACATGAAAGCATTCTTGGGGGTGGTGATACAAAACTTCCCTCAAACGCAACAACATGCGCAGAAGTATGCTATACATAATCATGCAATCATAACGTGTCGTACTTACATTCGGATACAAGGAGCCATCAACTCAGTTTTCATTATCATGATGTTTCTTTTAAAGTTATGTTAACGGGATGTGGTGGAATAGACGGGCGATGCAGCATAGGTAAACAAATCTATAGGAATTAGGAGTTCTTGAGGGTGATGAGATAATTGGTGGAAGTTAACCAGCAATTGCTGGTTGCTGGTTAACTTCCACCAATTATCTCATCACCCTCAAGAACTCCTAATTCCTATAGATTTGTTTACCTATGCTGCATCGCCCGTCTATTCCACCACATCCCGTTAACATAACTTTAAAAGAAACATCATGATAATGAAAACTGAGTTGATGGCTCCTTGTATCCGAATGTAAGTACGACACGTTATGATTGCATGATTATGTATAGCATACTTCTGCGCATGTTGTTGCGTTTGAGGGAAGTTTTGTATCACCACCCCCAAGAATGCTTTCATGTGCATTGGTATGCTATTTCGCTACTTTTATGTATGTTATTCAACATTGGCTTGATCATATGGATCTTTAGCATCTTTTACAACCAGACAATGTTCTAATTCTGGTTTTTATTTGTAGCATTTTGTAACTTGTTACCTTTGACCTGAAGATGCTCTACAAAGTTTAAAGAGCGAAACCGGTCGTCGGAAGTTATAATAAAGATTGAGAGTAAGTCTGACTTTTACTTCATTCATTCAAATAAAAATTCACCGCAATTAAATTCTGCTTAGAGACGTGTTTTTCCCGATTCACTTCGACGAAAACTTTCCCCGTAAAAAGCGGGGTTTTCCAACAAAATCTTTAATTTTCAACTAAAATTTTAGATAAGTAATTGTTAATCAATAATTAAATAACTTGGTAATGTAAAAGCCCTTTTCGTATAGACTATAATTCCAGAAGCCTATAAAAATTGAATGAACAGTTTAGCAAAAATTGAATTGTTAATTAAAAATTTACGGTCACTATAATAACGACAATAATTAAGATGCATAAGAATAACTATGATTTTTTCATAAAAAGATACTATACCTATCTAATGTGCTTTACAGAATTGAAATTGGACTATTTAAGCGGCCTCAAGAATATTTTAAAATTATAAACAATTTTTTGGCTTATAAACAAATAGAATATCTTGGGAAATATTAAACTAAATTAAATTGTGAGAACGGTATTCGAAAAGCAGCGGCAGGACGCTTCTTTTAAAAGAAAAAACGTTTAATTATGACTAGTATTTCGTAAGATACAACCGGTCAAATTTGACCGGAATTTACGGCAAAGATATAAATAATAGGATCATAATTTTCAAAGTATCACCTTTTTCTTTTTGTCCTCTTTCTTCACACCAATTTTCATATCTTTAAAATACTCATAACATATATTATTATAATAGAAACTATCGATAATACGTGTGAAAATTGCCAAAAATAGCAAAATTCCAATCAAAAATTAGGTTGGAGAAAATGTAATCCTCAAAGTTCAAAATCGGTATACGTCAAAAAAATGCATTTTCTCGGCTTCCCATGGAGCAATTTCCTTCATTGTTTTTTGTTTCCTAATAACTCGAATAGAGCTATCGAACTAACGCATTATTAAATGTCAAACTTGCTTTTGTTTTGTTATAATAGATTAATTTATTTATAAGAACAGAAAACTACATATTTTTCCAGTTGTAGGCTTTTTTTTAGATAAACTTACTACAAGTGTACCTTTTAAAGTTAAAAACATAAAGATTCTCATTTGAAAGCTGTATAATTATTTAAACAATTTTTATTTAAACAAATTAAAATTTTGTGTTATAATAAATAAACTAATTTATTATAACAAAACAAAAGCAAGTTTGACATTTAGTAATGCGTTAGTTCGATGGCTCTACTCGAGTTACTTGGGAATAAAAAAGAATGAAGGAAATTGCTCCATTGGAAGCATGTCTATTAAGCTAGAAAGACCATTTCATAAGGGAGCCATAAGACACACCCCATATTTTTTTGCTATTTTATTGCTAATTTATTACGCAAATTAAAAATTTATTGCTTCATCCCCTTCAGAGAAACAGGTGGCCATTCCAGCTTAATATTAAGCTAGAAAGGCCAACATTCATATATCCGGAACGAAAGTAGATAGAGAGTTGCTTCTGGCTGCCTATTTTATTGCTAATTAATTGCTAATTTATTACGCAAAACAAAAATTTATTGCTTCATCCCCGTCAGAGAAACAGGTGGCCATTCCAGCTTAATATTAAGCTAGAAAGGCCAACATTCATATATCCGGAACGAAAGTAGATAGAGAGTTGCTTCTGGCTGCCTATTTTATTGCTAATTAATTGCTAATTTATTACGCAAAACAAAAATTTATTGCTTCATCCCCTTCAGAGAAACAGGTGGCCATTCCAGCTTAATATTAAGCTAGAAAGGCCAACACTCATATATCCGTAACGAAAGTAGATAGAGAGTTGCTTCCGGTGGCTTATTTTATTGCTAATTAATTGCTAATTTATTAAGCCAAACAAAAATTTATTGCTTCATCCCCTTCAGAGAAACAGGTGGCCATTCCAGCTTAATATTAAGCTAGAAAGGCCAACATTCATATATCCGGAACGAAAGTAGATAGAGAGTTGCTTCCGGTGGCCTATTTTATTGCTAATTAATTGCTCATTTATTACGCAAAACAAAAATTTATTGCTTCATCCCCTCCAGAGAAACAGGTGGCCATTCCAGCTTAATATTAAGCTAGAATAGCCAACATTCAAATTTCCGGAACGAAAGTAGATATAGGGTAGCTTCCGGCGGCATATTTTATTGCTAATTAATTGCTGAAAGATTGAGTTTACAAAAATTTACAAACTCACCCCCTTCAACCCCTACCGTTATCATAATTCCCTGGAATCCACAAAAAGTGAAAATAACCAGTTTAAAGAGCTAAAACGAAGTACGTATTTTTTGCTCATTAACTACTACATGCCTAAGCTAAAAATGAAGGTTTTGCTTCCTCCCCTAACGAGCCACAATGGCTACAGCGGTTTAATACTTAAGGCTGCAATACTCAACACTCCTATTTCAGGAAAGAAAGCAGATAGAGGGTCGCTTCTGGCGGAATATTTAATTTTTAATTAATTGCTGAAAGATGGGTTATACCAAGTATTTACAAACTCACCCCCTCCAACCCCTACCGTTATCATCGTTCCACGGATTTCACAAAGCGTGAAAATAATCAGTTTAAAAACTTAAAACCAAATGGGTATTTTTTTTCTAATTAACGGCTGCAGGTCTACGCCAAAAACTAATTTTTTGCTTCATCCCCTAACGAGAAACAATGGCTACTGCGGTTTAATTCTTAAGCTACAATACCCAACACTCCTATTTCAGGAACGAAAGCAGATAGAGGGTTGTTTCCAGCGGCATATTTTATTGCTATTTAATTTCTGAAAGATAAGGTATACAACAATTTGCAAACTCACCCCCTCCAACCCCCACCGTTGTCATCATTCCCCGGATTTCACAGAAAGTCAAAATTACTAGTTTAAAAACCTATGACCAAGTGGGTATTTTTTTCCTAAGCAACTGCTGCAGGTCTACGCCAAAAACGATTGTATTGCTTCATCCCCTAACGAGCAATAATGACTACTGCGGTTGAATACTTAAACTGCAACACTCAATTCTCCTTTTTCAGTAACGAAAGCAGATAGAGCGTCGCAAATTACAAATTTATAGCTTCAACCCCTTCAAAGAAACAGGTGGCTATTCCAGCTTAATATTAAGCTAGAATAGCCAACATTCACATTTCCGGAACAAAAGTAGATAGAGGGAAGCGGGTATTTCTTGCTTATTAATTGCTACAATTTTAAGCCAAAAATGAATGTTCTTCTTCATCCCCTAACGAGCCACAATGGCTACTACGGTTTAATACTTGAGGTTACAATACCCAACAGTCCTATTTCAGGAAAGAAAGCAGATAGAGGGTCGCTTCTGGTGGCATATTTTATTTTTAATTAATTTCTGAAAGGAGGAGTGTACCAGAATTTGTAAACTCACCCCCTCCAATCCCTACCATTATCATCGTTTCCCGGATTTCACAAAGAGTGAAAATAACCAGTTTAAAGACTTAAAACCAAGTGGGTATTTTTTCTAATTAATTAACTTCTACGCAGGTCTACGTCAAAAACGAATTTTTTGCTTCATCCCCTAACGAGCAACAATGGCTCCTGCGGTTTAATACTTAAGCTACAATACCCAACACTCCTATTTCAGAAACGAAAGCAGATAGAGGGTCGCTTCCAGCGGCATATTTTATTGCTAGTTAATTGCTGAAATTTGTTGTATATAACAATTGACAAGCTCACCCCCCAACCCCGATCGTTATCATTCCGCGGATTTCACAGAAAGTGAAAATTACCAGTTAAAAACCTAAGACCAAGTGGGTATTTTTTTTTCTAAGTAACTGCTGCCGGTCTACCCCAAAAACGATTTTTTTGCTTCATCCCTGAAGGCCATCGCTGAAGGGCAACAATGGCTACTGCGGTTGAATACTTAAGCTACAACACTCAACCCTAGTATTTTAGGGGCGAAAGCAGATAGCTGGTCGCTTCTGGCGGCCTATTTTATTACTATATTATGCAAAATAAAAATTTATTGCTTCAACCCCTTCAGAGAAACAGGTGACTATTTCAGCTTAATATTAAGCTAGAATAGCCAACATGCATATATCCGGAACGAAAGTAGATAGAGAGTTGCTTCCGGTGGCCTTTTTTGTTGCTAATGAATTGCTAATTTATTACGAAAAATAAAAATGTATTGCTTCAACCCCTTCAGAGAAACAGGTGGCTATTCCAGCTTAATATTAAACTAGAATAGCCAACATTCAGATTTCCGGAACAAAAGTAGATAGAGGGTAAGTATGCAACGTCCTTAAAAAAACGAATTTACTAAGAGAGTTGACCATAATTTTTGTACTTATGCGTGCTAATAATAAGCTGCGAAAGAATTTAAGCATAGGTTTCAAAAAATTAAAGCAAGTGTTGTTTATTTAATTTTAATTTATTTTATCTTTAATGTACATTAGTAATCTGGGCGCTATTTTTTTGTTTCTTTAACGAAAAATTATTTTTCTAGTAAATTATCGAAGCCCATCCAAGATGTGTTTCCTCTTCGATAGGTATAGGTTATGTAGTGACCACCTCGATTTTCATTAAAATCAGACAAACTGGTTCCTCATACACCAGTGTATCCGATAGCACCCATTAATACTAGCTGATGATCGTCGTCGTGGGGTATGTTTAAATTTTTATGGAGTGTCTTTAATGGTATGGTTTTAATTTCTTCCTGTTCATTATAGACTTGAAAAACCACAACATCACCTGCAATGAATGTAAATTAATTAACTTTTGGTTTTTATAAAATACCTGTAGAGAATTTGGAATGAAATTGAGTACAAAAAAGACAAAAAGGGTGGTCATTAGCAAGCACCTAAACAGAAGTGTGAAGGTCAATGTCGACGAAACAGATCTGGAAGGAGTGAAGGAGTAACAAGAATAACGTACCTTGGAAGCAACCTTGATGAAACTTTGTACAACTCACTGGAAGTAAGAACACATCTGGAAAAGGAACGTACAGTGTTTTACAAAATGCAAAAAGTTCTATGCAACCTCCAGCTGGATATCTCATTGAGAACTAGAATACATAAGTGGTATGTTTTCTCCATCTTCCTCTATGGGGTTGAAGCCTGGACAATGACAGAAGTAACACAAAAAAAATCCAAGCATTCGAACTCTGGTGCTACCGTAAAATGCTCAGAATGTCCTACATGAGCCATACGACAAACGCGGAAGTCTTTCGGAGGATGAACAAGGAAACAGAGCTTATTATTATATAATAAAAAAACGGAAAATACAATTTTTTTTCATCGTAAGAAATCAAAAGTATGAACTGCTCCAACTTAACGAACATAATCGAAAGCAAAATTAATAGCAAAAGGGGACCAGGAAGAAGACGCAACTCTTTACTTAAAAACCTACGTCAATGGACGAATATGAACAGGATGGCTGCAAATAAGATAAAATGGAAAAATGTAATGGTCAACGTCCTTAAGGATAAGGCACCGTAAGAAGAAGATAAAATATATGAGTAATTCCACATAAATTCTCTAGATTTCTGTCACAGATTGTGGATTTTTTGAAATTTAGGGGCATGCTTCTGAAACCACTTTTTGTTCGTTCTCTAGGACCTGAAAGTCAAGCTTTTTTGGGAATTGAAATTTAAACTTATGTCGCAATCTGTCCGAATTATCTTTCCTATCCTTGTTTGCATTCATTAAATGCTATTTTGTAAATTGTTTGGTACAATATATCAACACTCTCGATGTAAACTTGCACGCTCAAGAAGATGGCCTTAATATAATTTGTCTAAAGTCCAAAGTAACGTTCCTATTACCTATTTAAAAAAAAAAACAAGTGAATTTTAGCATGTTTTTAAAGCGAAGGAACATTCCTACTAGCTCTTTTTGAACAAGTGTATTTTAGAATTTTTTGCGTTTTTCTGTACTCCGACTATAATTTCAACACAAAAAAAGATACAAGAAACATTTCCATATGGCATAAGCAGAATTTACCTAAAACCGTAAGGAACTATCCTATAAGCTATTTTTTTAATGAGAGATTAGAGTATTTTAGCATGTTTTTGTTTTTCATTTTTATGCATTTATTTGTAGGTACTCTGGCCATAATTACATCGATAAAAAGTAATAGGTAGGTAATATTTTCGATGTAAAATTTTATACTGAAAAACATGATACTAACAGAATTTAGCTAAAGCCTGAAGGGACTTTCCTATAACCAATTTTGGAAGGAGAGATTAGTGGATCTTAAGATGTTTTTTAAGCTTAATTACTTTTTCTACAATCCGTTTTGATGCGCCATTTTGGTGGTGATTTAGTTTGAGATTTTTATCTGAATACAATATTAAGAACAGTTAGGGTATTCTCTTAAATTACTTTTAAGTATAAAAGTATTATTTTTAATCAATTCATCACGAGAACGGCACATGAAGATGGATTATAGAAAAAATCCACTAACATCTACTTTAAAAATAGCTTATATGAATGTTCCTACGAGCATTGTATTAATTATTCTATTAGTGTCATCTTCTTTATCCTGCAATATTAAATCCAAAATGTTACCTGATACTTTTTTTAGAGTTGATATTATGGACAGAGTGCAAATAAATACATAATAATGAAAAATGATGCTAAACTACACTTGTCCCTAATCTATCCTTCCAAAATTGGTTATAGGAAAGTTCCTTCAGGCTTTAGCTAAATTCTGTTAGTATCACGTTTTTCAGTGTAAAATTTTACATCGAAAATGTTACCGACCTGTTACTTTTTTGTAATTATGGCCAGGTTACAAATAAATGCATAAAAATGAAAAAAAAAACATGCTAAAATACTCTAATCTCTCATTAAAAAATAGCTTGTAGGATAGTTCCTTACGGTTTTAGGCAAATTCTGTTTATGCCATATGGAACTGTTTCTTGTATCTTTTTTTGTGTTGAAATTATAGTCGGAGTACAGAAAAACGCAAAAAATTCTAAAATACGCTTGTTCAAAAATATAGCTAGTAGGAATGTTCCTTCGCTTTAAAAACATGCTAAAATACACTTGTCTCTTTTTCCAAAAATAGGTAATAGGAACGTTACTTTGGACTTTAGACAAATTCTGTTAAGGCCATCTTCTTTAACGTGCAAGTTTACATCGACAGTGTTGATATATTGTACCAAACAATTTACAAAATAGCATTTAATGAATGCAAACAACGATAGGAAAGATAATTCGGACATATGACATAAGTTTCGATTTCAATTCCCAAAACAGCTTGACTTTCAGGTCCTAAAGAACGAAAAAAGAGTGGTTTCAGAAGCATGCCCCTAAATTTCAAAAAATCCACAATCTGTGACAGAAATCTAGAGAATTTATGTGGAATTACTCATATATTTTATCTTCTCCTTACGGTGCCTTATCCTTAAGGAGGTTGACTATTACATTTTCCCATTTAATCTTATTTGCAGCCATCCTGAATAGTTCTGTGGAGGTCATATTCGTCCATTGTCGTAGGTTTTTAAGCCAAGAGTTGAGTCTTCTTCCTGGTCCCCTTTTGCTATTGATTATTTTCGTTAAGTTGGAACAGTTCATACTTTTGATTTCTTACGATAAAAAAAATTGTATTTTCCGTTTTTTTATTATAAGCATAAGCTCTGTTTCCTTGTTCACCCTCCGAAAGACTTCCGCATTTGTCGTATGGCTCATGTAGGACATTCTGAGCATTTTACGGTAGCACCAGAGTTCGAATGCTTGGATTTTTTTTGTGTTACTTCTGTCATTGCTCAGGCTTCAACCTCATAGAGGAAGATGTAGAAAACATAGCACTTATGTATTCTAGTTCTCAATGAGATATCCAGCTGGAGGTTGCATAGAACTTTTTGCATTTTGTAAAACACTGTACGTTCCTTTTCCAGATGTGTTCTTACTTCCAGTGAGTGGTACAAACTTTCATCAAGGTTGCTTTCAAGATACGTTATTCTTGTTACTCCTCACTCCTTCCAGATCTTTGTTTTGTCACAGTCTGAAGGTCAATGTTTTGTCGACATTGACCTTCACACTGCTGTTTAGGTGCTTGCTAATGACCACCCTTTTTGTCTTTTTTTGTACTGAATTTCATTCCAAATTCTCTACAGGTATTTTCTAAAAAACAAAAGTTAATTAATTTACATTCATTGCAGGGGATGTTGTGGTTTTTCAAGTCTATAATGAACATGAAGAAATTAAAACCATACCATTAAAGACACTCCATAAAAATTTAAACATACCCCACAACGACGATCATCAATAATGGGTGCTATCGGATACACTGGTGTAGGGGGAACCAGTTTGTCTGATTTTAATGAAAATCGAGGTGGTCACTATATAACCTATACCTATCGAAGAGGAAACACATCTTGGATGGGCTTCGATGATTTACTAGAAAAATCATTTTTCGTTAAAGAAACAAAAAAAAAATAGCGCTCAGATTATTAATGTACATTAAAGATAAAATAAATTAAAATTAAATAAACAACACTAGCTTTAATTTTTTGGTACCTATGCTTAAATTCTTTCGCAGCTTATTATTAGCACGCATAAATGCAAAAGTTATGGTCAACTCTCTTAGTATATTCGTTTTTTAAGGACGTTGCATACTTTATTTTAAATGTACAGATTTTAGAGAATCTGCCAATATTACCATTTAGTTATTAAAAAACGCTATACAAAATCTGAGCATTGGGTCACGTGCTACAGATATGTGATAATGGATATCGACAATTTAACATGGACTCTAAAGTATAAAAAACTCTACAAATCAATATTGAACTGTACAGATATTCTTAATGAGCATTTAAGAAAATTATAAATGAAATATGAGTGTTGGGTACTGTGGGTTTACTATAAAACTGCAGTAGCCATTCTTGCTCGTAAGGGGATGAAGCAAAAAATTCATTTTTGGCGTAGACCTGCAGCAATTAATTAGCAAAAAATGCACACTTGATTTAAATCTCTAAACTGGGTATTTTCACATTTTGTGAAATTAAGGGGATGAAAATAACATTAGGGGTTGGAGAGGGAGTGTCTGTAAATGCTTCTATACCCCACCTTTCAGTAATTAATTGGCAATAAAATATAGCGCCGCAAGCGACTGTTTATCTAATTTCGTTCCTGAAATATTAGTGTTGGGTATTGTAGCATCAGTATTAAACCGCAGTAGCCATTGTTGGTCGTTACGGGGATGAAGCAAACAATTCCTTTTTCGCGTAGACCTGTAACAATTAATAAGCAAAAAATACCTACTTGGTTTTAGGTCTTTAAACTGGTTATTTTCACTTTTTGTGGATTCCGAGGAATGATGATAACGGTAGGGATTGAAGGGGGTGAGTTTGTAAATTCTTGTATACCCAATCTTTCAGCAATTAATTAGCAATAAAATATGCTGCCGGAAGCTACCCTCTATCTACTTTTGTTCCAGAAATATGAATGTTGGCTCTCCTAGCTTAATATTAAGCTAGAATAGCCACCTGTTTCTCTGAAGGGGTTGAAGCTATAAATTTGCAATTTGCGTAATAAATAAGCAATTAATTAGCAATAAAATAGGCCGCCGGAAGCGACGCTCTATCTGCTTTCGTTACTGAAACAGGAGAATTGAGTGTTGTAGTTTAAGTATTCAACCGCAGTAGCCATTGTTGCTCGTTAGGGGATGAAGCAATACAATTGTTTTTGGCGTAGACCTGCAGCAGTTGCTTAGGAAAAAAATACCCACGTGGTCATAGGTTTTTAAACTAGTAATTTTGACTTTCTGTGAAATCCGGGGAATGATGGTAACGGTGGGGGTTGGAAGGGGTGAGCTTTTAAATTGTTGTATACCACATCTTTCAGAAATTAATTAGCAATAAAATATGCCGCTGGAAGCGACTCTCTATCTACTTTCGTTACTGAAATAGGAGAATTGAGTGTTGTAGCTTAAGTATTCAACCGCAGTAGCCATTTTTGCTGGTTAGGGGATGAAGCGATAAAATCGATTTTGGCGTAGACCTGCAGCAGTTGCTTAGGAAAAAAATACCCACTTGGTCTTAGGTTTTTAAACTGGTAATTTTCACTTTCTGTGAAATCCGTTGAGCGATGATAATGGTAGGGGATGGAGGGGGTGACTTTGTAAATTCTGGTATACCCAAACTTTCAGCAATTAATTAGAATAAAATATACCGCGGAAAGCTACTCTCTATCTACTTTCGTTCCAGAAATATGAATGTTGGCTCTTCTAGCTTAATATTAAGCTAGAATAGCCACCTGTTTCTCTGAAGGGGTTGAAGCTATAAATTTGTAATTTGCGTAATAAATAAACAATTAATTAGTAATAAAATAGGCCGCCGGAAGCGATGCTCTATCTGTTTTCGTTACTGAAACAGGAGAATTGAGTGTTGTAGTTTAAATATTCAACCGCAGTAGCCATTGTTGCTCGTTAGGGGATGAAGCAATAAAATCGTTTTTGGTGTAGACCTGCAGCAGGTGCTTAGGAAAAATGCCCACTTGGTCATAGGTTTTTGAACTAGTAATTTTGACTTTCTGTGAAATCCGGGGAATGACAACAACGGTGGGGGTTGGAGGGGGTGTGTTTGCAAATTGTTGTATACCATATCTTTCAGAAATTAATTAGAAATAAAATATGCCGCTGGAAACGACCCTCTATCTGTTTTCATTCCTGAAATAGGAGTGTTGGGTATTGTAGCATAAGGATTAAATCGCAGTAGCCATTGTTTCTCGTTAGGGGATGAAGCAAAAAATTGGTTTTTGGCGTAGACCTGCAGCTGTTAATTAGAAAAAAATATCCACTTGGTTTTAAGTTTTTAAACTGATTATTTTCACTCTTTGTGAAATCCGTGGAACGATGATAACGGTAGGGGTTGGAGGGGGTGAGTTTGTAAATTCTGGTATACCCCATCTTTCAAAAATTAATTAAAAATTAAATATTCCGCCAGAAGCGACCGTCTATCTGCTTTCTTTCCTGAAATAGGAGTGTTGAGTATTGTAGCCTTAAGTATTAAACCGCAGTAGCCATTGTGGCTCGTTAGGGGAGGAAGCAAAACATTCATTTTTGGCTTAGACCTGTAGCAATGAATAAGCAAAAAATACGTACTTGGTTTTAGCTCTTTAAACTGGTCATTTTCACTTTTTGTGGATTCCGGGGAATGATGATATCGGTAGGGGTTGAAAGGGGTGAGTTTGTAAATTCTTGTAAACTCAATCTTTCAGCAATTAATTAGCAATAAAATAGGTCACCGGAAGCCACTCTCTATCTACTTTCGTTCCGGATATATGAATGTTGGCCTTTCTAGCTTAATATTAAGCTGGAATGGCCACCTGTTTCTCTGAAGGGGATGAAGCAATAAATTTTTGTTTTGCGTAATAAATTAGCAATTAATTAGCAATAAAATAGGCCACCGGAAGCAACTCTCTATCTACTTTCGTTCCGGATATATGAATGTTGGCCTTTCTAGCTTAATATTAAGCTGGAATGGCCACCTGTTTCTCTGAAGGGGATGAAGCAATAAATTTTTAATTTGCGTAATAAATTAGCAATAAAATAGCAAAAAAATATGGGGTGTGTCTCATGGCTCCCTTATGAAATGGTCTTTCTAGCTTAATAGACATATTGGAAGCCGAGAAAATGCATTTTTTTAACGTATACCGATTTTGAACTTTGAGGGTTACATTTTCTCCAACCTAATTTTTGATTGGAATTTTGCTGTTTTGGCAATTTTCACACGTATTATCGATAGTTTTTATTATAATAATATATGTTATGAGTATTTTAAGCATATGAAAATTGGTGTGGAGAAAGAGGACAAAAATAAAAAGGTGAAGGTTTGAAAATTATGATCCTATTATTTATATCTTTGCCGTAAATTCCGATCAAGCATATGAAAATTGGTGTGGAGAAAGAGGACAAAAATAAAAAGGTGAAGGTTTGAAAATTATGATCCTATTATTTATATCTTTGCCGTAAATTCCGGTCAACTTTGACCAATTGTATCTCAGGAATTACTCATGATAATTAAACGTTTTTTCTTTTAAAAGAAGTGTCCTGCTGCTGTTTTTTGAGTACCGTTTTTATAATTTAATTTAGTTTAATATTTCCCGAGATATTCTATTTGTTTATAAGCCAAAAAATTCTTTATAATTTTAAAATATTCCTGAGGCCGCTTTAACAGTCCAATTTCAATTCTGTAAAGTACATTAGATAGGTATAGTGTTTTTTTATGAAAAAATCATAGTTATTCTTATTCAACATAATTATTGTCGTTATTAGAGCGACCGAAAATTTTTATTTAACAATTCAATTGTTGCTAAACTGTTCATTCAATTTCAATCGGCTTCTGGAATTATAATCTATACGAAAAGGGCTTTTACATTACCAAGTTATTTAATTATTTATTAACAATTACTTATCTAAAAGTTTATTTGAAAATTAAAGATTTTGTTGGAAAACCCGCTTTTTTCGGGGAAAGTTTTCGTCGAAGTAAATCGGAAAAAACACGTCTCTATGCAGAATTTAATTGCGGTGAATTTTTATTTGAGTGTTTTTGGTGTAAAGTTAAAATCTTTGGAGTTATAGAGCAAAAATTGAAAAAAACACGATTTTCGGGGGCCTTTTGTTTATAAAAAAAGTAGCACACTATCTGCGGACTTTGCATGCCTATATTATTAATATACACAATCATAAGATTCTATTTCAGCAATAAAATTGCTGGTAAATAACTTTTCCCAAAAATGGCCTATTCTCCGATAATCAGCCCAGACTAAATTTACAATATTTATGTTTAGTTTTATTATTTTTATTATATCGGTTTTATAGCGTTCTACGCCTTTACGTTCCTAATCGCCACTGCTTTCTATTGACTTCCTCTCTTAGATTTCTTTCTGACATCACCTTGGAGATGTCATTTATCCATGTAGTTGCTGGTCTTCCTCGTTTTCGTTTTTCTGTGGGGGTCCATTCTAACACTTTTTTGGGGATTCTCCTTTCGTCCATTCGTCTTACGTGTCCGTACCAAACTAGCTGTTGTTTTTCGATGTCATCTATGATTGTTCTCTCTATTTTCATTTCTTGTCTAATGTCGTCGTTTCATACGTGTTCTAGTCTAGATATTTTTGCTGACCTTCTCCAAAAATCCATCTCAGTGGCTAGTAATTTATTTTCATACTTGTTAGTTAATTGCTAGACTTCAGCTCCATAGGTTAACACTGGTTTTAATATTGTGTTGTAAATTCGTTTTTTATTTTCTGTTCTTATATTTTTTGCCACAGTACCGACTTCAGAGCTCCTATCACCTGTTTTCCCTTTAATATCCGTTCTTTAATATTTTCTTCGTTTCGTCTTGTACTAGTTAGTTTTATTCCCAGATATATGTATTCATTGCAGCTGGTAATTGTCTCCTGTTCCAGGTTCAGGTTCTCCATTTCTTCCCGTCCTACGCTTAGATATTGTGTTTTTTTGGTATTCACCTCCAGGCCCCATTTTCTATATACCTCTATTAGTTTCCTTGCTATATACTCAAGATCTTTCTGTGCAATTACAATTTGTTCATCTGCATAGTGCAGCATGTAGAGTATCGCATCTCCTATCGGTAGTCTCATTCCATGCACTTCTTCTTCCATTGTCTAAGGGCTTCGTCAATATGTATATTGAATAATACTGGCGATATTCAGCATTCTTGCCTTAGACCTTTAGTGGCCAGGAAACCTTTTGATATTTTATTTCCGCTTTTAATTTTGAATATCGAGTATCTATATAGTGCTTTGAGTACCTGTGTAATAGATACATTTATGCTGGTCTTTTCTAGTACTTCCCATAGTCTATTATTGGGGATCTTGTCTAGTTTTATAAAATATAGTAATCAAGAAATCATTTTGAAAACAATATATTAAAACAAACGCAAAAAATATTTTTCTGTATTCCACAGTTAAAGATTATAACTAAAGTACAAAAAATTCATAACTTATTAAGTATTTAAAGTCATGTTCCCGAAAAACTTAATAGAGTTTTCTTCTCTGTCTTATTGAGTACCTAACTTGCACTCCGAGAATGATAATACATTTTATGGTAGTATGAAATTTTAAAATATTTTATGGTAGGTTCAGAGATAAAGTTAAATCGAGAGGAACAATTTTTATCACTTTACGATTTGATAATAAATATTTTTATGGAAAGCCATAACGAAAGCGTAGTGATATAATTGAACTGGGCTGAGCATCAAGCAAATTGGTTTCTTTCTCAAGAAATAAAATCTCGAGAATTGTAGTGTACGATCTCGTGTATTTTTCATTGAAAATAATAAATGTTAGTAAAACTGGACAAATTTAAGGCACTTGGATTTCCAGACGTGACTAGTATACTATCAATTTACAACATAAGCGGGATGTGAAGCTATCTCACGTATTCATCCACCTTAGATAACAATAAATGGGGTATTACATTCTGGCAGTGATATAATGTTAGAATCTCCGAAGCCATATCCTGCTATTTTGAAAGATAATTGAAACCAAAAAAAGCAAACAATCTTTTGCAGGACGCTATGACCAGAAAAGTTGGACCTGCAATTCGAATTTAATCTTTTTCTTCTTCCCCTTTATAAGCCATTCTGCATGTTCATTGGCGGATTCATACCTCTATGAAAGATTGTCACTCCATCCTTTGCGCAGTCGGCCGATACTTCTTCTACCGATTGGTGATGTATCTCTAGCTATTTTGACCACATGTGTCTGCTCCATGCTTCTTAGGGGGTTATTCCATTCTTTTCTATATTTAGTGTCTATTGGTTAGCGGATAGATACACTTATACGATCTCGGTGTAAGTCAGATCTATTTCAGGGACGCGACCCTGCTCACGCAAGCCATGGCTATCCCCCAAACCCAAATAGGGGAGGTCATGTCCCGATCCAAGTTTCCTACCAAATATCCAAAAATCCTTGCCGATTATCCAACCCACAGGAGTAAACCTAATGCGCCAGAAAAATCATTGGAGAAGGCAACGGGAAACCACTCCAATTATTTCTCCCGAGTAAAGTTAACATGGCGCAATCCAAACATAATCAGAGTATTACTGATCATGGATCTCGGAAACCAAGATCCGGCAGGGAAGGGTGCGCACCAGACTGTAGGGCCTTCCCGGTCGTCACCACACGAAACCTCTACAATTTAAAAAGTACAACTTTAAAAATGTCTAGCAGTACAATCAGATTAGGCACATGGAATGTTAAAAGCCTCTATGCAGCAGGCAAGCTCAGTAACTTAGTTCAAGAGGTTAAACGCTTAAAAATTGATATAATGGGCATAAGTGAGCTCCGCTGGCCTGGAGCGGGAACATGTGAATAAAATGAAGGCACACTATACTATTCTGGAAGTGTAGAAGATGACGTACATCATAGGAATGGAGTTGGCATATTTATAACATCTAAATTCAAGAAATATGTAAAAAATGTTGTACCTGTAAAAGACAGACTAGCGATACTCCAATTAAATAGTAAACCATTTAATGTCAATGTTATCCAGATATATGTCCCTACTTCAGAAAAGAAATATGACAATTATGTTGAATCATTCTATAGTCAATTAAAACAGACACTTAACAATCTAAAAAGAACGAAATCACATATATTATTGGATATTTTAACGCGAAAATTGGTCAAGGACGAAGATCTGACCTGGTAGGTGAATATGGACTAGGGGAGAGCAATGAAAGAGGCGATAGATTATACCAGTTCTGTCAAGAACATGACATGATAATCGAAAATACATGGTTCAAATTACACAAAAGAAGATTATATACATGGAAGGGACCAGGAGATAACTCACTTCATATAATTAGAAATCAGATAGATTATATTCTAGTAAACAAGAGATTTAAGAATGGTGTCAAGAGATCAACGACATATCCTGGTGCAGATATCGGTTCAGACCATAACCCTCTAATAGCTGACATCCAAGTGAAGCTCAAAAAAGTCGAAGAAAGCCCCAAAACACCAAAATTACATATATCAGCATCCAACAAAACGCTAATAGAAAATGACCTGAATAATCAGCTAAAGAATTCAACAAATGAAAACAATACAGAAATATGGAACACGTTTAAAGATCTTACCTGAAAAGTAATGGAAAAATATACAACAACGATGCAGAGGCACAAAAAACAACAATGGATGATTGATGAAATCCTGGAATTGATGGAGCAGAGAAGAAAACTGAAAGATAACAAAACAGAATACAAAGAAAAACAGAAACTAATTAAACAAAAAATAAAGGTAGCTAAAGAAAAATGGATGGAGGATGAATGCAAGGAATTAGAAAAGTTGAATGAAAAACATGATACGTTTAATATGTTTAAAAAAGTTAGAGAAGTAACTGGTCTTTATTATAAGAAAACTCCACATACTGTAACCGATTCGTCGGGAAAAATGATAATAGACGAACAAGAAATTCGAACTACCTGGTATAGTTATATAAATGAAGTATATAATGATGATAGACCCGAAGAACTAGACACTTTAGATGAAGGTGAAGGACCAGAAATACTAAAATCAGAAATACAACATGCTATAAAATTGGCAAAAAACAAGAAAGCCGTTGGTCCCGACAACATACCTACAGAAATGTTAAAGCTCATAAATGAGGAAAACATTGGAATACTGTCAAACTTTTCAATGATGTTTATTCGACTGGTGATATCCCTGAAGATTGGTTAAAGTCCGAATTCATAACCCTACCAAAAAAACAACGTCCGAAAAACTGTAGCGACTATAGAATGATAAGCCTTATGAGCCACACCTTGAAAATCTTTCTACGTATCATCCACAGTAGAATCAGAGATAAATGTGAAGAAGACCAGGATGAAACACAATTTGGCTTCAGAAATGGACTGGGAACCCGGGACGCACTCTTTGCACTAAATGTGTTATTGCAGAAATTAAATTATGCAGTGTTATGCCGAGATCAAAGGAAAGACGTCTTTGCTGTATTTATTGACTATGAGATGGCCTTTGATCGAGTACAACATCACAAATTAATTAAAATATTAAAGGATAAAGGAGTTGATAGTCAAGATGTGCGAATCATAGAAAAATTATACTGGCGTCAAACAGCGACAGCTTGCATAAATGGAAAATCAACAGAAATATGCAAAATACAAAGAGGTGTCAGACAGGGTTGTATACCTGTCTTTGTATTCAGATAGAATATTTAAGGAAGCGCTGCATAATTTGGAATGGGGTGTGAAGGTTAATGGAATTCTGATAAATACAATCAGATATGCAGACGATACAGTTATTTTAAGTGATGATATGAATGGATTACAACACCTTTTAAATGCCATTGACACAGTGGGAAGAGAGTTTGGCCTAAATATAAACTGTTCAAAAACAAAATACATGGTATTTAGCCGTTTGGCCCATCAAGATTCACGTTTATATGTTGATGGTCATATAATTCAAAGAGTACCCAGTTTTAAATATCTTGGTTGCCATATTACTGAACAACTAGATCCAAATAAAGAGATAGAATGTAGAATCGAGATAGCCCGCACGACATTTTTAAAAATGAGGTCATTCTTCTGTAATGATACCTTGCAACTTCAACTTCGAAAGCGCATGATTAAATGCTACATTTGGTCAGTCCTCTTGTATGGTGTCGAAGCATGGACATTAAAAATATCCACCATTAACCGTTTGGAGGCCTTTGAAATGTGGCTGCACAGACGTATTCTGAAAATACCATGGACGGCTATGCTGACAAATGTGGCAGTCCTTAAGAGAGCAAATGCTACCCGCGAGCTGCTTGATAACATCAAATATAGAAAGATGGCCTATTTTGGACACGTAGTAAGGGGAGACCGGTATAATATTCTTCAACTTATTATGATGGGTAAAATCGAAGGACGCAGAGGAATTGGTAGAAAGCAGGCCTCTTGGTTGAAGAATATCCGGGAGTGGACAGGAATAAAGAAAGCAGAACACCTATTTAGAATAGCTCGAGACAGAGACAGTTTCGCCATGTTAATCGCCAACGTCAAGGGGACTTGATAGGGCACGTTAAGAAGAAGAAGTCTATTGGTTTATACACTGTACGTTACATTTTCCTCTCATGCCTTCACTCCTCTTTCGATAACAGCAAATTTTCTGTAATTCTGCTCAGTACTCTCATATCTGCCGTTTCCAATAGTATTTGTGTTGTGGCTGTATATTGTCATTATTGACTTGATGTCGGTGTTAATATGTCGGTTTCGGCATATAGTGTCATTGAGGCATCCTGCCAACCTATTTTCTTTGTGTACTTGATTTTTCACTTCTTTCGCTAGGTCTTCGCAGCTGGACAATGTAATTCCAAGGTGTTTCATTACTTGTTAAATACTAATGCCATCAACTTCTATTTTACATCTTGATACAGCCCCACGAATGGAAGTCATTTTTATGATACACGACTAATTAGATAAACATAAAGATATACTTGGATTTGACAAAATTCGTGCTACGTAATTTTTTATTACCTCGGAAGCTCTAGTCTCAGAGATTTAAGGGAGTGGATTCTTTAATAGATGTTAATGATATACTCTTATTAGCTTAGAAAAATTAAAAAGATAGAAAAATCGAAATAAGGATGGAAAATAAAAAGATAAAAAAAATACAAAAGAAAAATAAAATATTGGCGCCATTGGTTACCTAAGGGAACCAAACTTTATACAAAAAAAAATAGAAATAAAACAAAGAAAGATAAATCAAAATAAAACAAAGAAACATAGTCAAATAAAATGATATACATAATATACAAAATATTATAATGTAACTTACCTCCTTTACTTTATACTCAAAATTCTATACTCAGTCAATTTTTACTGTTCTTACGATTCAAGAGAGAAGGAAAGTAATAATAAATTTATATGTTGAAAATCAAACATTATTTATTAAAAAGCAAAACAAAATGAATCTCTGATCTCTGAAAAGAAAATGAAACGGAAAGTTCTACACAAACATAAAAATGATACCTTTACATTGAATGTCCTGTTTTCTTCTGGCTGCCGGTTGGTTGGTAAGTCCAAAACGCTATTTCACTACGCGAAATAAACACTTCACTGTTAATAGCTACAGCAAACAGTACATAAGGTTATCCATTGTTTATAAAAAAAAATTATAGAAAAATTCAGCATTCAACTCGAACAAAATTATTTAGTTAAACTCGAACAAAATCATTTAAAGTTCAATAAACTGGAACAAAATTTACTTTTACTTGAACAAGATTATCAAAAGTTCATTAAACTGGACCAAAATTTACTAGCCAGCTTAGTATTCAACTAAGGGGTTGAAACTAGTAACAAAACAAGAAAACTATACATCATTCCTGCTTCTGATTGCACGAAAAAAGAAAATACCAAAAATGGTATCTAAAAATTAACGACAATTCGCCTGATAGCAACGAAAATTGTCGGAGTCCCATTTATCCACCACACTTCATCGCCGCGCTGAGTTCTCAGCCGGCCAGGAAACTGGTATTTAACTACATTTTGAAACACTGACTCGGAACTGTACTTGGTGACGGGTTCAACACAACTTAACTTGATGATGGCCCTGGTGGAACTGCTTAACAGAACCGAACATGATGATGGCCCTAATGGAACTGACTTAGTGACGGATGCAACACCACTTAACTTCATGATGGCCCTGATGGAACTGACTTCTCTCAGCTCTACCTTGATCCTTCTAAACTTGGGTTCCTTCTCCAAAAAAAAAAGAAGTTACCTCCTACTTTGACCAATAGTGACCATACCAAACATTTCTCTACCAATCAGGTGGCTAGGAAACTTACTCAGGACATCCTACAAAATGAATCAATTTTTCTTTCGACCAATTACGAGCTCGCTATCTTTGCAATAACAAGATTCCTAAGTTCTCACGGAATGCGATGACTCACACTATACAGTTAGTTTTTAGAACCAATATTTAAGGGTTCTACTAAAAACATCGGCTTAGCTAGCTTGAGCCTTCATGTTCCAATACACATACAATAGGTTTGTGTCTGAGAACGCCATAAACCTTAAGACTCTAGTCTACAACTCTGCAGGGGTTCTTTCTCTAGATATTTGGATACCGACGAAAATAACTCAGGTCTGTAAACGTCATAAAAACCCTTTTATCTTGCAAGCTACATCAACGCTGGTGGCCTATTCCAGGCACTTAAATTTCGAAGAACAGATAGATAAACAAAATTCGTAATATTTGACTATCTAGGAAAAAAGGATTCTAGTCTTCACTTTGCGTGAGATAATATAAACCAAATCCGGACAAACCGTCGATAAAAATATTCCACTGAGAGATTTATAGCTTTAGCTTATTGGGCGGTGAGTTTCCAGGCAAGCATTACTTGTACAAGCAAAAACAACTACGTCACATTTCAAAGAAAGGGAACGATAAATAAAATTCGTAATATTCATCATTGTGAGAAGGTCGAATTGACAAAACTCACACTATGCGGAAGATCAATACACAGGGCGTAGCGAAAGTGTTTCAAATGTAAACTAGATCGGAATTTCAAATATTTAGACAGTAATTTCGGGACTGTTTCAATCTGATTGGTTCTTTACTGACTACTATTACTACTATTGTTTTAGTTTTCAGAGATGAAATTATCCTAATGAATTCTTTGGCTCTGGCCAATTGACATGTTGATAAAGGGGATTGACATTGATATGACCCAAGATAGAATTGTGTGGAGAAATGCAATTAGGGAAGCCGACCCCGCATAGGGATAAGGCAGAGAGAATGATGATGATGAATTCTTTGGCTCTTATGGTAAATCTGTGGAGTAATATTTGCAGACTGTCTTCATCTTGGGCTGTCGTCTGCGTAACAGAGTATTTTTATTTCTTTGTTTACCATTCAGTATCCCCTTCCTTTGCTGAAGCTTTTGTTGATTTCATCCACGATTAAATTGAAGAGCATAGAGCTTAATGAGTTTGAATTTATCACACAATATTAAAGGGAGGGGGAGAGAGATCTGCAACACAATAGAGAGGGAGTATACGAAGTATGAACATTTTAGAAAATTACAACATCGACTATTTTGCTATACTGGTGTTCAATCACAAATTAAACCCTTAATTTGTAATCTCACATTAATTTCACTGTGTTTCTAATAGATATACTTAGGCGATGTATAGCACTCGCAGCGCTCGTGCTCTAAACATTGCGTGCGTGCTCAAAAAGCATACTTCACGAACTGTTTTATAAATAACTATTATGATCTGTGTAAAGTTTATTTTGTTGTTGATACCACACGAAAATTTATTAATACCATAAGTGTTTTCTATATTTCAACAATTTCTCATTCAAAACTCTTTGTCTTTCTTCAGAACATATTTTGTTGTTTTCGTTTATGGCTTAGAGAGTTAATACAAGACTATATAATATGTAATGCGTTTTATCATGTTTTGCTTTTTTTGTCATTCAATGCTTTTAATCGATAACTTTAACTCAAACGAATTTTCAGTTTTTCACTTTTCGCCGGTGTTTTTCTAAAGAAAATTATTATTATTTCTTAACTTCACTTTATATTGCTTACTATAGGTCGACAGGGATTAAGAAAAACTATCAGTGTAAGATATAGTAAAACGTTTATTAGCACATAAAAGTTTGTATATATCAACAATTACAAAATCACATAAAATTTCTTTGAGCACTACAAAGAACAAAGGCAAATTGTCACAAATCTTACATTTTTGTTAAATAATATTTGAACCACTGAACAAATAGCCCAGTCGGGATAGTATTTGACCTTGCATTAGGAGCTGCCCCAAATTTTATTTTTCTTATCTTTAGGGAAGGTCAATATTAGTATAAATTTAAAATCTCGACTGAATTCCACCGTTGCGTTAGCCGCCATCTTGATTTTAAACGAGAACCGTTTTTGCTCAATATCTCCGCCATTTTCAATTTTTTGACAAAAAGTGTAGAAACTGAAATTGTTGAAAATGCGATTTTCTATAATTTCATTTATTATAATTTTTTTCGTGCGGTCAATATTTTCCGAGTTATGAGGGGAAAATAGTGACAGTTGTAGCATAATTATTGAATTATTGAATTATCTCGTGTATTATTAGTTTTACAAATATTTACCTATACAAAAATGAAGAGAATTAAATTTTGTACAATTTTGATGCCGTTCATTTTTTTGATTAAATCAATATTTAAGGTAGTACGTATGTGGTAAAGGTGCGAGCGTAAGACCTGATTGATTTTGTAGCAATTGTTTTTGTTCAATATCTCCGCCATTTTCAACTTTTCGACAAAAAGTGTAAGAACTGAAATTGTTGCAATTACGATTTACTACAATTTTTCGAGAGAAAGTGGCGGGTCTACAAGGGGGGAAATGGGAAAATTCCCCCCACCAGGTTCCAAAATTTAAAAAAAATTGTTGGAACATCACGATATATTAGCTGACATAAAACTTAAAATATCGACAGACAAATTCAACAAATAAAACCCGCTAGTTAATAAAATTAAGTGAACTTAATGTATATAATGTCTTTTTATGTCTTTTATATACTTAGTTTGGTTGATGTTTCATTGGAAGTTTCAAAAATTGTATAAAATATAATTCTCTTTATTTTTGTTTATGTACAATTATGTCATAAAGTTAATAATAAATGAGACAATTCAATAATTATGCCTCCCCTCCGCTTCCATTATTTTCCCCCTTAACTCGTAGAATATTGATCGTATAAAAAAATTGTGCCAAAGAAATTGTAGGAAATTGCATTTCCAACAATTTTCTTTCCCACCATTTATGTCGAAAAGTTGAAAATGGCGGAGATATTAAGCAACAACAGTTCTCATTTAAAATCAATATGGCGGCTAATGCAACCGCGGAATTCAGTCGAGATTTTAAATTTACACTACTATTGATCTCTCCTAAAGGATATAGTTATAAAATTTGGGGCAGCTCGGATACAAAATTCAATTCAATAATTATGCTCCCCCCACCACTTTTTACTATTTTCCCATGTAACTCGGAAAATATCAACCGCATGAAAAAAATTGTTAAAAAGAAATTGTAGGAAATTATATTTTGAACAATTTTAGTTGAAAATGGCGCAGATATTGAACAAAAACAATTGCTATAAAATCAATCCGGTCTTACGCTCGCGCCATTACCGCATACGTACTACCTTAAATATTAATTTTAGCAAAAAAATTAAAGAGATCAAAATTGTGTAGAATTTAATTCTCTTCATTTTTGTACAGGTACATATTTGTTGTAAAACTAATAATAAACGAGATAATTCAATAATTCAATAATTATGCTCCAACTGTCGCTATTTTCCCCTCATAACTCGGAAAATGTCGACCGCACGAAAAAAATTATAATAGATGAAATTATAGAAAATCGTATTTTCAACAATTTCAGTTTCTACACTTTTTGTCAAAAAATTGAAAATGGCGGAGATATTGAGCAAAAACGGTTCTCGTTTAAAATCAAGATGGCGGCTAACGCAACGGTGGAATTCAGTCGAGATTTTAAATTTGTACTTATATTTACCCTCCCTAAAGATTAAAAAAATAAAATTTGGGACAGCTCCTAATGCAAGGTTAGGCCTGTTGTTCGTCTAACCCGACTGGACTAAAATATTTATTTATTCAACGTTTCGTGTTCAACACCGGGCAATTTGTCGGTAACGATAAATTAATATTTATAATATTGAAAAATAGAAAGAAAACAGTAAAAATTGATATCTACTTGATTTATAGTTTTAGGGCAGAACAGTCTCAACACTAGATGAAATATTGACAAGGCAAGACAACAGGTCGATGTTTAAATTTAGATTTTTGACAATTTGCCATATTTAAGAGTTATAAATAATAGTCATCCATTTTTCATAATCTTAGATCTTTTTTTAATTCTATATTTAAATATGATATAGTTTATATGATTTAAAAATTTATTGTTTATTAATAAATTGATTAATTAGCCCTATCAAAGAATAATCTGACCCCAAAAAAATAAAGGAAGGATGAAAATTTGGGAATAGGTACTTGAAATTGTCTATTTTTATATAAGAAATAGTTTACAATTCTACATCCCCTCCATTTTACAAAAATGGAGGGGAATACCCCCTCTCGAAGGTGAAAAATATACATTCAAAATAAGTCCGGAATTGGACCAAATGACTTATTCTAAGCAACTTTTGTTCTATAGAGCTTTTTCCCTAAGACAATACTTTTCGAGTTATTTGCACGTGAATATGTTCATTTTAACAGAAAGAAACATGTTTTTAAACGGTTTTTCGGAGATAACTCAAAAAGTGAGTATTTCAGCGAAAAAATATTCTTAGCAAAAATATAGCTTATGAAAAACTGAAAAAAATGTTGTATGCTTAAAGTCTGTAGACGCAGTAGAAGCAGAGTTGTAGCTAATGAAAAGTAGGTTCTTCTTCATCAAATTCCAAATCGAATATTTCAATGTGAAATAACCCAAAACGGAGCACTTTTCGCGGAAAATTCATATCAACTTTTTTAAAGTGTTTAAAAAAAGGTTTATTTTTGTTTTTAAAAAACTTGTAACATTAAAAGTAAGTGAGTTACGCTCAAAATATTGTTGGTCCTTTTTATTTTTTGGTAAAAAAATCGCCAATATCACCCCCTAATTAGCATCACAAATAAATATCATTATCACTTCACAATATACTTTGCTTATGTATTATTACTATAATCTGTAAGTTTCATCGGTTCAAAGTACTTATTTTTGAAAAAGCCGTAGCTAAAATGGCTTGAACGAGTAACTAATCACGAGTTTAGGCAAATTTTGAACAGCCCTAGCATAACCAATTTTTATCTAATAAGAAAACAAAAAAGCAAAAATATTCAGAAAAGCAACACGTACGTTTTGTTACCCTTTAAGATTTTTGGTATTACTAATAATTTTTAAGATAATTCCATGAACAATTCCAGTTTTTTCAAATTTAAAAAAAATGTTTTATTTTAAACCCAATTTTTTTCAAAAATGAGCACTTTGAACAAATGAAACTTATAGACAATATAAACAATACATACGTAAAGTAACGTGTGAAGCGGTAACGATTAATTTTATTTGGGAAGCTAATTAGGGGGTGCTTTTCGCGATTTTTGTACCAAAAAATAACAACAATATTTTGAGCGTAACTCATTCATTTTTAATGTTAGAAGTTTTTTTAAAAGTAAGACCTTTTTTAAACACTTTTAAAAAGTTGTAATGGATTTTCCCCGAAAAGTGCTCTGTTTTTTGGTTATTTCACATTGAAATATTCGATTTGAAATTTGACGAAGAAGAATCTACTTTTCATTCGCTACAAATCTGCTTCTGCTGGGCTGCAGACGTCACGCGTACAAAATTTTTTTAAATTCTTTATAAGCTATAATTTTACTTAGAATATTTTTTCGCTAGAATACTTACTGTTTGAGTTATCTGTGAAAAACCGTCCAAAAACATGTTTTTTTGGTAAAAATGAACATATTCACTCGCAAATAACTCGAAAAGTATTGACTTAGTGAAAAAACTCTATAGAACAAAAGTTGCTTAGAATTAGCATTGATTATAAAAACACATATGGGTGTTTATAATCAATGGAATTAGTCATTTTATCCAATTCCGGGCCTAAACGTATATTTTTTCACTCCCGAGAAAATATTTTTCACCTCGTATTTCCCAATTTTTGTAAAATGGAGGGGATGTAGAATTGTAAACTTTTTCCTATATAATAATAGACAATTTCAACTACCTATTCCCAAATTTGCATCCTTCCTTTATTTTTTTGGAGGTTTTCGTAAAATTTTGTGTTCTCTGATCATGCTAAATATAGTTCTTATGATATCATTTTTGATAATGACATTATAAGCAAAAGTCCTAACATCATATCTGATTGCAATAAACTATTATTAAAACTAGTATTCTAAATACGATATAATAAGTCACTTTCAACTGTCATCCTTTAGGACAATTAGCATAAAATATTTTGTTACAGAAGATTTCCAAACAACACCTACCGCAATGACATACCGTGTGATACACAATACGTCTAGGTATCATATAATACGAAAAAGTTGGATGTCCCAGCTGTCCGTATGGCCTAAAATGGAAACTTACGGAAAAATTTAATTAGGGAGCCAGCCCTGTCTAGGGACAAAGGCAAAAAAAATGATAAAATTTTAAGTACTTTTTTATTTTATTTAATTTAAATGATCATTATGTAACCATATTATTCTGCAATATGATAGTAAGTAACAAAGAGAGTAATTTTTACAAATAATACTAGAAGATCATTGGACAATATTTTCAAAAAATGGTAACTTAAGACTTGGGTGTGAGATAGAACTAGGCGGACGATAATACAATGGAAGGTCTGATTTAAGAGATCGAAAGACCAGAAGGGAGCTGAAAAACGTAAAGAGTATGTTAATATATAGTATGTATAGTAGTATGTACGTATGTAGTTATGTATAGTAATATATCAGATATAATAATGAGCTTATGGGGAGTGAAAAGGGCATCGTAAAGCACAAGAATATCTTTAACGGTTAGAACATTTTAGGTGGTAAAACTCTCGGTAGCTAGATATTCAAAAGTAAACTAACAACTCAAGTCTTAATAAATAAAACTTGTTTCACAATTAGAACTCACTATACTCTAATTATTTAAGGTTCTCGAAAAGGATGTTATATATTTTTCTGATTTGATGTAAGGACTCTCAGTATAACCAAGACAAGCTCTACAATAACACAAAAAACATTAAAAATAATTTCATAAATGATATTTATCACATGGATAAAATAGTACAGTACATTTTTCAAGCGTGTTATTTGCGAAACTATAATAATAACTTTTTTGGAATATAACCAAAATATAGTAAAGGCTATCGTGTTAGGCGACAGTTTTTTAAATTAAAAGTATGCAATAATAAAATAATACCTACTTAAGAGTATTCAATTGAACAACATAAAGTCGATGAAAATTGATATAACTATCCGGGAGCAATATGTGTCCCTACTCGAAATAGCAATCACATCAGTCTTGGTCTGCAATAGTCTGCCAACGAAGGTAAGAAATAATAGAATAACTATCACCTAATCTTACATTAGTCCAGAGAAATAAGATTTTTCTCGTGACACATCCCCCTCCAGGCTGAAACCAAATTTTTTGAGTATTATGGACATTTATATTAATAACCTTTATGTTTCCTGCAGCCGATTTTCATGATATACATAGTTATAAACAAATGAAGATCAAAAAACGGTAAATTTTCCCTATTTTCGTTTATAACCAAAAAGTTAAGCATTTTAAACAAACTTAAGAGTAAGAAACTCATAAATCATCTAAAAAATTTCAATATGGCGTTCACTGAATATGTCTATCCCTATTGGTTGCTTAGAAAATTGCAAAATAAATCATAAATTTTGAGTTTTTATAAATATTCATAACCTTTGTAAAAATTAACTTAGAACCTTCTTATTTTACGAATTGCTGGTACTTCCGGTGCTTAAATTATATTTTAAATTTCAAAGCAATTGGTCAAATAGTTTAAAAGTTATTTAATTTGTTTTTCCCAAATTAATTTTTTTTTGCAACACTATAAGTCAGAAAATTATGAGGTTATAGTAAGACTTTTGACAGTTTATGGAAGAAGAACATTTATACCATTGACATAATAATTAAAAAAAAAATGACAAAAAGTACTTTTAAACAGTGTAAAATTATTTTGCAAAAACACGTTGATTTTCTGCTTACTTATAAACAATTAGAATAACTTTTTAACCGTTACCGATAAAAAAATTATTTTTTCATATTTGGAAAGACTAAAGTTTTATACATATTTAGAAAAACAATTGTCCTAGGACAATTAGGGACGAAGTTAGCCCCCCCCCCCCCTTTTTTAATTCACATGTTTTTGCAAAATAATTTTGCAGTATTTAGAATTATTTTTTAGTCAATTTTTTTAATTAAATTAATAGTATAAATATTCTTATTTCATAAACTGAAAAAACTATATTTGTTTATAACTATGTATATCATCATAATCGGCTGCAGGAAACATATAGGTTATTATTATAGATGTCCATACTACTCAAAAAACTTGGTTTCGGCCTGGAGGGGGTTGTGTCACCAACAGCATAATTGTTGTCCTTATTTCTCTGAACTACATGATTGGAATACATATTCTTAGATTTAAATTTATAATTGGAGCAGATCCAGAGATAATAATACAAGTGTTTAAGAGTATAAGTTTATTACAGTTAACATATGACCTCAATAAATATGATATTATATCAATAATATAGAAACGTTTAAGAGTTATTTAAATATTAAATCATTTTATTAAGGTTAACAACAAAAATGCACTGCACTATTACAAATCTGGACGTCCTTAAGAAAGCTATTAAAATATTTCGAGGCATTACTAGTTATTACACTAAGTTTATTTTTACACAACTTTCAAGCTCCTGCTCTATTAACTTATTTATGTTTAATAGCAGTATATAACGATCATGTAAGCTATTTGCTTGATAGCATTTTACTGCCAGTACTAAAACTTTACTCATTAACCTCCCCCAGTTCCTTAAGTGAGTTAATAATATTAGCTGTTACATTAAAATACAAGTGTACTCTTTATGCATACTATAAATAAAAGTAAATATACATACAAAAATTTTTATTCATTAATTAATTTGTTACTTACTTAAGTAGTTAATTAGTTAAGTACACTGCCGTTTTTTTTTCAGCAAGACACATCGGTCTATATTCTTTAATTCTCCAGTATTAATTGAATTTCGCATTACTCTAGATTAACTTGTTCATTCATCCGTTGAGCACATTATCTACAGTGTTTATTCTTCCACTGCCCTTGAAGGTTCATTGCTCGAAATTAAATTTTTCCCAGAATTGAATTTTGTGTCATTTGAACATACAGTGTGATAAAAAAGTGTGGAATAAATTCATTATTTCAGAAAAAGGTGACTTTAAAAAAAAATCTTAATACACAATTTGGAACAAAAAACTCCTATAACATTTTTTTCTAAAGTTAACATTTTTAATTTCAGAATATTAACTAATCTGGCAATATCCTACAAGAACTCGTTTGTGTCTTAGGAGTTTTAACATAATCAAACTTCTTGTTTATATACATGATAAGTTGTTGACATCGGGAATGTACCTAGATAACTGCAAAATAAATATTTGTTGCTTTAATAATGGGGCATTTATCTGAATTAATTGAGCTTTTTGTATTAAGGCTAGAAGTTCTACATAAATTATTACTTTTACTTTATCTATGGTTTAATTCCTAAAATGCAATTAATGTAACTAAGAAAAATTATTTGTCATGTTTTTCTGAAATGTATTGAAGTATGGAATAATTTTAAACGAATTGAGAATATGTCTATTATTTATGTACAATAAGAAACTGTATATATATATATATATATATATATATATATATATATATATATATATATATATATATATATATATATATATATATATATATATATATATTGTTATATTCCTATTTGATAGGAGAATTAAAAATTTATAATTATAAGCAAAATTCAAATTAATATAAAAGATCTTCAATTTTCTCAACCACGGGCATGTAAATTTAGAACAACCTGTATACAACAAATTATTATATTTAGCTTTTAAGAAAGTGATTCGAAGAAGCGTACGAAACTCGGTAACAATGCGCCTAAGATAAACAAGTTTGAGTGACGCGGGCCATTATAGTGTTCGCGGAAGATTCGATCATTAGCCTACGCTAAATAAGACTCAGTGAAATAGATAATAGGTCATTAAGTTTTGTAAAAAGTAGAAAGTAAGTTTAAATTGGGAAATGATTATTTTTTCTTGAAATCCATTAAACATATTTAGAAAGATTAAAAGTTGGTATTGAGGAATACGGCGAATTATAATTTGTGGTGGAATGTTGATTTTTGAATCTGGAAGGGATATTTAGAAAGTAGGGAAATGAATGAGGATGAGAGATCAGAATGTTTTGAGCGGTCGAGAGGAGAAGTCCAGTGGTGGACGGTAGTGTACGAAGAGTGAAAAAGCCGGTGTAGTTCCGTGAGTGTTGAGTACCCAAGGGGAACGAGAGGTAGGCCGAGTCGAGAGAAAAGAATCTCCTTGAGCAAAGAGTGTCCCGGTAGCTGATTGAAGTGGTTCGAAAAAGGCAGAACACGGCATCACGAGAAAAGCATGAACGAGAGCTATACGAGGTAGTTTTCAAAGGAGAACATTACTGGAGGCCAGGACGAGTTTTTCATCGCAACCAAGGGTAGGAGTAAACGGGTTTTGTGTGAGGACATTCGCAGTTCACCAGATAAAGGTCATTCTCATTTGTCAGGACATGAATGTATGGGTTTTTGTATTAAATACCACATTAAAAATTGAAGAACATAATCGCAAATATCAGAAGACTTTCATCAAACTTAAATCAATTTGTTGCTAATAAATCCTAATAGTTTCATTATTAATAAAAGTTTTAAATTGGAAACCAAAAGGAAATAAGATTCCCATTTTTAAATGTTTGTATTAAATAAATATAAGATCTAACAAATATTAAGCAGTAATTGCCATTTATATAAAATAAACAAAATGTTGATTTATAATTGTAATCCATATGTGTGTATTATTTTATTTTTTCCTATCCCGATTAGGAACCACTGAGAAATACTTAGAAGTCACGAAAGTAAGTAAGTAATTTTATAATTCGCCCTGAGATTGAAAACATATTGATATGTGATCTGGTTGATTAATTAGATTATCATTAATGCATTAATTAAATTAAATTACATATAAGAATATCATCACATATAAATAAATGAGATTACAACAATATATATATACAGTGGAACCTCGATTATCCGTCTCTCCATTAACCGTCACCTCTGTTAACCGTCAGGGTACATACAAACGTTGTATTGATTACGTAAGCAAAAATTTTAATGAAAAAAAAGTTAAGTTGATTTGTGTGGAGGATACAAACGGATATCCATTGGTGACAGATAAAGAAATCGTTGAAATGGCAACAAAGGCGGACCAAGCAGATTCGGAAGACAGACTTGGAATTTGACTGTAGATATGTTGATAAACCTATTGTAACTGACAAAGATTTGCGTAAATAATCTAGAGAAGCTGCATCGCACATGCAATAATTCATCGAGTGGTATTCTCAACAAGAAGAAGCCAATAAATTAGATTGTATGATTTTATGCCGATTAAGAAATTCAGCCGTCGCAAAATGTGAAGCAACAGTAAAACAAACAAGGATTTCAGAATATTTTAAATTGATTCGATTGTATGAACACAAATCCCTCTTATATTCTCAAACAAAACATACAAATGAAATTTGAGAGTTATACCTACTATGAATTTTTAATATTTTTTAATGTTCTGTTAACCGTCTTTTCGGTTATCCGTCATACCCTTGGTCCGGTGCCCTGACGGATAATAGAGGTTCTACTGTATATATATATATATATATATATATATATATATATATATATATATATAAGTACACCGTTATTAGGCGTCAACAACCTTCGGTAGGGATCTATGGAGGAGTATCACCAAGCCGCAAGCTCTTATTCCTTGCCGTACCGCTCCTCAATAGGCCGATCAGATGCCAGTTTATTCCAGGCCAAGTCGTAGATTCTATTGAATTTTATACTACGACGTTGGCCTTTTATTAATTTCAAATGACCGGGCTGGGGCTCGAACTACGATTGCAAATCCACTAAACTTGTCGATCGACTGCGCCTCAGCCAACTTGGCCATCCGAGAATCTTTGTAAAATTTAATTATCGATCTTTTAACTGAACTAGTATTATGTATTTATTACGTTAAGTAATAGTAATAGTTACGTATTAAGTTTTAAAAGTCTTTAATAGCAAGGGCTTTAACTAAATTATACAGTTTACAGTGGAAATTAAATACAACAACCAACATTAATTTAATAATTCTAATTTAGTGTTTTAAACTATGCTCGGACTATCATTAATTTGTTTACTTGTGAACTAAAAACTTGACAATTAATTTTTATAATAAATGTTCAAAGTGAGCTCCACCTGCGCGAACACATGCATCGATACGACAAATCCAGTTGTTAGTAACGCCATAGTTAACTAAAATAATATGTCAGATATTTTCTGCAGCATCAAAAATTCGTTCCCGTAATTCAGCTTCTGTTTGAATTTCATGTCGGCTATCATACACTAACGATTTCAGATGTCCAAAAAATAAAAATCTAGTACATTGAATTCGGGACTTCGTGGTGGCCACAGAAGAAGTCCATTCCTACCAATCCAATGACGAGGATAAGAGGTATTCAGAAGATTTTTCACAGTTCTGGTAAAATGTGCTGGGGCTCCGTGGTGAAAAAAACACATTTCACGTCGTGTTTGCAAAGGCACGTCTTCAATAAGTACAGGCAAAACAGTTTGCAAGAAATTTATAGGACTCTCTATTTAGTGTTCTGGGTAATTCATAAAATATTGCACCCTTTACCTTTTCTGTACCCTTTACAAAGTATCGGATATAATATTTGTCCAATATCCAAAATACCTACCGATTCCTCGATGTTAAGAAATAGTCGTTCTTTTGGTACAGAATAAAACTAACTAATTAAGCGAAATATCCAATGTCAATAACATCTTCTTCTTATGCAATCCACTAATGGATGTTCGCGATCACGTTTGACCATTTTTCTCTATCCCTTGCAGTATTTATTAGGTATCCTATGTTTCTTAGCCCTGTCCATCGTTTGACATTACGGAGCCATGACATTTTCTTCCTGCCCACTTTCCTTCTTCCTTCGATCGTTCCTTCAATTAAGGTTTGCAAAAACTGGTATCTTTCGTTTATAATTAGGTGCCCCAGGTATGCTGTTTTTCTCTGTTTAATTGTGTATAGCAGTTGTCGTTCTGTACCAATTCTTCTCAGGATTTCTTCATTTGTTTTTCGTGCGGTCCAGGGAACTTTAAGGATTCGTCGATAAATCCACATCTCAAATGCCTCTAGCTTATTCATTGTGTTTATGTCTAGCTTATTCATTGTGTCAATAACATCAAACAAACCAAATTCTTGTTTTGTTTGATGTCGAGGCCAAACCACGGACGGGGTTAAAAAATGTAAACACTAGACGCGTGCCGAAATGGATATCGGTTTCGTTGATATTTATATTATTTATTACCTTACTACCGGATACAACTGTAAATCTACTATTTTTTAATTGTGACTGTTTACCTTTAGATTTTTATATTGCACGTAGTTGCCAGATTTCAATTTACATATCAAAATGTATTGTCGTTTTTTGGTCAAACTGCTGAATTTAGAAAAAAATGTTATAAGACTTTTTTGCTCTACGTGGTGCCTTCTACCTATACCTTTAATGAACGCACTATTTTCGGGGACACCCTGTATAAAGCACGTTGTTATTAGTTGAGTTAGTTGATATGAATAATCTCTTGCTGTAAACAGTGTAACAGTGCCGGTTTATCCACTGGGCGCTTGGGGCGGGCGCCCAGGGGCCCGTTCCTTTTAATTATAAAAAAATAGAGACGCTAAATAATTTACATATTCTCCAAAAAAATCTCATACGCAGATACGCCAATACACTGCAAACGTATTTCTGTGCTCTGTGCGTAAAGAGAGTTAAGTCCTAAAACACTGTTTTGAGATAAACGCGTTTAAAGTTTGCAATCGTCTGTTCGAGTTATACTTTTGGAGTTATTACAATAACGTATCCCTAAAAAGTTTTCTAAATAATTTTGATCAATTAAATATTTATTTCTCTCAATAGAATAGTCAATAAATAATATAAATAAACCATATAGGTATTATAAAAAAAATAATAAACTTTTTCTTACATGGACTTAACACAATTTGCACAAATATCATGAACTTAACACGCTTAACGCAAAACACAAACTATTACGAAAAGCATAAAAAATAATATTTATTTAATAATAATAATGGGGATTCTTAAGACCAAAGTAACAGGTTTTAATAAAAATAGAAAAATGCAAAAACGCAAGATAAAAACTTCTGTTTATTCATCATAAACCGAGTAAGTAATAATACTAAGTAAGTAAAATAATACCAAAAATAAAGAAAAACTATAGTATAAAGTAAACTAAGTATAAAGGAAAAAAAAATATTTTTTTTATTATTTAGTATTTACATTTTTTCTCTTCTTCCTGCCAGTTTGCTTGGTTGGTTTATTTTCTTGGGAAACTGTCATTTTTTTCGTGGGTTTCACATTTACCTTCATTTTTTTGTCGACTGGTTGTACTTGTACAATAAATATATTATACACGGCTCACTAAAATAATTAGTTACGCCCCTGTACTACTGATTACTTAAAATTCAAGTAGTATTTATGTAACCTTTCTGGAAACTCCAGGTTATTGTTGAGACTCGCATTTGAACCCCTCGCCGGGGCAGATCGTCAAAAGCTTCCTAACGAGAATCATCTCTAATCTATCGACGCTCCCGCTATTCGTAAAAAGGCCGCATTTTACCGGCTTTTTTTGCTATCGTTTTATACCGCTCAGATAATTCAATCTGCTCAGTATTATCGACGATGATTTATTTAGCGTATTAGTGAGTGCCTTACAAATGAACCAAATGGATTATGGAATTCAATCAGAGCTCTGATGTGACACGTCATCAAGGAATAAAACTGTAAGTACTCTACATGTATGTGAACATAACTTATTAGTCGTGATACTGTATGCATTTTGAACCATATACCTCTCGTAGCAAATATTCTTTGTGCCATTTATGCAGATAATACTTTAAATTACATATGAAAAATCGTTATCTACTCTTAACCAGCTTACCTATGGGAATATACTCTATAACCGTACAATAAGTATAGGTTACTATTGTTAAGGATACTTTACGTATTGCCTAAACATTTCTGTTCCATCGAGCCGTATCATATTAATTATTTATTAATTAAATCCTCAAGGTCCTTCGTATTTGCATATTTTGATAATCTCTATTCTGAGAATAACGGTTTTTCATTTATAGTGTCTTTCTGTTGCATTTGGAAATTTCCAAGCCACGCCGCCCCGGCACAAAAATAAAATATTCCTCTCTTTCTGCACTCAAATTCTCAGTATTTAACCCAGCACGTCTCTACAATAGCTGGTAGGTTGTTAAGCCCGGTCTACACGTGCAATTTCAGAAACTACTTGCTTTGTTCAAATAAAGGAGTCGTTTTGTTTGTATGAAAAAATATTTGCATATATTACATTATTTTATTTTCGTAAATATATTTTTCTGTTTATAGTATACAAAAAGTGTACTCATTTCTTGGCTGATAGTACGGGTGTTATAATTTTAACATTGTTTGTTCAACCTTTTGATTTAAATTAAATTTATAATTTTGAATCCGATTAAGCCTGGTTCACAGGTTACAAAAATTATTAAAAATAATTTTGTTTTCTTGCATAAATTGTAAGTTTTTGCTACATTTAGCTTCGCTTAAGCTCATTTTACACTTCTAGAAAACTATAGAAAATAAATAATTGTTTTTTCCTTCAATTTAATTAATTTAAATACTTGTTAAGGGTGTCTCACACTTGCTGAAAAATACCCATTTTGGAAAATTGCATATATTTTGAAATTTTATAGTTTTGCATTTCATATACTAATCTGCGCTCATACAGGGTGATACTATTAAGCCAATCTCACACTATTAAACGTGTAATATATAATATATTGTACATATTCTCTCATTTTCGCATCGATTTATAGGTTTAGACATTTGCAAATAATCTATCTAATCTCACATTCTCGCAACATGGCTGACCGATCAAAATATAACCGACAGAGGCTCACCGCAAAACTTGATATAACCAAGTTGGCTGATTCGGTTCCCACAACTCTTAATTCTCTAAACAAATATAAAATTCGTGAAATAATTTCACAACTCAAACATTCTTACGGACTTTTCCGCGATGCTCAAAATGTGCTGGAGACGATCCCCGAGGAACCTACCCCCTCTACTGATTCCTCTGTGGTTTTTGATAAATATTTGGATACAATTTCTCTATTGGAAGAAAGGTTAGAGGTCATTGAAAGTTCTAATGTGACTGCTACCCCCTCCCTCCAATTTGACCCTAATTCTTCTCTAACCTCACAGTCTATGGCTAGGCAACGAACAGTAAACCTCCCTCGTATTCAGTTAAAACCATTTAGTGGCTTAGTTACTGAATACAATTCATTCATTGAGACCTTTGATACAATAATAGGATCTGATACTACATTAAGTGATCTGGAAAAACTCATTTACCTCAAAAGTTTTCTAACTTCCGAGCCTTTGACGCTTCTCGAGCATATCCCACTCACAGGTGACAATTACAAAATAGCCCGGGATAACCTGACACAAAGGTACGCCAACTCTAAATCGCTTATCAAAACTCTCATCTCTCAAATTCTTGATGCGCCTCCTATTTCTGGAAACGCAAATCACTCACAATTAAGAAATTTTCATACGGTCATGTCAAATAATTTCAAGGCCCTATTGAACTTGAATAGGCCCCCTTCAGATCTCTTGCATTTACTTCTCATACATATCGCTACTCAGAAACTCGACGCACCTACCATTAGGGCTCTTGAGTTCCAATCCGGTGGTAGCCAAGCTACCCCTGATTTTGTCCATTTTCTAGGGGAAATCGAGACACGCGTTGTTCATCTTGAGAATATTCAATCTCAATCAAAACCAAAATCGACTACTACTTCCAGACACTCTTTACACCTAGCCTCAGACACTTCTACCAGTAACCTTTCGCCTCGCTTAGGTCCTAAGAAATGTTCCTATTGCAACGACTCTCACTCGATCTACTCTTGTCCTCAGTTCAAGCAGTTGAATTCTAAAGAACGTTTTAGTTTTGTCAAACAAAATAAATTTTGTATTAATTGTCTTGGGTCTCACATGCTCGATCAGTGTAAATCCAAATTCTCTTGCATAGTTTGTAAATCTCGTCATCACACGTTGCTCCATTTCGACAAAACGGGTCATAGTAACCCTTCCGCGGCTGTTGGCCAACACAACTCAAATAATCATAATAAAACCGCTATCTCAAATAACTCCCATACACAGGGTAATTCACAACAGGGGCCCTCACATGTTAGAGCTCCTGAAACGGAAGTTAATCTTCAAAATTCGACTCCACATTCAATGGCTCTATCTGCAGCCTCGCTTGATAATCATTTGGTGTTATTAAGCACACTCCAGGTCTATCTTGTCGCTCCTAGCGGCAAGAGGGTCTTCGCAAAGGCACTTTTAGACTCGGCCTCACAGGTTTCATTTATTAGTGCTGACCTCGTAAAGGAACTGTCACTCACCACTAGAGATGGAAAATTACGGATCAATGGAATTAACTCCACCTCATCCTCGTCTCAATCTATTGTAGATACAACAATTTTCGCTGTCGCTAACGACGTTCCTTTTGACATCTCGTGCTCTGTACTCCCAAAGATAACAAATCCGCTTCCTCAAATTTCTATTTCGGCGAGCAAACTAAACATACCCTCAGAGATACCATTAGGTGATCCGATGTTCCATGTAACATCCCCAATTGGTATCCTGCTCGGTGCAGACCTGTATAACGATATCATTCAACCTGAAATAATTCGTTTGGGAAAAGGTCTTCCCGTTCTTCAACGCACTCTACTCGGGTACACGATATCAGGGTCAGTTCCAGACTTTGCTCTTAAGTCGAAAAATACTAAAAAGGCTTTGGAATTTTATTCAAACTCTCTCGTTACTTGTTGTTCTCATAACACTCCTTCCGCCGTAAATGAGCCGGTAGTGTCCAACGAGGAACTATCCGATCATTTACAAAAATTCTGGGAGCTGGAAGAAGCCGCTCCTCAGAACACCGATCTCATTAATGATCACCCCGCTGAAATTAATTTTGTAAAACATGTTAATGTTCTCCCCAATGGACGATATGAGTCCACACTCAATCTCAAACTCCCTATCGAAGATATAGACATGGGAAATTCGTTTCTCTCGGCAAAAAGACGTTTTCTCAGTCTCGAGAAACGTTTTCAACTCAACCCTGATTTATTGGAAAAATATCAGGACATTATATCGGAATATCTCAATAACGGACAAATAATTCAAGTGCCGTTAAAAATGCTAAATGACTCAGGTAAACCTAATTACTTTCTCCCTCACTTTCCCGTTTTCAAATCCAACTCTACTACTTCCACTCGTATAGTTTTCGATCCAAACAATAAATCGTCTACGGGAATCTCCCTCAGTGACGTCATAGACAAAGGTTATGTCGTCCAACATGAACTTTTTGACATTCTCGCTAAGTTTCGTCAGTTTAAATTCGCACTAGTAGGCGACATCAAGGCTATGTTCCTACAAATCGCCATTTGTCCCACTGAAACATTTCTGTTAAATTTTCTCTTTAGGGACAATATTCAGCAGCCTTTACGGTGCTATCAATTTCAAAGATTACCCTTCGGGCTCCCAAGTAGCCCATTTATCGCTCAAAGAGTTATCAAGCACATCGCTGACAACAACAAACATACCCACGAACTTGCTACTAGTGTTCTGCAAGAATCTATCTATATGGATGACCTGATCAGCGGTGCTGACAGTCTTCATGAATTAAGTTGTCTTTTCGAACAATTAACTTCTTTGCTAGAAACCCATGGTTTCCTCCTCCACAAGTGGAACTGCAGTTCTTCAGAATTTCTGTCTCAACACAATTTAAATCCCGTCTCTGAAGTCAGTCTTAACTTCACGGGATCTGATAAAGTCTTAGGCATATTCTGGGATTCAGAACGCGACCACTTTTCGTTTAAAACTCCTATCTTCAAATTGGCTAATGTTGTTACTAAACGTACTATTCTCTCCTACATTGCTACTTTGTATGACCCGCTAGGATGGTTATCCCCTGTCCTTGTGAACGCTAAGCTCTTGATACAGGAAATATGGTCCCAGAAATTGGACTGGGATCAACCCATTGACTCACCCATCATTATGAAAAATTGGCAAAACCTCTTATCGACATTCAAAACTATAGAAGAGGTCAAGGTACCTCGATGCTTAATTTTACAAAAGAAAGTTGTTGATGTTCAATTAATTATTTTCACCGACGCATCGGAAAAAATATACAGCACTTGTGTGTATCTCAGAGCGACATACTCAGACTTCTCTGTATCGTCGCGGCTTATTGCTTCTAAAAACAAAATTTCTCCGCTAAAAAATAAACTCACTATTCCCAAATTGGAACTTTGTGGAATAGTGTTGGGAGTCACTCTGGCTCATAGACTTTTTCACATCTTCAAGAAACATTTGAGTATATCTTCATCTCATCTCTTTGCTGACTCTACAATTGCCTTGTCTTGGATACTTTCTAAAAAACACATTTGGAACATTTTTGTACAAAACAGAATTCAAAAGGTCAATTCCTTGTTGGAAACTTTTCCTTGTGATTTCTATTTCGTCAGAAGTCACAAAAACATCGCTGACCCCGCTTCCAGAGGGATAAATGTCTTTGATAATCCCCAGACCACCGAAGACTGGTTATGCGGACCTAGCTTTATTAGAGACAATCCCATCGATTTTTCTCTTCATCAAATTCCTCATTTTCAGGATGATCTTCCTGAATTAAGGAAGTCAGTTGTCTCAAACATAGCAACAAATCACGAACTCAACGACACCTTTGAAAATATATTCGCTAAATCTTCTTCTTTTCGTAAAATTCAAAGAATTGTCGCTTATCTTTTTAGATTCATCAGTAATATTAAAAAGAAAATAAATAACTCTCCACGAGATACGGATATATTGACGCCACCCGAAATGGAGATCGCTGATCACGCGATCATCAGGTATATCCAAAGTATCTACTTTAAAAAAGAGATTCTTGAATTGAAAAATGCTAAACTCGTGACCAATAAAGCCATTCGTAAACTCAACCCCTTCCTACAACATAATGATGGGCTGATTCGTGTGGGAGGACGTCTCCGACACGCCCCCATATCGTATAATCAAAAACACCCCATTCTACTTCCTTCTAAATGTCGAGTTGTAGAACTAATCTTGACTCAAGCTCATCATAAGTTATTACATTCAGGCGCGCAAACAGTACTTTCGTATGTCAAAATGAAGTACTGGCCAATTGACGGATTAAGACAGATTAAACGCTTAATTCGTAAGTGTGTAAACTGTTTCCGATTCATGACACCCAATTCTGTTCAACAGATGGCAGATATGCATCCCGATCGTGTACTCCCCACTAGACCCTTCCAAGTCGTCTCAGTGGACTATGGGGGGTTCTTCTTAATTAAGTCCTCACATTTGAGGAAGGCACCGCTTTACAAAGCATACGTAGCCTATTTCATTTGCATGAGCACTAAATGTGTTCATATCGAACTCGTCACAGGATTAAGCGCAGAAGCCTATATTCTTACTCTGAAAAGGTTTATTGCCAGAAGATCCACGCCCAGTATTATTTGGAGCGACAATGCCACAAATTTCCATGGGGCAAAAAATGAAATGCGCGAATTCTATGATTTTTTCTTAAATCAAAATAATTCGGAACAGATTAAGGAATTCTGTACTCAAAACTCCATAACTTTCAAGATGGGTGTTCCCCGCAACCCCCATCAATTCGGCCTCCATGAGGTAGGAATAAAGAGTGTGAAGTATCACCTCTATCGAATTATAGGAAATTCCCACTTCACCTTTGAAGTGTTTAACACAGTATTATGCCAAATCGAGGCTATTCTAAATTCGAGACCCATCACTAGGATGTCGTCTGACGCCAATGACTTCGCTTTCCTATCTCCAGCTCACTTCTTAGTTCAAAGAAGTTTAACCGCGCCCCCTGAACCAAGTGTTTCAGAGATACCTGAAAATAGGTTGAATCTTTTTCAGCGTATTAGTAAAATTCAACGGCAATTTTGGAAATTGTGGAAAAAAGACTATCTTTGCCTCCTGCAGCAAAGAAATAAATGGACCGACCCTACTGACCCTGTCAAGATCGGGGATTTGGTTCTGTTGAAGGAGGATGGTACTCCTCCACTCTTATGGCCAACTGCCAGGGTAATAGATGTATTGCCTGGTAAGGATGGTCTAGTTCGTACTGTCAAGATTCACACTACTCACGGTGATTTTCTTCGTGGTATTACGAAAATCGCTGTGATTCCCCTGGAAGATTAAAATCTATCCCTAGGGGGAAAACTTATCGTTTTCCTCCATTTTATCGTTGTTACCCCTTGTGTATATAAACTCTAATTTCTTCAAACATTTCTTATCGTTGTGCACATCTTTGCCAATCCCCTCTCTTCGAGGTGATATAGGCCATCTCTCTCGCCTGTCGCCCCCGGCAATATGTACAATAAATATATTATACACGGCTCACTAAAATAATTAGTTACGCCCCTGTACTACTGATTACTTAAAATTCAAGTAGTATTTATGTAACCTTTCTGGAAACTCCAGGTTATTGTTGAGACTCGCATTTGAACCCCTCGCCGGGGCAGATCGTCAAAAGCTTCCTAACGAGAATCATCTCTAATCTATCGACGCTCCCGCTATTCGTAAAAAGGCCGCATTTTACCGGCTTTTTTTGCTATCGTTTTATACCGCTCAGATAATTCAATCTGCTCAGTATTATCGACGATGATTTATTTAGCGTATTAGTGAGTGCCTTACAAATGAACCAAATGGATTATGGAATTCAATCAGAGCTCTGATGTGACACGTCATCAAGGAATAAAACTGTAAGTACTCTACATGTATGTGAACATAACTTATTAGTCGTGATACTGTATGCATTTTGAACCATATACCTCTCGTAGCAAATATTCTTTGTGCCATTTATGCAGATAATACTTTAAATTACATATGAAAAATCGTTATCTACTCTTAACCAGCTTACCTATGGGAATATACTCTATAACCGTACAATAAGTATAGGTTACTATTGTTAAGGATACTTTACGTATTGCCTAAACAGTACTATCTCTTCATTTTCTTCATAAGGAATGTCACCAGGGTAGGTATCCTCTGCTTCATTTGAGGTAATTAAGTCTTTATAGAATTGGTGATATACTGGTGAAATGTATGGAAGCAGGTCGAGGAGGTCATTTTTTTTCTTCTTAGGTATAGGATTTTTTCCTGGGTAACGTAAACTAGGGTCCATTTTGCTAATGTTTTCTTTGCCTCTTATTTTGAAACTAATGCATTGAAATGGTTGATTACGGTCTAAGGAATTCTTATAGTAAATTATTCCAGGCTAGTTTTTGACAAACTTCAGCCACTGTACAATATACAATTTTTCGAACTTTACCCGACAAAAAATCATGTTTTACTCAGGAGGAAAGTTACATTTCCCCCTCTGTACTATTTCAAGCAGAAAAAAATTATTGTTAAGCAATAACTATTACGTATGATGCAGTGTTGTAGTGTCAATGCTGATGACGTAGTGTTAATAGGAAATAGTGAAAAGAGACTTAGAACAAAAACTGGAACAGTGGAGACAAGCTCTGGAGGAAAAGGTTTAAAATTTAGTAGGGCAAAGACAGAGTGTTTGGAGTATTTGAGAGAAATATATGAAGATGCATGCAGTAGAATTAGGGCTGGATGGATGAAGTGGAAGACAGCAAGTGGTGTGTTGTGTGACAGAAAGTTCCAAAGAAGCTGAAGGGAAAATTATATAAAACAGTCATAAGACCGGCTATGATGTAGGTACATAATTGAATGTTGGCAGTGAAAAAGAAAAAGGAACAACGAATTCATGTGGCGGAAATGAGAATTCTTAGATGGATGAGAAGTGTGACAAAAAAGGACAAAATTAGGAATGAGTATATTAGGGGAAGTCTAGGTGTGGCACCAATTGATGCCAAAATGAAAGAGCAGAGTTTAAGATGGATTGGTCATGTTCAATGTCGAGACGTTAATCACCCAATACAAAGAATAGCTGAAGTGCAGATTCTTGGGATTCTTGAAAGGAGTAGGAGAGGAAGACCAAAGAAGACTTGGGTGGGAGACGATAAGGCAGAATATGTTGGTAAAGGGTATTAACATTGATATGACCCAAGATAGAATTGTGTGGAGAAATGCAATTAGGGAAGCCCACCCTGCATAGGGATAAGGAAAAGAGAATGATGATGAATAACTATTAACTATAGCTCACTACAGTATGTTAGTGTTAAGAAAAACAACCGTATTATGAACGATCTATCAAAAAAATAACAAAGGGAGCTTTATATTTCTTTGTCTAAAAGTGAAACGGCTCATTCTTACCATCGAAAGTATGTAATACATGTTTTTGCAATTAAAAGTTTAATAGATCATTGGTAGCACGGCCCAAAATCTACAGCACTATTAAAAATTAAATAAAACTTACCTAGACTTTCTTCAGACTCAAGTTCATCGTTTTTTAACATGTCCAATATGTGTTGTGCTCTGGATGACATGGTTAAACTTTTAACTAAATTCCTTGAAATAACCAACAAATAGTCACAGAAGGTTAAACTTTTAACTAAATTCCTTCAACTAAACCAACAAAATAATCACAGAAGAAAACTCCAACTAAAATCTTTAAATCGTTATGTTGTCCATTAAAATACAAGCTCGTTTGAAAGGACCTAATCAATATGCCACTGATTAGTAAAATAGCCAAAACAGCTTTAACGGCGCGCAGCGTACAAAGAGTCAACGCAATAACTTATTAGTGTACAGTATGTTAAGTCTCAAAATTGTGGGACTTAACACACTGAGTCTTCCTATTTCTTAAAAAATGTTTAGTGTAAAGTGTGATATGTCCAAGTTCAGGACTTAACACGCATTACACAGTTAGTATTGACTGTTTTTCATTTGTGTAAAATGCATATCTCAGTTTAGGAATGGAATTGGACTTTACAAATTATACACCATGTAGATATCAAATCCTAACATACAGACAGTGCATTACCTCATTTCGACCATTTTTGGACTTAACTCACTCTACGCACAGAGCACAGATTTGTTCTATTGTTACATCTCTTCACGCCTATACACAGTGCCGTAGCCTAGCCCCACAGGGGCCCCGTGTCATTGTTTGTGGCGGGGCCCCTTTTCCAAAATCTACAGAAAGTTGTCAGATTTCACCATGTCATTGATTAAAATTTACCCAGGTAGTGAGTAAAAACTGTGTAGGTTCAATGGCCATGTCTTGAATTGTATCCAAAATAATCGCACAAACGGAGTTTTTTAGTTTCTAATAATTTCATTTTGAATTGTGGGGCTTAAATAATAATTTATCTCACTTTTCGGCTTTAAAATAAGTTCTTTTAAAATAGGAATAAAATAAGTCATTTTAAAATAGTTAAACTAAAGACAAAAATAGATATACATAGATCTAATTAATAAATAAAGAATAGATTATTCTCGAGAATATCAATACCCAAACAATAGGTATTATACACACTCTTTCAAACATTCAAAAGTAAAGCGATTACAAAAATTGCAGTTTGGCATTATACAGTGGCTTCTAGCACTCCACTTGCGATTTGTAGTCGCAGTGACAAAAAAATCGCTGTCGCAGAAAATCTAGAGTCTTTTCAGAATCGCGAAATGAATGTAACATCAGCTTTTAGATGTTATTTTAATCTAGGATAAAGAAGAAGTCAAGACGTCAATTAATACTTTATGCGAGAAATATAAAAACGATGTTGATGAAACCGAAGAGAACTTGCATAATGAAATTACCCATTTTGTAACGGTATGCCAAAATTTAAATAAATATCATACAATGTATGAAAAATTTGTTTCTTCCAGGATGTAAAAGCAACTGTTCCCAATATTTTAACTTTACTGCAAATTTATTTGACGATACCAATTTCTAATGCGTCAGGCAAGCGGTCTTTTTCGGCTTTAAAAAGAATAAAAACATATTTAAGGTCAAATTTGGATCAAGAAAACCTAGACGCATTATCACTATTGAATATAGAGAATGAAGAACTGAAGAAACTGAATTGTGATAATATTGTATGGCAGTTTGCGAATGCCAAGTCAAGAAAAAAAGTGATCTAATTTTTGTCTTTATGTATTTTTTAGAATATATCTTTTTTTTCCTTGTCATGTGTTGTTTTGTGGAACTTTCTGTTTCTTATTTATATTTTTAAATGTATTTTTTGGATTATTTTTTACGTTTTCCTATTCTTCTTGCTTGTTTAAAAAAAATTTTTATGGATTTTACAATAAACCTTTATATTGTAGTTAATGCATGTGTTTTCTTGTTAAAAAACTGACAACGAATAGCAATGAAGGGGGCCCCTAAACCTCCAGCGCCCAGGGCCCGAAGTTAGGTTAAACCGGCACTGCAGTGTAAACTTATAAATAAATAGTTTTATATAAATTCTAACTGTTAGTTTTACTTAAAATCGTTAAAATGCACTTGTATTTTACTAAAAAACTATAAGCGTACAATTAATGAATTTAATAATTTAATTTTATAAGATGGACGTCCAGAACAACTCATTCCTAATAATGTGTAAATTTAGTACGTTTATTTCTCGCTTTCGCCCTCACCCCCTTCCACAACATCAACATCAATTTTATATCCAAAAGTCCTAATATTTTTAAAATACTCCTCATCGGCGAGCAATTGCATGTACCAAGCTCTATTGTCAAAATTACCACTTTTTCCACCAAATTCAGATGGAAGAATTTCAGTTGGTATAAAGGCTTGCAGGGAAGACAAGTCACTGCCGTGTAATATTATCTGAAATTTTAAAATTCTTTGACGATATAGTACAATTTTTTAATATAGATTCCTAGATTTGTGTTCAAAACTGATATGAATGAAATACCATTTTCTTGTGGCATTTCTACAGCATCTACTATATTTAATGAGAATAACCATAATTTTAATTGAAAATACGTTATAGTGCGTCAGATTCATGCAAATATTATAAGAATTGTGCATTTAATGATAGAAGCATATAATTTGGACCACATACAGTGCTAGTCAAAAGTCCGTACCCCCCCTCGTATCTTTTGAACGGTTATACATATAATAGTGAAATTTGGAGGGAGGAAATAAACAGACGTACGCTTCTTAACTAGTTATGACAGGTGACGTAATAGTGACAGATGACTTTACAGCGCCACTGTGACAGATAATTTTAAATGGGACCTTATGGCAAGTGACATCTCATTTGAAAGGTATTGAAAATACCTATTTAGTCATACTAATTTTTTTGGGTTTAAGTTGATTTTGATTTTGGTGAATAAATGAAATAAATATAACTTTGTAGTTTCGCATTTTATTATTATCAAAAATTCAAATGTCCGCCCATGGTTCTTTTGTCAAAAAAGTTGACATTTTTCAGCTCTCTAGTAGTTTTTACGTCAACGTCAACCTTTTTGACAAGCAACCATAGGCGCAGGTTTGAATTTTTATTAATTAAATGCGATACTACAATTTTATATTATTCCATTTATTCATCCAAATGAGCTTAAACTCAAACAAAATTAGTATAGCTGAATGGGTATTTTCAATACCTATCAAACGAGGTATCGCTTACCATAGGGTACGATTTAAAATAATCTGTCACAGTGGCGCTGTAAAGTCATCTGTCACTTTTACGTCACCTGTCATGGCTAGTTAAAAAGCCTACGTCCGTTCATTTCCTTCCTCCAAATTTCACTATTATAAGTATAACCGTTCAAAAGATACGAGGGGGGGTACGGACTTTTGACTAGCACTGTATACTACACATATAAAGGTTTAAAATTAGATGGAAGGCCATCTCAGATTTTGCCTTTTACAAAAATGGCGGGGATTCAAAATGGCGACTATACATATGTGACTAATAGCACGATAACTTTTGAACGAGATGTCAGATTTCAACCAAGTTTGGTATATAGGTTCTTTTTTTGATGAATAATATCGAGGTCTTGAACCGGAAGAATCGGTTTACCAGAATTTGTGTTTTTACTGTTTTTTTTATGTAAAAATATGTTGTTTCTTTTTCAATGCTTTCACCCTGTATATATTTATTTGTTAAAAAGGTGATACCGGCGTCAAAAAGAGCGTAAAAATATTTTTAAAGAAATATTTTGAACTCTTTAGTTATATTAATTACCATTTAATGCATGCATAACGTATGTTCACATGTAGGTATCTATGTGCGGCAGATTCGTGCAAATAATAATATAAGAATTATTGTGAATTTAATGGTAAAAGCATGTAATTTGGACCACACATACTTCACATACAAAGATTCAAATTTAGATATGAGACCATCTCAGATTTAGTCTTTTACAAAAATGGCGGGCATTCAAAATTAATCTGCCGCGCATAGATACATGTGAACATACGTTATGCATTTATTAAATGGTAATTAGCACAACTGAAAAATTCAAAATATTTCCTAAGAAAGATATTTACACTCTTTTCAATGGCGTTATTACCTGTTTGAAAAATTTATTTATACAGGGTGAAAGAATTAAAAAAGGAACAACATATTATTACGTACAAAAAAACAGTAAAAACACAAATTCTGGTAAACCAATTCTTCCGGTACAAGATCTCGATACTATTCATCAAAAAAAGAACCTATATACCAAATTTGGTTGAAATCTAACGTTTCGTTCGAAAGTTATCGTGCCATTAGTCACATATGTATAGTCACCATTTTAAATGCCCGCCATTTTTGTAAAAGGAACAAAAACTGAGATGGCCTCGTATCTAAATTTGAACCTTTGTATGTGTAGTATATGTGGTCCAAAGAATATGCTTCTACCATTAAATGCACAAAAATTCTTATATTTGCACGAATCTGCCGCATATAGGTACATGTGAAGATACGTTTTGCATTTATTAAATGGTAATTAACATAACTAAAAGTTAAAAATATTTCCTAAAAAATATTTTCACGCTCTTTTCAACACTTAACTTTTTGAAAAATTAATACATACACGGTGAAAGAATTGAAAAAAACAACAGCATATTTTTACATAAAAACCAGGAAAACACAACTTCTGGTAAACCGATTTTTCCGGTTCAAAACCTCGATCTTATACATCAAAAAAAGAACCTATACAGGGTGTTTCATTAATGATTGTCCATATAGTAACTGGAAAAACCTTAGCACAAACTACGAAGATTTAACCTAAAACACTTAAATAAAATGTGGTCCCTTAGTGAGTTACAGGGTGTTTTATCTAAAAATTTAAAAACTATTTTTGCTCAACATTTTAAAACTATTCAACGTATTCTTTTCATACTTGGCAGAAAGTGCGACTACTATACACCCTACTAAATTATGATAAACAAACGTTTCTAGCTACTACCAGAGGCGTGCAACAGGGGATAGTGAATGGTTGACCCTTCTCAATTTCGACGCCACTGGAGGAATTACTATTTTAGTGCCGTTTTTAGATTTTCCAATACTTTCTACGTAAATAATATACTCTTCATTGGTAACGATAAAGTCATTCGTTTTCCAGATATTTGAGGTTAAATATGAAACGGCACAGTTACTTTGATTAATTTATGATATGATTCATATGATTACAATTTAAAAATTATTTGTACCCAGTACTTTAAAACTATTTGGCGTATCCTTATCATACTTGGCAGAAAGTGTAGGTACTGTACACCCTACTAAATTAAGATAAATAAACGTTTCTAGCTACTACCAGAGGCGTACGACAGTGATAGTGGCGGGTTGACCCTTCCCAAATTCTACGCCATGACGAAATTGCTATTTTAGTGTAATTTTTTGATTTTCCAGTACCTTTTATGTAAATAATATACTCTTTATTTAAAACGATAAAATGATTAGTTTTCGAGATATTTGAAATTAAATATGAAGCGACACAATACATTAATCAAAATAACTGTGTCGTTTCATTTTTAAGTTCAAAGATCTCGAAAACTAATGACTTTATCGTTACGAATGAAGAGTATATTATTTTCATAGAAAGTATTGGAGAATCCAATAATTGAACTAAAATAGCAATTCCGCCAGTGGCGTAGAATTTGGAAAGGGTCAACCATTCACTTTCCCCCGTAGTACGCCTCTGGTAATAGCCAGAAACGTTTGTTTATCATAATTTAGTAGGGTGTCTAGTAGTCGTACTTCTTGCCAAGTATAAAAAGGATACGTCGAATAGTTTTAAAATGCTGAGCAAAAATAATTTTTAAATTTTTAGATAAAACACCCTGTAACTCAGTAAGGAACCACATTTTATTTAAGAGTTTTAGGTTAAATCTTCGTATTTTGTGCTAAGGTTTCTCCAGTTACTATATGGACAATTATTAATGAAACACCCTGTGTACCAAATTTGGTTGAAATCTGAAGTCTCGTTCAAAAGTTATAATGCTATTAGTCACAATGTATAGTCGGCATTTTGAATCCCCGGCATTTTTGTAAAAGGCAAAATCTGAGATGGCCTCCCATCTAAATTTGAACCTTTATATGTGTAGTATGTGGTCCGAATTATATACTTCTATCATTAAATGCACAATTGTTTCACATATCGGCTGCACTATTAGATTTAACGTTTTTGACGAAGCGGAAAAGTAGGTACATAGTAAAAATACATGTAAAAAGACGTCAAGATTTCTTCAATGAGGAATGTTTGCAAAAATTATTAGGAAAAGATGAATGAAATATGAAAACAAAAAGTTATCGTTGAATACCAAGCAAGGTTTAGACCAGGAAGAAGATCTACTTATGAAATAAGTACCTACGTTAAAATTAATACAAAACAATAACTATGAACAAAACTTGCAATTACGTATGTTATTTATCGATTTTAAACAGGTATACGACTTAATAAACCGGAGGCAACCAATATATAAGGCCATGAGAACATTCAAAATAGCAGAAAAGTTTATAAGGTTCAAAACAGACGAACCACTCTGCAACACTACTCTGTGGATCCAGAATGTGCCTTAAACTGGCGATTTTGTAGCGCCAATGATTTTGTAATGGACGCGACAGTGGCGAGAATCGGCGACCGTGGCCAGCCACTATCGCTCGTGTGGAATGGCATGTTTAATTTACATGAGAGTTTACGGGTAAGCGCCATAGCAGACGGGCGACTATGGCCGGCCACTTTGTGTATCTACACAAAAGTAGTTTCCGATGATTGACCGTGGGTTCTTATGTGGAGTGGAGGGTGGACGTAAAACCCACACGAGCGATTGTGGCCGGCCACAGTCGCTCGCATAAGAACCCACGGTAAACTAATTTTGGGGATCCACAGAGTGGCCGGCCACCGTCGGCCGTCTGTTATGGCGCTAATCATCGAAAGCTACTCTGTGGATGCACAGAGTAGTGCTTCTTCTGTTTTGTAGTGATGTTGAAAAAGTAACTATTCGTTACAAGGTACTCGTTACTTACGAATACCGAAAGTAACGATTACTATACAGAGACGCAAATCGTTACTTTGATTACTCTGATTACTTTGTTACTTCTTACCAATCGTATCATAGATAGTATCGACTATTGTATCTACTTTGATTATTTTGATTACTCTGATTACTTCGTTAATTCATACCTATCGTATTAGAGCGAGTAACGACTATTGTATCTACTTTGATTACTCTGATTACTTCGTTACTTCGTACCAATCGTATCAAAGCGAATAACGACTATTACATCTACTTTGATTACTCTGATTACTTCGTACCAATCGTAACAGAGCGAGTAACGACTATTGTATCTACTTTGATTACTTTGATTACTCTGATTACTTCTTAGTTCGTGAAGGTTGTTATTATATCGGAATACCTATACAAAATACCTACCTAGTGAGAAATACGATTCTCGATATGATTACCGGTACTCAAATACAAAAGTAACAAAAGTAATCATACTAATCAAATCATTTTTATCCCTTAAACAGATAGGTGAAGGTCGTTGTGATATCGGAAAACCTATACAAAATAGCTATCTACTGAGAAATACGATTCTAGAGATGATTACCGGTACTCAAATACAAAAGCAACAAAAGTAATCATAGTAATCAAAGTAACGAATACTGTAAATGATTACTTTACACAAAATACCTACCTACTGAGAAATACGATTCTCGATATGATTACCGGTACTCAAATACAAAAGTAACAAACGTAATCATAGTAATCAAAGTAACGAATACTGTAAATGATTACTTTATACAAAAGTAACAATTTGTAACGAATACTCGAAAGTAACTATAATCAACATCACTACTGTTTTGAACCTAAAGCTAGTGAGAATGACGCTTAGGAACACAAAAAGTAGGGTAACGATGGAAGAAAGCTTCTTAACGCAGTTCGCAGTGTAAGATCAAATATGAGCAAAAGTAGGAAACTATGCAATAAAAAGGAGCAGTGCCTAGCTTACACAGGTCACTAGCGAGAACAAAAAACATCTAGAAAAAGTTTTCCAGAAAATTTAAGAGGGAGCGAAAAGATAAGAATAAGAATAAACCAAAGAAAGATTTCAAAAATGCAATAAGTATATGAAAATAACCTAATAAATGATAGCCAACATATTAAAATAAAAGAAGCAGAGGCTATCTATAATTTTGGATAGTATAGGTGATAGAATTTGGATACTTAGCTGTAACCATAACAAACATAGGAAAGGAAGAAAAATATATAGACAAAAGGTTAATAGAGGAGAGCAGAACGATAGGGTCAAAAAGTTAAACACTGAAAGAAAAAAATATGATATGAAGAGAAAAAAACGACAGCAAAACTGCGAGTCTATAATTTTGGATTATGAACCGGAGAAATGAAAGAAGAAATCTGAGAAAGAAAGGTGCTCAGAAATTTTTTAGGGGAAATAATGACGACATAGAATATTTGAAGAAGACGATCAAATGAAGAAATAATGAGGATCTTTGGAAATTCATTACGGCAAAAGTATGAGCCCAAAGAGCTAGATCGAATAGTTACATCATACGAATTCCAGAGAACCAAAATATTAACGAATACTAAAAAAAGAGAAATAAGGAAAAAGAAGAGGATGCTTAAAGAAGAAACGGTTTGAAGCAGCAAAGCCAGATTTATTAGAAATGGGCGCAAAAGATTGGAGAGAAAAAGTAAGAGACCAGAAAAATGGGAGAAAATAACCACGGTTTTGGAAATCAGGGGTCCACAAGGCCTGAATATTGTATATACAGGATGTCTGTACAAAAGCGAAACAGCCATTATCAGGAATTATGAAAACATTTTTGAAAAATCCAACAACTGATTTTTGATTAAAGCAACATACACACAACACACTTTTTCTGAAAACCTGATGTGCTAAAAAACCTAAGATTCTTGATCAGCAAAACCTATTTGTTATAGAACACTATTAAACTTAAACACTTTTTCGTGAAAAAAAAATGTTTGCTTGTGTAATCTAAATATGTACTAAAAAGTAAATAATTTTTAAATTACCCTACTTACCCTTTTTCTAATCTTATCTTTTAAAAAAGGCTTTAATACAGCAACAACAGCATCAAAGTAAAAAGGCTCGTTAACTATATGAAAACCTTTGAACCGTAGAGGAAAAGTCTCTTGCACAAGCTCTACCATTTTCTTAGCATAATAAGGCGTGAAAAATTTGGCGTGTTGAAGGCTTAGGCCAGCCATATCTAAAATTACAACTATACCTGCTACTTGTGTTTCAGCTTCGCGAACTACTTGTTCCAGAGCCAAAACATTTGTGCGAAAAACGTCGTCTATAGTTACTTTTGTTGAGTCGAAATTGTCTGTAAGAGAAGGAAAATTTAAAATAATAGAAAATAATATAAAAAGGCAGTAATTTGTCCTGGTTTATTTGCAGTTATAGTCCTGTCGCCAGGGGGGGTACAACGGCCTCCTGTATTCAGATGGACTTACCCAAGTTTTTTTTATGTATTTTGACCCGTAGAATACGAATTTTTTGGGTAACAGTTGATCCGGATATCGATAAGATTGTTATAAACAAAGAAGTTGAGGAATTACATAACAGCGATTTTTCGCAAAACAAAACATGTTTTTTGTATTTTTTGGGCCATTCTAACCAAAAAGTGTTCCTACAAATTTTTTCGTAGGATGCATAGTTTTCGAGATAAACGCAGTGGAACTTCCAAAAAATCGAAAAATTGCAATTTTTGTACCCGAATAAATTTTGATTAAAAAATAAATTAGCAATTCTGCTTACCGCATTTGAAAGTGCAAGTCAAAGTCTATCGGTTTTAGTTATTTGCATTGCTAAAAATTTATTATTTTATTGTTAAACAAAAGTATAAACACCTAGTGCTGGAGTGATGTTTTCAATGATTTCTCATTTAAAATCGAACGAGTAGGTAGAGTAGGTAAAAGTGCAAGCGAGGCTATTTCTACGTAGCATGCATGTAAACGCATGTATTAGGCACGGGAAACACTATGTGTTTATAGCTTTTTTTAGCAATAAACACATAAATTTTTAGCAATGTATATATTCGAAACCGATAGAATTTGACTTGAACTTTCAAATGCGGTAAGCAGAATTGCTATTTTATTTTTTAATCACAAGTTATTCGGGTTCAAAAATTGCAATTTTTCGATTTTTTGAAAGTTCAACCGCGTTTATCTCGAAAACTATGCATCCTACGAAAAAACTTGTAGGAACATTTTTTGGTTAGAATGGCCCAAAAAATACAAAAACATGTTTTGTTTTGCGAGAAATCGCTGTTATGTAATTCCTCAACTTCTTTGTTTATAACAATCTTATCGCCATCCGGATCAACTGTTACCCAAAAAATTCGTGTTCTACGGGCCAAAATACATAATAAAAACTTGGGTAAATCCATCTGAATACAGGAGGCCGTTGTACCCCCCCTGGCGACAGGACTATTAAGACATCGTTACAATAAATATATTATTAAAGGTATACATCATAAAATTATTTTAGTAATAAACGAAATAAAAGAAAAAGATAATGATAATAACACCAAACCAGTAATAAACGGCAAAATAGCTCAAAAGATGGAAAACATAATACATTGCGAAACAAAAAGAGATGAAACTAGTGGAGGTGGAAATTATCGTTATAAACGTCTAAAATAATATTACATTACATAGTTTTCCACCCTTAGACATCTGTGACAGGAGTATTTTATAAAATTCTACTGTCACAGTGACAGTTGTCATACTATTCTGATACGTCTAAAGGTGTGAAACTATGTAATATAATGTTATTTTAGACGTTTATAACGATAATTTCCACCTCAACTAGTTTCATCTTTTTTTGTTTCGCAGTGTATTATGTTTTCCATCTTTTGAACTATTTTGCCGGTTATTAGCGCGCTCATCACTGAATAGAAAATCCATAAAAGTATTTATTATACATACATAAATTAAGCCGGTAGGCAAGGTGTTGCGAAAAAATGTAGTAGCTAACAAATTGGAATCCAGAGATGATAAAATATCTCCTAACACAGTTTTCGCCCATATAGTACCTCTATTCAGAGCTCCACGAAACCGACCACATACATACTACCAAGGTGAAAAGAGACTTAAAAGGACATTAAAACGAACTAGTAAATAAATAAAAGCAAGTAAAGCACCTAGGTTTGATGGCATCCACAGTTCCTGATACACAGAGGTGCAGACACAAAACAGTGGCTTGCAATGTTCTACACCCATATACTTCAATCAAGTAATCTTCCTTTTTCACTTAAGCCACAGATTAACATAACTGTTATGTTAATCTATGCTTAAGCGAACAAAGATAATTGAAGATGAAGAAGTGGAAATGGGCAGGACACATAGCCAGAATGACAGATGGGCGATGGACAAAGAGGTTATTGACGATGGACTGACGACCTAAGAAAGCTAAATAAAAACTGGATGAGAGCGGCGCAGGAAAGACCGAGTTGGAAACGAGGGGAGGAGGCCTATGTTCAGCAGTGGACTTTTGAGGCTGGATGACTTATTGAAAACATGTACCAAAACAACATAATGGAAGTCAGAATAGATGGGTAACTTACCGAACCTATAAACATAGGCAGCGGAATAATACAGGGGAATAGTTCAATTTAATAATGGATGAAATCATCAAAAGTGTCAACAAATGAAGATGATATATAATGAAAAATACTCAAAATATTCTGTTATTGAGACGACACAATATTGATAGCCCTAGATGATGATAGGCTGCAAAGATTAGGCCAAAGATTTAACCTAAGAGCAAAAGAATTTAATATCATAATTTCATCTCAGAAAACTAAAACAATAGTAAAACAATAGTAATCAGCAAATAGCCAATCAGATGAAAATATAAATTGAACAATATTGAACAAGTAATAAAAATAAAATGCCTTGGAATTGTCCACTATATATATTGTACACTGACCAGCTATGAAGACCTGGACAAAAAAGTGAGAGATCAAGTACAAGAAGCAAGAAGCAAACGGACTAGCAAAATGCATTACTAACACTATATGGCGAAACTGACATATTACCACTGAGATGAAGTCAAGAATTTATAAAGCCAGTGTATGACCAATAATGACATAAGCATTATAAACAAGACCCGAGACAACCACAATACAAAGACTACTGGAAACGGAAGAGATGAGAATACTTAGAAGAACTACAGGAAATACGCTGACAGATCAAAAGTGTAGTGAAAATATTAGAAAAAAAAGAATGTGTGTGTACTTTGTACGCACGTAAGAAGTTATACTTCTATTATAATATAATTTCAACGAAATAAATATACCTACTTAACAGTTACAATACAAAAAATTAACAATAATTACCAAAAATGAACCAAAACTTAACAATGCCAAATATTAAAAAAAAGAAAAAAATATGAATCGTCCGGGATTTAAACCCGCAATCTCGCGATTTTTTTATCTCTGGTCCAATGCTCTACCAACAAGGCCATCAAGCCACATGCTACTTACCTTTCAGATAAACATAATTATACATCACGGTGACAAGTTAAATATAAAAATAGATGTTTTATTATTTTACGCCCAAGGAATACAAATCCAAAGACACAAAATTATAATAAAAAACCTTTTAAACCACCTTTTTCAAATTGCGCAAGTTGTATTATTAACATTAATGTTAATAAATGAAATATAAATATTTTGACGTTTCACAATTTGACAATTCACTTTTAACTGCAGTGCCTTAAAAATTTTAAAGCACTAGTACCTTAAAGTAGCATTTTTAGCGCTCCTATGGAGTCCTAAAAATTGCATTTTTAACACGTTTGTACAAAAATATATTTAAAAACACTAATATATTCTTTCCACACCTTTTCTGGACTGATACATACATAAATTAAAACATTTTGAAGTACAACTTCAAAAATATAATATGAAAACTATTTAAAAAGGCAGTATAACTATTAACTAACCTTTGTTGTTTCTCTTCCCACAAATTTTAAAACGCAACAGCCATACATAACCAAACCGTCAACCGTCCAAACCACAGCTGCGCTACAGCTGCCATATTGGATAATTTTTGACATGTCATTTGAACATCCAATCAGAACAAAGTTATAATGCGCATGCGCCGGGATCGTAGGTTTTAACATATAAAAATTCACCCTCATATCGCGCGTAAAGAAGTATAACTTCAAAAATGTAACGTGCAATGTATAAATAAATGTACACTAAATATAAAGAAAGAATAAAATAATTACATAAGCAGAATGGGGGAGACCCGTGTGGTCAAAATAGCAAGTGATAAACCACCAATCGGCAGAAGTATCGGCCGACCGCGCAAAAGATGAAGTGACAACCTTCAATAGAGGTATCAATCCGCCAATGAACAAATAGAATTACTTATATAGAGGAAGAAAAGGAAGAGGAAGACGAAGAAAAAGAAGAAGTAGAATCGGAAGTACAAGTAGAAGAAAGATAGTCAACTTCAGTGATAACGTGCTGACAAACTGAAACTTTCAGGTACTAATGGGAAAGAATCTGAGCAGACAGATGGTTATTGTTAGCCTTAGGCAAATATGCAAATTGCATATTTTGCATATTATGCATAAAAAATGCAAAACTGTCCAATTTTGCATATTTTTTTATGCGTGCATAAAGGGCATATAATTTGAAATTTTGGTTGTAACTATAGATATATTTTTATATTCATATAACAAATAGCTTGGACATCTCAATATTTAATTTTGTTTTACAATCTCTGTCGGAATGCACCGGGTGTCCCAATAAGAATGGCTCTCGGCCATATCTCAGGAACCGTTTATACTACAGCTTTGGGAAAAAAAAATTTATAACTAAAGTTGCCCAGAGAAAATCTTGGAAATTATTTTCGTAATTGTAAGTCCACCGCTAGAGGGCGTAATTGAATATCAAAAATTAAAAAATCGAAATTTTACAAAATTTGCCTAATGAATGTGCACTGGAAATCCAATCATCGTATTCTTCATAAAATTCTGCGCATATTTTATTTCGCAAGTTTAAGTCTACCTATGCAAATAAGAGGTGGGGGTGGGTGGTAACCTTGTTATGAAAAAATCGCTGTAAGTCCGGTTCTGCTTAATCGATTTTTATAAACTTGGTCTTGTTGAAAACAGCTTTTTTTCGTCAATGTAATAGTTATAATTTGGAAACAGCCTATTACGTAATATGCCGGCTAGAAGGCGCTATTTATTGTTTTTTAGAAATCTAGTTTTCTTTGGAAAATATTAAATACAAGTATGTATGTTTTTCCCTGTATTACAAAATTAGACTAAATTAGCAACAGAATACCGAAAACCGCATGTCGATACCTTTTTTCTATCTCGAGATATCTTAAGAAACGTGTAAATTTTAAAAATAACTGTTACTGTCATATAAGTGGAAATATATAGAAGCACATAGTGGTCTATGAAAAAAAAACAAAGGAACATTGTCCAGTTGTCACCGTATATAATGAATCAAAACAACAATAAGACAAATAACACTATAAAATATAACAAAAAAAGAGTGTGTGTACTTTGCACGCGAGTAAGAAGTTATACTTCTACTATTATGATTTTAACGAAATAAATATATTTTAAACAGTTTAATTTTATTTTTGTTTACATATTACACTAATTTTAATACTTAAAATAATACCAAAAAACTAGCGTTAATATGTAAATTTTTATGAATTGTTGCCTCCGCACATTTGCTTTTCTCTCGATGAATCGTAGAAAATATAAAAACGTCAGATTTTCTACACAAATTTTTAATTTTTATTTCATTATATTTTAATATCAATTATCCTATTCCCAACTAAGATAAATACATAACTGTTATTGTCACCGGTAAACTAAGTTAAGGAAGTCAAAGTGGAAACAAGTAGTGTGCTATGAAAAAAATAGAACTATTAGAAGTATTAACTTCAAAAAGTCATCACGTGTCAAATCAGTAAAACATAAAAATTTGTTCATTGATGGTTTGTTGCGGTTTGTTCCTATCAAAATTTATAAAAAATTTATACAGAGTGAAATTCAAGATGATTCTTACAAACTAAGAAGCATTTGACATGATAGCCACATTCTTTGAATGCATAAGAAATGCAACTGTTGTGGCTAGAATATATGCAACGAAATATCCCCAAAGACGTCACCACAGTAGTAGAGTTTTTCATATTTTGTTTTGATTTATTATATACGGTGACATCTGGAAAATGTTTCTTTGTTTTTTCCAAAGCACACTACTTGCTTCTATATATTTCCACTTATATGACAGCAACAGTAATGTTTAAAATTTACACGTTTCTTAAGATATCTCGAGATAGAAAAAAGGTATAGACGTGAGGTTTTCGGTATTCTGTTGCTAATTTGGTCTAATTTTGTAATACAGGAAAAAAAATACGTACTTGTATTTAATATTTTCCAAAGAAAACTAGATTTCTAAAAAGAAAATGAATAGCGCCTCCTAGCCGGTATATTACGTAATAGGCTGTTTCCAAATTATAACTATTACATTGATGAAAAAGAGCTGTTTTCAACAAGACCAAGTTTGCAAGAATCGATTAAGCAGAACCGGACTTACAGCGATTTTTTCATAACAATGTTCCCACTCACCCCCACCTCTTATTTGCACAGGTAGACTTAAACTTGTGAAATAAAATATGCGCAGAATTTTATGAAGAATACGATAATCGGATTTCCACTGTCCTTTCATTAGGCAAATTTTGTAAAATTTCGATTTTTTAATTTTTGATATTTAATTACGCCCTCTAGCGGTGGACTTACAATTATGAAAATAATTTCCAGGCTTTTTTCGAGGCAAATTTTGTTATAAAATTTTTTTTCCCAAAGCTGTACTATAAACGGTTCCTGAGATACGGCCGAGCGCCATTCTTATTGGGACACCCGTACCTACATAGTAACTAATAAAAGATAGCGGCTTATACATAGTTTTGTCACGTTTTGTCCTTGATACAAGGGCACCAAGGGTTCCAAATCTGCCAGTTTACAACTGTAATTAAAGATTTTTATTTTGACCGTCCATTTAATTTTTGTTGTAAAATAAGCTGTGAACACAATATGTCTTTGAATTGTAAATAATAGCTATTGTGCTTTGAAAATGCCGAAAATAAACAGTTCAATGTCGTTCATAAAATCAAACTTTATGTAGTTTTGTTCAGAAAACTTAGTCCTGTCGCCAGTGGGGGTACAACGGCCTCCTTAATTCAGATGGACTTACCCAAGTTTTTTTATGTATTTTGACCCGTAGAACACGAATTTTTTGGGTAACAGTCGATCCGGATGTAGATAAGATTGTTATAAACAAAGAACTTGAGGAATCACATAACAGCGATTTTTCGCAAAATAAAACATTGTTTTGTATTTTTTGGGTCATTCTAAGCAAAAAATATTTTTTTACAAGTTTTTTCGTAGGATGCATAGTTTTCGACATAAACGCTGTTAAACTTTCAAAAAATCGAAAAATTGCAATTTTTGAACCCGAATAACTTTTGATTGAAAAATAAAATAGCAACTCTGCTTACCGCATTTGAAAGTTCAAGTCAAATTCTATCTATTGATTACTTTCATTGCTAAAAATTATTTTTTTATTGTTAAACAAAGATATAAACACATAGTGATTTAATGATGTTTTCAATGCATTTCCCATTTGAAATCGAACGAGCAGGCGTGCATACAGACAATTTCTACGTAGATTACGTACATTAAAACGCATGCATTGGGCACGGGAAACACTATGTGTTTATGGCTTTGTTTAACAAATAAAAACTTAATTTTTAGCAATCCAAATAATCAAAACCGATAGAATTTGACTTGAGCTTTCAAATGCAGTAAGCAGAATTGCTATTTTATTTTTTAATCAAAAGTTATTCGGGTTCAAAAATTGCAATTTTTCGAGTTTTTGAAAGTTCAACCGCGTTTATCTCTAATACTATGCATTCTACGAAAAAACTTGTAAAACCATTTTTTGCTGAGAATCACCCAAAAAATACAAAAAAATGTTTTGTTTTGCGAAAAATCGCTGTTATGTAATTCCTCAAGTTCTTTGTTTATAACAAACTTATCGACATCCGGATCAACTGTTACCCAAAAAATTCGTGTTCTACGGGTAAAAATACATAAAAAAACTTGGGTAAGTCCATTTGAATTAAGGAGGCCGTTGTACCCCCCCTGGCGACAGGACTAACTATTACGCAATTAGAATCATCCAAATTATCATTGTTAGACAATACATTTAAAAAAAAATTTAAATAATGGTGTCAAAACGTTAGAAATATATTGGAAAGGAAATTTTCCAATAATGTAAAGCAATCATGGAAAAAAACAGGTCGGTTCGCTAAACTCAGACACGACTGCCTAATGATTTTAGTAGGTATTTTTTTTGTTTTTTGCCAATTTTGCCAGTATTGGCAAAATTACTAACTACTCTTAGTAATTATTAACTATTTAGTATGTAATTATATGTTTGACAATTTTACCAAATTGGCAAAATTACTTGCTAAAATCAATAGCCAGTTGTGTCTGAGTTTAGCGAACCGACTGTACCAGGTTCTTTCTGAAGCGTTCCAAGTACTAGCTGGGACATTTTCTGAACCACTTAATTTAGAACCAACTACATATGTATTATAGTAAATTTGAAAACTGTCCTAGTTAGGTACATCAGGTGATGTTGATAGAAGCTTTTCTATGTATTCAGATAGAAGCCATAAGTTTCTGTTAAAAATTTTTGAACAGCATTTGATAGCAATTTATTGTTACCACAATTCGAATTATAACCACAAATAAAATCATTTATTTGTTAAAGCACTTAAATAATTAATTACATAAGCTTGTAAAATTCATCGGTACATGTTAATTAATATATTATGTGAAGATCTTGTAAATATTTTTGTAAATAATAAAATATTGTAAATTTTTTTATTACATGCATATTTTCTAAATAAACATGCATATTTTTGGGTAAAATACTCCATATTTATGCGCATATTTCATACCTTTTTATTTGCATATTTGCCCAAGTCTAGTTATTGTTATTGGTTGGTCTCAGAATACTCAGAACATACAGAATATTTTCGTAGCTTACGAACATTATTATACTTGAAGGGGAGTAGTTGATCCTTTTTTTAATTTTACTAAATTAATAGCCAATTACTTTAAAGCTATTAAACTAATAGCTATAAAGTATAAATATTTAAACTTTAAATTATAAGTAAATAAAAGTTGAACCTGTGAGAATTATTGGAAATGTTAACTAAGGTAGAGACTTCAATTATCGAACTTACCAACTCTTATAATGTAAACTCTTCTGCCTAATTGATCCCTTGAAGAGAGCATAGTTTGAGCTTGTAACTCAAACATCGTCCCACATTCTGAAGGCAACGGACACTGAAATAGCTCCGGGCATTTTATTTTCATTAAAAAATATCTTTGAAGCTGAAACATTAATTGAAAGTAAATATTGAATTAAGTCAAATAAAATTGAATCTTGCTTGATTCGCTATATAAACGATCGTTAAATAAATGTATACTTATTTAAAAAAGACTTTGAAAGAACCAAATTAACTTAAAAATAATCTCTCGTTTTTAAAAGTATCAATAAGGTTTGATTTAAAAATAAATAGGTATTGAGTATTATACACTTATATCACTGGCACAAAATTCCTCCACCCAAAATGTTTGACTAAGTTTTACAATCTATAATTTCTTATTCTTACTCCGATTTTCAAGATTCTTGCATCAGTTTGTAGGTACATATATTGGTCTCGTTTTTTATTATTCTGGTAACAAAGATTTTTTGCTTAGATGGCATTATACGGGGCTGAATCTAAGCGTTGTATTTTCTCCTAACTTTAAAAAATTCTGTGAAAAAATTGGAAGGCTGATTTCCTTTCATACTCCTTTTGTATTATCCTGGAGGTATCACTAATGTTTTGTTTTTTAAATTATTCGAATATTTTTTTTTTGTAAGAGCTGTAAATAAAACCACTGTTTTGATGATTTTTTTAATTAAAAATATCAAACGCACTAAAAGTAATAAAACAAAATAAAATTAACAACAAAACAAAACAATTCAATAGCGGGTATGTCCACCTCTTGCAGCAACGACTGCTCGCAATCTGTTTAGCATCGATAAAAGATGTGTTATCCTTGCCTGGGGAATAGCCCGATATTCCTCTACCAGTGCCATAACTGTACCAAATTTTTTGGAGGCCTAGGATGACAGCGAATCGCTTTTTTAATTCATGTCATACATGCTCAATAGGATTGCGGTCTGGGCTGCATGCGGGCCATTCTAATCTTATCAATATAACCTCTATTTTATGAGTCAATCAGCGTTTTTATTTACAAAAAATGGTACAGCTCTTACAAGAAAAGAGATATTCGGATCATTCAAAAAACAAAATTTTAGTGATGCTTCCGGGATAATATGATGGGACTATAAAACAAAATCAGCTATTCCATTTTTTCTAACAATAAAAAACTGAAAACGTTTGTTTTCTATACTTCCACAAAATTTATTATATCTAAGTGACTACAGCTGTTTCGGCGGAGTGCCTTTCTCAAGTAATATAGTTTACAATGTGTTTGCCTTTTTAATCTTCAACTGAAGAGGTTGAGGAGTGGGGAGCTGTTTGTCTCGAGTTGGTCATTCAGAATTATATCTGTATTTTTCAGTTTATTAATTTCCATAGATTCTAAAAAAGATAGCTTAAGGCCTTTATTTTGAATATGTAGAATTTTAAACTCTTCATTGAAAGAATGATTATGATCTAGAAGGTGAAGTGCGTATGTAGAAGTGTCTGTTTTTCTATTGTTGAATGCCCTTTTGTGTTCTGCTATCCGTTTGTCAAAAGTTCTGCCAGTTTGACCGATGTACGTTTTCGGACAGTCACCACAAGTTAGTTTGTACACACCACTCTGTAGTTGCTTTCTCTTTCGGCTTTTATTGTTATTAATATATTTGCTTAAGTTGTTGTTAGTTCTGAAAGCTGGTGTTATTCCTTTCTTTTTTATGTATCTGGCTATTGTTGTTGTTATCTTGCCAGTATATGTGAGAGAGCAGAAGGTACTGGGTTCTTTCTGTGGTGGTGGATACACTAATTTCAGGGCTTTCTTATGGAGTTTTTGGTTTAAAATTTTGTTAACTGTTTGTTCGTTATAGCCGTTGTTATTCCATTATTATACATCAATTATTCCATTTTTCCTCAGAATTTTTTAAAGTTAGGAGAAAATACAACGTTTCCATTCACCCCTGTCTAGTGACATGTAAGCAAATTTTTTTATTACCGGAATAATACCGAACGATATCAATACATGTACCTACAAACTGGTGCAAAAATTTTGAAAATCGGAGCACAAATAATAAAGTTATAAATTTTCAAACTTAATCAAAAATTTTGGGTGGCGGAATTTTGTGCCGGTGAGTGTATATGCCAGAGAAATTAGAAAATAAAGCTGACAATTTGTTAATAGCTTAACGGTGTCTAGTCGGACAAACTTTGATGTATGGGAACAATGGAACAGGGGAAGTTTTAATTGTGGAACGTGATATTAATTGTAAGACTGCCTGGGGTAATTTCGGGGTGGATCCAGAGCTCTGCGGTTACCACAGCCGATTCCAAGCCCGGATAAAATGTGGAGGGTTGATTGGCGAGGTTGGCAACGTACCAATCGGAAAAACGAATACTGCTCAAAGAAACAATGTGAGGCCTCGGAACCGGATTGATCATATGAAGACGACCATGGCGAGAAATAAGGACAAAAGAGAAACATCGATGAGAATTACCACATGGAACATCATATCACTCAACACTAGAGATTTAGAAATCAACCAAGTAATAAAAGAGAAACAAATAGATATATGCGCTCTACAGGAAACAAAAAGAACGGAAAAGGACAATCAAGATTAGGTGAATATATACTAATCTACAATGGGGTAGCAAAACAAAACAGGGCTAAAGAAGGTGTAGCATTACTAACACATCAAAAAATCCAAAATTACCTCCAAGAGTGTCAATATATATCGGAAAGATATGTCACAGCAAAAATTAGGATGGAAAAGGAAGACCTAAACATCATCGTAGTATATGGCCCAGGAAATAACAAGCCTCAAACAACAAGGGAAATCTTTTATGACGAATTACAGCAAGTAGTAGATCAAGTTAGAGGGAAGATGATAATACTGGGCGATTTTAACGCTGGAATAGGTAACCAAGTAATACCCGGAATTCAGCAAAAACAAAATGAAAATGTTAAAAACGAAAATGGAGAACTGATGATAAACTTCTGCACGAATAACGAACTTAGAATAAACAAAACATTTTTTGACCACAAAGGCCAACACAAATATACATTCAATAACACCCGTGGACAAAGATCTATGATAGATTATGTTGTAACCAACAGAGATATACAGCCATCAAAAACAATCGACGTAAGATGCCTCAACTCAGCAGATGTAGGTAGCGACCATAGCCTAGTATTATGTAAAATAAGAATCATTATGAAATACTTCACACCCAAGAGGGCAGCACCAACACAAACAAAAATCAAAGTCGAAGAACTAAATACGGAATCCACGGAATACTTATACAGGAAAAGAATATCAGAGAAGATTGCTAAGAATGGAATATTACAAAACGATAACATCGATGAAAGCTGGCAAAAACTCAAAGATAACATAATCAACGCTGCAACAGAATCACTTGGAGAGAGAAAAGTAAAGAATACTATTATTAATAACATATTAAAGAAGAAAACCTTGTGGTTTAGAGAGGAAGTGAAGATAAAATGTAAAAAAAAAGAAGAAAGCATTTTTACAATACAGAACAAAACAAACACAGAAGGCAAACAACCACTACAAACGAATCAGAAACAAAACGAATACTTTAGTGAGACAAATAAAAAGGCAAAGTCTCTCAAAACAGATGGAACACGACTTCTACGGAACACAAAAAGAAGTATGGAGAATGATCAGAGGGCAAAGAAAGGAGATGAACGAATTAATAAAAGCAAAACACATTCAGAAGGAAACATGGGCAGACTACTTCCGATCTCTATTTGCTAAAGGCGACGATGATGAACCACCAACACCTGAAGTTACGGCAAACGAAGAAATAAACATCGAGGAGGGAGAGGTAAAGGAAGCATTAAGAAAATTAAAATACAGGAAATCTCCAGGATAGGACAGAATATCGAACGAATTCCTAACGTATGGAGGATAAGATCTAACTAAACAAATATTAAAACTAATACAAAAAATAATAGAACAAAACAGAATACCACAAGAATGGAGATCAAGCATCCTAATATCTCTCTTCAAAAAAGGAGACAAATCGGACCTGGAGAATTACAGAGGATTTAACTTATTAAACACAACATTAAAATTAACAACCAAAGTGATAACAAACAAATTGAATGAAATTATACCATTAGCAGAAGTACAAGGTTTTAGGTCGGGAAGGTCATGCACTAACGCTATATTTATAATGAGGCAAGTTCAAGAGAAATCGTTGGAATACATTAAACCGGCATATTTATGTTTCGTGGACCTTAAGAAAGCATTTGACAGGGTCAAATTAGAGGACGTTATCCATTTGTTATACTCGAGAGAGGTACCTCTAGGAATAATTAAAACGATCGAAAACATCTACCAGAACAACGCAATAAAAGTAAAAGTGGAAGATGAACTAACTGACCCAATTGAAGCCGGCAATCGGATAAGACAGGGGGATTCCTTGAGTCCTTTTTTGTTCAACCTGATTGAACCAAGGACGAAATAATAAAAAAAAAGAAATAATTTCCCCAAAAAAGACAAAAAATGCGTGGTTATAACAGCAAATCCAATAAGATGTACATTAGAGCTAAAGGGTCAGATAATAGAACGAGTGATGGAGTTTAAATTACTAAACATCACACTTTCTAGCTAGGGAAAGCTCGAAACAGAAGTGGAAGATCAAGTTAATAGAGCAAACGGAGCCGCAGGTTGCCTGAATGACACAATATGGAGAAATAAAAATATCGGAAAAGAAATTAAAGGCAGAATTTACAAAACATAAGCGGCAGAAATACGACTAGACACAGAGAGGACAAAAAGATTTCTCGAAACAGCGGAGATGAAAACCCTTCGAAAAATCGATGGTAAAACTCTATGGGACAGAGCTTGAAATGCAGATATACGACGAAGATGTAAGGTGGATAACATTAATAACTGGGTAAGAAACATAAGAATAGAACGAAATGGCCACATAAGCCGAATGACAACAAATAGACTAGTCAGGACAGCAACAGACAGTTCCCCAATAGGAAGACGATCAGTGGGAAGACCACGAAAACGATGGAACAACTTACTAGAGGCACATTGAAAAAACATACAGTCATGTCTATAATTGTGAAAACTAGCAGTTTGTTTTTAAGTTTGTCTGACAAATATATTGGGCATTTTAATTTAATTCCGACACGTAGAACATGTCAAATAATGACAGGAATTATATTGGTGGTAAATAGCAGTCTGATTTTTGCATGAGAGTTTAATGGAAGGATAACAAATCAATTGGAAGTTCTCTCCGACAAAATGCATGGGCTGTTTTCGTAGCCTGACGTTCGAAACCTGTAACCAGTTTCACAATTAAAACTGTTCCTGTTCCAGTATTCCCGTTTTATTATTCAAATTATTTTAACAATTTCCGTTCTATTAACAAATTTTCAGCTGGCTATTAATAAACTTTTTTTGGTACGCGGGATCCAGACCCTATTATAGGAAGTTAATTTATTTTTATTCGGAATAATGTGATTTTACACGAATTAAAAAAAATACAATGTTCTACGACCCTTAGAACCTGAGATTTTATAAGGGATATTTTATTTTTCTTATTTTTTATTTTTAGTTGGATTTTTCTCATGTGAAATGTCTTCCTATTTGCTGTAATTTATTAATAATACATTACTGATGCTTACCATATGAAAAGCTTTGGTACTGTCACATTTTCTAGCTCTTAAGAATCTCGTTAAAAACTCATCAGTATTAGGCACTGTCAAGTTGATATCATCTAGAAATGTTATAAAAATAATCCATAAATTTTGAGTACGAACTTAATTGTTTTATAACATATAAATCAAAAAAATTAAAATGGAAGACCCTGTAGTTAGCTGTATACCATAGTTTAAAAAAAATTAAAATGAATTAAAAAGTTTCGAATGTATGATGGTACATACATATAATTGATTTAAAACCATTTAAAATTCATCCAAATGTATTACAATTCTTTCGAACGTTTTCGGTATAGTAGGACGATCATCAGTGAAACATTCTATTAGTAGGTAGTTGAAACTAGCCCACATTTTGGTTAATAAAACCTTTAAGTTTTATGGTAACACATTATAATAGATTGTAAAATAAATACTAGGTTGGTGTTAAAAGTATTCAATTCAAAGTCAAATAAGTTAGCAAATAAAATTCGAAATGATTTATCCTCTAAGATTTTTAAGTTAGAAAAATAAAGCATAACAGAGTGGCGAAATACTCGACAAGGGAAATATAAAATTGCATTTCACGTCCTGTCATTCACCGTGATAATAATTTTAGCGAATTATTTCCTTTAATATCCACAATAGTGGATAAAGTATAGACTAAAAGGAAAGAAAAAAAGGTTCAGATTTGATAACAGTACAGAGACGCATCTATCTATCTATCTATCTGCTTAGACGTATTTCGGAATAACCTTGTCCTCATCGGAGCACCTGGATAGAGGCACTGAACTTTAATTAAATCCTTTCATCCTTTCGGGGTAATTATCAAAATAATTACCAAAGATAAATAAATAAGAAAGTCAAATAAGTCAGGAAATAAAATTCGAAATTATTTATCCTCTGAGCTTTTTAAGTTGGAAAAATAAAGCATAACAGAGTGGCAGCTAAAAAAAGTATTTCGCAAATCTGAACCATCTGTACTGTAATCAAATCTAAACCATATTTTCTTTTCTTTTAGTTTATGCTTTATTCACTTCTGTGGATATTAAAGGAAATAATTCGCTAAAATTATTATCACGGTGAATGACAGGACGTGAAATACAATTTTAGATTTCCCTTGTCGAGTATTTCGCCACTCTTTTATGCTTTATTTTTCCAACTTAAAAAGCTCAGAGGATAAATAACTTCTAATTTTATTTCCTGACTTATTTGACTTTCGATTCATAGATGGTGCTAGTAGCAACTTTGGTAATTATTTTGATAATTACCCGGATAGGATGAAAGGATTTGATTGCAGTTCAGTGCCTCTACCCAGGTGCTCCGATGAGGAAACGGTTATTCCGAAATACGTATAAGCACATAGTAGAGGCTCTGTACTGTAATCAAATGTGAACCATATTTTCTTTTCTTTTAGTTAAAGTGTTCACTTTAATGGAACATAGATTTCCCTGCTCGAAAAACGGCAGTTCCCCTGACGAGTGATACAAACCAACTGTCAGTTATCAGCTTCATTACGATAACAATGATGACGTAATGTCCAACACACAATATCGATGGGTTTTTGACAAAACATCGTAACCGGCAAAACGCACATTTAACAGGAGACTACTTTTTCTTCTGCCGACTTTTTGGTTAATATAATTAAAATTTTGAAACTATGATAAATTAGTACATAATAAAAATTTAAAAAAAAACTGTAATATAACACTCTTTTATTAAATTATGTAACATACGATACTTTGTTAGACCTTGTCTGTGTAAATTTTAGTTAAAGCTTAAGATAAACATACGATAGTTTCAAGGTATTAATCTATAAATAAATATTCATAAATAACGTAAACATCTTAACAGAAAAAATATTATTAATAATGAAAATCTACAAAGAAAAATAAAATTTAATACGTACATTAATCTGTGACACTCTGTGAAACTGAACTAAATTATGTTCTATTCAAAAAAATTTCAAAAATTTAATTCAAATGATACGATGTCCCAAAAATTGTAATTTTTGAAAATTTCATAGTTTTACAGAATGACTACCACTCTAAGAGGGTATTACTCAAGTTTGAACAGATATTACAATTTTATAGGTGTTTTTTAAAGCTTAAGATGTAATCTTTAAAATGCACTAGACTGTTTTGCTTTAGACATGAAATAAACAACTTCTTTTTTATAAAAATTAAGAAAGATACAAAAAATGTAATACAATAACCCAAAAATATCAGTTAAAAAATGTTTGTACAAAGTCATCAAAACCTTTTTCTGTACAACTTACCTAAAATACATTTAACAACAAGCTTAAAAAATTATAAATGTAATTTTTTTGAGCTCATATACTTGGAACTTGGAACCTATTGATAACTTTTTATTATCAGTTTAAAAAAAAACTATCAGATATTAAATTTTATTAATTTCATACGAGGTATGTCAAAACATATGAATCTTGTTCAAGAGTAAAGTAGCTTTATATTTCACAATATTGAAAATTGTTAATAAAAAAAGTTGTTTTGGAATTACTATGTTTCAATATTCGTTCCATATTGAGTCCCCTACATTTGTTTCAAGTTTCAGTGAACTTACTACAAGTTGATATATTTTTGTTGCAAATATAATATTTATGATATTTACACAAGAACAACTAAAAAACATAGGTAACATTACCAAATTAGTAAATTAGATTTGTACAAGAACAACTAAAAAACATAGGTAACAATACCAAATTAGTAAATTAGACTTCAAATTCTATTAAAAAGACAATAAACCATAAAAACAAGTATTAAAAACTTACCTACCGCATCTATTGAATAAGAGGGTCTATCAAAACTACCACTATTTTTGTTTTAAATTGTTCTAGCGAAATAAAATTTGCACTGAGTTCTAACACATTTAAGATAACACTGAGTAATCCTAACGGTAATTTTGGTCATTTAATATTGTCATAAGCGGCAAAATATGAAAACGTAACCCACAAGTTTTATGGCGTTTACTATCATCTGTCGGTACTACCTTGCAGTTTACGATACCAAAGGCACAAAATGAGAGGTCCATGTCACCAGCCCCCCCTTTTTCGATTTGAGGGTCGAAAAAAAGATCATTCGTTTGTATTGCGTTAGTACTGGATTGTATCACCCTTCATTCGTTTGTACTGCCCCCACCCTTTTAAATCTGCCTGGAGGGGCTGGTGACATGCCATCCCCCCCTTTTTCGATTTGAGGGTCGAAAAAAAGCTCATTCGTTTGTATTGCGTTAGTACTGGATTGTATCACCTTTCATTCGTTTGTACTCCCCCCACCCTTTTAAATCTGCCTGGAGGGGCTGGTGACATGCCATCCCCCCTTTTTTGGTCTGGGGGTCCGGGATGGGTATGTTCGTTTGTACTGCGTTAGTATCGGATTGTATCGCCTTTATTTTGTTTGTACCCCCCTAACCCGTCTAGATTGGCCTGGGGGGGCCAGTGACATGCTACCCCTCTACTCTGCAGTTATTGCCATCTAACGTCGAAAATAGGCTCTTTCGTTTGTACTGCGTTAGTACTGGATTGTATCATCCTTCATTCGTTTGTACTGCCCCCACCCTTTTAAATCTACCTGGAGGGGCTGGTGACATGCTATCCCCCCCTTTTTCGATCTGGTGCTCCGGGATGGGTATGTTCGTTTGTACTGCGTTAGTATCGGATTGTATCGCCTTTATTTTGTTTGTACCACCCCCACCCGTCTAGATTGGTCAGGGGGGGCCAGCGACATGCTACCACTCTGCTCTGCACTATTTGCCATCTGACGTCGAATATAGGCTATTTCGTTTGTACTGCGTTAGTACTGGATTGTATCACCCTTCATTCGTTTGTATTGCCCTCACCCTTTTAAATCTGCCTGGATGCGCTGGTGACATGCTATCCCCTCCTTTTTCGATCTCGGGGTCCAGAATGGGTATGTTCGTTTGTACTGCGTTAGTATCGGATTGTATCGCCCTTATTTTGTTTGTACTGCCCCCACCCTCTTAAATCTGTCTGGAGGGGCTGGTGACAGGCTATCCCCCCTTTTTCCATCTGGGGGTCCGGGATGGGTATGTTCGTTTGTATTGCGTTAGTATCGGATTGTATCGCCTTTATTTTGTTTGTACTGCCCCCACCCGTCTAGATTGGCCTGGGGGGGCCAGTGACATGCTACCCTCTACTCTGCACTTGTTGTCTTCTGAATGTCGAAAATAGGCTATTTCGTTTATACTGCGTTAGTACTGGATTGTATCACCCTCATTCTTTTGTACTGCCTCCACCCTTTTAAATCTGACTGGAGGGGCTGGTGCCATGCCATCCCCCCTTTTTCGATATGGGGGTCCGGGATGGGTATGTTCGTTTGTACTACGTTAGTATCGGATTGTATCGCCCTTATTTTGTTTGTACCGCCCCCACCCGTCTAGATTGGCCTGGGGTGCCAGTGACATGCTACCCCTCTACTATGCATTATTTGCCATCTGAATGTCAAAAATAGGCTACTTCGTTTGTACTGCGTTAGTACTGGATTGTACCGCCCTTATTTTGTTTGTACTACCCCTACCCTTCTACATTTAAAACAGACAAGGATTAGTGCTAGGAGTAAAGACACAAACTCAGCCAAACCTTGCACATAGTAACACCGCGGGTGTAAAATTTGGTAAATTCGTCAAAAATGAAACGAATTAAATTTTGAAACTGAAAAACAGGCTTGCAAGCCACTCTCCACTCTCCATGGGGAATGGAAATTTACCCCCTCAGATGGATTTCGGAGTTGTAGCGATTTGAAAAATGGTACATGTATTTGTTGGAGATATTTTGAACACCATTTTCAATCAGAAATCAGAGCACCGACCTTGTCTTTTGCTACTAGGAAGAAATGTATCCATCCCTTCAATAAATTTTACAGTTTTACAAGCTATCGATATGAAAATCAAAGATCTCATGCGGCGCATTCCGAAATCCACTCTTCGTTGTACAATTTCAACCTCTCTGGATAACTGATAAACTGAAACATACATACGGCAGAATTCATTGGAATCGAAAATTATTAAAAGTATTTGGAACATTAAATGAAAAATTCCCACAATCAATATCTTTCTTACCATCTAATGTCAGAGACCAGATAACAATAATTGCCGCTGCTATGTTATGGTAATTTGTTTTCTAGAAAGGTTTGTATTGTTCATTTATGACTGCAATAAGATTCAGAATTTCCGTATTTTATTTGTAAAATAAATATAGTGTCAAAAACTTGCTTATACATTTGCGCACTGTCCGTCAACGTGTTAATTGACTCTACAGATTCAGTGCCAAAACGAGACATTTTTATAGAAAAATATTTGCAAGTATATTAAATGCCAAACTGACCTATTAAATAAACAATGACATTGCAACTTTCGATTTCTATTATGGAATTATCGCTGTATAGACCACGGCGGATCTGTTTTGAGGTGGATGTGAGAGGTGGCATTCCGATTTTTGCAGATAAAATTAGGTGACAACTTCAGTAATTATAATGGACTTATGCTCCTTCTCAAATATGTTTGGAATATTATTAAAAAAATTTAAATATTTAAAAATTTCGAAAAACATCGATTTTTTTCAACTTTCATTGCTTGTAACTTAAAAACGATTCATTTTGGAACAAAGTCATAGGGAAATAAAATAAAGATAATTGAATTTTGTATGATATGCGACACGACTGGTATAAAATATCTTAAATGATTATCCTTTCTGCAAAATAGCAATAAATACAAAATAAGAGGGCAAAATAAGCCTCTTTTTATTCAATGTTTTTCAACCACTTTGGTTGCACTTAGAACCTTCGTATTTTACTTAGAAAATTCTTACAACATACTCAATCCGTCCACCAAATTTCATTAAAATCGACATAATAGATTTTGCATAATAATTTTGCAATCTAAATTTTTTAGAAAAAGTTCAAATTTTTTAAAAACTTTCTGAACAAAAAGTAGAGTAGTAGTAGTTTCTGTTAGAAGTTTGCTAATTTTTTTACATATCGAGAGGTACTTTACCAATCCAATACACTTTACAAAATTAAAATCGGATTATTTAAGCGGCCTCAGCACTGTTTTAAGGATATAAACAATTTTTTTGCTTATAAACAAATATAGTGAGGACGTTTGAGTTGGAATAAATTCATTTTCTCGAGAATGGGCAACTCTGGAGATAAATCCCTAAACAGGTCGATTTTTATATTTAAATTATAATTTTTGGGATATCTATCATACTACTAACGTCATCCATCTGGGTGTGATGACGTAATCGATGATTTTTTTAAATGAAAATGTGGGTCGTGTTCTAGCTTATTTGAAAGATTATTCAATTCTCTATTTATTACATAATTGTTTATACAGGGTGCCCAAATTTTTTTTTAATTAATTGAGACAAACAGAAGAAAGTATTTAATTTAGTTAATTCGAGATACATTTTACTGTTGTCCTAAAACAGAAAAAAATGTTTATTTGATAAATAACAGAAAAATGAATTTATTCGTATTTATTAACTCAAACGTCCTCACTGTATTTGTTTATAAGCCAAAAAATTGTGTATAACTTTAAAACATCGCTGAGGCCGATTAAATAAACCAACTTAAGTTCTGTAAAGTGTATTAGATAGGTAGGGCGTATCTTTATATGTAAAAAAATTAGCAAACTTCTAAATAACGGTCTACTTTTTGTTCAAAAAATTTATAAAAATTTTTAACTTTTTTAAAAAAATTTAGATTGCAAAATTATTATGCAAAATCTATTAAGTGTATTTTATAGTCGTATATCATAAAAAATTCAATTATCTTTATTTTATTTCCCTACGACTTTGTTCCAAAATGAATCGTTTTAAAAACGATTGAAAAGTTGAAAAAAATCGATGTTTTTCGAAATTTTTAAATATTTGAATGTTTTTATTAATGTTCCGGACATATTTGAGAAAGAACATAAGCCAATTATAATTACTGAAGTTGTCACCTAATTTTATCTGCAAAAATCGGAATGCCACCTCTCACATCCACTTCAAAACAGATCCGCCCTGGTCTATACAGCGATAATTCCATAGTAAAAAAATCGAAAATTTATTTTAATAAATTTTATTTAATAGGTCAGTTTGGCATTTCATATATTTGCAAATATTTTTCTATAAAAATGTCTCGTTTTGGCACTGAGTCAATTAACACGTTGACGGACAGTGCGTCAAATGTATAAGCAAGTTTTTGACACTATATTTATTTTGCAAATGAAATACGGAAATTCTGAATCTCATTGCAGTCATAAATGAACAATACAAACCTTTGTAGAAAACAAATTACCATAACATAGCATCGGCAATTATTGTTATCTGGTCTCTCGCATTAGATGGTAGGAAAGACATTGATTGTGGGAATTTTGCATTTAATGTTCCAAATACTTTTAATAATTTTCGATTACAATGAATTCTGCCGTATGTATGTTTCAGTTAATCAGTTATCCAGAGAGGTTGAAATTGTACAACGAAGAGTGCATTTCGGAATGCGCCGCATGAGATCTTTGATTTTCATATCGATAGATTGTAAAACTGTAAAATTTATTGAAGGGATGGATAAATTTCTTCCTAGTAGGGAAAGGCAAGGTCGCTCCTCTGATTTCTGATCGAAAATGGTGTTCAAAATATCTCCAACAAATACATGTACCATTTTTCAAATCGGTAGCGTAGAACTACTTCGAGATCCATTTGAGGGTGTAACTTTCCATTCCCCATGGAGAGTGGCTTGCAAGCCTGTTTTTCAATTTCAAAATGTAATTCGTTACATTTTTGACGAATTTACCAAATTTTACACCCGCGGTGTTACTATAATAGTTTTGGCTAATTTTGTGTCCTTACTCTTAGCATTATTCCTCCCCTGTTTTAAATGTAGAAGGGTAGTATGTCACTGGCCCCCAGGCCAATCTAGACGGGTGGGGCGGTACAAACAAAATAAGGGCGATACAATCCGATACTAACGCAGTACAAACGAACAAAAAGGGGGGATAGCATGTCTCCAGCCCCTCCAGACAGATTTAAAAGGGTGGAGGCAGTACAAACGAATGAAGAGTGATACAATCCAGTACTAACGCAGTACAAACGAAATAGCCTATTTTCGACGTTCAGAAGGCAAAGAGTGCAGAGTAGAGGGTAGCATGTCGCTGGCCCCCCTAGGCCAATCTAGACGGGTGGGGGCGGTACAAACAAAACAAGGGCGATACAATCCGATACTAACGCAGTACAAACGAACATACCCATTCTGGACCCCGAGATCGAAAAAGGAGGGGATAGCATGTCACCAGCCCCTCCAGGCAGATTTAAAAGGGTGAGGGCAATACAAACGAATAAAGGGTGATACAATCCAGTACTAACGCAGTACAAACGAAATAGCCTATTTTCGACGTCAGATGGCAAATAGTGCAGAGTAGAGTGGTAGCATGTCGCTGGCCCCCCCAGACCAATCTAGACGGGTGGGGGTGGTACAAACAAAATAAAGGCGATACAATCCGATACTAACGCAGTACAAACGAACGTGCCCATCCCGGAACCCCAGATCGAAAAAGGGGGGGATAGCATGTCACCAGCCCCTCCAGACAGATTTAAAAGCGTGGGGGCAGTACAAACAAAATAAGAGCGGTACAATCCGATACTAACGCAGTACAAACGAACATACCCATCCCGGACCACCAGATCGAAAAAGGGGGGGATAGCATGTCACCAGCCCCTCCAGGGAGATTTAAAAGGGTGGGGGCAGTACAAACGAATGAAGGATGATACAATCCAGTACTAACGCAGTACAAACGAAATAGCCTATTTTCGACGTTAGATGGCAAAAAGTGCAGAGTAGAGGGGTAGCATGTCACTGGCCCCCCCAGGCCAATCTAGACGGGTTAGGGGGGTACAAACAAAATAAAGGCGATACAATCCGATACTAACGCAGTACAAACGAACATACCCATCCCGGACCCCCAGATCAAAAAAGGGGGGGATGGCATGTCACCAGCCCCTCCAGGCAGATATAAAAGGGTGGGGGGAGTACAAACGAATGAAAGGTGATACAATCCAGTACTAACGCAATACAAACGAATGAGCTTTTTTTCGACCCTCAAATCGAAAAAGGGGGGGATGGCATGTCACCAGCCCCTCCAGGCAGATTTAAAAGGGTGGGGGCAGTACAAACGAATGAAGGGTGATACAATCCAGTACTAACGCAATACAAACGAATGAGCTTTTTTTCGACCCTCAAATCGAAAAAGGGGGGGCTGGTGACATGGACCTCAAAATGAGGTTGAAATGCGCTGGTTACGATGAAAATTAAATTCAATTTTAGGCACTTAGGACGTTATTATGGGCAAAATAATTTTGAATCAGCTGTAAACTATCGTAAGGAACCATTTAAGATAAAATCCCATTTTCGGAAAATTGATGCTTACGATGTTTTCTCAGAAACCCGTCGATATAATAGCGATTGATGGCCATTCAAACATTTAAATTGAGGTGTTTTAAGATATTTTACTGGGATATAAAATAAGAAACCTGCAATACTTGGGTCATATAACACGTGGTGACAGATACGAACTCCTAAAATGAATAATGCATGGAAAGATTCAAGGAAGGCGCAGCCTACGTAGAAGAAAAATGTCCTGGCTGAGAAATCTCAGAGAATGGTTTGAATGCAGCTCAACTGAACTGTTTCGGGCTGTAGTGTCAAGAGTAGAATAGCAATGATGATTGCCAACCTTCGTCGCGGAGATGGCACGTAAAGAAGAAGATTTTTTTAAAGTCGTCTGTTTCTGAAATAATTAATTATTTCCATACTTTTGCATCACATTTAAGTGCATAATTTTGGTTAACTCTGTAAAAATATATATTCTAAGAATACAACGTTGCAAACGGCATTAGGAGACCTTACAAATGAGGTATCCTGTGACTTCGGTTTATATTTAAAAAAGTATAAAGGATTACGTCATTACGCCAACACTGATGATGTAATATCCAACACATATATAGCAATTGATGTCATTTCTTCTTCTTCTTCTCCTTATTCTTCTTCTTTTTATTCTTCGTGTGCCTAGGATTACTCCTATTTGTCTGCCTCTTATTCTGTTTCAGTTGTTGACATACATTGTCTTTCCACCATTTCGGCGGCCTTCCAACGGGTCTTCTGCTATACGGCTTGTTGTTTTTACAGATGTTCGCTAATCTATCTGGTCCCATTCGGTTTAGATGTTCGTTTCAGTTTTTTTTTTTTTCTATTTTTATCCACCTGATAATATTCTGAATTTTGCATTGTTTGCGTATACTTCTGTTGCTTTGTCATCTGTCTCTTAATGATATTCCCGCTATTGATCTTAATGCTTTCATTTCCATATCGTTGATTTGTTGTTTCGTCTTACTTGTATCGATCCTTGTCTCCGCTGCATATGTTAGGATTGGTCTTACTGTTGTCCTGTATACTTTCATTTTGCTTTCCGTGGTCAGATATTTGTTTCTCCATACGGTTTCTCGGAGGCAACCACTTACTCTTGCTGCTTTTGCTGCTTGCCTTGTGGTCTTGGTTCTTATATTCCTGTCACTAGTGATCTCTTGATGGCCTTTCAAAAATTAAAATTGATTTATTTTAAAAATTTTTAGTCGTGCGTTTCTGAAATAATGGATTGATTCCATACTTTTGCACAATACTGTATAGTTTAAATGTAGGCTATTATACTGTTAACTGCTGTTCAATGTTTGCAAGATTTTTACAATACATATATTATGAGCTCAGCTTAATAAACTGAGTAATATTTATTAAGAATTATGTGTACATACATCCTACATTTTTTCACCCTAGGAAATGCTAATAACACATCTAACGGCCAGTTATTTAACGGGATAATGAAACCAGTCTTTTTTTATTATCGTCTGCTCTACCATATTTCTGAATAGGGCTCCGGCGTTAGATAGAATATGGCATAAGGGAACAATATAAAAACGCCAATCGTGGCAGTGTCCATTCCAAGTCATCCAGGTAATAAGTACAGCTCTTCAAAATAGGTGCACGATAAATGTGCACAAAAGATCTGTATGATCATTGAAGAGATTTTTTAGAGGATTACATGTTCTAAATTAAAGTTAGAGGTATCGATTTTAATATTATAATATATTTTTTCTACTGTTAACTTAATGATGCCTTACGTATCCGCGTATTATTCTATTCTGAAATGGATTAGTCCTCTTTTTCTCTGCTTTGAGTTTATTGTATCTCAGACATTATTTTCTTATCTGTCTCAATTCCTTCCTATTTCTGCGATTTTCTTTCAATTGCTTTATTTTCAAGATTTTTATGTAATTTTCCATGTCATCCTTGGCTTCTCTGTTGAATTGGGTTCTATCTCGTAATTCTTTTTATCATCTCGTTTATCGGTCTTCTATAATGGGTCCTATATAGTGATGGGCGCGCTAATAACCGGCAGAATAGCGCAAAAGATGGAAAACATAATACATTGCGAAGTAAAGGGAGATGAAACTAGTAGAGGTAGAAATTATCTGTATAAACGTATAAATTAACATTACATTACATAATTTCCCACCTTTAGACGTTTGTGACGGGAGTATTTGATAAAATTCTCCTCTCACAGTGACAGTTTTCGTATTCCTTCGATACGTCTAAAGATGGGAAACTATGTAATGTAATGTTAATTTATACGTTTATATCGATTATTTCCAACTCTACTAGTTTCATCTCTCTTTGCTTCGCAATGTATTATGTTTTCTATCTTTTGCGTTATTTTGCAGGTTATTAGCACACTCATCACTGTATATGCCAACCGTTGTGATTTAGTTACTCCCAATATTATGACCCTTTTTCTATATCTTAGTTTCTGTTTAATCTTCTTTCGTAATATAAGGTGTAAATATGTAAAGTCCTAGGATTGTTCCTGTAAGTCTTCTTAATTTTTATTCTTTTTTCGTTAACCGCTATTGTTTCCATCGCCTTATAACCGACCAGACTATGTGTCTTATTATTGCTAGCTGGAAATCTGAGATTTCTTTCCACGTGCCACTGATCATCTGAACTTTGTTTCAAGTTATTGCAATACATTTTTGGTATAATACCTCTTATAAATCAGTTGAAATAGATATATGATTTGAATAACTTAAATTCTTACTTGACAAATCTAATAATCTTTCAACACATTCTTTGCAATAATCTTTTTCAATAACTTTCTCAACGTTTTTTATGTTTTATGGTTTTATTGCAATATGAGCTTTTTTGTATGCTGACTTACCGAAAAATTTGGTGAAGTCGCTTAACCAGCGCATCCACCAAAATATGAAGGCCAAGTAAGAATCTAAAATGTCTTATCATTCATGCGAGAAGATTTAGATAAGGCTGCACCTTCATTGGATCCGTTTTTCTCCGATCAGATCAGATCCGATATACACCGATTTTCCGGCGAGGGTGCCTACATTGGTTCCATTAACTTCCGACCACCGACCACCGACAATGAGTTCTAATGAAGATGTGTTAATGTGTTGGTTGTTGTTGGAAAACAAAGTTTTTAAAAGACGTAGAAAGAAATCGTAGATGGATGCATAAATTTAATAAAGACAGATCTTCAGGAGAATTTAATTTAAAACAAAGATCTACGTAACTATCCTGATAAATTTAAGATCCTATTTTTCATCACAAGAATGTAAAATAATTCATGAGAAAAGAAAAATACATTGATTTATTACAAACTAGCCTTGTGTTGGCACGTATTAAAAAATATTCTCATATAAAAAGATATAGTATGTCTGTTCGCTAAACTCAGACGCAACTTTCTAGATATTTTAGTCGGTAATTTTGCCAATTTTAGTAAAATTGGCAAAAACTAATTACTAAATAGTTAATAATCACTAAATAGTTAGTAATTTTGCCAATTTTTGCAAAATTGGCAAAAAACAAAAAAATTATCGACTAAAATATCTGGCCAGTTGCGTCTGAGTTTACCGAACCGACATAACACATAATAGGTAGTATAATAATTATACTTCTTTTATCCCAAATTGAGCAGTAATAAACTTCGGTTCTCTTTGTAAGGTTTTATCCAAGATTATTTTGACAATTTTAAAGACACGTAGTACCCGTTAGAATTTTATAACTAAAGTGAAATTGACCATCCCAATAAAACTATTTACCTAGAGGGACAGAATAGGAAACAATAATTGTTTCCTATTATGTGCTAGAGGTGTTAAATTTTATACCTATAAATAAAGAGACAAAGTAAACCTTATATTCAAGACAACATTATAAAATATCTATCTTGTAGAGACACATATTACAAAATTAAACATTAAGATTTGGAAGCTATTTATTGTTGATTTATTTCATGAAATAGTTAAAACAAAAAATTAAATTACTTATATGCAAAAACCGGAAGGAAACCAAACACTTCTCGATGAAAATTGGAGAAGCTACTCCCGACGTCGTCCGATATCGGATCTGATCTGATCTGATCTGATCGGATCGGAGAAAAACGGATCCAATGTAGGTGCGGCCTAAGATGGTTCAGAAGAAAGTGTTACTGAAATCATTTACGTAATCTTTATCAAATACCATGCGGGTTAGAATCTTGGTGTAATTACATGTCGTTTTAATCCATCAATAATGATCTTCTGAAAGAAGACAAGTACATTCATAGAAGAAAAAAGCGAATTTATGAAAATAAAATACTGGAAGAACTTGAGGCGTTAAAAAAGGAAAATCAAACAATAAAATTCTATAAAACTCTGAATAATACAAGAAAGGAATTCAAACCAAGCCTAATACTATGTAAGGATGAGGAGGGGCACGTACTCAATACAAAAGAAGAAATATTGAAAAGGTGGGTGGAACACTATAAAGAACTACTTACTATCGAAGTATAAGATCCAAATCAACCACTCCCAGGAGCAAGCTACAATGCACCATTATCGCCTCCACAATTCAAGAAATTCGGGATGCAACAAAACACCTAAAAAATAATAAATCTCCAGGAAGTGATAGTATACAAGCGGAACTTTAATTAATTTAAAGCGGATTAAATATGGAGGTGCTACTCTGGCTAATCAAATATATAAAGTTATATTGAGAGCCTGGAATGAGGAACAAATTCCGGAAGAGTGGTGTATTGGAATCGTTTGCCCGCTACACAAAAAGGGTGATCAATTAAAATGTAGAAACTATAGGGGAATAACCCTCCTTAATACAGCTTACAAAATATTTTCGAGTGTCTTATGTGCACATTCAGAGGAGCTTCTTGGAGAGTATCAAAGTGGTTTTAGGCCTGGTCGATCAACAACAGACCAGATCTTTGTGCTAAGGCAAATACTGAAAAAACCATTACAATGAATTCAATATCGACACATACCATATTTTCGTAGATTTTAAATCGGCCTATGATAGTGTCCTAAGAAATAAATTATATGAAGCCATGGATGAATTCCACATCCTTGATAAACTGATAAGATTGGTTAAGGCTACAATGTGTAAAGTTGTTTGCAAAGTCGAAATACAGGGCGTAAATCACAGGCGTTTGAAACGCATGTTAGGCTGCGACAGGTAGATGCGCTGGCGTGTCTCCTCTTCAACATAGCTCTGGAAAAGGCGGTCAGAGATGCCCGAATAGACAACAGAGAAAATATTTTTAATAAATCATCACAAATTTTGACATATGCAGATGACGTGGACCTTTCTTTATGTTACATAAAGAGCATCTCATTAACCACTACCTAAAGCATAATTTACAACTTTTTATCAGAGCATGCCAATCGTCGATAAAAGTTACAATAAAAAATAAAATGTGTTTCGACAGTTTTAGCAAAAATTCAAGATGTGCCCGTTTTCCGTACCAGTGAGTGTAGTTTAGAATGCTGAATTTACATATCCTAGATATTACTTGGTGTTTTAACTTTGTTATATTTACCTGGATTTTCTGTTTGTTATTTTGTGTATTTTATTATAATAAACGAGCAAGGACATTAAACTAAACTGACTAACTCGATTTATATTTATTAAATATTAAATAGAGCAAAAAACGGTGCTCCTTCTTTTGGTCTGTAGTTAACCCAGATAACTCAACCTTCGAAAAATGACCGTATTATACTATCCCTTATGTAACTTTTTTTCTTACTCTCTACCATTCGCCTTAGGGCAGCCAATTCTCGCTTGAAAACCTCGGGAGTCTCATTTAATTCTTCTTCCGCTCTTTGTTTCCATTCACCGGCCAAGGGCTTTATACCACTCGAATGCTCACTGCAGACGGAGTTCTCCAAAGGCATGTCTGAAAAATGCAGAAGGTCAGAATATAAGGAAAAATCGATAAAAAGCGAATATTATCACATAATTATTCAAAATAAACATCATTTGTGTATTTTAACAATTAGTCCATTATTTCACAGTTTTTGCTGTAAATTTTAAAGAACCGCTTGGATTGACATGAAATTTGGCATAGACATAGTTAACATGTCAAAGAAAAAAAGTGATATGGTGCCGATGTGTGCTTTTGCCCTGGGGGTGAGTTACACCCCATCTCGGGGTGAAAAAATATATGTTCAAGATAAGTTCCGAAATGGATAAACTGACTAATTTTAAGCAACTTTTGTTCTATAAAGTTTTTTCACCAAATCAATACTTTTCGAGTTATTTACTAGTGAATATGTTCATTTTTCAACAAAATAAGCACGTTTTAGACGGTTTTTCGCAAATAACTCAAAACGTAAGCATTTTGTCGAAAAAAATATTCTTAACAAAACTATAGCCTATCAAAAAGTGAAAAAAACGGTGTATATATTAGGTCTATATATTCGGTATATATACCTAGCAAAAGCAGAGTTATAGCTAATGAAAAATAGGTTCATATTCGAAAAATTCCAAATAGAATAATTAAATGTGAAATATCCAAATAATGAAGAATTTTTGGGGAAAACACATTACAATTTTTTAAAGTGTTTAAAAAAATCTTTATTTCTGTTTTTATAAAAAAATTTCTAGCATCAAATGAACTTAAATGAAATTAATCGTTACCGCATCACAAGTTACTTTACATATGTTGTGTTTATAAGATCTGTAAGTTTCATCGATTCAAAGTGCTTATTTTTGAAAAAAAAATTGGTTTTAAAGTAAAATTTTAAAAATTTTAATTTTGAAAAAAATGCTTTTTTTTCAGAATAACGTAAAGATTGTTAGAGATACCAAAAGTCTTAAACAATAAAAAAAAGTCGGCTTTACTTTTCTGAATATTTTGTATTTTATGTTTTTCTGTAAGACAAAAATTGGTCAAGATTCGGTGTTTCTAAATTTGCATACACTCGTGATAAGTGGCTCGTTCAAGCCCTTTTAACTACAGCTCTTTCAAAAATAAGGACTTTGAACCGATGAAGCTTACAGATCGTATGATTAATACATACGCGAGTAAAAAACTTGTGAAGTGATAACAATTAAGTTCATTTGAAATGCTAATTAGGGGGTGATTTTCCCGATTTCTTACCAAAAAAAAGGGACCAACTTTATTTTGAGCGTAACTTGTTTACTTTTGATGCTAAAAATTTTTTTAAAAAACAAAAATAAGCATTTTTTTGAACACTTTAAAAAATTTAAAATGAGCTTTCCCCAAAAAAGTGTTTCGTTTTTTGGTTATGGCACGTTAAAATATACAATTTGTAATTTGACGAATATGAACCTATTTTTCATTAGCTATAACTCTGCTTCTATTAGATACAGTGACCTAATATATACACCAAGTTTTTCACTTTTTTACGTGCTATATTTTTGATAAGAATTTTTTTCCACCAAATACTTACTTTTTGAGTTATTTGCGAAAAACCGTTTGAAAACGTAGTTATTTTATAGAAAAATTAACATATTCACTCGCAAATAACTCGAAAAGTATTAACTTGGTGAAAAAACTTTATAGAACAAAAGTTGCTTAGGATAAGGCATTTTGGCTAATTTCGAACATATATTTTTCACCCCCACAAGGGGGTGAAACTCACCCCTAGGGCAAAAGCACACATCGGCACAATATCACTTTTTTTCTTTGACTTATTAGGTATGTGTATGCCAAATTTCATGTCAATCCAAGCAGTTCTTTAAAATTTAGAGGTTTTGCAATATTTTACCTTCAAAGAACGTACTAAATTGGTAGGTATGTATATGTAAAAAATATATGAATACATATAGGGTGTCCCAAAAGTAGTGGAACGGTCGAATATTTCGCGAATTAAACATCGGATCGAAAAACTGAAAAATACGTGTTTAATCATTTTCAAAAATCTATCCAATGACACCAAACACCAACCCCCACTACACCCCCTGGAGGTGGGGTGGGGGGTAACTTTAAAATCTCAAATGGAAACCTCTAGTTTTTCTTACAGATTTGGATTCGTTACGTAAAAGTAGGCAACTTTTATCCAAGACATTTTTTCGAACTGTGGATAGATGGCGCTACAATTGGAGAAAACGATTTATCCTGATACCATAGGTAAATTATAGAAACGGTCTAATATCTCGAGAAATACACTTCCAAATGAGAAACCAAAAAACAGGTTTTTAATGTTTTTCGAAAACCTATCGACAAACACCAAACATGACCCTCTAACCCACCCCGTGGAGATGGGGTGGGGGGCAAATTTAAAATCTTAAATAGCAACCCCCACTTTTTATTGCAGATTCGAATTCGTCATGAAAAATTAAACAACATTTATTTGAAACATTTTTTAAAATTGCTGATAGATGGCGCTAATAAATCGTATTTTTCCAATTAAAGCGCCATCTATCAACAATTCTAAAAAATGTTTCGAATAAATGTTGCTTATATTTTCATGACGAATCCGAATCTGTAATAAAAAGTGGGGGTTGATATTTAAGATTTTAAAGTTACCCCCCACCCCACCTCCAGGGGGTGGGTTGGAGGGTCATGTTTAGTGTTATTCGATAGGTTTTCGAAAAGTATTACAAACCTTTTTTTTGGTTTCTCATTTGGAAGTGTATTTCTCGAGATATTAGACCGTTTCTATAATTTACCTATGGTATCAGGATAAATCGTTTTTCCCAATTATAGCGCCATCTATCCACAGTTCGAAAAAATGTCTTGAATAAAAGTTACTTACTTTTACGTAACGAATCCAAATCTGCAAGAAAAACTAGGAGTTTCCATTTGAGATTTTAAAGTAGTGGGGGTTGGTGTTTGGTGTCATTGGATAGATTTTTGAAAATGATTGAACATATATTTTTCAGTTTTTCGATCCGATGTTTAGTTCGCGAAATATTCGACCGTTCCACTACTTTTGGGACACTCTGTATAAACAAAACACATTTATTAATTAATTATTATCTTTAACTATTCCTGCCAATACCTACATGCAATATAGCTATAGTATATACAGGGTGTAACAAAAGAGCAGGTCGTAAATTAAATTACGAGATTGGTATGGAGTTGTTAGAACCTACGAGATTGGTACCTATGGTGTTGATACAAGCATGCTATTTAGGGTGGCAGTGAATAAAATTAAGATAGCTATGATGGTAACCAACGTTCTGAAAGGACATGGTACATGAAGAAGAAGATAAATTAAATCACATATTCACCTGTCACCAAAAGTAGTTCGATTGAACCTTACTTACCTTAGTACAAATGAACACATAAAAAAGTTACAGCCCTTTGAATTTACCAAATAAAAATCGATTTTTTTTCAATATATCGATAACTATTAGAAATTCTTTATTGAAAATTGACACGTGGAATTCTTATGGCAGGAAAATCTTAAAAAAAATTATAGGGAAAATGGTGCACTTTACAAAAATTTTATGGGAGTTTTGTTCCCTTAAACCACCCTAAAATTTTGTGTACGTTCCAATTAAATTAGTATAGCCGTACCATTGGTTGAACACAATGTTTTAAAACTTTTTTGCCTCTTAGTACTTTTTCGATAAGCCAGTTTTTATCGAGATATTTTAAATATTTGTCAAATCTACCATATTGGGACCGTGCAAGTTCGGAAAAGCGCCACCTGGTTTCATAGCTCAGCAACATTTTTCGTACTTTTAATTATATTGGCCAATTATATTAGTCCTGGTTGCTGGATAATTGTCAAGGCCATAGCCCCAAAAAATTATAAGAAAAAAAGTAAGATTTAGGTTATGTTATTAAAAGGTAAACAATTGTATGTAGTAAATAAAATTAATTATTAAAATGCAGTACTGTAAGCAAAATACAATTATTTAAATTTACTTTTATATAATAAGTCAATATCAATATTGTAGAGTAACATATACTTTTTCTTCTTCAATGACAGTAGGTATGAAATATACGTCAATTTGACAAATTCAATTGACAATATGATTTATTTAGGAAAGTTGCAAGATTTCTCCGCTATTCGCGCACGATCTTTTTTCGTATCCCCTCCAAGTACTTGCACACTGCGAATACATATTTTTATATTGATAAGTAAGATTATAGAGACCTGGTAATAATATGAAAATTTATTTACAATTTACATTTTTAGGTATATTTTAAAACATATTACAAAAGAAGCCACATCTCGATAAAAGGTAGCTTACCGAAAAAATACTAAGAGGCAAAAAAGTTTTAAAAACACTGTATTTAACTAGTGGTATCACAATAATAGTTTAATTGGAACGTATACAAACATTTGGGGGGTTTGAAGGAACAAAACCCCATACATTTTTTATGTAAACATATTAAAAAGAAGCCGCATCTCGATAAAAACGGGCTTATTCGCGGTGTGCAAGTACTTGGAAAGGGAAACGAGAAACGACCGTGCGCGAGTCGCGGAGAAATATTGCATCTATCTTAAATAATTCATATTGTCAATTGAAATTGTCAAATTGACGTATATTTCATACCTTCTGTCAGTGACGCAGAAAAATTATATATTGCTCCACAATATTGATATGTTATGCAATTATTATATAAAGGTAAATTTAATTAATTGTATTTTGCTTGCAGTACTGCATTTTAATAACTGATTTTATTTACTACATACAATTGTTTACGTTTGCTAAACATAACCTGCATCTTATTTTTTCTTCTTATTATTTTTTTGGACTATGGTCTTGACAATTATCCAGCAACCAGGACTAATATAATTGGCCAATATAATTAAAAGTGCGAATAAAAGTACAGAGCGTAGAAATAGAGGTCGCTTTGCCGAACTTGCACGGTCCCAATAGGCGTCAGTTAAAAACTTATAGGCATTAAGTTCCTGTAATTTTCCTAACTAGCCTATTTATTGGGTTGAATTTGTCTTTCGGTTTCATGCCAGCTAATATATTTTTATGTCTAAATTTGTTTTCTTTAATTTTGAACATTGTTAGGGGGGGAAATTTTCTCATTTTCCCTCCCCATAGATCCGCCACTGCAGAGGGCGTCTTATCTGTTTTATCTGGAACGTGCGTCGTCGTGAATAATGTTTGCAATGCTATATCATATAGTGATGAGCGTGTTAATAACCGGAAAAATAGAGCAAAAGATGGAAAACATATTAAATTGTGAGATAAAAAGAAATAAAACTAGTAGAGTTGTTAAATTTAGCGGTAGTAACGTATAAATTGACATTATATTGGTTGTTTCCCACCTTTGGACGTATCAGAGGAGTATGTCAACTAAAACTGTCACTGTGACAGTGGCATTTCTCAAATTCATTCGATACGTCTAAAGGTGGGAAAGAATCAATATAATGTCAATCTATAAGTTACTATCGCTAAATTTAACACCTCCACTAGGTCCATCTCTTTTTATCTCACAACTTAATATGTTTTCCATCTTTTGCGTTATTTTGCCGGTTATTAGTGCGCTCATCACTGTATACTCGATATATAAATAATCATAAACATTTAAATATTCATTTCAGTACTGTTTATTTTGCTGCATACTGGAACTAGCACGAGCCAGTGTGCATTTCCAGAATGCATGAACATCATACAAAAATTATACTACAGGGCAGCTTATGTGACAACCTGCTATGAAGCAATCACAAAGGCGATGTGGCTAAAAGAAATAAACGAAACAAACTGCAGGTGAACGATGGAGATACAGTCAGTACAGGTAGATAGGGGCTATCCACAGTAGTATTTCTCTTTCCTTGTGGAAATTTTCAAGAATGGTTTGTTGGCTAGACATTATCATCTGGGCTATGCGGATGGTCTGGTCATCTAAGATCATAGCAAATTTAGTGACACAATCAGAGAAAATTCAACAGAAATGTATGCTCCCAAAAGTATAATCCTTGTCAGAAAAAGGAATATATTAAAGCTTGGGTACTCTAAACATGGACAGTACAAACTTAATCTGGTAAATAAAGTAAGGTATCTTGGGATTATACTAGACTAGGATTACTTGGAATCAGTAGATAGAACGAATAACCTAGGTAGGCTAGAGCCTAGGGGCCTACTCATTAGTAGCCAGGCGTGCACATAGAAAAATCTAGAAGACAGTGATGAATGCGCTAATAAGTGCGCAATGATGAGTGCGGCAAAATAACGTAAACGACGGAAAATATAATACGTTGTGTAAATAAAAAGAGATGAAACTAGTAGAGGTGGGAAATGATCAATAGAAATTTAAATGATACTGATAGTTTCACACCTTCAGACGTATCGGACGAGTTCGGCAACTACCGCTGTGACAATGACAGTTTTAGTTGCCATATTGCTAAGATACGTATAAAGGTATGAAGCTATCAATATAATTTAGATTTATAGGTTTCTGTTGATAATTTTCCACCTCTACTAGGTTCATCTCTTTTTATTTCACAATGTATACTATTTTCCGTCTTTTACGTTATTTTGTCGGTTATTAGGGCACTCATCACATCTTAGATTGAATTTGTAACATGGTCGTCAAATCAACATTAACATATTTGTGAGTATTATGATGTTTGAAGGTACGACAAAAAAGTGCCATCTTCAAGTTATTATCTAAGTAAGATACAACGACTTGCTTGACTTGAAAGTACATGGCTCTGAGGGGCACACTAGTTGCAGCTATTAAGGTAGTACTGAACCTCACTTCGCATATCATTAAAAGTGGGGAGAAGAGAATGGTATAGTATAAACCAGGGGTGGCCAAACTGTGGCTCGTGAGCCACATGTGGCTCTTTTGAGGAGTATTTGTGGCTCTCAACCTGAATTACTTTTAATTTTTGTGTTTCAATATGTCTTAAATTACTGACAACAAATATAGAAGACTAAGTGTAACATCAGAACTTGGACGAGGAGACTTCTTTTAACCGTTGTTATTCAATTGGTCCCTAGAATATGTAACAAGTAAAATATCTTCTAAGCTGACAAAGTATTTTTGAATCGAGGATCAAAACTATTGTTGGCCTTTGCTGATGATCTAGGTGAGGTCGCTCATTCTACAAGAGACGTGATAGAGGTGTTTTCACCACTCGAGGAAGAAACAGGTATTCTGGGCCTTCGAAAAAATAAAGAGAAGACGGAATACATACTAGTAACCAAAAATCTAGGAGCAAGAGATAGGCAGAACATAACTATTAATGACCACAACCTCGACATAGTAGAAGAGTTTAAATATCTAGGGGAGGTAATCACAGATGACAACCACAAATAAAAAGAGGTCTCAGCAAGGATAGCTGCGTGGAATAGAGCATTATACTCCCTATCATCATTATTAAGAACTAAGCTGCTAAAAAATTAGAGTGTACATTCCAATTATTCGCCGAATTATTACATATGGAAGTGAAACATGGACTCTACATCAGCCGGCAATAAATATGCTGATGTTTTTTTAAAGGAACCTTCTCATAATGATATTTGGCCCTCAAAGAGATGCATTGACAGGAGAGTGGATAAGGCGCTGCAAAGCAGAATTGGTGACTGTGTATAGTACTGAAAACATCGCCAGACATATAAAAGCTAGCCGGATAAGATGGGCAGGTCATAGAGATCAGGGGAAGACATAGTCATAAAGAGAGTGTTTTTGATAGACCAGGCGGTAGAAGATCAGCAGGCCGCCCCAGAAAGAGATGGAAGGATGATGAAGAATCTAAAAATCCTAAATTAGTAAAGGCTGCTTGTAAAATTATTTGCATATTTGGAACAATGATATGAAGCATTTTATTTCACCTTAAATACGTGAAATCCAAGCACTGAGAAAAAAATTTAATACGTTTTTTACAGTTTTTAAATACTTGTTTAATTGTGGCTCGCGAAAAATATCAAATTTTGAAAAATGGCTCGGACTTTCGAGGAGCTTGGCCACCCCTGGTATAGACTGCGAGAAAACTGAGAAGCGTAACGATTAATTGAAGACACGGTAAAATAATAAATAAAATATTAAGGACACTGTATGGATGACGACCATATGATATTCAAAAGTATTAATAAGGTTTTTCGTTTCTGTCGTGATACATGCTTCTACGTCATATTTTTAGGCCGGATTAACCATTAGGCGGACTAGGCGGCCGCTAAGGGCCCGCATTTCATTCAAATGCAATAATTAATATTGAATTATTTAAGCAATAATTAAAAAAAATGTGAAATGTTAAATAAATCATATAGGGCTAACGGAGGCAAAGCAAAAAGGGAATGGTTAATTTATGATTTCCAATCAAACTCAGTTTTTTATCTTCTTTCAAATATGTCAGGAAAACACAACCGACTTCAAGCTAAAATTAAGCAGTTATCTCCAACGGAATATTATATTCCATGTTCTAATCATTCCCTCGATTTGGTAATCAATTTTGCTTAGAAGCTGTTAATTATTTTGGTATGGTTCAAGAACTATTTTTGTTTTTCTTTTTCAATTTCTACCCACCGATGGGTCTTATAGTCCATGTCGATTCACTCACGGTAAAATATTGCAAAACCTCCGGATCTTAAAGAACCTTTGGATTTTAAGGAAGAGCTTGGATTAACATGAAATTTCGCATAAGTACACATAGCTCACATGGCAAAGACAAAAAATGATATTGTGCCGATGTGTGCTTTGCTCTGAGGTTATTAAGTTCACCCCTTCTCGGGGATAAATTATACGGTCAAAATACGTCCGAAAGTGGATAAACTGACTAATGCTAAGCAACTTTTTTCAATAGAGTTTTTTCACTAAGTCAATACTGTTCGAGTTATTTGCGAGTGAATATGTTCATTTTTAATGTTGTTCTGAAGCTATTTCTTTGTGGCATTTTTATTATTAACTATTTAGATGGGAAATAGGCCACAATTAAATTGAAAAAATAATTTTATTAACGTTTCGACTCCCAAATCGGGTGTCGTTGTCAAAATACAAAATACTACTAAAATAAACAAAAATGTTGTTGCTAAGTAAAAAAATTCTTCTAATAATTTATTTAATCTGACTCATTTATATTGGCAATTCAGACGTATATTATACATTTTAAAGTAGAAGACTTTAAAATGATATCGCCAATATTTATGAGTTGCATTCCTGGGACGACTTTACTAAAAGATAGTTCATTCGATTACACGAAATCAATCATAACTCACGAATATACGTCACAAAAAAATCATAGCATGTGATCTGTCTTTCAAAAGACAACCAAATGCAACGACGACAGTAAAATTCTCGCGTTAGAGATTCCATAGTAAATCACGAGGGAAAACCAGGAAAAACCTCGTGATACTATCCCGACATCGTAAGTATTTGGTCTTACATTTAATTTACTTTCAAAAACTAATACCAAATTCTGACTTTAGTATGTTTAAATTATAAATAATATTAATAATACATAGATATACAATAAGTAATACTAAAATATAAAATATGTACTAACTCGATATGTACATAGATATACAATAAGTAATACTAAAATATAAAATATGTACTAACTCGATATGTTTTTGACTTACTAATCGTGGTATTTTCTTTCTATTGACTTCTTCTTTCAGTATGGGTTGCCCAATTGCCGAATTCAATACTACTAAAGAACAACCCAACTTGAAAAGTCATAAACGGGTGACCTTCAAAATTTTCTAGGAAGGGAAATATCCCACTTTTGACAAGCTATACCGTCTGAGAGACGGGGTGTTAGTACTTAAGGGTTAACAAAGTAACAGAAGTAAAAAAGAAAAATGATCTTTTTTACATTGTAATTTATTTTTGTTGTCACAACTTTCCTAAACAACATAAATATCTGTAAATTTGTTTAAGTAAATGATCGCTTTAAAGGGGTTTACTTCTTATATGACCGCCTAGGGCCCCATGATTTCTTAAACCGGCACTGCATATGTTGCTCTTGATCGTATGATGGATTTATATGATTGGATTTAATGAAATTGGCAGAATTGTTTGTATTTCCTTCAGAGTTGAGACTTCTGAGCTTCACCGATGAGGCATAAGGATGCTGAAATAGCTATATGGAGATGGTGGTCCAACTCTGAATCAAATATAAACAAAACCTGCCTTGATCTTTTTTATCTTTTTCATTTTTACTCAGTTTGAGTATTTAGAAACTGTCTTTCGGTCCTTTTCCTTGACGAAGGGAAGGTAAATGCGTGGCCTAAGCGTCCTCTATTTGCTTTCTCCTACTTTCGTCGTCTCTTGTGATTATATATTGTAAAATCCGGAGATATGGGATGCAGCCAGAAAGCAGTTTATTAACGAAAAGTCTTGGATTTAAAATATTGTTTATTATATTTTTATTTCAATTATTCTAATTGTTTAAAAGGTAGTAAACTTTGCATCTGGGGCTTTTCGTTGTTTTCCTCGTAATACGAGAGATGTCGCTGAATTGCGTCTCAGAGGTGGGTTCATTGCATTGCGATGGTTTGCCTTAAATTGGCAGAATTGTTTGTATTTCCTTCAGAGTTGAGACTTCTGAGCTTCACCGTTGAGGCATAAGGATGCTGAAATAGCTATGTGGAGATGGTGGTCCAACTCTGAATCAAATATAAACAAAACCTGCCTTGATCTTTTTTATCTTTTTCATTTTTACTCAGTTTGAGTATTTAGAAACTGTCTTTCGGTCCTTTTCCTTGACGAAGGGAAGGTAAATGCATGGCCTAAGCGTCCTCTATTTGCTTTCTCCTACTTTCGTCGTCTCTTGTGATTATATATTGTAAAATCCGGAGATATGGGATGCAGTCAGAAAGCAGTTTATTAACGAAAACTCTTGGATCAAAAATATTGTTTATTATATTTTTATTTCAATTATTCTAATTGTTTAAAAGGTAGTAAACTTTGCATCTGGGGCTTTTCGTTGTTTTCCTCGTAATACGAGATATGTCGCTGAATTGCGTCTCAGAGGTGGGTTCATTGCATTGCGATGGTTTGCCTTCAATTGGCAGAATTGTTTGTATTTCCTTCAGAGTTGAGACTTCTGAGCTTCACCGATGAGGCATAAGGATGCTGAAATAGCTATATGGAGATGGTGGTCCAACTCTGAATCAAATATAAACAAAACCTGCCTTGATCTTTTTTATCTTTTATATGATTTAATTTAAACTTTATTTTTTTTATGGATGTCTTTGGATCCAAATACCTGCGATAGAGAGAAGTGTGCTTTGTTAGCAAGCATTATTATTTTTCTTCTCCTCCTCGCTGCCGTCCTCAGTTATATATACGCCCAGGTATGTGAGCTGTTTTACAATTTCATAATTTGCGTCATCTATTGTCAAATTTTGGAAGTTTCATTGTTTACTTGCTTGTATTAGAGCTTTAGTTTTATCTATGTAATAGCTAGCCCTATCCCTTTCACATTTTCTTGAAGCTCCACATAAAGTTATATGATGTCCCTTACGGTTCAACCCATCAAGTTTAAGTGACACTCGATGTTCGACCTCTAAGGGACACTCAATTAAAAAGTAAAATTTATGCTTTAAGACCTTTACACCATCATGTAGGAGAACTATAATATGATACTTTATGTGAAATATTTAGAGAACCAAGTTTTGATGCAAAATATGGCAAGCTTTAATAAAAAAAAGTAGATTTCAAATTTATCTGCTCTATAATTATACAGGGTATTAGTTGATAAGTGCGGCTAACTTCAGAGAGCAATTCTGCATGCAAAACTAATGCATGTTTGCTACATAAACGTATTTTTGGAAAAGCTTCGTTTTCGAGATACGGAGAGTTGAAATTTTTCATACAAACTTTCGATTTATTTATTGCTCTGAAACTGGATGATATATGCAAATGAATAAAGGAAAATATGGTACGCCACTGAAATAGTTTAAATAAAAAATTATGTTTATATGCAGTTTGTCCAACAGTTTTTTTAAGTTGTTTGGGATATTATTGTCAATACTAGGATTTTGGCATAGAGGTATAATATTTGAATGATTTTTTATCCATAGTTTAGGTATATCAGTTTTTCATTTAATTTCTTGTCAAACGCGTATTAGTTTTTCTCTATTTCCCAAAATTACAAAAAATGGACAAAATGCATTTAGAAAATCTGCTCTTCATATGTTATGTATGTAGAAATGGCATGGTTAAGTAGTACGGTTGATAGAAGTACTCACGCAGTTTTAAATGTTAATATTGATAAATAAACAAATTATGGATTTTTAAAGTAGCAAAAGCTATCTCAGCAAAAAATTGTCCTAGAAAAACTTTTTCGAATGTGTAAAAAATTTTCAGAAACACGAATACCGAAACGACATTTTAAAATTTTTAATCTTCGCGACGATCTTAAAAACAAGTTATAAACAAATTATAATAATTTTCAAACGCCATTTTGGAGGTGAGTTTAATTGAAATTTTGATTTGTCGATGCATTTTAACATTTACTAAACAATTTAAATATTCATATTATAAAATATTAAATATTTTCCACCAAATTTTTTTGCTTTATATTGGTACCTACTCGTAACAACGCAATTTTTCCTGCAGAAGAAAATATTTATAATGCTTTGCCTATAATGCAAGTAAAAATTTTTTTCTAACTTGTTTTTTCAAGATTTATTTATAATTATTTAAATAAGTTAAGGGTCAACTTTAACAAGTACTACATGAAAGCTTTTCCCTTCACCTTTGCAGAAAAAAAATCGTAGAAACCATCATAAAAACATGAATTAACATTTTTTAAACAGTGATTTCGTTATATAAATCATATACCTATATTTTCTTAAAAATATCTTTTGTTTTCACCTATACTTTGAATAAAAAATTTGTTCCAACCTGTACCGAATTACATTTTGATGTACGTATCAATTGCAATATGCAATTTTATTTGATCAGACTATTTTGTCAATTTTTAAACTGTTATAATCACTCATATTGCAATGTATACCCTTGTAAAGACATTACGTAGTTACCTCGTAGATTACATTATAAAATTTCTTCATTTACAAAATAACCCAAATATTATTCATACAAAATTTCCCAGTAACATGTGACATGTGATGAAATGTCTTATTCTACTACATTATTTTTCTGACAGGTCTGTTGACCTTCTACCTGTATATAAATTGAAAAATGTATGTACTCACCAACTAAACATAAAATCAACAAATAATGGAGTCAAACAAAATCCAATTGGGAAAATTTTCGTCGAAGTAAACAACATAAATTGAAGGTTAAAGAAATATCGACTGGGTCTCGGTGAGCTTGCGCCCTTTCGGCACCTTTTGGAAACTCGAATTAAAATCGTGTGCTAATATTATGCTCATACTTACACACACAACAAATCCCGTATATGGAATCATCTTATATATAAATAGAAATCTGAAACTTTAAATCAAAACAAGACAGAATTCAAAACTCTTGACATACATAATAAATACATGTCTTAATTTAGACATTTTTCCGGATATAATAAAAATTGGAACTATTAATCGCTATTCAAATCTGCCGACGAAATATAATTATCAAAATTAGAGGCCTAGCACCTCTAATCTCAAACATAGGCAAAATATTAGAAAAAAAAATTAAAATAAGACTTACAATTTTTTTTAATTCAATATACTACACTCTGGGCCAAAATTAACCGCCCACCTTAAAAATGGGTAATTTTTTATGTCTCGAATTTCCTAAACCTCTTGTCCGATTTAAGTGATTTTTTAATATGTTATTATAGCCTTATTCTTTAACAATATTGCTGTAATAATATTGTTGCTAAACAGGCAAATTTTCATTGTATACCGCGTGTACGAATCAAACTGTGTTTTTTCTCAAAGTTCGCATCACCCTGTGGAATATTCTACCATTTGTAGAATATTGAAATTAAAACCCAACTATAGCCTCATGTCTTCTCAACATTCCTTTTTTTGATTCATCCACTTATGTTGGACCATAAACAAGTTAGGTACTTTAACAACTAACCATGTTTTTCATCAATACAGTTTTTAAAAAAGTATGGCAAACATGAAAAAATCATGACAGTTTTCTTTATAAACATATGTCCGCAAATGCTTCGTTTCCGAGATAGGGAATGTTGAAATGGTGAATATTGAATTCTTAATTGTATGTCAAAGAATGTGCAATAACTACGTCTTAAAACCCACTAAATTTGATTTGCATATCTCAACCGGATTTAAAACAATAAATAAATCGTCAGTTTGTAAGAAAAATTTCAATACCCCCTATCTCGGAAAAGCAGCATTTGTGGACATACGTTTATAAATGAAACTGTCATTATTTTTTATGCAAAATTACCCCTTAAAGTTTGCCATACCTTTTTAAAGACACCCTGTATTGATGAAAAACATGGCTAGTTGTTAAAGTATCTAACTTTTTGATGGTCCAACATAAGCGGATGAATCAAAAAACGGAATGTTAAGAAAACATGAGGCTATAGTTGGGTTTTAATTTCGGTATTCTAAAAATGCTAGAATATTCCACAGAGTGATGCGAACTTTGAGAAAAAAACACAGTTTGTTTCATATACGCGGTATACAATGAAAATTTACCTGTTTAGCAACAATATTATTACATCAATATTGTTAAAGACATATTAAAAAATCAAGGCTGTAACATATTAAAAAATCACTTAAATCGGACAACAGGTTTGGGAAATTCGAGACATCAAAAATGACCCATTTTTAAGGTGGGCGGTTAATTTTAGACCAGAGTGTATGTGAATGTGTCAGTATGGGTTTCAAGAGGAAAAATCCACTGAAGATGCAATCTGTGCTCTAGCAGTTACCATCTACAAAGCTCTTGATGATGCAAGACCAGCAAGACCAGCTCTATATTTGTAGATTTATCAAAGGCATTTAACACTGTTTCACATAAAATATTGCTAAATAAACTTATAAAATATGGTATACAAGGGCTTACATAATAATATCCTAGAAAGTTATATTCAAAATAGGCAACATGGTTCTATAGAAATTAGTAAGAGAAGAAAACTATCCTACGGGGATACTTTTTCGCAGGAAACAGTCTTGGGACCAATTCTCTTCAATATCTACATCAATGACCTATTCAGACTGAATATCAGGGCCGTGTCGTGCTATGATGCGGTGAGGCAGTCGCATCAGGCGGCATCACAAGAGGGGCGGCATAAACAGTAAAATCAAAATACAAATTGAACCATTCAATAATTAAAAAAATATGTAGGACCAAGTGTTAGCCGAAAGTATAAATATTTTATACAACCCTTATCTTTTTCTATAAATTCTTTGTTATTCCGACATTGAGGTATACGATTTAAGGATTTATATTTTAACAACAATGTCTAAGCGAAAAAATAAAAAGTTACAGACAATCTAGCTATGAACAAATGAAAATTACTGCAAATGAAATTGCAGAAAATTTTGATATAAGTTCAGAATTTCCAGCTGAAAATGAAATTCGAGCCAATGGGAACACGCAAATAGAATTCTATTTTGCTGACGTCACAAAACGAATTTCACAATGCGAGAATCGACGGTTGCTAGGCAACGTGACGTCACTAATATAGAATTCTATTTTGCGTGCTCCCACTGCAGAAGAAAAAAACATCGATTTGATTAAGAAAAGTCTGTGGATGAGCTTTTAACAAGGAAGATCAATTTAAAATAATATTATTCATCTACATTTTAGACATTGTTATTATTGCTTTGATTGATCGATCTTCGCTTTTAGAAACTCTAAAAATTTTAAATTTTTATAATATGACATAATAGTTTAATTAATTTTAAATTGAGGGAAATAGATGATAAGACACTAGAAAAATATTGTATGAATCTTCATTCAATACTACTTTCAATAGAAAAAGTGAAAAAGAAAAAGAAGTCGTTATAGGCAAATCCGCAAATGATCTTCTAGAAGAATTTTATGATATGAACCTCTGCAATTTTTCCATAGATTTTTTTTAAATTTAGGAGAAAATAAAACGCTTCCATTCAGCCCCGTATAATAATGCCATCTAAGCAATTTTTTTTGTTACCGTAGTAATAACAAACGATATCAATACATGTAGGTACCTACAAACTGATTTAAGAATCTTGAAAATCGAAGTACAAATAATAAATTTATAACTTGTGAAACTTAATCAAAAATTTTTAGTGGCGAAATTTTGTGCCGCTGAGTGTATTTATGCCAAGATAACCCTATTTCTTTATATCCAAATGTAGTTGTATCAATACGAATTTTATTAATGCTCTCTGTCACGGTAGCTAGTGGGGAAAGTAGTATTTAAAAATTAAAAATTATTAAAAACTACTTACGAAGCTACATAAGACAAACAAAGCTAAAAAATTTAGCACTCATTTCAATAGAGTCCCCACTAGCTGCTACTTTAGACTACACCAATCTGATTGACGAGTTTACCAAAATTAAAGTCAGAAGGGTAAAATTGTAATTTTTGTAATGTTAGGTAATACAAATTTCATTTAATTTAAAGTATGTTTTGTTTTTAAAATAAAAGGTTTCGTTCATTTTGTGTAGTTTCATTTAGTAAAAATAAAAGTTGTTTCAATAATATTTAAGGGGCGGCATTTCGAAGACTTGCATCATATTGAAAAGATGTACCACACGGCTCTGCTGAATATCACAGGTAAGATAATAAGTTTTGCAGATGACACAGCTGTTTTTTATTACGCAAAGACGTGGAGCAATAAACAAAAAGCCGACAGAGATTTTGCTACAATTCAGAAATGGTTTCAATTTAATAAGCTCGAAACTGTAGATAAAACAAAATGTATGATATTTAAATCGTATGTAAATAACCTCAAAAATATTAACTCATTCAAAATCGATGAAAAAATGAAATTCCAGATACATACGAAATTAAATAACTAGGTAAAGTAATTGATAAACATTTACGATCGAATACTCAAGCAAATAATATAGTAATTAAATAGTGTAGGAAACAGAGGTTAAACCTCGCAAAATGGACACAAGTCCGGTTTTTTTTGATATATCAAGGAGTGTTAATTATGAGACTAACTTTTTCTTAAAAAAGTTCGCCCCGGATCCCCCTTTTCATCCCTTTAAAAGGAGTAATTTGTGGTTTTTGCGAAACGTAGCCCTTCCTGTACGTTTTGCAAAAAATTTACTTAATAGTAAAATGAAGAGGACTATATTTCCTACTATTTATTTCCCAACAGTATATGTCTATCACCCATCGTTTAGAGGGGGTGGCGCCCCAAAATTGACAAATTTTTAAAAAAGGTGTTTAAAAAAAATATTTTTCCCTAACTGTAATGAAAATTAAGAAGAAACCCTGCGGCAATTAATCACAAATAAGTGGGTGATTTTTTAGTATAGGTTTCATTTAAGGGCAATTGCAAATTTTTAAATTTCAGGGTGTTACATTTAAAAAAAAAACCTTTTTTATACCATCTGAACCGCCTATGCTAGAGTAAAAAAACTTTAGGCGATTATCCATGTACTGGTGTTATTTACAAATTTGTATAATGCACCCCCATATTTTCCCCGGAACAATAAGTATCAAAATAGAGAATTTGGAAGGAAGTAATGAAGCGAGTATCTAATTGACGTAACTCTTTTTGGGTTCAATTTAGCGTTTCGTGGACATGTTGGTAGTTTAGATGAAAGTGAATGCCAAAAAGGTAATTTTTTGTCGGTGGTTCTTTTACTAGCTAGATATGATCCTGTTTTAGCTAAATTAATTGATAAAAACAATAACTAAAATCCAATTACTTGAGCCCCCAAATAAAAACGAAGTTATAAATTTGTTGGCTCAAAAAACTGAAAACAAATTGATTAATTTAATTTAAAAAAGTTGTTTTTATTAAATAATTCTTGATACTACTCAAGATATCTCAGAACCCGATCAGCTTAGTTTTATTTTCCGGTATGTAAAAATTACTTGCGATGAAAATAATTTTTCCACCTACCTCTACCGAAAGTATACTTTTCCGGACCTGATTGTAGGGAGCAAAGTTGTACTTTTCCTCCCTAGGGAGGAAAATATTTTTCCTCCCTAGGGAGGAAAAGTAAAAGTGACGTCATGGTATTTCATTCATGAAATATAACTTATTGACGCCCTGTAAAATATCTATTTTCTATTACGAAGTATTTATACATTTTAACGTTTATTTATAAAACATCCTGTTTTTTGCAGAATGGTAAAAAACAGTAAATTGTTATTTTGATTTAACAATGTTTACATTATTAATTTGACTTATATTTGACAGTTGACAGTTATATTGTACCTACTTGTTGTTTTAGTTCTAATAGATTTTGTTGGTTAGTTACATAAATAAATTAAGTAAAAGTGAAAAAATGACTTGTTATTTGAGGAAGGTGGAAAACCCATATGTATAACATGGGAGTAAAGTGCCTTTTCCTCCCTTGAATGATTACTGCCCTCCGCTACGCGTCGGGCAGTAAACTTCATTCTCGGGAGGAAAAGTTACACTTTCCTCCCTTGTTATACAAATAGCTATTTCCACCTACCTCTATCGAAAGTATACTTTTCCGGACCTGATTCTAGGGAGGAAAAGTAAAAGTGACCGACAAAGTGACAGTAAACTTCATTCTCGGGAGGAAAAGTAGCACTTTCCTCCCTTGTTATACAATTAGCTATTTCCACCTACCTCTACCGAAAGTATACTTTTCCGGACCTGATTGTAGGGAACAAAGTTGTACTTTTCCTCCCTAGGGAGGAAAATATTTTTCCTCCCTAGGGAGAAAAAGTAAAAGTGACGTCATGGTATTTCATTCATGAAATATAACTTATTGACGCCCTGTATAATATCTATTTTCTATTACGCAAGTATCTATACATTTTAACGTTTATTTAAAAACACTCTGTATTTTGCAGAATGGTACAAAATAGTAAATTGTTATTCTGATTTAACAATGTTTACATTAATAATTTGACTTATATTTGACAGTTGACAGTTATATTGTACCTACTTGTTAGTTTTAGTTCTAATAAATTTTGTTGGTTAGTTACATAAATAAATTAAGAAAAATGAAAAAATGACTTGTTATTTGAGGAAGGTGGAAAAACCATATGTATAACATGGGAGTAAAGTGCGTTTTCCTCCCTTGAATGATTACTGCCCTCCGCTACGTGTCAGGCAGTAAACTTCATTCTCGGGAGGAAAAGTAGCACTTTCCTCCCTTGTTATACAAATAGCTATACCTTCCAAAGCAGAAGTGATTGAAAGATTTTTGGGATTTACTCGCATATTAGACCAAAGTGAAGAAGGTCTTGTAAATGAAATTTTAAAATTAATACAATCAAAGCACCTTTCCGTACACAACTGAAGAGGAAAGGGGTATGATGGGGCAAGCGTTATGAGTGTTGTATATTCAGGCGTACAAAGGCACGTTCATTGCGCATCCCATAATCTGAGCCTAGTGTTGAATGCTGACATTGCTGGTCTACAGGAGTTGGTTTTTTTAGGATATGATTAAAAGATTATGTTTTTTTAGTGCAAGTTTGATTCGAAAATGAACTGTCCGAAATCTTCACAGTTGAAAAAGGAGTCAGACAGGGTTGCATACTGTCACCAGCATTATTTAACATATACTCTGAAAACATCTTTAGAGAGGCCTTGGATGAATCATAAGATGGTATTGCAGTAAATGGACAAATTATAAATAATATTAGATATGCAGACGATACAGTATTGCTGGCAGATAGTGCGCAGGGGCTCCAAAGGATCATGGATAATGTTGTAGAAGCATGTAACAAATACGGCCTAAAACTAAACTGTAAGAAGACAAAAATAATGATCATTAGTAAAAACACCAACATAAACGCCCAAATTACAGTAAACAATACACCCTTAGAGAGAGTACAGAAAATATGTTATCTGGGCTGCAACATTAAGGATACTTGGGATCATAGCTAGGAAATAAAAACTCGTATTGAAAAAGCCAGCAGCTCTTAACAGTCTTAGAAAAATTATGTGCAAGTTGTCTTTAAGTATCAATATACGCATAAGAATTCTTAGGAGTTGAAAGCTGGAGCCTGACATAAGATGCCATAAAACGGTTAGAGGCGTTTGAAATGTGGTGCTACCGACGTATGTTGAGGGTCTCATATAACCACCACACAACTAATATAACTATTCTCCAGAGGCTAAGAAAAGACAAAGAAATAATTAACACTGTAAAGAACAGAAAATTGGCTTACTTCGGCCATATTATGCGTAATGAAAAATACCGACTGCTACAGTTGATTCTACAAGGCAAGATTGAGGGCAGGAGAGGCCCTGGACGTAGACGTATATCCTGGCTGGCCAATCTTAGGAAATGGACTGGTCTAACGTCAACTGACCTATTTCGAGCTGCCGTAAATAGAATAAGATGGGTCAATGTGGTCGCCAACATCTCCAGAAGATAGGCACTTTTAGAAGGAGAAGAAGTGCAAGTATTAAAAAATGGGATGTACCATGTACTCTTATGACTTTGGATTCATCGCGTTTGTCAAGACCTAAAGGGTTATGTGAAACCCGGTGGTCATCCAGGCATGATGCTGATATCGCTTTGCGTCGAGTTTTCCGAAAAGTAATGAAATCTTTAACGAAAATTTCATGATTCGAAAAATGAGAAATTCGTTTTTCGAAACTTTAGCAGAAGCAGTAGGAATAGCAGAATAGTGAGGTATTACACCGAAATTTAAAAATAAACGGATAAAACGTATAAAAAATGTTACGATTAGTTCGGCTGCGACGAAAAATAACTTGTAGCAAAAAAGTTTTGAAGTTAATGTTTTCAATGTAAATTTAGATATAATATTGAAACAATTTACTAATAGGTTTGTCGGATTAAGAGACATGTATAATAGGCTTTCATATCTATTACCAAAAAATCTATTAACACTAACTGAAGACTTATTAAAGAAAGGCCAAATATTGTCATTTACACATATTTTAGTAATTATACTGTTATTAGTTGTCGTTGGATTACAAGTTGGATTAAAAATAAACCACACAAAAACACTGATCATGACAAACCTGGTGTTAAGCGAAAAGATTTCAGTAAATGGCATGCATATTAAAGAAACCACCTCGTATAAGTACTTATGTGTCTCAAAAGAAAAGTCTTTAATCAGTGCGTGTTGCTAGTATTTACAATATATGGGGCAGAAACTTTAACAGTAACCAAGAAAATAAGAAATAAAATTTGAGTTACACTGAGACCAATGGAATGCTCGATGTTAGGCATTTCTCGTAGGGATAGGATTATGAACAAGGAAATAAGATGGAGAACAGGAGTGACAGATGCCATAGAAAGAATTATGACCCGTAAGTGGAACTGGGCGGGGCACATAGCTAGAATGTCGGATAACAGATGGACACAGCGAATAACACACTGGATACCAAGACAAGAAGCATACCGTAATAGAGGTCTTATGACATAAAACGGATCGACAAAAATTGGATGCAAACAGCACAAAACAGAAAAACATGGAAAAGACTGTTGGAGACCTATATCCAGCAGTGGGTAGATCCGGGTTGAATGATGATAAATTGTCGTTATGTTTATAATACGGGAGCCCACAAGAATTGTTGCGAGGGGGCCACCAATCTTCAGCTACGCCACTGATGAAAGTGAAACGTACGTAAGGGCATTTATGGCGCTCTCTGATCAAACTGAAATATAAGGCGTCTCTTGATTTCGTTTAACAGCGAATTATTTTATATTGGTTTTACTCCTAACTGAATATCGGAACCAAGTTTATCTGAATATCGTTGGAATTTGGCGATACCTACTGAATAGACAAGTAGGGAGGTGCAACTTCTAGACCAAAACAATCCAATATGCGGATGACTTCCTCATATATACAGAAAGGACAAAATATGAACCCTCCCTTACAATCTTAAGAAAATTACATGAACATTTCTCAAAATGGTTTTGTGAAAATGGTTTTAATTTATCCACTAGTAAATCTAATGTGTGTATTTTTTCACAACATAATATTCCTAACACAAATACTATTTTATTAAATGGCCAAACTTTAAATTTCTGCAAGTCAATAAAGTATCTAGGCATGTTTCTAGATCAAAAGCTAACTTGGAAATTACACATCGAGTATATGCTTGACAAAAGCAATAAAGGTCTAAACTTTTTAAAATCCATTTCTAAAACTTGGTGGGGAGCTGATGTAGAAACAGCTTTACTATTTTACAAATCTTACATCAGATTTATTCTGGACTATGGATGTATACTTTATGGATCAGCAAGTAAACAAATTTTAAATAAAATTGATGTATTTCAACGTACTGTTCTACGTATCTGTATGGGAGCAATGAAGTCTACTCCAATAGCATTATTGCATGTTGAAGCTTTAGAACCTCACCCTAAAAATTTGTTGTGAAAATTGCATGTATCAATAATTCCTTATATTCTAGCATAAGCTCACTAAACACAGATGATCTAACAAACAGTTACTGGACTCATAAAAATACACCAACCCTGTGTACAGCCTTTAGAACCATGTGCAACAATAAGTATATCAACAATATCAACAACCTTGATACTAACCACTATTTCGCATTTTTTTATGAACCTGATATACATATACCTACATATTATAATAGTTCATTATTAGATTCATGCATCTTGAATTCCTGTATAGACAAATGGCCCAAAGCAATTGTAATCTATACAGATGCATCCAAAACGTCGGAAGGGACCGGATGTGCTTTCTACATTCCATCTAAGTCAACAGAAAAAATGTTCAAATTAGCTTCTAATTGCTCAATTTTTAGTGCAGAAGCGATTGCAATTCTTGAATCCTTGATATATTTCGATAGTTTAAACAATAATTCAGTGTTAATAATATCCGATTCATTGTCAGTTTTATTATCTCTCAAAAGTTCAAAATTACCCAATTATAATTCTAATCCTTTCATTTACCAAATTAAGAACATGCTTGTCAAGCTTAAAAATAAAAATAAAACTACTAATTTTATTTGGGTAAAAGCTCATGTTGGTATAAAATATAATGAGCATGTTGATTCTTTAGCTAAAGCTATATAACCTCTTCAGCTGAAATTGTACCAGAGGAGAGAATTTGTATTCCTGACACTTTTTGTATGTCTAAAAGAAATCAAATAGATCTTTGGAAAACTTATTGGCAAACTTTTTTAACCACTCAACAACACAATATATTTATATACAACCACAAATTCCAAATTCGAGATGGTTTAAGAAATTTAGTAACATCCGTAAATATATAACAACCTTAATAAGATTGAGATTTGGTCATGCTTGTTATCCTACTCATCTTGCTAAAATCAAAATTTACAATTCAGACTTATGTGAAACATGTCAAGAAGAAGGAGATCTTAATCATATCTTTTTTAACTGTTCCAAATATATTCAGCATACAGGAACTCTTTTAAGCAGCTTGCAAACGCTGCAAATATTTCCTCCGTACCAAATAAATAACCTATTGGCTACTAATGACCTAATGATTGTCTAATCAAATTTATACATAGTACAAATGTATGTCTGTAATCAATTTTAGCCAATCTCGTTAACCTTTTTTTTACCCAATTGTTTATTTTCCCTCCTTTTCCCTATTTATAGTAATGTCTTTTAGGAATTTTTAAGAGGTTTTTTTTTCTTTTGACTATTTTGATCTATTTGCAATAGTAGGTATAGATAGACACTTTTTTATTTGGTATTAAGTAAATTAGAATAATATGTTTTTCTTTTTAATAATTTGTATTAGGTTTAATAGTTTTTTTGTATTAGTATTAATTATTATCAAGTTGTATCTGGCTAAATAGCTAAGTGCTAAAGTCACAAATAAAAAAAAAACTTTTAGACCTCCCCGTGTCTTCTTTCATTCGTCATTCATTTGGTTTGCAATAGAAACCACGAATAGGCGTAACCAGAAAGTTCTGTGTTAAAGATTTTGGCTGACTTTTTTTGTTTTACAATGTTCATCAAAATTAATTTATAAACCGATGATACAAATTCAGATTAAACAAGACATACCTAATTTGTTGCTCGGATAGCTTTGATGAAAATAATTGTGGATCGCTAGTTATTTTTAGTTTCTAGATTACAGAGAATTTTACAAGTTATTAACGGAACAAAGAATTGTATTCTTTGAGAAGAAAAGTATTACGTTTTAAATCGGATTAGGTAAGAGAACACAAAGAATCTACTGGAAATAAAAAAACTACCTCATACATATTAAATGAACCTTTTATTATCATTAGAAATAGGAGAATTGGGTAGGCCTTTGAATAAAACATTTTCCTACATAACTTTACGCTTAAAAAGTGCTCATGCATAACTGAATTGTACAAAAGAAATAAAAAAGTTCTGAATAAAATTTAGTAATTGAGTTTAGTTGACGACACATAAATAATTATTTTTTTAATTTTTGGAAGTACAGTGGAACCTCGATAAGTCGGCCCCCGATAACCCGGAAGTCCGGCTAACCCGGACCGATTTTCATCGGACAAACATTTCAACAATAAAAATGTATGTACTATGTTAAAACATTTTATCTGCAGCCTCTTCTGGAATGTCTTAAAAATATTGAATTTCATTGATAAAACTTCAATCATAATACAATATTTGAGAGATAATGGGTATCTGTGTAATTTGAACTATATGATAGTAAAAATGACTCATGCACACGGCGGCGGCAGAGCGACATTCATTATCGCAAACAACAGGCACCTGTTATTCCTTTATTTATTTTCAACTGACTACATAAGCAGACCAGACGAAATTATTGACACAACCAAACTGACTGAGTTTTTTACCTAGAAATTAATAATACTCTATATTGTCTATGTTATAGTCAAAGCCCGAATTTCAGGCACTCCTAGGTTTGACTAGTCAATCCTTAGGTCTGACTGACGGTCTTAGTCAAAGCCCGAAATAAATTAAGAGTTTCGGCCTTTGACTAGTCAAACCTAGGAGAGACTAAGTTGGTCAGGCAAAGGTCGAAATTTCATTTTATGAAATCGGGGTTTGACTAGTCAAACCCCATAAAATGTCGTAATTTGTTAGATTAGCTTTAATAAAATAGGTCTGGATCCTGCGTATGAAAAAAAGTTGATTAATAGCAAGCTGGAAATTTGTTAATAGCTTAAGGGTATCTAGTCGGACAAACTTTGATATATGGGAACACTGGAACAGGGGAAGTTTTAATTGTGGAACAGGTTAAAAAATTGGAACGGTCAGACCACGAAAACGGCAGATGTATTTTGTCCGACAGAACAGACTTAAACTCTCCGAACAGAGATTAAACTCTTATTCAAAAATCAGACTGCTACTTATCACCAAATGGGCGTTTTAATGAGTGGAACATGTAGAATACGTCAAATGACAGGAATTATGACAGGTGATAAATAGCAGTCTGATTTTTGCATGAGAGTTTAATCTCTTTTCGGAGAGTTTAAGTCTGTTCTGTCGGACAAAATAAATGTGCCGTTTTCGTGGTCTGACCGTTCCAAATTTTTAACCTGTTCCACAATTAAAACTGCCCCTGTTCCAGTGTTCCCATATATCAAAGTTTATCCGACTAGACACCCTTAAGCTATTAACAAATTTTCAGCTTGCTATTAATCAACTTTTTTTTCATACGCGGGATCCAGACCTAAAACGTTATTTTTTAATTTTAATGGTTAGTATTTGTATATTGTCGCAATTAAAAATAAAAAAAGAGTGTTTATTCTCACATGTTGAGGCATCATGGCATTTAGAGTTGCACAATACGTTAGACCTTTTTGGTACACTTACATAATTTTGAAGAGCATTTCTTATTGTAGTAGCATTTTATAAATCCTTGTCCTGCAAATTTAGAATATTTTGTACTAATTTCTCTTTGAGACAGCTTAACGTATGGAACATCTTCGAAATTAAGAAAATTCTTTTTGCATATTTGATTTCTTGAAAAGTGTGTGTTAATTGTTCCCAATTTTGTACCATCTCTATATAAAACGTCAATTGTTTTATCTTGTATGATCTCCAAGATATTTCGAGCATCTCCTTTGACCCTATCAAAGCTGGGGAGAGGTATTGTTACAGTTTTTCCGATCGAAATTGAAGGAAAATTTTTTTACTCAATTCTTTGATATCATTATCCTTGGAATGAAGACCTTCAATCGCCTTTCCTTTATTTATTTTAATTTTTTCTATCTGTGCACAACGCATGCATGTACCTTTTCTGTTAAAACCTTCATAGTATGCACCAAGTGTGCTGTCAGCGCACACAACATGTACCACCTAATTATAAATTATGCACGTATGTGCGTCAGAGATTTTTTTTGGCAAATACAACAAACCACTTCTGAAGAAGTAGTCTGAATTGTTTGGCAATTTTCTTCCTCTCCTAGTGATGACGGTCCAGGGGATTCCTTAGTATTATGGTGATCCTTAGTTTTCTCCGATTGCAATATCTTCTTTCGCAGTTGACGATGACATTTCGACTCTATATGTTTATGCTAAAATAAAATTCATATATTTAGTCAAAACCAAATTACGTTTTTCAAAAAATCAAATAAGAGAATACAAAGAGAATTTTCTTAATTTCGAAGATGTTCCAGATGTTAACCTGTCTCTATAAAGAGAAATTTGTATTTTTTTTAATACAAAAGGTTCTAAATTTGGAAGAGAAGGCTTTGTAAAATGCTGCTGTAATAAGAAATGCTCTTCAAAATTATGTAAGTATAAAAGGTCTAACGTATTGTGCAACTCTTAAATGCTATAATGCCTCAACACATTTTTTTTAATTTTAATTGCGTCAATATAAAAATAATAAACATTAAAATTAAAAAATAACGTTTTATTAAACCTAATCCAACAAATTACGAAATTTTAATAGCTGATCGGGGTTTGACTAGTCAAACCCCGATTTCATAAAATTAAATTTCGACCTTTGCCTGACCAACTTAGTCTCTCCTAGGTTTGACTAGTCAAAGGGCCGAAACTGTAATTTATTTCGGGCTTTTACTAAGACCGTCAGTCAGACCTGAGGATTGACTAGTCAAACCTAGGAGTGCCAGAAATTCGGGCTTTGACTATAACATCTATACTAAACTCTATACAACCATAGGTAACTGTGCATATATATTTCATATTATTCTGCTTATAAGGGACTTTATCTATAAGTATACCGTATTTTATTAATTTTTACCATGCTCTCTGGCTAACCCGGATTTTCGATAACCCGGATCGGCCGCGGTCCCGATTAATCCGAGTTATCGAGGTTCCACTGTATTGTAATTAGATTCTTAAATATTCTTCTTTTTCTTCTGGTTCCTATCCGTTTCGGATGTTGGAAATCATATTGGCAATCATAACCTTGCTCGCTGCGGCTCTAAACAGTTCCGTTGAACTTTTCTTAAACCCTGTTCTCAAATTCCGCGGCCATGATATCGTCCTTCTACCTGGTCCCCGCTTACCTTTGACTTCACCTTGCAATATTGACTGTAGCCGGGAGTAACGTACCCCAGGCTGTGGATAAAAAAACGTGATATAATTCAGGAATTTTTGAAACCTGTGTTGTAAAGGACGATGCCAAGAGTAAAATTTTTAAAGATTTTTAATTTTGCAGCTTAGGACATTCATTTTAGAGAAAAACTTTTAAATAGAAAATTGTAGTAAGTTCAAAAACCTACAATTTGAGCTATGGCAAGTTTAATTTCGTTAATCCGTTATTGCAAAACAGCCTGCGAAAAGTCCAAAATGACCGTTTTTTGCAATTGCATTATTTATAGTAAAAATGACTTTTATTTATTTTTTAAGGCTTTAAAATGAAGATCTTTTAATACCAAACATAAAAAAACTTTGTAGAGTCCGATTGGTGAACGTGTTGCTTAGATATTATAACTTGTTTACAAAAAGCGGTCAAATGTCGAAGTCTATAACTTTTTGAAAAAAAATCGTAGAAAGTTAATCCAAGATCCACTCTCTTTCTAAAGACTTATATTTTCATATTCTGATGTAAATAAATATGTAAAACATTTTTTAACATCTTACTTCGGGTTTGAAAATAAGGGGGCAAATTTCGTTATAAACGTTTAGAACTGAAGCCGCCCCTGTACATCTTATGAGTTTCTAACTTGCAGATTATTGTTGCTGAGGACAAAATAAAGATTCGAAACAAAATAAAAATTTTTTACGACCAACTGAAGCGGAGATAATTGTTTTTGTTTTCTTAAATCGTAGTGACTTTATTTATAACAATTAAGAAATTATTTCACAGTCATTGACTAAAGAAAGACTTATATTATCTTAAAATATAGATTATTTTAAACGAAAATTACATTTTATTATTAAAAATGATTTTTAAAGTGTAGTGGAGGTTTATTTTTCTTTAGGAATGTGATTTATTGTGTCGGTTGCCCTTAGCAACGGTTAGCAACTTATAGTACATTGAATCACGGTTTTTGCTCTAAATTTTAAAGCACCGCTTGGATTGACATGAAATTTGGCAAACACATAGATAACATGTCAAATAATAAAAATGATATTGGGCCTCTGTGTGCTTTTGCACCGGAGGTGAGTTTCACCCCTTATAAGTTGTGAAAACATATTCGTTCAAGATAAGCCCGGAAATGGATAAAACGACTAATTCTAAGTAACTTTTATTCTATAGCATTTTTTCATTAAGTTAATACTTTTCGAGTTATTTGCGAGTAGATACGTTCATTTTTCAACAAATAAAACACGTTTTTAGGCGGTTTTTGGCAAATAACTCAAAAAGTAAGTATTATGCCCTCGTGACAGTCAAACTGTCACGAGGGCAATACAAATCGGTAATTTTAAAAGCTTGAGTGTAATTCGGTAAGATTATTTCATGGATAAAACTGTATTTTTAAATCATTTTAACTAATATTTTATTGATATCTTCATCTGAATATTTTTTGCTGAACCTGCTCATGGTGTTCACTTTGACAAGTTGTAAAACATTAATTGTGATTAATGTCACTGAATGTTTATTTAATTTTAAATTTGCTTAATTACCAACGAACGGCTTCTGAAGTGCTACTTGACGACGGGAAATTATCAATTGTAATTATACAAGAGCTCTAAAATTGTGAAAAAGTGACAATTTGGCAGTTTTAATTATGTCAAATTATCACGAGGGCAATACAAATCGATATTTTTTAAGAGCTCGAGTGTAATTAGGTAAAATTATTTCATGAATAAAACATTTTGAAATAATTTTAACTAATATTCTATTAGCGCAAATTACTTGACGACGGGAAATTATGAAAAAAAATATCAACATTAATATCACAAGAGAGTGAGAATAAATTGAAAATAATGCTACAATTTTTCGAAAACTTGTTGCCTAGTAATAGACACGAGAGGCCGCAGGGCTCGGGCTCGACTGATTGGTAGAGTATTAGATCTTCTCTTGGATTTAGCGCCCGACTCCACTTGCGATTTTCTAGTCGCGCGATTGTTTTGTCGCGAAGATTGAATACATTGTTTCAAATACAAGTCAATCCACGATTATTTAGTCGCAAATGGATTGACTTGTATATGTTCAATTTTCGGAAAAAACAATCGCGACTACAATTCGCAAGTGGAGTCCGGCGCTTAGCAATGATTTTAAATCGCGAATTATCTGAGTATGATAAGACAAATGGGTCGCCAAGTATTTTTTTAAACGAGCTCCAATCTAAACAACTGCCTTAGAAAGCAGTATTATAGGTCCAATTGGTAGTTCTTAAGCTTTAGTTAAAAATATTCATTATCGCTTCAATTGCAGATTGACAAAAACAATTTAGAACACCGTGTGTATTACACAGTAGGGCAGACCGGGGTTGGTTGTTACAGGGGCAGATTGTTACAGACGCTTTTATTACTTTCGAATAGTAGTTGACTCCATAACAAGTCTGAAGAATTTCGCGCATGTCTCTTACCTATAATATATCCAAACGACACAGCGCCAGTCCATCGTATAATCCCGTAGAGTGTGGTTATGTGTTTTCATGCCTCCGAATGAAATTTAATGTGCCGAAGTAAGTATTAATGTCTTTGGTAATACATAATGATATTAAATATGTGGCGATAATATAATTTTATCGTCTAGAGTACGCCAATGAATTAAGTAAAACACGTTTTTGTAGTTTCGAACGATATAAAAATCGGATCGAAAAGCCTAGTTGATTATTATTCTTGGAGCGTTGATCGAAGAATAATAGACAACGGCGAGGTACAAGAGGTGAGTTTATGTAGGTAGTATTTCCCGACCATTTTCCGCTGTCGTGTTGGCGAGCTGAGCGAATCCGACAGTTTTCTTCTTACCTATCTTTATATTAGTGGTGATCGTATATCCTTTATATGTCTTTTCAATCCGGCGAGGTGAGCGGGATCTCCTTTCTCCCCTTTCCTTATACATTGATGTCGTATTATTAAAAGCAATTCCTATTTCGCGCGATCGTCAAAATCATTCATTCATGTACAAAAATATCGTCACATCGGTTCGAACAGTAAGCTCGATGCGTAGAAATTATAAATATATTTTATTAACGAACTTAATGAGTAATTAAGGCTAATTATCTTATCTTCTGTTTATTTTGATTCCAAATAAAAATGTTTTAAAAAACGAACTCTTTTTCTTCGACTGATAGTTACCTGGAGCAACAACAACGCAACGACCTCATTACAAATATTCTTGTGACGTGTAGATGCATCAGTATATTATGTTTCTTTTTTTATTATATAGTTGCTCAATAAATATAGTTTTGTTAAAGTTATTCAGCATTTTTTACAAACCATGCTTTTGGGGTTGGTTGTAACAACCAGCCCCATAACGGAGTTGGTTTTTACGTTTGTCGTCAGCATATATTTTACACTTTTTGTCTAACTCAATAGTGTTTAAGTTTTATTTCAGTTCTTTAATAAGTAAAAGAAGTGTTAAACTTTTGGAAAGAACATTGTTGGCTTTTACTACTTTTACTTTACCTACTTCATAGGTTTTTAAATAGAATTAGACCTAATTTGGAGTCCCGATGTTTTCCAAAGACAATCATAGTATTCTACACTTTATGTAACACACGAAGCCTAAATAGGTTTTAACATTAAATTATATGTGTTTACCAGAGGCGTGCGGTCCATGGAAGCGGGGGAAGCACCGCTTCCCTATTTATTCGTCGATATAAGAAAATATATTATTAATTAATATTTAATAATACAATTTTTTCCCTAATCCAAATAATCTAGGTACATATTACCTAGCCAATAGGCATTGAAAAATATTAAAAATTAATCGCGTACGAACGAACTCAATATGCACACAATTCAACTATTTGGTCCACTCCTGTAAGAAACGCATCTCAAAATCGCCGCTTGTCATGCAGTTGTCCCTTTTAAAATTGGTCGGGGTTCAATGACCGCAGCCACTAGTCGCGCGAATTTTGGTATGCCATGGAAGCGCTCGTCGTATCGCCTTCCCGAAAGTGAGATGCTCCGACTGTTACTGCTGCTAAGGGGTGCTTAGGTATTACATACATTCGCTTAAAGAATATTTCGATTTAAATTTTTTGCAGAGATATTTCCTTTTACCAGTGGCGGCTCGTCAGAGGAGGCAAGGGAGGCTCAGCCTTCCCATAAATTTTTTACACACTCTACACTGTTTTGTTTATCATGAATCGCGAAAACAACAAGTACAACTCTCACTATTATACAACGTGTAAATTCCATATTATCACTAATTATCCATACGTACGGAGCATTAGCATTAGAACGCATGATCGCGTCTCAGTTTTATTACATATTATTGTAGGCAGGACCCTGGGTTATCCCGAGATGCATGAACGGAGCACGGAGCCGAGAAGCCCAACAGTCTCCGTTGCTAATGCTCCGTGCAGCGCATCAGGCGTTTAAGGAGACCCGGTCTCCTAACAGTGCCATCTACGGTGCCATCACACGCTGCCCGGAGATATACCAAGGGAGGCAGAATAGCTTCTCGGCTCCGTTGCGTGGTTGCGTGCGTCTCGGGACAACGAATTTTAGGGTCCTGACTAAAAATAATGAAAATCTAAAAGTGCGAATTTTGTTATGAAATTTGGTATGTGGGGTTATAATATTTGGAACAACTTTCTCAAATAACTTTTTCCGATATCTCTTACTCAAAGCAAAATATCGGTAATTTATGGTGTTTTTGAATTCGCAGTAGGCCGCGTTTAGAATTAAAAAAATTCAGTTGAGTATCTTAAAAAATTTGAAGCTTCATTATGTATGGACTGCAAAACTTCAAATCTGTATTTATTTTGTGTCATTTTAGTGAAAGTTGTGTGTTGTGGAAAATGCCTCGGAGTATATTTTTTTTTTAAATATGATTCTTCTTTAGAAAACCAAGCCCGGCGCGAGGACTCAAGGCCCGAGCTAGCAATACAGATCAATGATAGGTCACTAGTCACTACAAATAGCGGGAATAGAGTGCCTCACGCATTCACGCGTCACGGATTTAGTGTGTGAGTCCTTGTACGCAGGACGTCTCACATAATTAAGTACTTTGCTGATAGAGAGCCCCTGCGCATCAGAGTGTTATCAGGTGGAAAGTTGCTCGACCCTCGACCCTTAAGAAAATATTTTTATATCCTTATTGAATCGCTTCCCCTTTCAAAAAAGTCACCGCACGCCACTGGTGTTTACTCTTTGTCGGACATTTAAAATTGAGTCTCTCATTATCTTTTTAAGACATGAAATCTGTCCGTCAGGTATCTGTGAGAACAAAAAAATTCCCACTTTGTCATTACAATCAACTGTGGGTAATCCCACATAAACACAATATTTAATGCTGTTTGGCTAGCTAACTCAAGACGTTTCTGTCGATCTTGTAAGCTGCTGGTGTTCCATGTCGCATCCTGAAAAGGCATGACGAAGCAGCAGCAGATTCTCTGCAATTATGTCGTCATATATATAAAACTTGAAAGATGGTATAATTGATCCGACGTACACCCTTTTCAAGGTTTTAAAAAGTACAATGAACTGCGTCCTTCCTAATGCCGTGAGCAAAAAAAGAATGAAAATGTCATCTACTACGATGTCACAGAATCGTAGGATTGGGATATTGACTTATGTATTTAATTTATCTTGGGATTTGAGATAATGTTGGTACGATGCTCTTATTAAACTTTATCTCTGTCGATTGGTGTTTTTTGTCGAAGGCAAGCGCTTTGTTTCTGCGATATCAGGGTTTTCTGAGTAGCCAACATACTTCTCAAGAATATTGTTCAAACACGAATTCCGATCCCAAACTACTTTATTTAGCAGAAAACCACCATGGATAACAAAATGACTTTTGTGACTATTATTAGAGGATCGTTCTACTGGTGTAATCCACATTCATTGTCCACATCGTTTGTGGCTTTTGCTCGATCAAGCAAAGTTTTCATTTCTTTTGCCCTCACAGTTCGTATCCTAATGTGCCCTAGAGGTTTCTTACGCATCAAACACTTGTACATCATGATGTACACTTAAAGAAAGTCAAAATTGTTATCCAAGAATTAAAAATTTTACCCAGAAAACTCTTCATTGTACCTATAAAACTCAAAATACTTTTGAAAGTTCAATACGTCTGCAAGTAGCACAATTGAAAGAATAAGTAGAAGGGGATGGAACAACTGAACTTCCTAGGACAAATTATAACAACTTTCTATCTGCTTAGGATTCTGGTATTCCTTCTATTAGAAGGTATTTCATAAAAAGAATTATGACCCTTAAGTGGAACTGGGAGGGGCACATAGCTAGAATGTCGGATAATAGATCGACACAGCAAATAATACACTGGAGACCAAGACAAGAAGCATATCGAAGTAGAGGTCGTTTAGGATTGACAAATGTCAATCCTCCTCAAATGAAACCTCTTTGCGTTTTTTTTTCTGGTTAATTCCAAAGAACTAGAACTTGAGGTTAGCGCTAGAGCTTCATTTGTTTTACGTAAGGTTGCCGATGCTTCTTAACATCAGTTCTGTCAATTCTAGATCATCAGTCGAAGAGGATGATGAGGTTTTTTTGTCCTTAGAAGATGACCGATCGACGGTCGCAGGAATTTCTACTCTTTGTGCATATCCTTACTTTTACTATGGTTTGTTTTTAAACCAAGAGGAGTAAACTAAAAAGACAGATTCACACGCAAGAAAGTCACTAGAAAAATCATCAACTAGATCTTCTTTTTTGGTTGATCATATCGGCTTTCGACGGTAATCCATACATATTATATTATACTAATATGTCGCTAAAGAGTTCTAAAAACAACTGTTTTTTATATAAAAGTAATCTAAAAATTAAAGGAATAACGCAGAAAACACAAAAAATCGCCGATATAACTTAAATAACCTATGAAATGTCCGTAGTGTCAAAATTTCATAAATGTCAAAATTTTATTTAAAATTTTATTAAAAATAATTTTAGTGGAGTAAACTTGCCTGCGGTTTGACCAATTACAAACAAGCATTTAGGCGCGGTAAATTTGAATTACTCCTGGTTTTAAAACAGACCATAGACTTTAAAAGAGTTCAATAAGCTCATAAATTCTCTAACGGATTTATTGCTGTCAACTTTAGGAGTCGTATTGCTAGTTTTATCACTCGATGATTTACTAATAATTGCTTTCTGTTTTGGGAGAAAGTGATATTTTTTCATCTGGAACATTAGGTGTTGACGCTGATGAATTATATTCCTGATGTTCGGCTATCACAATAATTAGTTGTAGAAAATTAATTGATTCTGTGAGCTCTCTGGACTATGCATATTCGTTGAGACTTGGCTGTCAGCTTCAAGAATATCAGATACAAGGCAAAGAAAATGTAAATTTGTCTGGTGGGATTATGTTTTACAAAGGATGTGCCCTTGTTGAAGGCTATTTGTTGAGTTTCCGTCGTTCTCACTTAACTTGTGATCACTATTAACACTTGCATGCTTTCTATGTAATAAGTCTCTGCAGCTGTTTTCTTGTGGCATATGTAACGTTACAAACGTCACATCTTTGTTATTTTATTTTGAAATAATTATTCTACTTTATTTTCTTTAATATTTCATTAGTAATAATTATCTTCTATTCGTTTTAACTTGTTTTTTCGTTAAAAACTTGTTTGGCGCCCTCTTTTATTATCCTTTTATTATCTTTTATTTAATATATCTCTTTTCATCTAACATTTCATTCGTCATACTGAACGTGCTCCGTATATTCTTACTCTGTCAGTATCTATCTTAATACGGAACATGCCTACCTTTCTACAGTTCACGCTGTCATTTCAATTCTCAAAATGGTGGTGATAATATTATAAAAGGCAATAGATAAGGCAAATGATAATAGCTATCTATTTCCAAATCAAATCTTCTCTTGGGGTAAGAATATTCATTATTATTTTTTTCTTGTAACCACAGTTCAACATCTAGCAGCTTTTTCCTCCCATCTAAAAGCATGTGTTCTGATACTTTAGTTTTAAATATATCTTTTTAACTTACAGCTGGTTCCAAAAAAACTGATACAACTCTTAAAGCGTATTTTGTAGAAAATTGAGCAGTGTATTTTCTTCTTCTTCTTCTTCTTTTTTGGTCTCGCTGCAAGGCAATTACCAGCACGATTTATAGGCGATCTTGATGTAGTCTGGCTTTAGGCCATATCAAAATCTCTGACTATGTTCTTGTAAAAAGCTTTTGATGAAGTGTGATATAATTAATATGAGTTTAATTATATTTAATTTATTATATTTTGAAGGATAAACTTATTATTTACATACTGTCACTGTCACTGCCAAATCTTAAAATTTGTCAGATAACTTCAACCTCAAAAAATGGCTGTTTGTTTGTTTATTTTATTATTTGTCTGTCATAATAAATATAATATAATGTCAGACCAATCATACACTGCTCTAAATGATCAAATCTTACTAAGAGTCGTATCAGTTTTTTTAGGAACTAGCTGTACATATATGCTTTTAGTAATCAAATTATTTAACTATTCCGTCACTATTAATCTTATTTTATTCCTTTGCCAATGACCACGTTTACGATTATTTGGCAAAGGCTCGTTTTTGGTTTATGTTCTTGATGATTGATATGTGTTTTACTCTTCTAGTTTTTGGATATAAATCACCTTTCTCCCTTCGGGAGCCACCTGCCTTCATCACCGGTGATGCTACTCTTCAGGCAAAGACGACAGGATACATCTCAACTAGACTGCAGCGACCAACACCACCAGTAAACTAGAGCTGCACTGACCTGAGGCCGTCCATCGAACCAGATACCAAAGCCATAAGTATAATCTACAAATTGTTAGTTTTTGGCAAGAACTTGAATATATTTGTTAATGTATTTACTAAGTCATATTTTTATTATATCTTTATCGAACAATAAACATGATTAGTTACAAATACTGTTTTGTTTGCTTCCATTCCGAATTTTCATAGTTCATTTCTAAGATTAGGACAAGACGAACACACACTCTGAGAGACTGAGCAAAGCTTAGGGTGTAGCGATGGCTATCTTGGATGATCGAGGTAATATTTTCGAATATTATTTCAATTAGCTGGGGTAGTCCACCGCCTTTTTGTCGTTTCACATGTCTAACTTAAATATTGTGTTTATTTGGAATTAACCACAGTTGATTGTAATAACAATTTTTTACCTAAAAAGATTTGACGTATCGATTTCCACTCCGGAAATCGTTTCCAAAAAATGTTTTAAGCAAATTGTGTTGAAATAGTGTACAACCGTCAAGGTGTTAAAGAAGTTATGGGATAACCATACTAAAATAACACAAGAAAATATCTTCAGAACTCTGTTTCGACAATTAATTGTAAGAAAATAGATTTCAGCGAAGGTGGTATAATATAACCAAAAATACAGCTCCGCTCAAAACAGCTCAGTCCCACCAATATTAACATCGTTTAAATTAGAAAGTGTTTGTTGTAAATTCCCAATCAAAAAGCCGGATAATAACAGATAGAGCTTGGATAATTTAATCAAATGTACATAAAATAAAATTTAAAATACATATTAATATTAATAAATTACATTAACAACGTTAACATGTCTACTTATTGTCCCTTTTATCTTTCTTCTTTTTAGTTGGTTCCTGTCTTATTGATGACAATTCAGAATCAGAGAATTCCGCGTTAGATTTGCTAGAACTCATAAATTTACTCGTGCCTAACGGTGTTGAAGTTCTTTGTCTATCCCGACTAGCAGTCTTCAGAATACCAGATAAGTCAGAACTTTCTGCTAGGAAGCTTCCTAATGTGCCATCAGTTATCAAGGTACTTGAGGAAACCTTCTTCAGGTGTTTATATAGGAACTCCCGCAAGCTAATTTCACTGCCACTCACAGTTGTGTGGACGTCTTTGCGTTTTTTTCTCGTTAATTCCAAAGAACTAGAGCTTGACGTTAGCGCTAGAGCTTCTTCTGTTTTACGTAAGGTTGGTATTGCCCATTCCATGCCGATGCTTCTTAACATAAGTTCTGTCAATTCTAAATCATCAGTCGAAGAGGATGATGAGGCTTTTTTGTCCAAAGAAGATGACCGATCGTCGTAGGAATCTTTACTCTTGTGCATATCCTTACTTTTACTAGAAGAATTCAATAAGCTCATAAATTCTCCAATGGATTTATTGCTCTCATCTTTAGGAGTCGTATTGCTAGTTCTATCACTCGAGGATTTACTAATAACTACTTTCTGTTTGGGAGAAGAAGGGGATATTTTTTCATCTGGAACTCTGGCATTAGGTGAAGATGACGAATTATATTCCTGAAGTTCAGGTATCACAATCAGTTGAGGAAAATTAATTGATTCTCTGGAGCTCTCAGGACTTGGCACCTTAGTTGAGACTTGGCTGTCAGCTTCAACAATGGTACTTAGCTCATGCGGTACCAAATTAACATTCCCATTTAACTTTTTAAAGCCCTTTGAAGGTGGTGGACGTTTATGACTTGATTGGCTACTACTACTACCTCCGTGAGATTCAAATTTTGGAAGCACCGGTATATCTGACAGAATGGGAGCAGAAAATGGCTGATTCGGCTCGTTGGCGGGAATAACTTGTCGTGGGCCATCCGGTCGGTTTTGAAGCCGGCGTAATCGATCAAGAAGTTCTTGGTTTAAAGAATCTTGATGCGAAGAATCCTTACCTTCTGGAGACACTAAAAAATAAAAAAATATAGATTTTATATAGATTGCTACTTATTAGTTAAGAAAATTAGCTGTGTAAAAGATTAGAGATCAAGAGTTTATTTTTCAATTCTTAGACCTTTTCCCATTTGACTAATTCAACTTGATTGTCCACAAGGAGGTGAGATTGAGCTTATGTTTGAGGAATTTTAAGGAAGTCTATAAATAGAGTTTATATAATATTTATATATTTAGGCTCACAAATCAACCAAAAGAATACAGTAAATGCAGAAATTAACAGACGTATATATCTAGCAAATAGAACGTACAATCCGACAAGCGAGAGCTGGCGGGTGACCTTAATCGCGGATGTCACAAACACGTGGTTGCCGTATCAAAAATTTAGTTGTGATCTGAAAATTACGTTAGTATATATTATTCAATACGATGTGAACTCCCAGCCGACAGCAATAGAAATGAGCAATCCCTTCCACTTTTCAATTTGTTCCACGCGCAACCCGCCAGCACTCGCTTGTCGGATTGTACTATGGATTAAAGAAACTTTAATCGAAGAAACTTTAAAAGGACGAAAATATTGATATACAGAATAATCAAGCCCGTACTGACCCGTACTCACTTACGCCTCAGAAACTTGGACAATGACAAAAAATGATGAAGAACGTTTACGCTGTTTTGAAAGTAAAATTTTGGACATATTTAAAAAGGCGTGCATGAAAAAGGATTATGGCGTAGACGCTATAATTTTGAGCTTTACAGCCTTTATGAGCCTATAGTAGGAGAGCTAGTGAACCCTCCGAGTAACGGTCTTCCTGTAAGGCTACAAATTTGTATAGTGATAAGTCATAGCACACCAAGGCTAAAAACCATGACTTGGCAGGCGTAAGCCCTGCACGGGTATTCTTTTTCTCATCAGCATCTTTCAGTGCGTCACAGTTTTTCGATTTCTTTCTAACGCTTTCTAACATTTATTCTAGTTGTCGATAGATTGCGCTATAATCGAAAAAAAGTTATTTACGAATTATATAATATATCTACGAATATAATCTGTACAATTTATAAGACTATACAAATCAAAGAAAATACCATTCTATAAATGCAATAAACACAATTGATTTGTTTTTATGGCAAATTGCAAATAAAATGTGACAACTGTCAGATTTAACTAAAATGTCATGTTAGAATAAATGTTAAAATGTGTATTATCACGGACTTACCTTTTTTTCTATCATTTGTGACGCACTGAAAAATGGTCATGAAAAGGACCATTATCTACCAGGTGGAACGAAGGGTGCATAGTTTAGGGGGTAAAATAAACTTTCTCCTGTAAAGTTTAAATTTAAGTTAGTGTTTGAGTAACTCATTTAGAAGAAATATGTACAATGACAGGCGGTTCTGAACAGCATAAGACCTTGACAGGCGAGGGGAAAGATTGCGAGGGAGTTATTAAAAATAATGAAAATATAGGTCTTCTTCTTTCATGTGGTACCCGAAAATTCGCTGTGTCATTATCATTTTCTGAGCAATAACATTGCAAATTGGATGATATCCCTCTGAGGGATAAACAAATTGATAAAATTTAAACTAATTGACGAATCGTCTTGAAATTTTTTGTGTATTACATGGACTGTTTGATTCTACTTTTAGTTCAATATCAAAGTCTTAGCCCCGGCGCAAATTGATCCTAAGCGAGACGCTTATAAGCGAGAGACCGCAAATCGAACCCATCCTACCATCAGTGCATGCCTTCGCAGGTCTCGCTTGGGAACGTTTGTCATCGGCGTACAGTTTTCTTGGGTCGTGGGACGCGTGACTCACTGCCAGTTGTTTATTTTTACTTGTTTTTGTTTGCGAGATGGACGTATCTGAAATGCCACAAGGAAAAATTTCCTGTAGCTGGCTGTATACCATTAATTATTACAAGTAAAATTTAATAAAAAATTTTTGGCTTGGTAAAAGGTATATTAGTTTAAAAAGCCCCTATAGGGCTACAACATAGAAACAAAGTGTTTTCGCTCTGTAACAAGAGCATCATCAGTGTTACAAGAACATGGTGAGCCAACCAAAAAAGACAAAGGTCAAAGCCTTTAAAAAACAGACTAAAAGTCTTATATAGATGCCAACATGGCAAAATCCATCCAACCTTTGGATGCCGACAAGTATGGAAATACTGATTTAAAGTTGCCTACTCAATTTAGTACAAGGATCAGATACAGTATTTTGTAATGAGTATTTGTACTCAGTACCACTAAGAACCGGTATCAAAAGTAACCGTTACAGCTCCGCACTGATTTTGCCCGTCTATGTTCGTCACAGCGACAGCCAAGGGTTGGGTCGGGTTGGGTTTAATATGCGGTGCGCTAGAAAAAATCAAAATGGCCTATTTTGGACACGTAGTAAGGGGAGACCGGTTTACTATGATGGGTAAAATCGAAGGACGCAGAGGAATTGGTAGAAAGCAGGCCTCTTGGTTGAAGAATATCCGGGAGTGGACAGGAATAAAGAAAGCAGAACAACTATTTAGAATAGCTCGAGACAGAGACAGTTTCGCCTTGTTAATCGCCAACGTCAAGGAGACTTGATAGGGCACGTTAAGAAGAAGCTAAAAAATAACTGCACGGGTCACTCGTCCCGCCGCGCCGGCGCAGGTTGTGTCTCGCTTAGGTTCAATTTGCGTCGGGCCTTAAAGTCTTAAGTTCATTTTCGCAAAGTTTATAGCAAATTTTTGATTTTCGAAATTTTAGTCTTATTTTGCAATTTCTGAAGCAACAAATGATCGAACCGAAATTCACAACCTGCCATTTTAAACCTTGGCTCATCTACTAAAAGAATAACAGTATAAATAAGATATTTAATTACCCCATTTTTACCTGTAGCGATTTAAACAAAAAAAACTGCTATTTTTGACCCGTATTTGTTAATAACTAAAATTCTCGTCCGAACTGTGACGGACATTTTTGTATTTATAATATATTAGGTATATAGTACCCAAAAACCCATTTGCAACCTGGCTGGTCAAGTGTCCCGAACATGGTATAATTTTGCCTTATTTCCCTGGAGTAATATGCTAGTGAGCTAGTGCTATCGTAGAATGCTCGTATATCGTGGAAGGACAAAGATACGAATATTGAAATCCTACGCAGAGTTAATAAAAATGGACAAGTCGTTCAAACTATCCAAAAGGCGAAAACTTGAATATTTTGGGCATCTCATAAGAGAATCAAGATACAGAGTAGTAGTTACAGCTGATTATGGAAGGTAAAATTGAAGGTACGAGAGATATAGGAAGAAAACGAACCTTTTGGTTTCGAAATCTGAGAGAATGGTTTAACTTGAGCTCCATCCAAACCCTTAGATCTACCTTAAGAAGAATAAAGATAATCATTTATTTCAGACAATGGCAATATGTGTGATCGATCAAATAAAATTACGATACATGTAAATCAAAATGTAATTCCGCACAGGTTGGAATAAATTTTTTTATCAAAGTTTAGGTCAAAATAAAAGATATTTTCAAGAAAGTATATGATTCATATGAGGGACTCATTGTTTAAATAATTAAAAATAGGTGGTAATCTTTGCCCAAAATTTACTTTTTTAACTGCTGCGGGAATTCATGTTTTTATTAAGGTTTTTACAATTTTTTTCTATGAAACTGAAGAAACAATCTTTTATATAAGACTTACTAAATCCTGTACAAAGTTTGACCCTTAATTTATTTAAATAATTTTAAATCAAAATTGAATAAACAAATTTCCAAAAAAAAATTTTATTTGCAATATAAATAAGCACTATAAAACATTTTGTTTTGCAGAAAAAGTTGCCCTCCTAGGGTACCGGTATAAACTGAAAAAAAAAAATGGTTGATAAATTTTAAGTGGTTTATGAGATATTTAATTTGTTTATAAAAAATTAACATTTTTTCAATTGCAAAAACGCTGTTGTTGCCCATAGAGTACCTATATAAGTTTTTGACGCCTCAATTTTTTTGCTTTTATTATGTATATTTTCGATAAATTATGTATTGACAAATTAATATGTCAATTAAAGACCCATCCAAAATGGCTTTTGAAAATTGGTGTAATTTGTTTAAAATTTGTTTTTTTAATAACATCGCCGGAATTAAAAATTTTGGAATTATTTTTCGATATTCGTGTTCCTGGTAGTTTTTGACACATTCAAAAAAGAAAAAAAATCTAGATCTTTTTTTTTGCTTAAACTTAAAAGTTTAAAAATTCATTATTTGTTTATTTATTAATATTAAAATTTAAAAGTGCGTAAGTACATCTATTAACCCTACTACTTAACAATGCAATTTATACACATAAAAAAATTGTAGAATACTTTGAAAAATGACGATTTTTTGAAAAATTGGCGGACGAGTAGTTTGCAATATATCCGTTAATAATGGGCCAATTTCAATGTTTTTTTTTTAATTGGGGTAGCATGTAAAAATAATAACATCTGTATGATCCTTTTTGCAATAAATATTCATTAATTTGTTATAAACATTTTTTTTCACATTTTTTTTCTCCAATATTGTGATTAATAAAAGTTTTCTAAATAAAAGTTAAACAAATTTTAATTTTAAAAATTTAACAAAATAGTAAAATTTTGTTAAAGAAACATAAAAACTTTTTCTTTGTACAAATCATTGGCAAAGTTTCGCAAAGTTAATAATGTGAATACAAAAGAAAATATATAAAAAAATGGAGGACAACTTCTATATAAATATATGTATATAAGTGAATAAAAATTAACAAATATATACACAATTTTTAGTGTACTACCTGTTATAAAGATTATAAAATTAAATGTAAAATACATTATATATTTTAATATTGTACAATGAAAAAAGTCTTTAACAAATTTTAATGCTAATTCAGTATTATTTTGTTATTTTTTTTAAATCTGTTGTGTCAGTTTTTATTTATCCCATCTAGAGAAAAAAATATTTGGAAAAAAATGTTTATAACAAATTATGAATTTTTAAACTTGGAAAAGCGATCTCGGCAAAAAATGGATCTAGATTTTTTTTCTTTTGTAAGTGTGCCAAAAACTACCAAGAACACGAATATAGAAAAATAATTTCAAAATTTTTAATTCCGGCGATGTTATTCAAAAATCAAGTTTTAACCAATTTTAAAACGCCATTTTGGAGAGGTATTTAATTGAAATTTTAATTTGTCAATACATTTTTCGAAAATAAACGTAAAAACAAAAAAATGAGACCTTAAAAACTTGTATACTACCGCGTTTTTGCAATTGAAAAAATGGTAATTTTTTATAAACAAATTAAATATCTCATAAACTACTCAATATTTATCAACCAATTTTCTTTCAGTTTATACTGGTACCACAGCGCAACTTTTTCCGCAAAACAAAATGTTTTATAGTGCTTATTTATAATGCAAATAACATTTTTTTGGAAATTTGTTTTTTAGTTTTGATTTACAATTATTTAAATAAATTAAGGGTCCAATTTAATTTAGTAAGTCTTGTATAACAGGTTGTTTCTCCAGCTTTGTAGACAAAAATTGAAAAATCCTTAAAAACATGAATTACCGCAGCAGTTAAAAAAGTAAAATTTGTGCAAAAATTACCTATTTTTAATTATTTAAACAATGATCCCCTCATATGAATCATATACTTTCGTGAAAATATCTTTTATTTTGACCTAAACTTTGATAAAAAATTTATTCCAACCTGTACGGAATTACATTTTGATTTTATTTTATTTTATTGGACTATTAATATACGTACCAGAAGTTGGCGGCTTTGTTGGAATAGTTACGACCTCAATTTCTTTATCTCTGGGAGCATCTGTTGTATGTATAACGGGCCTATGTAGCTGCTGCATCTGCCTCAAAAACTCATAATCTATTTCAGTGAATTTCCTAAGTAGTTCTTCTTCATCCAAACTTGAACTGGAGCTTTTACTTGCTTTCGAATCTGCTTTATATTCAGGCAGATCCATGTAGGCTGTAGAAAAATCTTTCGAGCATTTGTCAGAACATTTGGGCACCTGCAGCATCTTTCTTTTATCTTTTTTTAGTTGCTCTATCCTGTCAGCTAACTCTTCGATTCGTTTGGTGCAAGTATCAGTGACCTCAGCATACTGCTCTAATATTTTTTGTTCCGATGTTTTACAAGGCACGTCTTCAAAAACTGCACTGTTTGGTGGTTCTTTTTGGGAACTAACACCGCTAGCGCTAGCGTTGAAGGGTACTGAACTATAATCAGGTGAATAAGCACGTCCGTCTATAACATTCTCGTCCCTTGTTTTTAGCGATTCCAGGAATAATCCCTTGGGATTATTACTTTCTATTTCTATTATACTTTGAGTTGGCGTTTCAATGTTACTGCTGCTTACACTCAAATTTTCTACACTACCTCGGTCCATACTTAGTAACTTTTTAGCATAATGGAACACTCTTGGATGTCCCAATTCTTGTGAAGAGAAAGCAGCTGACAGTTCATTTTGTTGTGGTTTTCTAAAATAATCTACGTGCCTATCGCCAGCTTTTCGTCTTTGAAAATCTGGAGGACTTAGGTAAGAAGTACTTGTGGTCGATATGGAATTTTTGCTAAGGTGATCTCTCCACGTTTTTGATTTTTCCAGCGTACTGTTGGTTTTTGCGTCAAAGGATTTAGATTTTTGTTTCTTAGGTCGATCACGAGGATCTGATATTTGAACTCCAACATCCACATAGTTTGGCGATGCAGCAGATTTCTGTCGCTCACTGGATAATTTCACTGGTTTTTCTGTTTCATTTACAATTATCTCCGGTTTATCATTAACGTGAATCACCAGTATCTGACACTTACCATCAGAAGATTCTTTGTTTTCTTTATCACAGTCACAAGGAATATGAAATTTAGTGCAAGTTGGTAAGGGTGGAATGTCATTAAGTGATGACGGTGGCGCTTGTAAAACTGGTGGTGATGGTACTGCTTTCGGAATTTCTTCATGTGTGGATGACTTTGGAGTCGTCTGAGTGCTAGCATTTTGTCGGATAATGACTTTTGTTTTAACCTTTGCTTTCTTCCTGGGAGACTTGCTTGTAGCTGAAAATCATATGAGATATTTTTTAATATATCGTAATCAATTTAATTAAGGATATTACTCAATAAGAAAGGAGTCCCTGGTGAATATGTAAAGATTGTGAGGGATATGTATGAGGGATTAACGACTAGTGTTAGGACAGGTGTGGGAGAGACTGATAAATTTCATGTGAAAGTAGGATTGCATCAAGGTTCTGTGCTTAGTCCGTATTTATTCTCATTAGTTTTGGACCAGATAACAGCGAAAATACAGGGTAACATTCCATGGTGCTTAATGTATGCTGATGATGTCGTGTTAGTAGGAAATAGTGAAAGAGACTTAGAACAAAAACTGGAACAGTGGAGACAAGCTCTGGAGGAAAAAGGTTTAAAACTTAGTAGGACAAAAACAGAGTATTTGGAATGTTCATTTAAAGATGGAGCTACTACAAATAAAATGGTATCTTTGGATGGTGAAATGATTGTAAAAAGCAATCATATTAAGTACCTAGGATCGGTATTACAGAGTAATGGAGAAATAGATGGAGATGCATGCAGTAGAATTAGGGCTGGATGGATGAAGTGGAAAGAAGCGAGTGGTGTGTTGTGTGACAGAAAAATTCCAATGAAGCTGAAGGGTAAATTCTATAAAACAGCCATAAGACTAGCTATGATGTACGGAACTGAATGTTGGGCAGTGAAAAAGAAAGAGGAACAGCGAATGCATGTGGCGGAAATGAGAATGCTTAGATGGATGAGTGGAGTGACAAAGAAGGATAAAATTAGAAATGAGTATATTAGGGTAAGTCTAGGTGTGGCACCAATTGATGCCAAAATGAGAGAGCATAGGTTAAGATGGTTTGGTCATGTTCAACGTCGAGACGTTAACCACCCAATACGAAGAATAGCTGAAGTGCAGATTCCTGGAAGGAGTAGGAGAGGAAGACCAAAGAAGACCTGGGGGGAGACGATAAGGCAGGACATGTTGGTAAAGGGGATTAACATTGATATGGCCCAAGATAGAATTGTGTGGAGAAATGCAATTAGGGAAGCCGACCCCGCATAGGGATAAGGCAAAGAGAATGATGACACGAGCGGCACATCCTCAAAAAAGCGCTTAGTTTTCGAGATACTGACCACGGAGGGGTGAATGGCTAATTTTATTCATACTTTTTATTTTCGAGGGTGCTGAAAACGAAAATGAGGTTTAGTTTGAATTTTATGTCGGGGAACATTGTCAAAATCGCAATTTTAACCTAAAAATAAAAAAAAATGAAATCACTTTTTTCTGCGTTTACCTCGCTACAACTCTGTTCCATTTTAATATTTTTTCTGAAATTTTTACAGTATATAGCTCTAACATTTATGAAGACAACGGTACCTGTTTCAAGCTTTTATTCTTATACTGATAAAGGTTATGAATTTTGACTGACAAAATTTGAAATATTAGATTTTAAATCAAATTCAACAATAAAACATGAGTACAAAAAAGTTTTCTGGAAAGTTTTGGGTCAAAATGTTTTATAGAAAACAAACGGTGCAACTTTTAACATCTACGTTATAAATCCCCAAAATAATGCTAATTTTTCGAGATACTGATCATTGGTGGTGAAGGATTAATTTTGGTCTTACTTTATGTTTTTGATGGTGCTGAAAACGAAAATCAAGTTTATTTTGAATTTTAGGTGGGAGAACATTGTCAAAATCGCAATTTTGCCCTAAAAATAAAAAAAATTAAACCACGTCTTTCTTAAAATTAAAAGTTGCACCATATTTTTTCTTTAACACATCTAGACCTAAAATAATTAAAGCACGTTTTTCTTAAAATTAAAAGTTGCACCATATTTTTTCTATAACACATATTAATTTTTTCTCTAACTCCCCATAAAACTTCTTTGAACTCTATGGTTTAACATAAACGTAATCAAATAGATAAATTTTAAATTTTGTCACTTAATTTTTGCGATTTAACTTTGCAATTCACGAATCTGCACCTTTGATTTTTTAAATTTATAACTTTTATGAAGAAAAGACTGAAAGACTACAGTTGCTTTCATAGTCTTCACAAAGGTGAGAAATATATGCTGTAGAAATTTTAGAAAAAAAATATTAAAATGGAACAGAGTTGTAGCGAGTTAAACGTAAAAATTCGTAACTTATTTTTTTTTTTTAGGTTAAAATTGCGATTTTGGCAATATTCCCTCACATAAAATTCAAAATAAACCTCTTTTTCATTGTCAGCATCATCGAAAACATAAAATAAGACCAAAATTAGCTATTCTCCGCCCATGGTCAGTATCTCGAAAAAATAAGCGTTATTTTGGGGATGTATATAACGTCTATATTAAAAGTTGCGCCATTTTTTTTATTAAATATTTGTAACTAAAACTTTCCAGAAAACTTCTTTAAACTCTATGTTTTAACATAAACGTGATTAATAAGATAATTTTCAAATTTTGCCACTCAACTTTTGCTACTAAACTTTGCAATTCACGAATCTGCACCTTGTACTTTAAAAAATTCATAACTTTTACAAGAATAAGACTAAAATCTTAAAACAGATAGCGTTGTCTTCAAAAAAATGAGAAACATATAGTGTACAATTAGTGTACACTTAGAAAAAAATATTAAAATGGACCAGAGTTAAAGCGAGTTAAACGCAAAAAAAACGTGATTTCACTTTTTTTTATTTTTATGGTAAAATTGCTATTTTGAAAATATTCCCCCACCTAAAATTTAAAATAAATTTCATTTTCGTTTTCAGCACCGTCAAAAACATAATCTAAGGCCAAAATTAGCCATTCACCACCCATGGTCAGTAAGTATCTCGAAAAATAACCGTTATATTGGGGATTTCTAATGTCGATAATAAAAGTTGCACTTTTATTTGCTATAAAACATTTTGATCTAAAATTTTTCAGAAAACTTCTTTGTACTCTCTATTTTAACATAAACGTGATTAAAAGGCTAAATTTTAAATATCGTCACTCAACTTTTGCGATTAAACTTTGCAATGCACAAATCCGCACCTTTTCCTTTGAGAAATTCATAACCTTTATCATAATAAGAATTAAAGCTTTTTTTTATTTTTATGGTAAAATTGCTATTTTGAAAATATTCCCCCACCTAAAATTTAAAATAAATTTCATTTTCGTTTTCAGCACCGTCAAAAACATAATCTAAGGCCAAAATTAGCCATTCACCACCCATGGTCAGTAAGTATCTCGAAAAATAACCGTTATATTGGGGATTTCTAATGTCGATGATAAAAGTTGCACTTTTATTTGCTATAAAACATTTTGATCTAAAATTTTTCAGAAAACTTCTTTGTACTCTCTATTTTAACATAAACGTGATTAAAAGGCTAAATTTTAAAGTTCGTCACTCAACTTTTGCGATTAAACTTTGCAATGCACAAATCCGCACCTTTTCCTTTGAGAAATTCATAACCTTTATCATAATAAGAATTAAAGCTTTTTTTTATTTTTATGGTAAAATTGCTATTTTGAAAATATTCCCCCACCTAAAATTTAAAATAAATTTCATTTTCATTTTCAGCACCGTCAAAAACATAATCTAAGACCAAAATTAGCCATTCACCACCCATGGTCAGTAAGTATCTCGAAAAATAACCGTTATATTGGGGATTTCTAATGTCGAGAATAAAAGTTGCACTTTTATTTGCTATAAAACATTTTGATCTAAATTTTTTCAGAAAACTTCTTTGTACTCTCTATTTTAACATAAACGTGATTAAAAGGCTAAATTTTAAATTTCGTCACTCAACTTTTGCGATTAAACTTTGCAATGCACAAATCCGCACCTTTTCCTTTGAGAAATTCATAACCTTTATCATAATAAGAATTAAAGCTTGAAACAGGTACCGTTGTCTTCAGAAATGTTAGATCTATATACTGTAAAAATTTCAGAAAAAAAATATTAAAATAGAACAGAGTTGTAGCGAGGTAAACGCAAAAAACATCATTTTATTTTTATTTATTTTTAGAGTAAAATTGCGATTTTGACAATGTTCCCCCACATGAAATTCAAAATAAATCTCATTTTCGGTTTCAGCACCGTCAAAAACAAACAGTATGTCTAAAATTGGCCATTCACCTCTCCGTGGTCAGTACCTGGTCATTTTGGGGGTGCCTGCCGCTAGCCTATATGTACTTAAATTTTAGGGGTATCAATACATACAAATAAAACAACATTACTCGTAAAGACCAGATCAAATAGACAAGAGCAACAACAACACTCTATAGATGATTTCGTACAAGTAAACAGTTTCACATTTACTTAGAAGAACCTGAAATAAATAAAAGGCCTCTGCGGGCTAAAAAAGCCTATTACGCTATGTGCCTATATTCAAATCGCGTGATATAAATCGAAAATAAAACTCTAGGTCTATAAGAAAATAATCAGGTCCATAGTAAATTATAGGTATAAGCTAACGCTATAAAATAAAGAAACTCGGAAAGCCAAAAGAAATTCATGGAGAGTTTTGAGAGGAGATTACAGATATGCTGCCAACTGCATGAAGTCCTGGCAAAGGATGGTGCTACCATTAAAAAAGTAGGGTTTTGTAAAGAAAGCTAATGGCAAATTTACGAAGACCAAAGAGGAAAGTCTTAGAGAATTCAATCACGCACTTTAGGGTCTCAACAATTCTGAAGGATGCAGATAGGGGAACCGACATAGACCAAAATCAGACTAGGCCAAGTTCTATAGAATAGGAAATAGTCACAGCAATTACAAGACAAAACAGAATTAGATGATCTCCAGGGACAGGTGGCATATATCCGATAATTTTGCATATGGATTATAGGTATTGATACCACACATATGCAAGCTCCTCCAGGCCAGTTTAGCATGGGGTTCGTACTAACATAGACTTGCCTAAGGTAGGTAAATTATCAGACCTAACACCAAAGTCGTATAGACCAATAAGCATATCGTCTTTTCTACTAAAAACGCTGGAAGGCATCTGGATAGGTACATAAGAGACGAAGTGCTAAAAGATAATCCTCTAAGCAATCATCAATATGCGTATGAACCTGATAAATCTACGGACTCAGGGTTGGATTGGATGATCTAAATATGACAAAGTCAATAGAGGACAAAGAGATAGCAATGGCCGCTTTTTTAGATATTGAACGGGCATTCAATATTGTTACCACCAACTCTGAAAGTAATGAGTAGACAAGGCACAACTGCGGTAATATGCAGATGGATAAGGGCATCCCTGGAGAATACGATAGTAATATCCACTCTACGTAAGGCAACCATCAAAGCAAGAGCAGGCGGAGGTTGTCCAGGAGGAGTTCTATCATCTCTACTTTGGACAACCTTGGTAGATGATCTTCTCAAAAATCTGTCCACAAAAGACTTCTACTGTTTAGGATACTCTGACGATATTGCAATCGTTGCCAGGGGAAATTCGCCCAGGTTGTACCTGGGTGAATGCAAGCAGCGCTAAATATAGTTGATAACTGGTGTAAAAAAGAGACTGATAGTTAATGCTCAAACAACAGAAATCGTCAACTTCACAAAAAAGACAATATTACAAGACCTAAAACCACTGGTACTGGGAGAAAAAATTCCATTTGCCAAAGAAACAAAATACCTAGGGGTATATTTTGACCATAGTTTTATTTGGAATAATCATATACTGAAAACCGCACAGGAAGCTACTATGTCATAGGGTAGATGTAGAAGAATGTGTGGTAATAATTAGGGGCTCAACCCCAAAATTACCCTATGGTTATACACAAGGGTTATTAGACCAACGAAAACCTATAGGTCTGTGACGTGGTGGACAAAAACGCAGCAATAGGGAGCAATTTAAGGCTACTAAGTAATACACAAAGACTAGCAAGCCTGTGTATTACGGGGGTTATAAAAACAACTCCTACAGCGGCGTTGGAAGTCCCGCTGAAACTACCACCAGTTCATGTCTTTATATGGGAAAGCCAGCTAAAAGCAAATATCGTAATGGAGCAACCCATCGATGCAACATCTACGAGACAGCGCTTTTAAAGTACTCAATTCTGTAGAGGTAATTTATAAGCTAGTATGGGATTGTATGGCTCTAAACAAACCAGACCGTATCAATGTTACGGTAGCCTGGAACCAGGGCATGAAGGTTATACGGGTAATGAAAAAGCAGATGAAATGGCCAAACAAGTGAAACAAAACTTATTAGTTGGAGGAGGAATTCACCAGGACAAAAAAAGGGCAAAACAATTTATAGAACATTCGCCAAAGACCGAAAGGCATAAGACGTTAAAAAAACCGGATGAAAAAAAATAGCACGGAAACTAGCACGAAATATATCAACACACCTTACATTCATAGATTTAGGAAAAGTATATGATAACAATATCCCTATCTCGAAACTATGGCAAATACCCAGGAAACTTCAATTAATCATACACTCATAAACGTTGTTCAGAATAAATATACAACAACATGGAAGCCCAGATAAAATTAGGCAACAGTATCTAGGAACCATTCAGAGTCAATAAAGGCCTACGACAGGGGTGCTGCATATCACCGACACTTTTTAAAATCTATATTGGTAAAGCTCTCCACCAGTGGAAATTGAAATTGCAAAGGAATGGGCATACAGATGAACGATGACACTTGCTTGTATACCGTCCAATTTGTCGATGATCAAGTAATACGTGCAAATGACAAAGAGGATCTCGAGTACATGACACGAAAATTGAATGAGGAATTTGAAAAATGGTGTCTGATAAGATAATGGACATGGAAAAGACGTTGTACCTCTGCGTAGGAGAGGAAACTATTGACCTACAACTGGAAAACAATAATAGTCCTATTAAAATAAGATTACACTACATGTAAATCAAAATGTAAATTCGTACAGATTGAAACAAATTTTATATCAAAGTTTAGGTTGGTACAAAACATATTTTCAAGAAAGTATCCAAATCATATAAGGGATCATTATTTAAAGAATTAAAAAGGGGTCATTTTTGCACAATATTTACTATTTTAACTGCTGAGGTAATTTACATTTTAATGGAGGTCTTTAGGGAGTTTTTTCTGCAAAGTTGAAGGTTAAATCTTTCACCTAAGACTTACTAAATTCAATTTGACCCCCTATTTATTTAAATAATTATATATAAAATTTAAAAATCAAATTTGCTAAAAAATAATATTTGCGTTTTAAGTAAGTACTATAAATTAATTTATTTTATAGGAAAAGTTGCGCTATGATATCACTATTTAGCGAAAAAAAATTGGTTAAAAAATATTTAATAATTTATGAGACATTTAATTTCTTTATTAAATATTACTATATTTTCAATTTCAAAAACGCGGTTGTTGCCAAAAGAATATAAATCTATGTAAGGTCTCATTACTTTTATTTTTATGTATATTTTCGATAAATGTATTGATAAATTCAATTTTCAATTTAACTCCCCTCTAAAATGGCATTTGAAAATTGTTGTAATTTGTTTATAATGTTTTTTTAATAACGTCGCGGGGATTAGACATTTTGTAATGCCGTTTCAGGTTCCTGGGAATTTTTCACTAATTAACAAATTTTTTTTGTCGTTTTTCCTTCTTCTTTTTTTCCTTACAGTAAAAAACATAGTTTTGCTTATACAGGTTGTTTCATTAAGAATGTCCAATCTCCGAGTTGTAGATTCTAGACCTCAAAATATTAAGATTTAACCCAAATCACTTTAATAAAATATGGCTCCTTATTGAGTTACAGGTGTTTTATTTAAAAAATTTAAAAAATATTTTTGCTCAGTATTTTAAAATTATTTGACGTTTCCTTTTCATACTTGGTAGAAAGTGTAGGCACTATACGCCCTATGTAAATATGTTAACTACACGTTTCCAGCTATTACCAGAGGCATGCGAAAGCGGACAGCAAAGGGTTGACCCTTCCTAAATTCTACGTCACTGGCGAAATTGCCATTTTAGCGCAATTTTTAGATTCTTCAATACTCCCTATGTAAATAATATACTTTTCACTCGTAACGATAAAGTCATTAGTTTTCGAGATATTTGAAGTTAAACATGTAACGGCACAGTTATTTTGATTAATGTTTTGTGCCGCTTAATTTTTAATTTCAAATATATCGAAAATTAATGATTTTATCACTTATTTATTTAATGATAAAATATAATATATAATAATGATTTTATTTATTTAATAATAAGGAATTGACAAGATTGGATCGAATGGAACAGAACAACTTAGAACGGGATCCTACAACATTCACAAGAAATAATACGAGGAAAATAACAATACCATATATAAAGGAATATCCGAGAAACTTAAAACGATAGGAAATAAATTCAATTTTTCAACAACATTCAAAACAACAAACACATTGAGATCTATTCTATCTAAAACTAAACCTAACAATGAACAAGAAAGAACAAAGAATTGCATTTATAGAATACCTTCTGAATGCGAACAATTTTATTTAGGTGAAACATCAAGACCATTAAACGTTAGAATAAGTGAACATCAGTCTTATATTAAAAATAGAGAATTTGATAGATCTCAAATATGTCAACACGCATGGGATGTCAACCGGACCATTACCGGATGCACACGGTTCACATTTTCGGCACCATCTTCTTACATCATCTTTACAGTTCACCCAATAGAACCGTTCTCGAACCTTTTGCAGAGTCTTCGTAATACCAAAGTGTCCACCTGATGTACCGTCATGCAACTGACGCAATACTTCTGACACTTTACTTTTAGGTACAATTAACTGAAGCTTAGATTCTGTACCATCATCGTTCTCAAAGGTTCTGTACAGAAGATCATCTTTTAGTACCAGGCAATTCCATTGGCTCCAGTAGGCCTTGACTTCTGGACTACATGCACTAATGTTCTGCCAACTAGGTCTCTCACCTTGCCGCATCCAATCCAATACTCTTTTTATACATGGATCATCTTCTTGGGCGTCTTGTAACTGTTGGGGCTGCCATTGCTCATTAATTACGGTGGTTCGTCTCACGGGGCAAAATCGTTCCTCTAATTTGGCACAGTGATTACAATTCGCACTGCATGGTCGTCTCGAAAGGGCATCAGCATTTGAGTGAACTCTTCCGGCCCTGTGTTCTATCTCGTAATCATATTCTTGTAATCGTTCTAACCATCTTGCCATCTGGCCCTCTGGATTACGGAATTGTATAAGCCATTTTAGAGCAGCGTGATCTGTTCGAAGAAGGAACTTTCTGCCGTACAAGTATTTATGGAAATGTTCGCAAGCCTTCACTACACCCAGCAGTTCTCTTCTGGTAACGCAATAGTTTCTTTCTGGTTTCGACAGGACTTTGCTGAAATAAGCGATGACTTTTTCCTGTCCATCCTGGATTTGTGAGAGAACAGCTCCTATGGCACTGTTGCTAGCATCGGTATCCAAAACAAATTTTCCTGCCTGTCCCGGGTAGCTTAATATCGGTGCACTGATCAGAGCCCTTTGTAGTTGTTCGAAAGCTTTTTGACACTCCTCACTCCATGTATATTCTTTGCCCTCCTCCGTCAACTTTGTTAGGGGCTTGGAGATATTGGCAAATCCTTTGACAAATCGTCGGTAATATGTACATAGGCCAAGGAAACTTCTAATTTCATGTTTATCTTTTGGTACTGGCCAATCTTTAATTGCATCAATCTTTTCAGGATCAGCTGTTACACCATTACTCGATACAATATGTCCTAAGTACTTAACTTCTCGTCGAAACATGTGACATTTCTTCGGACTTAACTTCAAGTTCGCTGCCCTCAATCGTTGAAAGACGTCTATTAGATTCTTGGCATGTTCATCAAAGGACCTTCCAACCACAATTACATCATCCAAGTAAACCAGGCATGTTTTCCATGTTAGACCTCTTAAAACTGCCTCCATTAATCTTTCAAATGTGGCAGGGGCATTACATAAACCAAACGGCATAGCCGTAAACTGCCAAAGCCCTGATCCTATCGAAAATGCGGTTTTCTCCCGATCGGCTGGCTCCATGTCTACTTGCCAATATCCACTTTTTAAATCGAGTGTGGAAAACCAACGAGAACCGGAGAGAGTATCCAATGTATCGTCTATTCTGGGCAAAGGATAACTATCTTTTTTTGTTACCGCATTGAGCTGGCGGTAGTCGATACAAAAACGCGTTGAACCATCTTTCTTCTTTACCAGAACTACTGGTGATGTCCATGGACTGTTCGATGGTTCAATTACCCCTTGTTTGTCCATATCCTTGATAATCTCTTCGGCTTCATCTCTTTTCGCAAATGGAAGTCGTCTAGGCCGTTGTCTGATTGGCTGAGCGTCTCCGGTATTTATTTTATGCGTTACTATGCTTGTTTTGCCCTTATCCTTCTTATCAATAGCAAAAACATCTTGATACTCTATCAGCATAGACCTTACTTTTTCCGTTCGTTCATAGTCAAGGTCTTGGCATCTTTCAATGATCATCTCGACAAGGTCTTTTGGATACTTTGACTTTGATGATTTCTCATTGGTATTCATAGAGCAAATTGAAGCCACGGGAACACACTGTCCGATCAAAGCTCCTCTACTTAACTTAATAGCAGTTTCCCTTAAATTCATAACTCTTACAGGGATGACATCTCGAACTTTTACCAAAGTTTTCGCCGTTAGGAACTCGACATTTTCTACATCTTCGACCATCCTTAAACTTCCCTCTCGGCAGTGTCCATCAAGCATGGTCATCAGAATTTTCTCACTATTACCGGGTATGGTTACGTCGCATGTAGTTAGTAAGCGGATGACATCTTCTTTGTCGTCGTGAAAGGGCAACTCTTCACCGTTGATCCTGAGAACTCCATTTTGAACATCCAATATTGCCCCCACTTTCCTTAGTACGTCCATCCCCAATATGAATTCGTCGGAGATCTCGGCAATTAATACTTGATGTTCAACTGTGGTCTGGCCAATGGATACTGACATATTAGCCTCGCCATATGTATTAATTAGCTCACCAGTCGCTGTTCTAAGCTTTACTGTTGCAGGTGATAATTTATTATGGTCTCGTACTACATCTGGACGTGCGATAGTTCTCGTTGCACCTGTATCCACCAAAAATGATCTACATCTATTACTGATACGACCTTCGATGTATAAGTTGTGGATTCCACCGGAGGACGTAAGGTTGACAGTTACTATGGGGGCTCTAGTTCTCGAGGTCGGCAGTTGCCCCTTGGTGTCGACCCGCTCTAGTTTTCCGACGGCTGTACGATCTTCTTACAATTACGACGAATGTGGCCTACGTCTCCACAATTCCAACATCTAGGCTCGCGTCTCTTTGGCATCTGATTACTTAATACTCTCCGTATCATTTCCTCCAGACGTTCATCGTTGTGTTCGTCACTTTCTTCAATGGTTCTTACTCTATGGCCTCGTGAAGTTTGACTAGCCGTTTCGTGTTCCAATGCAATAGCAAGTGCTTCATCTAAAACTTTCGGTCTTGCTAGTCGTAAAGCTTTCTGTAGTTCATTATCTTTCAGCCCATTGACGAAGGTATCTACTGCAATTTCTTCTAAAACGCTGTCTGGCACCTCTGGATAAGCCAACCGCACCACACGAGCCACATCTGCTTCAAATTCTTGCAGATTCTCACTTGCTCGTTGACTTCTACTTCGCAGTTGTGCTTTGTATACTTGTTGTAGATGGGCATCTCCATAGCGTTTTTCTAGACGAGTGAACAAGGTCTGGTAACAATTTTCTTGACCCTTGGGAATTGACCTTAATATATCTGCAGCATCACCTCGTAAAGCAGCAGTCAAGGAAACAGCCTTTTCTTGTTCGGTCCAATGATTGGCGGTCGCAATAGCTTCAAACTGTCTAAGATATATGGACCAAGAGGACTTTCCATCAAATGGTGGTAATTTGAATCTCATATTATGCGACGTTTCGTCTCTCGGTAGTTCATCTTTCACTAAAGGATCTAACGTTGCTGCATTAACTGATGGTTGTACTTTTGTATCGGTTATCCTGCTCTCTAGCTGTTTGATCTTTTCTTCTACGGTCTCTACACTTTTCTGCATCTTATCGAATGTTCTAGAAACTTCTTCAAATTTCTCATTGTTCTGTTTACAAACTTCTTCTAGTTTTTCGTTGTTTTGCCTACAGACCTCTTTAATTATTTGAGAAGTCTCATCGAATCTTTTAGCAACATTTTCGAATTTCTCGTCGCTTTTTCTACTAACTTCTTCAAGTTTCTCGTCGCTTCTTTTACTAACTTCTTCAAGTTTCTCGTCGCTTCTTCTAGAAGTTTCATCGATCTTTTGAGAAACACTTTCAAATTTCTCGTTGTTCTGTCTACTAACTTCTTCAAGTTTCTCGTCGCTTCTTCTAGAAGTTTCATCGATCGTTTCAGAAACAGTTTTTAATTTCGATAAGATTACTTGTTCTGCTGACTGGAAGTGGAACGTCTTTGGGTCTTCTCCGTTCTTCGTGAGGACATCCTCGAGTCGTGCTTGTAGGACTATCTTGAGCCCACTGCTGTCCAGATCCCGTTCCTCGAGCTGTTCACGGAGCTGTTTTACTGTAAGTTCTTGTAGCAACATCTTTGGTCGGCACACACGTACTTTCCAAAATGTCTTTTAACAGTCTTTCCGAATACCGAACAATCAACGCACTTTAACTATTCCCGACGAATAAAGTCCAAAAGTATTTTAAAGTCTTTCCGAATACCGAACAATTAACGCACTCCGGTTGTTCCCGACGAATAAAGTTCAAAAGTCTTTTAAAGTCTCTCTGTAATTCACTTATTTATATCGCACTAAGTTAACCGAACACCGACACCAACTGTAGCGTGATTAGTGTAATTACTTCTAATTACAATAAAACTAGCGGTTCGTAATTTATATACGACTTTATTTATATAAGTTACAGACGAATTTATCTTATACACTAAACTTATTCACAAAATATGCCCGTATTTATACCCAGTTGTTATTCTGGAACAATCGACTCCCATCTCGAGCTATCGGCTTGTTCCGCCTACGTGACGTACCTTCCAGAATTCTCCGGCGAGGCCTAGCACATCCGATTACGTCATTCTCGAGGTGTTTACTGTTATACGGGGATCGGCCAAGATTTCTCTTCCGCTACAATATTAAAGTCAGAATTTGGTATTAGTTTTTTGAAGGTAGATTAAATGTAAGACCAAATACTTACGATGTCGGGATAGTATCACGAGGTTTTTTCCTGGTTTTCCCTCGTGATTTACTATGGAATCTCTAACGCGAGAATTTTACTGTCATCGTTGCATTTGGTTGTCTTTTTAAAGACAGATCACATGCTTTGATTTTTTTGCGACGGATATTCTTGAGTTGGGATTGATTTCATGTAATCGAATGAACTATCTTTTAGTAAAGTCGTCCCAGGAACGCAACTCATAAATATTGGCGATATCATTTTAAAGTCTTCTACTTTAAAATGTATAATATACGTCTGAATTGCCAATATAAATGAGTCAGATTAAATAAATTATTAGAAGAATTTTTTTACTTAGCAACATGTTTGTTTATTTTAACAGTATTTTGTATTTTGACAACGAAACCCGATTTGGGCTTCGAAACGTTAATAAATTCATTTTTTAGTAAAATTGTGGCTTATTTCCCATAAAAAATACGTAATTATAAAGATGCCACAAGGAAATAGCTTCAGAACAACAATGATTTTATTATTTAGACTGAAGAGTATATTATTCATTCTGAACGATAAAATCATTAGTTTTCGAGATATTTGAAACTAAAAATTAAGCGGCACAATACATTAATCAAAATAACATTGTTGTAACTGTGCCGTTACATGTTTAACTTCAAATATCTCGAAAACTAATGACTTTATCGTTACGAGTGAAGAAGATATTATTTAAATAGAGAATATAGGAGAATCTAAAAATTGTGCTAAAATGGCAATTTCACCAGTGGCGTAGAATTTTAGAAGGGTCAACCATTTACTGTCCCTTGTCGTACGCCTCTGGTAATTGCAGGAAACGTGTATTTAACATAATTTCATAGCGTGTATAGTACTTACACATTCTACCAAGGATGAAAAGAATACGTCGAACAGTTTTAAAATACTGTGCAAAAATATTTTTTTAATTTTTAAATAAAACACCCTGTAACTCAATAAGGAGCCATATTTTATTTAAGTGATTTTGATTAAATCTTAATATTTTGAGGTCTAGAATCTACGACACAGATATTGGACATTCGTAATGAAACAACCTGTATAAGCAAAACTATGTTTTTTACTATAAGAAAAAAAAGGAGAAAAAACGACAAAAAAAATTGTTAATTAGTGAAAAATTCCCAGGAACCCAAATATCGAAACGGCATTTCAAAACGTTTAATCCCTGTGACGTTATTAAAAAAACAAATTATAAACAAATTAGAACAATTAATGCCATTTTAGAGGGGAGTTAAATTGAAAATTGAATTTATCGATACATTTATCAAAAACATACATAAAAATAAAAGTAATGAGATCTTAAGCAGATTTATATTCTTTTGGCAACAACCGCGTTTTTGCAATTTATAATATAGTAACATTTAATAAACAAATTAAATTTCTCATAAATTATTAAATATTTTTTAACCAATTTTTTTACTTAATACAGGTAACATAGCGCAACTATTAAAGACAATAATTTATAGTGCCTATTTAAAACGCAAAAAAAAAATTTTCAAATTTGATTTTTAAATTTTATATATAATTATTTAAATAAATAGGGGGTCAAGTTGAATTTAATAAGTTTTAGGTGAAAGATTTATCCTTCAACTTTGCAAAAAAAATCCCAAAGGCCTTCATTAAAATGTAAATTACCTCAACAGTTGAAAAAGAAAATATTGTGCAAAAATGACCCCTTTTTAATTATTTAAACAATGATCCCCTTATATGATTTGGATACTTTTTTGAAAATATCTTTTGTATTCCACTAAACTTTGATATAAAATTTGTTCCAACCTGTACGGAATTACATTTCAATTTTTTTTTTTTTATTTTATTAGGCTATAAAACGTTGTGAATACTGTAGATACCTGGGAATAAATTTTAACAAAGAAGGAACGGATGATGCAGAGATAAACTGTAGAATAAATAAAGCTAGAAAATTAATTAAATCTCTGAATGGAATATTATGGAGTACTGAAATAGGAAAACAAAGAAAACTGAGAATAAATGCACAATGATAAAAAGCACACTGCTGAACGGATCTGAAACATGGCGTCTTAAATAATATCAAGTAAGGAAAATAGAAGCCACAGAAATGGATGCATTAAGAAGAGCAGCTAGAAAAACGAAACTTGATAGGGTTCGAAACAACACAATAAAGGAAGAAATGGGTCTAAAAGAAACTGTGACCGACTGCATAGAGAGAAAACAAGAATGTCAGAAGAAAGGCTACAGAAAAAAATAGCAAAAGGGATACCACTGGAACCCAGGAAACGAGGAAGACCGAAGAAATCGTGGATGGAAGTAGTTAGAAGATCAATGAGCGAACAAGGATTGAGAGAAGAAGATTGTAATGATAGGACGCGGTGGCAATTGTGCTTTGGACAACGTCGTAGGACGTTCTAACCCGAATCTATAATACAGGGTGTTTCATAGGGAAACGGAAATACTTTAATGGTGAATAGAGGTCACCGAGCCGGTTTTAGATATACTACATTTTTGCCCTACTAACTGTTATAACCGAGTTACAGGGTGTTTTATCGATTTTGCCCATTTCTTTCCTAAACCATACCTTTAGAACCACCCTGTATATTTTTTTTGATATTTGGTACACATATGTCTCAGTCAAAACCCAAACGACTGACATACTAACCATAAGACAAATCCAGGTCCGGATTAACAAAAAATTATAAAGTAATTGTGACCTTAAAACAACACCCTGTATATTCAAATTTTGAAAATCTGTTTGCATATTTGAAAAGTGCACAAAAAAATAAGTTTAATGGTTCGCTTCAATTTTTCGGCCAGACAATTTTTTGACTTTAATTTTGAAATTGCATAATATTGAATTTTTTAATAACTCTGACATTAAAAAGCGCAGATATTTACTCGCGCAGATTAAAACTTTTAGTTATAAATTATTAAAGTTAATGAATAAATACTCATTTTAAAAATAATCAATACTTATTTACCACATTGGAACGACCCAATTACTAATGACAAGAAACATCCAGGTCCGGATTAACAAAAAAATATAAAGTAATTGTGACCTTGAAACAACACTCTGTATATTAAAATTTTGAAAATTTGTTTGCGTATTTTAATTATGACAATTTTGAAATCATAATGATTAATTCTGTTAAGGTCACAAGAAGCTGCCAGAAAAATACAGAACAATCCCAATGTAATTACAAAGTCGATTCGAAATCTTTTCAAACGAGCAAGGAAATGCATCGAACAAAATAGCGGACATTTTGAGCAACTGTTATAGTTCAAATATTTTTAATTTATGTTAAATTGTTGAATTGTATAAACGAATTTTTTTATTAGATACAGCTGTTTTTTTTTAATTCTTTACTAAATCATTAAAATATCCCAATTCTCGCAATTCTAATTTTTAATGATGTGCATACAGCTACAAATCCAGCGAATCTATGAAGCCAGCGTAGTAAATAAGTATTAAGTATTTTTAAAATAAGTATTGATTCATTAACATTAAATTATTAAGTTAATAATACCTGGTTTTTAATCTCAGAGTTCTTTAAAATTTCAATATAATTTCAATATTGATGTAATTAAATCAACGGCGGAAAAATTAAAATGAACCTTTAGCCTTTAATCACAGTTTTTATGCTCTTTTAAAATGCGCAGACAAATTTTCAAAATTTAAATATATATAAGTTGGTTCTAGGTCACAATTACTTTATATTTTTTTGTTAATCCGGACCTGGATTTTTCTTGTCATTAGTAATTGGGTCGTTACAACGTGGTAAATAAGTATTAATTATTTTTAAAATGAGTATTTATTCATTAACTTTAATAATTTATAACTAAAAGTTAATAATACCTACTTTTTAATGTAAGAGTTCTTAAAAAGTTCAATATAATTTCAAAATTAAAGTCATAAAATTATCTGACCGAAAAATTTAAGCAAACCATTAAACTTACTTTTTTTTGCTCTTTTCAAATATGCAAACAGATTTTCAAAATTTGAATATACAGGGTGTTGTTTTAAGGTCACAATTACTTTATAATTTTTTGTTAGTCCGGACCTGGATTTTTCTTATGGTTAATATGTCGATCGTTTGGGTTTTAAATGAGACATAAAATATGTGTACCAAATATCAAAAAAAATACAGGGTGGTTCTAAAGTTATGGCTTAGGAAAGAAATGGGCAAAATCGATAAAACACCCTGTAACTCGGTTATAAAAGCCGGTAGGGCAAAAAATGTAGTATATCTAGAACCGGATCGGTGACCTCTATTCACCGTTAAAGTATTTCCGTTTCCCAATGAAACACTCTGTATATGAAAAATAAAATGCACTTACCAATTTTACTTTCCAATCTAGTCGCTTCACTGCCAGAACTATCCACACTATCAATAGAAACATCTAGCTGCTTTTCCTTTCTAGGTCGTTTCCTCTGAGTTTTTTTCTTATCTTCGTCACCATTATTTAAAGATCTCAAATCGTCTATTAAATCAGCTACACTACCGTCGTGGGGTAATACAGATAATTCTCTTAACAATTCTTCTTTCTGCATCTTTAACTGCTTTAACAACTGCTTCAATTTAGTTCTTCTAGTATGCGGGTCTTGCTGTGTGAACGATTGGAGAATGTCTCTAGTCTCTTGTGCGGAAAACAATTGCGGTTCCTCATGATGTGCATTCAAATTTGCTACATTTATGGAGTCAACTGAATCAACAAGCGAACTTTCCCCTCGTTCCTCAGTTTGATGTTTCTTTGGAAGTGTCACAATTGCAGGTTTAAGACCCGGAAATAACTTATTATAAGCATTCTCCAAACTATTCTGTTTTGCTTTTTCTCTTTCTTTCAGTCGTTCATCTGACATATGATATTCAGGTTTATCATTATAAATTTCATTTATTCTTTCCTTCTTCTGTAACAGCGGTAACACCTTAACCATTTCTTCGTATTCTCTTTGAAGCTTTTCCTTTTCTAAAGCTTGCTTGCCTCTAATATGTGCTTCTCTCTGCCTTCTTCTCTGTGTTTCTTGCCAATGCTCCTCCATATCTGGATCAGGTATAACTTCTAAACTTTCCACAGGAATCTTTTCTACAAATGAGGCTGAAGGAATGGTCCGTTCATATCCAAACCTATTAGGATGATCATACATTTGAACTAAATGTTGTTTACTACCACCAGGTTTTACCAATTTATTAAATTCTTCAGTAGTAAGTCGTGACGTTGATATGTTCCCAACATTTTCAAAATCTTCTAGCGTTTTTGAAGGAGCTTTGGCAGGAAACTTTTTTGAAGGAATTACTTTAGTAACGGATGATTTTGGTTTGGCACATTTTTTAGGAGTTTTTGGTGCAACACTTGGCTGTTTATCCACGCCTCCGGTTTTTAATTTGATATATGGTTTTGAAGGAATCTCATTAATATTGCTTTTACTGGTGTCTGGATGCTTTCTACTATCTACATCAGTTTTATTTGGCAGGAATTGTTGTTGCAGTTGTTCAGGAATAAATTCAGTTGTAGGTGGCGCTTTCGCCCTATCATCTTCTGATTCTTTACACCTTCCATGGAAAACCTCATCTTTATAAATCGAATGAACTTGATTGCGGCTTTCGATATTTCTATTTGCACAGTGGCAGATACAGTTTATACAACATTTTCTATCTTGTAAAAAATCTCGTACCACGGTACCACTTGGTATGTCAGGAACTTGACTTATTCTAGGACTGGAACGTACTTGAGCATGTGGTGCAAATTCTCTACCTCTTATTCTATCTGATATTCTAGTGTCGGCATAACTAAGTCCTTGTGAACCCTGAGGAGCATATTGTTTATTAGTTAGTGGCTCTTTCTGTGAAACGAATTGAGATATGGAAGGAGGAGGCGCTGTAACAGACGATGAAGGTACAAAAGATGGAGATGCTCTATGTGAATACTCATATTGATTTTTATCCGATGAAATAGTTGTGAACTGTGTATTGCCTGGACCAGGGGTAGCAACTGATGTTTTATTTAAATATGCAGATTTTGAGCTATCTAAATATGGTTGCTGCTTACGAGTACGAGGTATTGCATGAACATCTCTTGTTGAATTGTTAGTAGCTAAAAATGGATTTAGCAAATCTGAAACACAAGAACAAAAGTAATTTAATTATTAATATTTCAGTTCGAATATCGGAACTATCTTTTTTTTTCGCAAACTGTTTTTATTCAAAAATGAATAACCATTTTCAATTTCGTTGCAACACGAAACTACAGCCGCATGATATTCCAGTTCAATCAGAGAATGCAGCAAGCACCTCTACCGGTTTCGAAACTTATTAGTCTCTCATCAGGAGGCACATATGCTGCTCTCGCTGACCCAACCAGGACAAACCCCGGCGTGCAGTTACGGATTGCAACGAACGAAATGGCAGGGATGCCCTAGGCCCTAGCGGCAACTGCTAGCAAAAGACTAAGTTTTCAATCTAATAGCAGATAAAATAATACTAAAAATATTACTCTACATCCCATCAGATTGAAAACAATGGGAACCATCTTAGGTTACACCTCCAAGCCTTCTAAAATTTGCAAGCCATAACAGATGCTGAGACTAAAGAAGATGAGGGAATTTTACAATTTATTCACGTTCCATCTGCTCAGCGCGGTAAAGTTCCAACGAGAATGGTTGAGGTGCTTGATGCACCTCAACCGGTCGAAACCGGTAGAGGTGTTTGCTGCACTCTCTGACTGAACTAGAATATAATGCGGCTGTAGTTTCGTGTTGCAACGAAATTGAAAATTGGTATTCATTTTTTATTTACATGTTTACTCTGATTGGAGTACGAAGGGAACCATTCTCGTTGGAACTTTACCGCGCTGAGCAGATGGGACGTGAATTATAAATTGTAAAATTCCCTCATCTTCTTAGTTTTAGCATCCGTTAGGGCTTGCAAATTTTAGAAGCCTCGGAGGTGTAACCAGAGAAGGTTCTCGTTGTTTTCAATCTGGTGGGATGTAGAGTAATATTTTTAGTATTATTTTACGTGCTATTAGATTGAAAACTTAGTCTTTTGTTTTCATTCAATTAATATATTCTGTTTTAACACGTCATCACACGAACCCTCGGCAATTTGCGGAAGTTCCAAAAAGTCTCAAGATACGTCACATCATTTATCCCGTCATATTAAAGGAAAAAAATAGAACAACAATATCAATTCTAATTCGGAATACTAAAACATTTTTGAAATTAGAATTTACACAATTTAATAATATTTGGTTAATTTTAAGTCGCTTTAGTATTAGTCTATGAGCTGGGAGCGGATTTTGTGCGTGATAAGTAATATGGAAAAACTATACGGGGATATGTTGAATTAGTTGCGTACATGACTTTCCTCAACGGCCGGAAATCATAGTGGGTGACGAGGGTAGTTATAAGGGGGTCAAAGTCGCGGTTTTTATCAATTTTTTTGTGAGGCTTATGATCGAGATAGTGCAAGAAAAAAAAAGGAATAAGTAAGTCATGACGTAACTAAGTAAAATCTCTAGGAGCGGAATGCTGCTTGGCCAACAAAGGGGTGGGGGTAGGGGTGAATATAAACAATATAAAGGGTGTTTTGTGCTTGGCTTCCCACTTTTGACACTTGGCAGACATTCGTGGCCTAAGATGGTTGCTTAAGGTTTCGTTTAGGGTTTCACCATGTTCCCAGAGGTATCTTATAACATCGGCGTTAAGCCTTCTTAATTTCAACACACTATAATGTAGACTGAACATTAGACATTAATTACAACCATTGTTTGGCTCTGGGGCTATTTAGCAAGTATTTGAGTAAGTAATCATATCATAACCACAATTTTTCAACATTCAAAATTTCAACCATCTTTTCAATTTTAATAGCGGGATTACTTATTCTATTTTAGGTTCACTGATGATGGACTGAAAGGTCCGAAAACGTTCGTTCTGAACACATTTTAGACAATCCATTAGGATTTTTTTAGAATTTTTTAATATACCTATTACATAGAAATTGTTTTACTTCGGTGTTAGAGGTTATATCAACATTTCCTAAGCTGTCTGACTATAGGGTATAAAATACCGACGCCAAGTTTTGAGGCATTGTAGTTTTGTATTGCGATGGCTGCGGATGTTTAATAATTAGTCTTTTAACTTCAGTTTTGTGGCGAGAACTCACATTTTGCATTAAGCCTCATTTTTGTTCAATAAGATACGGGTGAATGCTCGAATAAATCAATTTTTTTAATAAAAGGCAGATATTGAACACATTTATTTATTACATCTTGCTTACAGTTGAGTCCAGAGTTCTTTACCCATGCGTCATTAATACCTGGCGAGATAAACCACATACTTTTTATCTAGCATCATTGTCTTTCATGCATGAAACTAACGACAAACCAGATACCGCATGCTATTAAATAAAGACACAAGTCATGTTATTTTTATAAACGCTCTAGCACATTGAAAAGAGATAGGTACAAAAGATACACGTTTTCAGATTTTAAGCACAATTTGTGACGTTTCTGATTTGCTTACTTGTCACTGTCAGTTTGTTGGATTTTTGCTGTTTTTTTATCACGTTTTTGCATTTAGAAGTTATTTATATTAAACCAACAGTTGTTTTCCCCACTAATTTTATACTGGAGTATGAAATTTTATGGTAAGTATATTTAATTTTGCCATTAATTTACATACAAAGTTAACCTCATTCACAGTTGTTAAGGAATGGTTTTGTTTAAATTTCCGTAAAAGTGAAATAAATAACAAAAAAAATATTATATTTTGAAATATTTATATATTATAACAAATATTTAATACCATTAACGATATTAAAAGAATTTATTAAGCCGGCTCAATGTACCTGTAATTCTGCACCAAAATTTTAAATTTTATTTATTTTATAACGTCAAATTTTATAATATAATCCGTGATCGGAACAGTAGCCACTTTCTGTCACTTGCTGTTGCGTGGAATAGCTTTCCGACTTATTTCGTATGCTTTAAATGATGACGCACGGGTATAGAATCATGGACTCAAGGAGAATTTGGCGGAATGTCGTAGGTATTTACTTAAAAATGATTTAAATAATATACATTAGACAAAGGACAAACAGCTTAAAATAATTATTGGGGGCTACATTATGGGCAATTTCAGAAAATAGAATGACAATTCAAAAACTTTATCTATTGCCGAAGGGACATTAATAGATTTAACTATTTCTTTTTAAACATATATTCAAAACAATGTAGATACATTAAAAACGACAATGGATAGATCTAAAGATTCAGGAGATAGAAACGAAAAATACAACAGAAATTCAAAAAAATTAAGTAATAAAATAAAAGATAACATTAGAAAATTCAAAGGTAAACTAAAATGAATAAAAAACAAACAAGGAAAAATTATAGAGGAAGAGAAAGAATATAAAGAAATATGGGCAAATCACTTTAAAGAATTACTAATTGAACCAGTTATAAATGATGAAATAGAAGAAGAGGACGAAGAAGAAATTATCATATAGGAACCATTATTAGAAGAAGTAAAAGACATTATAATGAAGGGGAATAATGGAAAGGCACCTGGAAAGGACGGAATAAATCTAGAACAAATAAAATACAGAGGGGACATATTGCATGAAGAAATACATCAATTGATTAAGAAAATATGGAAAGAGGAGACAATGCCGAACGAGTGGGAAATTGGACAGATTATAACGATCCATAAAAAAGGAGACCAGCATGAGTGTAAGAACTACAGAGGTATTACACTATTAAACGTTGCCTAACATCAACATGAAATAGAAATATTATTTATAGACTTTGAACAAGCTTTTGACTCAATAAAGAGAAAGGAAATAACGAAAGCCCTAAAATATAAAGGCGTAAGTAAAAAACTAAGAACCTAATAAAAATGTCAATGAACAAATTAAAAGTCAGTATTCTAACATAAAATGGGAAAGAGAAGATTTCGAAATTAATAAAGGAGTGAGACTAGGTGACTCACTGTCAACAACACTATTGAACCTGGATGTAGATTTTGTGTTAAGAAAGGTCCACAAGGGAAACCTAAGAGCATCAGGTTACCAACTAATCGCCTATGCAGATGATATAACGATAGTAACAAAAACAAGAAAAATCATGAAAAAATTATTAATGGAGACTGAAGAAGAAGAAGGAAAGAAGATGGGACTAAGAATTAATGAAAAGAATACAAAACTATGAGACTCGGAAAAGCAGAACAAAACAGAGAGATAAGGATAGGAAATAAAAAATTCGAGGAAGTACAAAAATATTTAATATATTATATTAATGTATAAAATATTATTTATACATTATTTATATATTATACATTACTATTTTGTATTTTGACAACGACGTCCGAAGTGGAAGTCGAAACGTCAATAAAATCATTTTTCAAGTTAAATTGTGGCCTATGTCCCAGTTAGAATAATAAATTACTAAATGCCACAAAGAAATAGCTTCAGAACAATATGAAGTACAAAAACTTAAACACCAGGGCCTCGATTTTTGACCCTTCGCTTCGTTATCGAACGTATTCGCTTCGTATCTGTTTAGTATATGCAGCGAATACATTAGATAACGAAGCGAAGGATCAAAAATCGAGGCCCTGGGCGTTATGATAAACAACAAAGGGAAAATAAAAACGGAGATCGGAGAAAGAATAACTGCGACAAACCGGGTATACCAAACAAATAGAAAACTACTAAAGGGTAAAATATTGACCAAACAAACAAAAATGAATGTATTATTGTGTTTCAATTTATCAATCAAAGATAGAATAAAAATTTTAATTTTTTTAATATAACGCGGGCACATAAATTTGATACACCCTGTATATTGATTTGTAAATATTTATTAGAAGTTAGCTTTCAACGCAAAATGGTTTCTCCTTAATGAATTTTTCCATGAAGAATATTAAAAACATTTTTGTAAATAAAAGTGAAGTGAAAGTTATTTAGGATTAGTATTTTAAACCGATTGTTCATTACGGGAAAGATAGAAGCCATAGGTAATTAGTTCTTAGAAAATGAAGGTAAAGAAAGTTTGGAATTTTAAATATGTTTGTTTAATGACAGAAATATTTAGATAGGAAAAGTCATTAGTTTTGAGTAGAAGTATTGTTTGAAAGAATGACTGGGTTTTCGAATGAAAAAAAGAATGGGGAGAGAGAAATGTTTCTGATTGGCTTGGAAATTTGGAATGGGGAAGTTTTGTTTGAATGTTGAGACAGTTTGGAAAAGAAAAGATTATTGTGTTACGGGCATTCGAGAAGAGCAGTCAAAAGTTTTCGTGAGTAGTTCAGAAGCAAGTACTAGTGGTTGTTTTTGATAGTGAGAGTAGCTGAAAGTGGAACGAGAGACAAATCAAATCGAGAAGAAATACCTCTTTGATTCTGTAAAGTCCAAGAGAGTAAGTTACAAGAATTATCGTTATTAAAATTATTTGTGACACCAAGTAAAAAAGATACTTGGGTCTCAGGAGATTATTGTTGAGAGAAAGAGAGAAGAGAGTTTTGGAGTTTATTCAACGAGTACTGGCAAAAAGAGGCCTGGCTTGTGTTTTGGAGAAATAGTTGCTGGTATCCTGCTGGATTGTTTGCTGAGAACGGAGAGGGCTTTGATTGGGAGCCTAACATAATCAACAAGGAGGAGCTGTTTGGGTCAAGAGCAGACATCATTGTGTGTGAATCAAAAAGGTCAGTCAATAACCTATGTGATAGATTTTCTTTATAATCAGAAGTTAATTTTTTTTACGTAAAAGCATATGCATTTAAGATTCCAACATTTCAAAAATTTAATAGGAAGTATAAGTAATTTGCGAATACCAAATTTGTTTATTTAGCTTGTTTTATTAATGGTATCAAGAACAAAGCGATAAATATTTGTTTAAATTAGATTAATTTATCTCACAATAAAACACTGAAAAACGTTTGTTTTTCTATACTTCCACAAAATTTATTACAACTATGTTATTACTACAGCTGTTTCGGCAAAGTACCTTTCTCAAGTGATATATTTTACAATGTGTTTGCCTTTTTAAGTCTTTAACTGAAGAGGTTGAGGAGTGGGGAGCTGTTTGTCTCGAGTTGGTCATTCAGAATTATATCTGTATTTTTCAATTTATTAATTGCCATTGATTCTAAAAGTGATAGCTTAAGGCCTTTATTTTGAATATGTAGAATTTGAAACTCTTCATTGAAAGAATGATTATGATCTAGAAGGTGAAGTGCGTATGTAGAAGTGTCTGTTTTTCTATTGTTGAAAGCCCTTTTGTGTTCTGCTATCCGTTTGTCAAAAGTTCTGCCAGTTTGACCGATGTAAGTTTTCGGACAGTCACCACAAGTTAGTTTGTACACACCACTCTGTAGTTGCTTTCTCTTTCGGCTTTTATTGTTTTTAATATGTTTGCTTAAGTTATTGTTAGTTCTGAAAGCTGGTGTTATTCCTTTCTTTTTTATGTATCTGGCTATTTTTGTTGATATTTTGCCAGTATATGTGAGAGAGCAGAAGGTACTGGGTTCTTTCTGTGGTGGTGGATACACTAATTTCAAGGCTTTCTTATGGAGTTTTTGGTTTAAAATGTTGTTAACTGTTTGTTCGTTATAGCCATTGTTTACTGCTATTTGTCTAATGATATTTAGTTCTGTCTCGAAGTTATTTTTTGTCATAGGAATTTCTGTCAGTCTATGTATCATCTCCGTATATCATAAACCTACCCATACTGACACAATTCATCATCCCATCCTACACAACACAAATTAGCAGCCTACCATAGCATGATACATAGACTGACAGAAATTCCTATGACAAAAAATAACTTCGAGACAGAACTAAATATCATTAGACAAATAGCAGTAAACAATGGCTATAACGAACAAACAGTTAACAACATTTTAAACCAAAAACTCCATAAGAAAGCCTTGAAATTAGTGTATCCACCACCACAGAAAGAACCCAGTACCTTCTGCTCTCTCACATATACTGGCAAAATAACAACAAAAATAGCCAGATACATAAAAAAGAAAGGAATAACACCAGCTTTCAGAACTAACAACAACTTAAGCAAACATATTAAAAACAATAAAAGCCGAAAGAGAAAGCAACTACAGAGTGGTGTATACAAACTAACTTGTGGTGACTGTCCGAAAACTTACATTGGTCAAACTGGCAGAACTTTTGACAAACGGATAGCAGAACACAAAAGGGCTTTCAACAATAGAAAAACAGACACTTCTACATACGCACTTCACCTTCTAGATCATAATCATTATTTCAATGAAGAGTTTCAAATTCTACATATTCAAAATATATATATATATATATATATATATATATATATATATATATATATATATATATATATAATAGCCTTAAGCTATCACTTTTAGAATCAATGGAAATTAATAAATTGAAAAATACAGATATAATTCTGAATGACCAACTCGAGACAAACAGCTCCCCACTCCTCAACCTCTTCAGTTAAAGACTTAAAAAGGCAAACACATTGTAAAATATATCACTTGAGAAAGGCACTTTGCCGAAACAGCTGTAGTAATAACATAGTTGTAATAAATTTTGTGGAAGTATAGAAAAACAAACGTTTTTCAGTGTTTTATTGTGAGATAAAATGAACTTCCATCAAGTAACGGTCGAATCCATCAATTAGATTAATTTATATGGTAAAAGTTTCTTTTGGACAGTTATGCCCACAGAATTTAATTGATAAATTTACAGAACATTGCTTTTGACAATAAAGGTAATTGAATGTTTTATTTATGATTTTTCTATTTATTTCCTTTTCCTATTTTATCCCGATGAGGATCAACTAAGAGATACTGAAACCACGAGAGAAGATAAGTATAACATAAGATAATTTAGACACTTTTTTATATTACAAAAAGGCACCCTGAGATTCTTTCTTAATTTTTATGTATGATTTGCGTTAATTAAATAATTGATCAAGTAAATAATAATTAATATAAAAGTAATAGAAAGCAGATCATAACAGTATATAAAACAATAATAAAACCAATAACAATGCATGCAGCAGAAACGGGTCAAAAAAAAGAAGAAGAGAAATTAAGGATAAATGAACGAAAGATAATAAGAACAATACTGGGTCCAGTGAGAATCGAAATCAACAGTATAGAAGGAAAATGAATAAAGAAATTTTAGAAGAATTAAATGGAGAAGATATAGCAAAGAAAATAAAAGTACAAAGAACAAATGGCTGGATTATAAATATATGGAGACAAGGACCAGAATCAGTATCAAAAGCTAAGATATTAAGGCAACCACGACGAAAAAAGAGACGTGTTCGAGTTCGACCCAGATCAAATTGGTGAACTGAAGTAGAAGAGGACCTAACAGGGGCAGGAATTGCATAATGGAAAGAGAAGGCAATAGACTGGAAGAAATGGAGACATATTAGTGAACAAATACAATGACCATGGGGACTGATCCACCCCGTAAAATGATCTAGAAAGCGAAAGTGGCGAAATCAATTTTTATATTTTATAAGCCATACCTATACTATAACCGTAAGCTACTGCTAATAGTCTTATTTTTTTTTCTTTGTAAAAACGCTTTTTTCTCTTCACTAAAAAATTTTCCAAGAACTAAGATAAATAAAAAATCAATGACTTACCACTATAACCATTTTTCCTAGTAGTATCATCTATAATTTCTGAACTAGATTGATCGTCTTTATCACAGGAACAACTAGATGATGGTTCTTCGTCATTTTCGTTTATATCAGATAAAGAATGATGACTTCCTTGAGAATCTAAACTGGAATCAGGAATAACTATATTCAGGTCTTCACTTGTCTCATCATCTTCGTTTTTATTCGATCTTATTTTACGGGAAGGTTTTTGTGTTGCATAGTTAGTTAACATGGCAGCTCTTGTGTTTTCTATTTCACGTACTAGTTTTTTGCGATCTGTAATCGCCGTCTTTTTATAGTCTGCCTCATGTTTCTGTGATTGTAATTTACAAGTGGCTTTGTGGCCTCGTTTAGATGCCAATTCTTGCTCAATAAACTTTTGCTCCTCTAGAAGATCTTCTTTATCGCCTATATCTTGAGCTTCTTTATGGCCTAAACCTATTTCTTTTAGAGCTTTCTTGTACTGAGTTTGCAATTCCAACAATTTTCTATTTTGAGAGTTCTTCAATTTTTGTTTACCTAAAATTTTAGTTGTGTTAACCTCTTGTGAACCAGCGTATCACATATGACAATTCTATGTAGGTATAAATGATTTTAAGTTGAATAAATCAAAATTGATTAAGTTTAACCATTGTAACATATTTAATAAATATATATTTATTAAAATTCTATTTTGCTATCACCATCCATGAAAAGTGTGGGGAACCAATACATTCAATATGTGTGATGTAGGTTATGAATTAATAACAGGTGCAGTTCTGTAAATAATTTTGCAGATAAAAGTGGATAAAACTTAATATAAGGTGAACTGTTTTGATTTTCATTATTTCTTGTACTGAATGACCACTCATAGACCATTGTATGCTTTTCATAAAACATTTCAAAAGACATAAGATTGTATCAAATATGTTACAAGGGATCTTATCAATGTCAATGTGGATGTAACTTTTTAAGATGAGTTATTTACATCTACAGTAGGATAAATGAAAAAATACCCATGAACGAACATATAAAACACACTGTATTTTCCTGTCACCGTTTCACACAAAAAATTGGCCAGCGCAAGTACATGTAATAATAATTGTTACATGTACTTGCACTGGACAATTTTCTTTGTGACACGGTGACAGGAAAATACAGTGTGTTGTATATGTTCGTTCATGGGTATTCTTTCATTTTTCCGACTGTACCACTACTTGACAATATTGATAGTTGTAGATGAGAGTCTAGAGTCTAGATGATAGTTGTTATAATGACCCATATTTCTCAGAAGACAGTAAAGGACAGGAAAGCTCTAGTGATGACAGGAATGATATTTTATTTATTAATCGCAACAGGCCTTGTAGGCCTAGGGCTAAAATGTTTACATTTCTTATTACATAAATAATAAATAACTTTATATAACTTACATAACTTATAAATTTTATTTAATTACACTTCAGTGCAAGAACTGTATATCCGGCAGCCCTGTAATTTGTTGGAGCCGGTAGTTTATTAAAAGTGAGCAGGAAAACTTTTTAATTGCTTTTGAATTAATTGATAATTGCAAGTACGCATATGTGATGCACTACGCACTGACTTTCGTAAACTGTTTACTTGAAAACTGCTTTTATTAGAAAAGCGTAAGTAGGTATATAACAAAGTTTTTATATGCTCCTAGTTAAGCAACTAGAATGAAAGTGTCTTAGGGGCAGGCCCGGCCCTAGGGATTTTGCCGCCCTGCCGCGCCGCCCCCTCCCCCTTTGGTAGACCCATGACTCACCACCTTCCTTCAGCGATCGCCAACTTAAATCACAATTGTATTTTTATTGATGTGTGCTTTGTGCTAAATTATTTAATATGCCATTTCCACTGTATTTGAACGATACACGCTTAAAAATACATATGTTTGCAATGTTTTCATGAAATTTTACTACATTACTATTATTATATTAAAATATGCTTTAATATTCAAAATCTCGCTATGCATATAACACTTACTTTTTTAAGTAAGTACTACTCTTTTTATCTTGACACGACAAAGTCAAGTCTTTAATAATTCTCAAAGATCCAGGGACTCCGCTATTTCGTGTTCAATAGAGATTGTCGCTAGTGCACTCAAATGTTCCTGGGGACATAGTTGATCTTAAGTAATGTTTTATTAATTTTAGCTTTGAAAAGCTTCCCTCTCTAGAGGCCACTGCCACTGGTAGGGTTACAAAAATCCTCAAAGCAACACTAACGTTGGGTACGAAATCAAAATCATACTCTCTAATCATTTTTAGTGTCTCTAGAGGTGTACCTTCTCTTGGGCGTCACAATCTTGGAAAGTACTTTAAGTGCATCTTTTATATCAGCATAATTTAGATCTTTTGACTCATCAAAAGTTAAAGCATAACATAGCTTGAAACATTTACCTGATAAATCACTAGCAGTCATATGCTTATTTTGGTTTATGTCGTACAAAAACTCAAAAATTTTCCATGGCTCTAAATTTGCTGAAATCTATCACAAATAGAAGTCAACATAAATATATATCGTGTCTCTGGATCTAGGTCCACATTTTCATCTTCAGTCTCATAGCCGAATTGTCTTTTCACTTTCCTCTTTCTTGATGGAACTCTTTTGCATCTGTCAAATAGTCCTGGAATTTTAAATCACTTCTGAGAGACTTAAAATGGATTTCTGTTTTTTCTAATAAACTCACAGCTTGATACACTCAACTTAATATCAACACTCTGCAGTGATTTGCTGACTACGTTGATGTGAAGTAAAATATCATGCCATACCTATTACCACAGAACCACATTTTCCAAACAGCTTGCCTCATGAGCAACTATTTCATCGTTGGCTTTATTGACAGTGATTTCTACAAGAGCATAGATTTCTTCAAGGTAGATTTCTTCATTTCGGTATCTGATCGGAGTAATTGAATCAATTCTCATCTAGTTCCCACCTACACATAATTTCGGACAAAGGTTTCAATGTTATGCTAGAAATATGATTTTTTAGTATAGCCCAACGATGAATAGATGGTGAAAAAAAGTTGTAAATTTTTGTGACTAAGGAAAAGAAAGAAACTGCAAACTGTGAGGCTATACTAGCATCGTTCATGACTTAGTTGAGTGAATGGCTAGAACATGGAATAAAAAGTTCTTCCCTTGTTTGCCCCATTATCATACTCTTGTCCTCTCATATCGTCCAAAGATATTCTCAGTTTCAGTTCATTCAATTTTGGTAAAATAACTTCTGTCAGCTTAGCAATAAACTTCAGCTAGATTTTTCAAATTATTATATCCATTTTCAGTAAATTTACTTGTAAGTGAATTCAGTGAATTTAATTTAGTTCTGGTCCCACTATTCTTATGCGATGAAGAAGGCGGTGTTGTCGATTTCCCGTCGAATAAACCTTGCAATAATTGTTATTGTTTCACTTAATAATTTTGGTTTTTACAGTTGCATTTTTGATGCTCTTGTTCATAATATTCATTTTTTATAATATTAAAAACATAATTTATTATTTCTTCATTTTCAAAAATTGGCTGTCCTCTTAAAATTGCCGCTCCTAAATTCGCAGCCCTGGGCGGCCGCCCAGTTCGCCCACCCCTGGGGCCGGGCCTGCTTAGGGGAGTTAGGGAGAAAATTTGAATTTGAAAAATTGACCAGTGCAGAAGATACAATCCAGCAGGAGGATGGCAGGTGTTCTGATGACATGGGGTTTTAATTTAGTTAGATAGAAAAATATAATATTACTGTTTAATATATTGATGAAGGTATTGTAAAAAAGACAACTTTCTACAGTAATTTTACATCTTACCTGCCTGCAACTATTAACTATACTATTTGGGTAGTAGATTAATACAGTGGAACCCCGATAAGTCGGCCCCCGATAACCCGGAAGTCCGGCTAACCCGGACCGATTTTTATCAGACAAACATTACAACAATAAAAATGTATGTCCTTTATGCTGGATTTTCCAATTTCTTTTCAACATCTTAAAATATTTTCTTTTATCTTTCCTTATAAACATATTGTTCCAATACTATAATATCTTATATTTTTCAGGCTAATTTTATTTATCATAATAAACTTTCTTCGTAAAAATTTGTCGCTTTAGCGAATTCCTATGTAGTTCATTCGTTTCAATTTTCAATGTCAAACACATTATACAATGAGAGATAATGCGTATTTGTGTAATTTGATACATAATATACCTTAGTAAAAATGTGTTATCGAAACCAACAGGCATTAGGTCTGGATCCCGCGTATGAAAAAAAAGTTGATTAATAGCAAGCTGAAAATTTGTTAATAGCTTAAGGGTGTCTAGTCGGATAAACTTTGATATATGGAAACACTTAAACAGGAGCAGTTTTAATTGTGGAACAGGTTAAAAATTTGGAACAGTCAGACCACGAAAACGGCACATTTATTTTGTCCGACAGAATAGACTTAAACTCTCCAAACAGAGATTAAACTCTCATGCAAAAATCAGACTGCTATTTATCACCTGTCATAATTCCTATCATTTGACATATTCTACATGTTCCACTCATTAAAACGCCCATTTGGTGATAAATAGCAGTCTGATTTTTGCATGACAGTTTAATCTCTGTTCAGAGAGTTTAAGTCTATTCTGTCGGACAAAATAAATGTACCGTTTTCGTGGTCTGACCGTTCCAAATTTTTAACCTGTTCCACAATTAAAACTTCCCCTGTTCCAGTGTTCCCATATATCAAAGTTTGTCCGACTAGACACCCTTAAGCTATTAACAAATTTTCAGCTTGCTATTAATCAACTTTTTTTTTCATACGCTGGATCCAGACCTACATCTGTAGTATCCTTTATTTACTTGTTTAGAAAAAACTATTAAAAAATTATTTTTCAAACAATGGTCTTAGTCTTCACTCTTATTAAATAACATAAGTTCGTTCTCGTTGCGAGACCGTATTGTGTGTAGTAAAGTCGCATTGTTCGTTCCGTTCTGTAATCGTTCGTAAATATATTCAGATTTTGTGTTTCCGTGATTTTTTGTCTACGTAATGGCAATAAAACTTAAAATGTTGTTTTTGTTTCAAAATGATAACAAAAGAGTTTGGACAATCGGTGCAAAGATAAGAAAGCTAAAAATGAGACTCTCGACGACGCTTTGTATGTGTGGAACGCGAACGTGGTTTACAAGTGTCTGTGTGCCAATTATAACGGAGTTTATCTGTAAGCATACCATATTTTAATAATTTTTACCATTTTCTCTGGCTAACCCGAATTTTCGATAACCCGGATCGGCCGCGGTCCCGATTAATCCGAGTTAACGGGGTTCCACTGTACATGTTGAATCTTGTTTAATGTACTATACACTGTATCATAAATTTTGGGTCAATTATTGATTAATATAAATAATTAATCTCCCCAATTTGACCCAACATGTGCAACAGTTTTGATGTGTATAATGAAGATAAAAATCATGCTGATATCAGTATCTTATTAAATTTGTGATATATGTGAACAGGTAAAAAATAGCAAAAACTTACCATCTTCTTCTATTTGCTTCATTTGCATCAACTTTTCTTTCCTAACTCTGTTTCTAACATTTTCTGCAATTTTCTTAGATTGATCTCTAACTTGCTGTAGTCTAATGAGACGACGTCTGTCGAATTCTTTTTTAGATGGATCAAAATCTGCTGTTACCATTTTTCCTCTACTTATCCTTATTGGATTTCCAGAAACATGAACATTTATGGACATAATAGAAGGAAACTAAAAGCTAAATGTTACACATGCATCCCTGTTTAATTTTAAATGTAAAATGCACTACAATAAACTTTATATAATAAAATATAATATACCAACAAATGCAACAAAAAATTATGATTAAAAAATTGCAGGCACTATTTTGATTTGAATCAAACCGTTTTTGTTGTCATTGTCACATTGTGGTCATTGTCAAGTGTCATCGAGCTGTCAAGAACTATCGATTGTATCGAAATGTAGAGTATCGAAAGGGTTAAATCATTGGTTGGAAACGCAAAGGGAAATTCTTAACTGTTGAGTTGAGTTCCTGCTTCCCGAATCAGTTTACATCAAAAGTCATGAGAAACTGTTTGTAGAAAACAAAACAAAAATGTTAAAATTGTTATATGTAAACACATTCCAAAATTTTGCAAAAATATACGCCAGATAATGTGTGTTACAGTTAGGCCACACGTAATGCAGCATATGTTAGATATTAACATTAAAAGGGTATAGACGAGCGACACACCCCTAATTTGAGGCTTCTTCTTTCTTCTTTTAGCCCGTTTCTATCCAACTTTGGACATATATGCCTTCCCCAAATCTTTCCAATTCCGTCTGTCCTTGGCTGCGCTTTTCCAGTTAGTTCCTGCAGCTTTTACAATATCGTCCTTCCATCGCATCTGAGGTCTTCCTCTTCCTCTTCTTCCTGTCCACGGTCTCCATTTTTGTATTTCAGCTTTTCATCTTTTATCTTCCTGTCTCGCATTGTGGCCCACAAATCTCCATTTTAACCCTGTTATATCGTTCATTTGGAAGAAGAGGGTTATAACTAAGAATTTTCACTTTTTCAGTAGAAAGGATTTAAGATTCATATTAGTTTATTTCATTTATTTTGCGCAGTGTTTGTTGAGATTATGGGATTTATTGATTGAGTATGATAGATTTTTGATCTTTTTATCGCTCTGACAAGAATTTTCTTTTTTAAGATATCAGGTTTAGAAAAAAGACTTGGATATAACCTTCTTGAATAAAGAAATATTATCTTTTTAAAGCAATATGTTTGCTCATAAAGTTAGATTTTAGGAATTGTATTAATAAAGTAGGTATTATTAAAAATGCCATTATATCAATTATGATTTAAGGCCATGGGTACATAATTCGCAAATATTTTACGGCTATCCCTACTTTTTCTGTCTTTACACGGCAAATTACGTGTAGTAAAATTCACACTGGTACGGATATGTAAACATTACTAGAATGGCATTCTATCATACTTGAAAATGTCATCATTAACTTAAAGAGATGGCTATTGAATGTTCTTGGATAACTGTTATTTGTACAATTGCAAATTATTAATTCAGTTAATAAATGTAATAATTTTTTCACTAACTATGTATTCAGTGATTGTAATAATTTATATGTACAACAAAAACTAATACTCAATCTAGAAAAGAGGAAAAGTGTTAAAGTGATTTTTTAATAATATGTTGTTACTATGGAACGCTTACAATTCTGAACATATTTAACAACAAAATACTTGGATCACAGAATATATTATCCTGATATATTCTCTGCTTGGACCTTCCACATATCTTCTTCTTCAGGTGCCGTCCTCGTTCCGAAGTTTGGCTATCATCAAGGCTATGCGTATTTTTGATACCGTAGATCTAAATAATTGGCAGCTGCTGCACTTGTACCAATCTCTTAAATTCTTCAACCATGAATGTTTTCTTCTGCCAATGGATCTTTTACCTATTATTTTTCCCTGAATAATTAATTGTAGTAGCTGGTACTTTTGTCCCCTCATTATATGTCCCAAGTATTGCAGTTTGCGCTTTTTAATAGTAAGCGCAAGTTCTTTTTCTTTCTGCATCCTTCGCAACACTTCCATGTTTGTCACTCTCTCTGTCCACGATATTCTCAGTATCCTGCGGTACATCCACATCTCGAATGCTTCTATTTTCCTTGTATCGATCTTTTTCAGTGTCCAAGCTTCCATTCCATAGAAAAGAACTGACATCACGTAACATCTCATCAGGCGAATTTTAAGATTTAAACTTAGCTCTCTTCCGCATAAAACTGTTTTCATTTTGGTAAAAGTAGCTCTAGCTTTTTCTATTCTGATCTTGATTTCTTCAGAGTTGTCGTTGTTTTCATTAATCACAGTTCCCAGGTAATTATATTTTCTAACACGCTCAATTCTTTGATCACGGATCTTCCACATATAATACACACTAAATAGCGTTTTATTAAGTTCACGTCTTAAATTAGTTATTTATCAAATACACTATATTATGTATATCAGTATTATTTAATCAACAACTCAAAATATTCCCGATGCCATGTCAAATATTTAAAATTGTCACTGATTGTCAATGTCTGATTGACAATATTCTATTCGACTGAGTGCGTTGTAAGACAAAGATAGATTTGGAAAATATTACCACGGACATTGTGTCCATTTTTTCGAATCCTGAAAAAACTAATATACAGAGTGAGTTTTATGTATGGAAACACTCAATTATCTCGGAAACCGCTTGCACGATTTTTATAGATTTTGGTGGGTAAGGGTTTTCTCAGGCGGTCGATTATTATAGTGGCAATTACATTGTTGTCAGATTTTCCATTTTTCTGGAAATCTAATGAACTTTCTTATTTCGAATGGAACACCCTGTATATTTTTTGCGTTTTGAAGTCCTAAAGAAATACGGACTATTTTTCATGTTATATTTCCTATACCTAAATGCCATAATTTCGGAGTTATTCCTACATTTATTTTAAAAAACAATTTGAAACAAATTATAAAAATCGATTTTTTCGGTTCGGGTAAATATTACTTTAGGTTCTTTGGATCATTGGGAACAAAAAAGTGTTGTGTAATTTTTCTATAAAATCAACCGTTTTCGAGTTATAAACACTTTAAAACTGAAAAAAATCGAATAATGACGATTTTCAGGGTTCAAAAACACAATAAAAAATATAAATTTTAGAAATGACGAAGTACCTAAATTCAAGCTCTATCCTTTTTCTAGGAGCTGGACATAAGAGTTTTTGGACCGTTTTATTCTAAAACATCGGTTTTTAATTTGTTAATAAAGCGCATATGAGAGGACGGACGATCGGGCTGCATTAAGGACTAAGAAAAAATATTTTAATATAAAACAAGTTCAAATTATTTATCGATATCTGGTAAAATAAGGCTTGAACTTGAATTTGGGTACTACGCAGTTTCAAAATTAATTATGTTTATTTGTATTTTTGAACCTTGAAAATCGTCATTAGTCGATTTTTTTCAGTTTTAAATTGTTTATAACCCGGAAACGATTAATTTTATAGAAAAATTACAAAATATTTTTTTTGTTCACAATGATCCAAAGAATCTAAAATAATATTTATCCGAGCCTAAAAATTGATTTTCATAATTTGTTTAAATTTTTTTTAATAACTTACTTACTTAGTCCTAAGCCTTTCTACCTTTAGGTGTAAGGCTGGTGGAGTTGAGTTTGGCATTGTAGTCTCCATGCTTTCCGATCTTGCGCTAGGTTTCTTGCACTTTCCAATGTCAATCCCTTCTTCTCGACTTCTTTCCTGATTTCATCTACCCACATAACTCTTGGTCTCCCTCTTTTGTTTTTCCCCTGCACTCTCGTTTCGAACACTCGTTTTGTTAGCCTCTCGTTCGACATTCTACACACGTGCCCGAACCATCTAAGTTGTCCTTCTACTATTTTTTCATTGATTGGTTCTAGTTTTAGGTTTTGTCTAATTGTTTCGTTTCGTATTTTGTCTGTCCTTTTTCTGTTTGCTATTTTCCTCAGGAACCTCATTTCCATAGCATTGACTCTGGATTTTTGTCTCCCCGTCAATGTCCATGTCTCGCTGCTATACATGATTGTTGGTCTAATAAATCTTTTTAATAAATGTAGCAATAACTCCGAAATTATGGCATTTAGGTATAGGGAATATAACATGAAAAATAGTCAGTATTTCTCTAGTACTTCAAAACGCAAAAAATATATAGGGTGCTCCATTTGAAATAAGAAAGTTCATTAGATTTCCAGAAAAACGGAAAATCTGACAACAATGTAATTGCCACTATAATAATCGACCGCCTCAGAAAACCCTTACCCACCAAAATCTATAAAAATCGTGCAAGTCGTTCCCCAGATAATTGAGTGTTTCCAAACATAACTCACTCTGTATACTTTTAAAAAATTTAAACGCAGAATGAAAGACTAAATTATTACCGAGGGCCGAAAGTCCCCTAAAATAAATAAAAAATTTATTTTGAACGGGATATTTGAAATTAAAAACCACACTAAATTTTCTCTTAGTTTTTCACTTCTGTAACTTATTAAAATAAACATTATATAAGTTTTCAGGGACTTTCGGCTCTCACTAATAACGTAATCTTTCATTCTGGGGTTAAATTTTTCAAAAATACTTATTAGTTTTCTCAGGATTCGAAAAAAATGAATCCCCATTTGAATAGCATTGCAGCCGAAAATACGTACCCATCCTCTTAATAAAACTTATTAATAAATCATTAAAATAAATTAAATAGTTCGTATCCCTTAAACAACACAAAATGAAACATAAATAAGCAATAATAGTAATATTGTCCTGTTCATGAGCATTTTTCAGTGCGTAACAAATGATAGGAAAAAGGGTAAGTCTGTGATAATACACATTTATGACATTTATTCTAACATGACATTTTAGTTAAATCTGACAGTTGTCAAATTTTATTTTCAATTTGGAATAAAAACAAATCAAATGTGTTTCTTGCATTTATAAAATGGTATTTTCTTTGATTTGTATAGTCTTATAAATTATACAGATTATGTTTGTAATATTATTATCTAATTAAAAAAAATTATTTTTTTGATTATGGCGCCATCTATCGACAACTAGAATAAATGTTGTAAATTTCTGTAATCACGGACGTGCCTTTTTTTCTGTCACATACAATTTAATGCGTTAGAAAGAAATCGAAAAACTGTGACGCACTGAAAGATGATCATGAGAAAAAGAATACCTACTTGTTTTTCTTTACAAATATTTGTGAAAACTTAAATAGTATTTAGGAAAACATTGCGTTCCTCTATTAAAGACAACAAGCATTTATTGTTAAATTAAATTAATCCTTAAATAATACTACAGTTTAATTTATAATAATTTACCCAATGCAAAAAAAAGATAATTCACATATCTATAACAAAATAACTTTGAAGAATAAGGTTACATTTCACAAAACTACTTTTTACGCACATTATATTGCTTCTTTTTATGATGAATTATCCAAAAAAAAGTTACAACTAAGAAAGTATCCTTCTATCAGAACATACTCTTCACTTTTAGTGTTATAACTTTTAAGAAAAATGGTTATATCTTCACTTTATAACTCTAGATCCAAAAAATAAATCACCTTTTTCAGTGGCGTAGCGTAGTGGGGGAGGCAGGGGCGGCCCGCCCCGGGCGGCACTTTTTAGGGGGCGGCAAAATTGAACAATAAATAATAAAAATATTTTGTAAATATTTGAACCAGTTGAGACGACAGCTATTTTCTTCGTTAGATAGAGTTATTGCAGAAATTCGTGAGCATTTTCAACAGCAACAGAATTTAACGGATAAGTTTGTTTATCTAACGCCGGCTATATTATTAGATCCAGACAACACTGAATGTAATCTAGACTACGCATCTGACGAAATTAACGAGCAGGGTTTCAACCTGGAAAAACTTCGACTGAGGACTCTCGTTTGGGCGGCAAAATTGTCTTCCGCCCCGGGCAGCCGACACTTACGCTACGCCACTGACCCTTTTAATTCAACTAACTTATTTTTGTCTATTATATTCCAAGATATAACTGTATTCTCTAAAGCGAATTACGTTCTGTAGAGAAAGTTAGGGGAAAACCAAAGAGTTAGATCTGCCATCTCTACGAAACTAGTGTACTTACACATGTAACATGTAACTATTTTTTCCATAGTAGAAGTCATTATGTAGAAGGTATTGATGTAATAAAAAAAACATTTTGAGATGTTACCCTTTTCTTCCATATGAGCATATTATTTTCAGTTACATTTACATGTTCAGTTACAATTTGAGGCTTAGAAATCGAAAAAGCGACCATGATAGGTGAATGACAAATTTTGGTCATTCTTTATGTTTTCGAGGTCGAATATGAAGTTTATTTTTATCTAGAATTTGTGGAACGTTCAAAAATCAAATTTTAAGCAAAAATTCGAAATGCAAATTTAACTCGCTGTATCATTGCTCTCCGTAATTATTTTGCTTTGAAAATTTTACTGTATCATCTTTGAAGTATTTAGATAACAATAAGATATTCCTAAAATGTTTAAAAAAATTAAAAGAGGAGCTGTTAATTTTTAAACATTTTGTCGTCGGATTTCGTAGTTTCATGTCTACTTAAAAAAGTTGAGTGACAAACTTTTCAGTTTATAATTTTAGCCAGCACAGCATTAAAACATATGTCATGAAGAAGTTTTCTGGAAAATTTCAAGTCAACATATATGCAAAAGAAAAAAAAATGCGACTTTATAGACCCGCGGCACACCCCAAAAAACGCTCATTTTTCGAGATACTGACCATGTTGTGTTGAATAGATAATTTTGGTCATACTTTATGTTTTTGATAGTGTTGAAAACGAAAATGAGCTTTATTTTGAATTTCATGTGGGGAAACATTGTCAAAATCGCAATTTTACCCTAAAAATAAAAAAAAATTAAATCACCTTTTTTGCATTTAACTCGCTACAACTCTGTTCCATTTTAATATTTTTTCTGAAATTTTTTAGTTTATATCTCTTAGATTTCTGAAGACAATGGGGCCTGCTTTAATCTTTCAGTCTTATTATAATAAAAGTTATGAATTTTTTAAAGTAAAAGGCACAGATTCCTTAATTACAAAGTTTAATCCCAAAATTTGAGTGACATAATTTGAAATTTATCTTTTTAAATAAGTTCATGTCAAAATATAGAGTACAAAGAATAAAATGTTTTATAGAAAAAAAGGTGCAAATTTTATTTTAAGAAAAACGTGATTTAATTTTTTTTTATTTTTAGTGTAAAATTGCGATTTTGACAATATTCCCCCACTTAAAATTCAACATAAACCTCATTTTAGAAAACTAGGAAGTCTGATTTTAGCATGATAGTTTAATGAAAGGGTAACAAATCAATTGGAAGTTCTGTCCGACAAAATACATGGGACGTTCTCGTAGTCTGGCGCTCAAAACCTGTAACCTGTTCCACAATTAAAACTTCCCCTGTTCCCGTACATCAAAGTTTGTCCGACTAGACACCGTTAAGCTACAGTAGAACCCCGCAAATCCGAACTAATTGGGGGTTTCCGAAAAGTTCGGATTATCCGAAAGTTAGCCTAAGAAGCTAACGAAGATGATTTTTAAAAGATTTGGACTGCCACCGATCCCTTTATGAAACTCTATCCGCACGTTTATGCCTCCAATATTCTAAAGCTGAAAAATATTTAGATCACTGAAATATTAAATCGCTAACGCCAGTAGTTTTGTTTCGTCACGGGACATGGGAATTCGGACATGTAAATGATTCATTTAATTTGTAATCTGGATATTGATTACACTATGTTTCTCATGTTTCTTATCTTTTTCAATGTTTTCGTTCATAGTATACCATGGAAAATGTGTATTATGCACATTCCTTTATTGATTGTGTTTAGTCTAACTCGACGCTTTTATTCACTCATTAGTGTTCCAGTGTTTAATACTGTAGCTAGCATCTTACGTAATTATTTTCTCACATAATAAACATGTTTTTAAATTTTTATTTTGAATTTTAAAATTTTTTTTTCACTTTCCGTTGGTTCGGATTTGCCGAAAGTTCCGATTTGCGGGGTTCTACTGTATTAACAAATTTTCAGCTTGCTACCAATAAACTTTTTTTTGGTACGCGGGATCCAGGCCTATAATGATTAATAAGAATTTGCTTTATTTTATATTTAGCTTAGTTTATAACTTGCTTAATAATGTGAAATTTGTAGAGCTTTTTACTTTAAAGATTAAATTTGGTTGATTTTCACATTGCCTATAAATGTACTGCTTTTAACGATACTTTTATGCAATAGTTAGATAGATAATTATTTATCTTTTTGGTATCTTTTGTTTTTATAATATTTGAATTGCAAATTTTTTTATCTTTGAAGATGCGTGTCACCAATAATTCATTTGGTGCCACAAATTAACACATTAGTTTGATATATTTCCTGTTTATTTTTCTTTTGTATCTATCACAGCAGTAACTATTGCATTATCGCCATATAGTCCATGTGGTGAGACCGCTCCCGTCTGGAAAAATTTCTGATTCGGTTTCTTTGTGGATTCCTATTCAAAAATGTCCCCTTTAAACAAATCTGAAGGGTGCCGGGCGGAATTTTTGGGCAGAAATTGTTAAACAATTTTTTTAAACAAATACAAAAGATCACTTTGTTTTGCTCCGGAACATATATTTTTAAGTTTTATGGATCATTCTAAACAAGAAAGGTATCTTGTAGATTTTCTTAAAAATTTATAGTTTTGAGTTATAGGCGATTTAATATCGGAAAAATGCGAAAATACACATTTTCGAGGCCTAAAAACTCATATTTAAATTGATATTTCTGAGGTTGCCAGATATTTAAATTGAAGTTTAAACATTCAGCTTCAAGATTCTGAAGAGTGATTGCGTCTAGCCTTAATTTAAACCGTTGTTTTTTAATTGTTAAATATGCATGTCCATCCGATTGTTTTGCCGGTGCGGCTCGCCATTTTTCAAAAATCTGCAATTTTCCTCCAAAAAATATTTTTTATAGATTCTTTGGGACATTCTAAATAAAATAAGTTTCTTGACATTTTTCTCAAAAGTTAACAGTTTTAAAGTTATTAGCGATTTAAAATCGAAAAATGCGTTTTTTAGCATTTTTCGGATTTTAAATCGCTTATAACTTTAAAACTATTAGAGAAAAATATCAAGAAACTTATTTTATTTAGAATGTGCCAAAGAATCTCGAAAAAATATTGTTCCCGAGAAAAGTAGGAGATTTTTGAAATAGAGCCCGCCGCACCGGCAAAAAATCGTATAAACACGCATATTAATCTTCAGAATCTTGAAGCGTAATGTTTAATCTTGAATTTAAGTATCTGGCAACCTCAAAAATACTAATATAAGTTTTATAAAAATACTAATATAAATTTTTAAGCCTCGAAAATGCGTATTTTCGCATTTTTCAGATTTTAAATCGCCTATAACTGGAAAACTATCAATTTTTAAGAAAAATTACAAGATACCTTACTTGTTTAGAATGACCGAAAAAACCTAAAAATATATGCGACAGAGCAAAAAAACGTGACCTTGTATTTGTTTAAAAAAATGTTTAAACAATTTCTGTCCAAAAATTCCGCCCGGCACCCTTCAGATTTGTTTAAAGGGGACATTTTTGAATAGGAATCAACGAAGAAACCGAATCAGAAATTTTTTCAGACGGGAGCGGTCTCACCACATTGACTAATATAAACCTCTTAAACGTAGATTGGTTGAGGTATGGGAATAAAACAAAGAAATAGGTAATGATAATTTAGGTATTTATTAATTGATATCGGCATCTGACAAAGTAATTTAAAATGAAAATATTCTGAATTTTGCTTCATATACAGACTCTTATATTAAAATTTATTATATATAATATGTACGTTATTTTATTTATATTTCTTTCTAAAATATATATATCCTAAAACTACATATGCCATAAGACTTAAAAACGACAAACTTAAAAATTAAAAATACAGAAAATGTATATGAATACTCTGAAAAATATATATCTATATACTATAACATATAACGTAGTGTATCTAAGAAGTAAAAACTTAAATGAAAGACTTAGAGGTAATGAAAATGAGTAGATTACGTTTACACAAGACGTTTCAAAATGTATTAATTCGTCATTTGTCCATCATTAGATCTTATTGCCAATTCTTCAGATATAAAACATAACCGTTTTTTATATATGTATGTAACTCGACATGTTTTTTACTTTAACATATTTATATTCGCTGAATATTTGGCAATATATTTGACACTTCAATTATTTCTGCATAAACTCTTTTAAAATAATGTTCATTTTGATACGTCCTTCAGAATACATGAGTTTAGGTGCAGGTCTTTACAAACATAAGAAATATTTACAATTATAGGATCGAAGAATGATTTTAATAGACACCATCACACTTTTGGCATATTTTTAAAATCAAAAAATCGTATACATGTAGTAAATCTACGTTTCAAAATTTGTCTATTTACATTCAAGTAGTTATATTCAAAATATAAAAATATAAGCCTTAATTAGTTATAAAAAAAAATAAAAGCTTGAGTAAAAACAGTAAAAAACATGAATTTCTTTTTTATTACTTAGCGAAATTAAAAAACTCATGGTGGGCTTGTGTCTTGTATAGCTTGTATGAGAATTCACATACCCAAGAAAGTCAATTAATATTTTATTACAACTTGCCCATTAGTACGGAATAGAGTACCTTGAATTGCATTCAATATTTTGATCGATCATTATTATCCATATTTTATATAGTACCTATAGAAAGGAACTGCATTCAGTTTTCTATTAGAAGTCATTTCTATCCACTACTTAAAATGAACTCTACTGTAAAGTATATTTTGTGTTAAGCCCGTGTTAAGCTTTTTAAAGGCTGTGGTGTCATTAAAACTCTAATGTACTGTAACTATCCCAGATACTTGGGTGTTCAGTTCAGGCTCAAGTTGGAGAGGGCACAAAAGTTATTCCAATGAGGTATTCTCAATGAGGCCATAAGAATTGTTACTGGTTAAATTAAGGCATCTTCATCCAAAAGACGACATAACTAAATGGAACACATCAGAGGCAGATGTACTACCAAGATGGCCTTGTAACAGTGGAGACATAGACTCCAGATTCCCTCTTAGTTTGTAAAAATATGAGCTCTTTTCATATGAAGATCGGTTTACTAACAACCAGCGAACACAGCAAGTTGTACTGTCCTGATGTAATAAAATAGGTATTAATTTTCTGCTTAATGGGATTTGTAGATTTGATAGCAACTTGCTTTATTATTATTAACTTAAGCACTCTATATTTCTTAAAAGAAGCATCACATTCTATCCTGCTGCTTACTATTATCCCCGAATTTCGTGTTATGTGCTAATTGTGGTCTACACCATATGCAAAATACAAATTTATCGTAAAGGAACAACCAATAGTTTCTTTCAGTATTTCACAGAAAAATTCTGAACCTTATTTATATCATCAACAGTAAAATGCCCCCAATATTGAGTAGAGACGATTAAAATGAAAGAATATTGGTTCTACTTTTCACAGTAACCAATAATTATAAGTAAAAACTAACAACTACTGTTTTCTATATTGTCACGAAATTTTTTTCCCAAAACAACAATCTTTCCTTAGCTATACGCTATTTTTAAGTATTCTATAATAATTACATTCATACGTCATTCATAAACATATTTTAAGAGGGTGAATTATTTGTATCAAGATTGTAATCATCAAATTCCTCTTCTTCTTAATGTGCCTATCCGCGACGAATGTTGGCGATCATCATGGCAATCCTTATCTTATTTGCAGCAGCGCGAAAAAGCTGCATAGATGTTGTGTTGAATCAGGTTCTGAGGTTCTTCAACCAGGATGTTCTTCTTTTTCCTGGAACTTACTTTCCAAAGATTTTTCCTGGCATGATGGTTTGTAGCATTAAATGGCTCGTTTTCTAGTAACAATAATGTTTTGAGGTTGAATTTCTTATGTATTCTTTGCCATATGCCGTCTTTTTTCGTTCCGAACTGTTGACAATCAACCAGACAATGCATAATCTTCCTTCAATTAGATCTCTCTTATAATCCTTGATATAACTATCTATGAATCTACTCAACAGTACAATATTCATGAAATATAATATCGTACAACCAATTCTTTTATATGGCCACCAGAAACAAAGTCGTTGTCTCCCCCATATGACTATGTCGTCCACTTCATATGTATTTTTGATTTTCTCATTAATGGTGAAATTTCGTCTACGTGATACGTTGGGTGGTAGGGTAGCTCCACGTTTATGTTAATGGTCACCAAAAATAAAAGTTATGAGAAAATTTAAAAAAATATAGATATATAATATGTAAATAATATACGAAAATGAATATTAAGACCTTCGTCTATCTCGCCATTCCGAGACAAATGTTTCGCTATTTATAGCTCTTCAGTCGGACTTTGCTAGAAAGACGAAGCAAAGAATGTCCTTTCCGTACGGTGGATAATACACAACCATGCAGTCATTCACAGACTAGTGTACTCTGTACTCACTTAATTTATATTTAATATGCCAATAAATATCCATAACAATTTTAGATGTGGAATATAAACCTAGAAAGCCTTTCAATTTGATTTTAAAAATATGCCAAAATCAACAAACTACAAACATCAATACTATGGCAGACATGTTCATTTTCTATCATCTTTCTACTATCCTAGATTGCCCAGACAAGAAGTAAAAAAGCAACAATGAGAAACCGTTAACGATTAAAGAAAAAATATAGAATAAACATACTACAATATGGCTCAAAAACACGCAACTAATAAAGTTACGTTATTAAGGTAAGGTAGCGCGACCATCTACAATTTTTTCTGCACTTTGGCTTCGAGATCCTTTATTTTTCTGTATTAGTTTTAAAAATAGTAGAATGACTGTAAATTTGAGGAAATATATATACCTAAACGTATTTTGGTTTTCCTTCAAATTTGGGTCATCATATATGCTTTTTCTTAAATATTTTGTAAAACTAATCTCATCTTAGGCAACAATTACATCAAACGCTTGGACTAACGAACAAATACGCCATCTATATAGATAATAATAAACAGCTTAGTCACTTGTTCAACATCCAGTGATGCAGTTTAATAAATAGTAACATAAACAAAGCAACCTTTAACACTAAAGTAAACAAATGATTTATGAATTTTATGAAAAGTTGATGTAGGTATATAAATATAATATAAAAGTTAATACAAGTAGATCACAAACTGATGATTGAAATCGAGATGACAAAGATTTCATACATGACCATAAGAAAAAGTATAAAATCCCAATCTATTTCAATCAATAAATACTTTAACAAATTAAGAGGAATATTACCTGAATTACAAGGCAAGGATTATCACAACGTAAATATTTAAAACATGACCAACCACAATATTAACGAAGATTCAATTAAAGTGACAATACCATACATAAAAAGCAATCGGAAAAACTAACGATAGGAAATAAATATTAAAACATTCAAAAGGCCTGTTGAGATCACACTGAGATCAATTTTTTTAGAATCAAAAGGCTCCAAAGCAAAAAGGAATTAATGATCTCCAACAGTCTATATACAGAATAAATAGGGATAAGTAAGGGCGTGAGACAAGGCTGCAACCTCTTCCCTCTGCTGTTTAACATTGATGTAAAAATTTATCTTTCAACTTGCACAGAAGAATGAAAGTGTATCAAAATAAATAAAATTCTGATAAATAATTTGCGATATGTTGATGATACAGCTATTATAGCAGACAACATAAATCACAAGAGGTAGTAAACAGTATTAATACAGTGGGAGAGGTATATGGTCTCAACATTAACATCACAAAAACGAAATTAATGATAAACAACAGACAATCAATCTCGTATGCAAGTTCATTTGAAAATAAACAGCCAACTTATAGACAGAGTTGAGAAAAAGTTTAGATTAAGATAATTTCTAATTTCATTGAAGGAAATTCATAGAATTAAAAATCAGCTAAACTCATATACTCCAAAAAGACGAATAAGGGTATATTTGGAAATGTAACATAGGTAACGAAGGTGAATATACTGAAGCATCATAATACGTACATTAGTGGAACAAAATTAATTCTTAGACCATTTGATTAATTCAAGATGCAGTTGTTTATTTTCCATTTAAAATACGGGTAGTGTTTGCTAAAAAGTGACTATTCTGGATCTATATTAGTATATAATCTTATCTTTAAAAATATTTAACTGCCATACTACGCCAAAAATATAAAAACGGATGATTGCTTCATTTTGGATTTGTCTATCCAAATTTATTGGTTTACTCAATATAACAAGCTTTGGTTACACACTCTTATCTAATTTACAGAACTTACATTAAAGTCTCATTTAAAATATATTTTTAAAATATATTCGCTTTGTTTTCTTTCGAAATCAGGAATGTAAGCTCATAATAATCTAGTGATATTGTCATGGACTTTTGAATATTCCAATGATTTTAGATAGGTACTACTCATACGAAGACATAATTTACAACTTATCATACTACCTAAAACTACAAAGCAATTATATTATTAATATAAAGAAAGTCTTTTGTGTAAAGTTTTCATTTTTTAAATGAAACAAATCAATGAAAATTAAAATTTAGATAATGAAAATGAAAGACAGTTAATATTTCATTCTGTTTCAGAAGAAACCACCATCCTCTTAGGTACGTTTCACCCTTTTGGGATCTTCAGAGAGGTCTGTGGTCCGCTCTGAATCGTAACGAAAACCAGCCGTCTTACTAAGTAAAATTATATGAAATAATAATGAAAATAGATGAATTATTGAAGGGTTGTGGAATGCAATCTTAGATCCCCCCTAGTCTGCTTTATTCATCGTTCGTTTGCCTTGCAAATTTTAGAAGGCACCAATTCAGGTTGTCACCAGAATCTTGGTTTCAACGATTGAAGTTTTAGATAATATATTGTACTCTTCAAGTCTAATAAAAAATAAGAGTACAATCAAAAAAACTGACTTGATTAATGTTGCTGTTGGTGCAAAGTTTGCTAACTGGTAGCCAATGACCATAAAATTCTAAGGCTGATCTTTTCTGCTCAGAAACATATGTTTTCTTTTATCTCTTGAATATATTTTGCAAAGTACGAAAACGATTTTAAGATGTTTTTCCATTGTGCAAGTGGATTGATTAAGGGAAATAATTCTAAAGCTAGCTGAAGTCAAATTCGCCTATGACTTTTTGAACGTGGAAGATGAATAAATAACATTTCAGGTGTTTTACTTCTAGTACTACCAGACCAGGTACTGCACAATACTTCTAGAACTAAAAAGACCGTCGATTCGTCAAGACAAAGAGAAGAAAAAGTTGGCTGAAACGGCTTCTTCTTTTTCTTACGATGCCTACCCTTCTGGATGTTGGCGATCAGCACGGTTATCCTAACTTTGCTTGCTGCTATTCGGAATAGTCCGGTTGTCGATGTATTTGAACCACTTTCTTAGGTTTTGAAGCCAAAGTCTTGGTTTAAAGTCTTGGTTTAGAGTTTAGAGACGTTCTGAAGAGACATCCAGAGATTTCTTTTAGAACTCCTGAGTCTACCTCAGCTGCAAACGAGAGGTTTTAATAAAGGGGCAGTAGCTAAGTTCATTTTTCTATTTAGACGAAATAAACAAAATAAAAATAACATCAATCCTATGAGAATATGGATGAGGTATTCAGACGATCCAAGTATGAATACTTATAGCAAGTTGTCCAAAATTTTAGCACATAAAGCGCGGAAACAAATTGGTTTAGTACCGCTAAAAGGGCACAAAATGGCACCGTTTTGTTGTATATTTTTTATATATTATTCCACATGAACACACTCACAACAAAAAGACTCGTTGGAGATATTGGTCACTAAGGTAAATTTGACTACTAGTTATTTTATAAAATATTCGTTATAAACTAAAGGTAAAGTTTAACTTGATATTAGATTTTTTTTTCTTGTTTGGAACACATATTTTTACACAAAAAACTACCTTCTATATTAAACTGGAGAATTGCCAGTAGGTATATATTTTTGAATTGAGGATTTGACATGAGTTCTACCATATTGGATTGCTAGATAGGTAGTTAGATATACATTCTTTGTGACATAACCGCCAAGATTAATCATATTAACGCTTTAATATTGCCGGACTTCTTTATGGTAGGGGAGCCCAAGCGGGGATTTTTGCAGTAACTCGAGCGCGTCAGATTAACATAATATGGGGAGAACCCTGGTACCCTGTAGATGTACCTCTACCATATATTGGCTCTAAACACAGGGGAGCTCGTTAAGGGGGGCCCGAAAAAATAATCTATCAGAAAAACTCGAAATCGTCAGATTAAGATGAGGTAATTTAAGTACATGCAAAACAGTATACATTTCAAAAATCTGACGATTTGGGAGGGGCGTAAGGAAATGGGTGAGTCACAAAGTTTCACAAGAAAAAAGCGAATATTTCGCGAAATGAACGATAGATCTAAAAACTAAAAAATACGTGCTCAATATTTGTCAAAAATCTATCGGCTGATACCAAACACGACTGCTCACGGAGAGGGGTGGGGCGTAAATTTAAAATTTTAAATACGAATCCAGCGATATTTTGCGAAATGAACATCAGATCGAAAAACTGAAAAATACACTTATTCAATATGTTTGAAAAATCTATCGAATGGCACCACACGCGACCTTTCACGGATGTGGGGTGGGAGGTTACTTTAAAATTTTAAATAGGAGTCCCCATTTTTTATTGCAGATTCGGGTTCCTTACGTAAAAATAAGTAACTTTTATTTGAAACATTTTTTCGAATTATGGATAGATGGCGCTATAATTGGAAAAAACGATTGTTGGAAATGGAAAATTAAAATAAAAATGGAAAGTCCCCACTAAAATAGAATACTTTACTTAACTTTTTTTGGTTTTAGAACCTACTCTTCACAACCCAATAGGTCCCCAAAGCGCTCAAGTGACTGCACATTTAGCATACTTTCCTTCCCTACTATTATTATTTATTTGTCAAAAATTATCCACAGGGTGAATATTACTTAATTTGAATTGACTGATTATGTACATACTTGATGTAAAATGATTACTATACTATCATTTTGAGATCATTAAAACAGAAGAAATATAATATTAACCTAAAAGTCTACGGAATTTAATTATAGGTCACAAAGAATGTAAAATTAGACTCGTTGTAAGAAAATACTTCTAGTATTCGTAGTTATGTGAACTTCTTCAACTTTTTCTTTATTATTATGGAGTTGTGGAAGCTGCTTACTGCTTAGTCCACTTTTTTCCATATACCATAAGAAACAATATTATATTGATTAAAAAGAATAAACCTGTAAATATAAGTAATAACTTTTAACAATTCATAACAGCTGTGGTTATGAATTTAAAAAGTAAGTTATATAGTATGGTGAATAGTCAATATTTGCTCCTATTGTTGACATAACCACGACTTTAAATACTATTAAACAAAAAAACATTTCTGACGAAAATAATACAATCTGAACAAAATCACAACAAAATCTAAATAACATTTCTGAGACTCAGTCCTACATCACTAGACTCTATGTATTGGTAATACTGGGAGGCTCAATTAATATTAGTCGGTAGATAGAGTAGTTCAGTCCATTGTCAGTCTAGTTACCTTTAAAATGGCAACTGTAAAGATGTCTCAAAAAAGAATTTGGACGTGACCCTCTAAATTTGCAGTCTTATGATTCTACAGATCCAAGTTAACTATAGAATGCATGCCAATAGCATTTAGATTTTGATATTTCAAAATATTATTAATACAAAACAAAGAATTATTGTACAAGCTTGAGAAGTGACGTAAAGCAATCATAAGTTTAAAAATTTTAACATCGAAGTAATGAACTTGATTAAAAAAAATTAATTTAAACATCCAAATGGATTGCAATAGTTGTTCAGAACAAACGTTTTCGGACTGATCAGTCCATCTTAAGTGAACTTTTTAGTACGTGCGCTAATAACCGGAAAACCCAACGGTGGTTGGGTTTAAATTGTTGTCAATGAAAATAGATAACTATTCGGGAACTACATTCGTCCCTACTCGAAACAGCAAATTAAATTTTAAAATACTTCAGTTCCCAAACTTTAGAATAGCTTGCTCACAACCTGATATGCAAAAAAATTGTCTTTATTTTGAATTAATAAAACAAAACAAATACACTTCTGAAACAAATTAGAAGCAAATCCTATGTATATTCACTATTAGATTTTTCGTATGATATACTACACAAATTAATTTCATATTCGTGGTAATAATAATGAAAAAATAACATTAACAGTCAATAAAAAAACGAATAATGCAAAGACGATACAATAAATAACGATGCGATAATAAATAAAATGAAAAATGATTTTTTAAATTACAAACATTATAACGCTTTTTTCTTAACAACAATAATTAACAACTATAATAACATAGTAACTCTAATGGACTTTGTTATGTAGGTCTATTATAAATAATTTTTACTGCAGCAAAGGTTTTCTTGTTGCCTACAATTAGACATTTTGAGACAATTTGAGAAACCCGAAAATTATATTTAACATACTGCATATTGCATGATAAACTAACTATTGGTTATATACCAAGAAATCTATCAAAACTAAATCGCTTTCATATATTCCTTAGTAAAGTTGGATCTGTAGTAGAGCCTCCAAAGAAGTGCAGCAGTATATTGAGTAAAGTTTTTTTTTGAAAGAACACAGATACAGCTTGATTTGATTGATCTTTGACCATCACTAGAGAAATATCGTATTAGTTGTACTTCCATCAAGTGTTGAGATCAGGGTAGTCCGCACCCTTTTTGTCCTTTAAAGAACACATTTCGGGGCACTTTTAAAAAGCGTCTCTAACGTTTGGAAGGTGCGTATCAGTCGCCAAACCTAGAACAAGCCTTTTTCCACTTGCACTGTGTGCACCACTGTTCTCTGTGTTCCATTCCGTATACCTTCCGGCATTTCTTGTTTTCTCCTCGGATCCTCCTGGGGGATACTGGCATCTTGGGACTGTGAGGACGAGGCGACAACTTAAGGAGTTTATGGGGAGATTGTGGTATCGGCTGTGGTGGTTGTGGCTGCGGCTGAACTTGATGCTGTGATTGCTGCTGCTGCTGGCTTAGCAAACACTGGCGCATATTGCCAACCAAAAATCTTTGGTAGTCGGGGTCTTCATGGAAAGGTCTGGCCATGTCGCGGTGGGAGAGAGTGGGAGGGGGGCTAGTCAACCCTAGTTCTACTTCTGTGTAGTAAAACTCTTCTTCTGAATCTTCGCACACTTGATCCCTGAAAAATAAAAAAGAACATTATATAACGAAAACAAAATGTTTAAAAAAAATAATGTATTTACGGAAATTATGCTACTCCGCATGTACCCTAAAAAGACGCTTAAAAATGCAATTGACCGACTATTTTTCAAAATTCAAAAGTATTTTTTTATCTGTTCAAATGGGCCGTAAATTGTTATTAACAAATAATTTATAAAAAAAACAACTTCCCTAATTGCTTCGAATAAATATTTTTACGCGTATCTCATCAAAATAAATACTTTTTCGTATTTTTTATCTTAATATGTATATGCATCTTAATATAGTCCAGAAAGCCACTGCGCATCCGCTAGGAAAAATATTCCGATTCGGATTTTTTGCACAGTCTTACTAAAAAAGGACCCCTTTTAACAAATTTGCATGTTGCCAGGACCAAAAGTGGGTCAAAAATTTTTTAAACTTTTTTTTTGTTTATTTTCCTAAAATTATTTTTTTTGCATGGAACAAATTTTTTTTAGGTTTTTTAGTTCATTCCAAACAGAAAAGGTCTTTAGTGACATTTCTCTAAAGGTGATTGGCCATTTTTAACCCTCAAAAACTATGTGAAAAACTGAAAATTTGAACGTTGCCAAGGTATGTTGATATTCTTTAAACATCGATTGATGAAATCCCGAAGATTTTTTGCAATACAATATTCAAAACTCCTTTGTTTTTTAATTGCTAATCAAGCATGCGCGACACTATTTTCCACCGACAGTATGGTGCAAATGAAAGGAATAAATTCGTTATTTCGTAAACCGGCGACTTTAAGGAAAAAGCCCGAAACAGGTCAATTTTTATTTTTAAGTTATGATATTGTGGCATATGTGGTATACTAGTGACGTCATCGATCTGGGCGTGATGACGTAATCGATGATTTTTTTAAATGGGAATAATAGGGGTCGTGTGCTAGCTCATTTGAAAGGTTCTTCAATTCTCTATTCAGTAATATAAACATTTATATAATTATTAATACAAGGTGTCCTTCTACTTCTTTTTTTGTCAAATAATTTAATTTAATAAAAATTTTTTGGACACCCTGTATAAATAATTATGTGAATGTTTACATTACTGAATAGAGAATCGAAGAACCTTTCAAATGAGCTACCACACGACCCCTATTCTCATTTAAAAAAATCATCGATTGCGTCATCACGCCCAGACGGATGACGTCACTAGTATACCATATATGCCACAATATCATAACTTAAAAATAAAAATCGACCTGTTTCGGGTTTTTTCCTTAAAGTCGGCGGTTTACGAAATAACGAATTTATTCCTTTCATTTGCACCATACTGTTTACACATGCAACGGTGGTAAATAGTGTCGCGCATGCGTGATTATAAATTAAAAAACAAAGGAGTTTTGAATACTGTATTGCAAAAAACTCTTCGGGGTTTCATCAATCGATGTTTAAAGAATATCTACCTACCTTGGCAACTTTCAAATTTTCAGATTTTTCACATAGTTTTTGAAGGTTAAAAATGGCCGATTTCGCAATTTTTCAATTTTTAATCGCTTATATGTCAAAAACTATCAACTTTAGAGAAAAGTCACTGAAGACCTTTTCTGTTTGGAATGATCCAAAAAACCTAAAAAAACTTTGTACCATGCAAAAGAAATAATTTTAGGAAAAAAACAAAAAAAAAAACGTTTAAAAAATTTTTGACCAAATTTTGGTCCTGGCAACATGCAAATTTGTTAAAAGGAGTCCTTTTTGAGTAAGATTGTGCAAAAAATCCGAATCAGAATATTTTTCCTAGCGGATGCGCAGTGGATTTCTGGACTAAAAATTTCTACTTTCACCCAAATAGGCAAATAAAAAATGTCTACTCCACAGCAGCTTATAGCTTATTTTATATAAACCGCAAGAAACCGTTGCCGAATTCTTGTCACGCCCATGATAAAATCAACCAATAGTCCATTTACTCACGGTTTTTGGCGTAAATTTTGAAGAACTGCTTGGGACACGAAATTTGGTATACGCATAGCTAACATGTCAAAAAAAAAAGTGATATTGTGCTGATGTGTGCTTTTCTCCTGGGGGAGAGTTCCACCCCTGCTCGGGGATGAAAAAACATACGTTTAAAATAAGTCCGGGATTGAATAAACTGATTATTAGTTAATTGTAAGCAACTTCTGTTCTATAGAGTTTCTTCACTAAGTCAATACTTTTCGAGTTATTTGCGAATGAATATGTTCATTTTTCAACAAAAAAAAACACGTTTTTAGACGGTTTTTCAATAACTTAAAAAGTAAGTATTTTATCGAAAAAAATATTGGCAAAAATATAGCTTTTTTTATAGTATATATTTTTTTTTTAATTGCGTCCTTAATATATAAAGTCTGTATACCCAGCAGAAGCATAGTTGTAGCTAATGAAAATTAGGTTCTTATTCGTCAAATTCCAAATCGAATATTTCAACGTGAAATAACCAAAAAATGAAGCACTTTTCAGGGAAACTCATCACAATGTTTGAATTGTTTAGAAAAAGCTTTATTTTTGTTTTTTAAAAAAGTTTCTAGCATCAAAAGTAAATAAGTTACACTCAAAATAATGTTAGTCTATTTTTTTGGCAAAAAAATGGTAAAAACTACCCCCTAGTTATCATCCCAAATGAAATTAATCGTTACCGCTTCACAAGTTACTTTGTTTATGTATTGTTTATATGATCTGTAAGTTTCATCAGTTCAAAGTGCTCATTTTTGAAAAGAATTGGTTTTAAAGTAAAAAATTGTTTTCTTTAATTTTAAAAAACAATCCCATTTTTTTTTTTCAAAATAACTTAAAAATTATTAGTGATACCAAAAATCTCAAAGAGTAAAAAGTAGGTTTGCTTTTCTGAATATTTTAGATTTATTTGGTTTTCTATACAATAAAAATTTCTTAAGATAATAAGGCTGTTCAAAATTTGCATACACTCGTGATTAGCGACTCGGTCAAACTTTCAAAAGTTCCTTTTAACTACAGCCTTTTCAGAAACAAGCACTAAAACCTACAGCTCTTATAAACAATACGTAAGTAAAGTAGCTTGTGAAGCCGAAACGATTAATTTTATTTGGAATGCTAATTTGGGCGATTTTCACTATTTTTTACTAAAAAATAAAAGGAACCAACATTATTTCGAGCGTAACTTACTTACTTTTAATATTAGAATCTTTTTTGAAAAATAATAAAGCTTTTTTAAACACTTCAAAGTCCTAATGAGTCTTCCCAGAAAAGTGCTTCATTTTTTGGGTATTTCACGTTGAAATACGATTTGGAATTTGACGAATAAGAACCTAAATTTCATTAGCTACAATTCTGCTTCTACTGGATCTACAGACTTCATGTGTACACTATTTATTTCACTTTTTTATAAGCTATATTTTAACTAGGAATATTTTTTTCGATAAAATACTTACTTTTTGAGTTACATATTTGCAAAAACCATTTAAAAACTTGGTTTGTTTTGTTGAAAAATAAACATATTCATTCGTAAATAACTCGAAAAGTATCGACTTAGTGAAAAAACTATAGAAGAAAAGTTGCTTAAAATTAGTCATATTTTTGGCGAATTATTTTGAATGTGTGTTTTTCACCCCTGAGAAGGGGTGAAACTCACCCCAGGCAAAAGTGCACATTGCCACAATATCGCTTTTTTTCTTGCTATGTGTATGCCGTATGCCAAATGTCATGTCAATCCAAGCGGTTGTTTAGAATTCGGAGGTTTTGCAATATTTTACCGTGAGTGAATGGACTACAAGCAAAAGTAACGGAAGATGTTCGGTTTATTATTCGAACGCATCGTCATTATCGAAGCTTTGCCATGGTCCGAGGCGAACATCGCTAGATTTGCTGCATAACCTCGTAAACGGAATCGGTAACGGTCCAAGGTCAGCCTTCAAAATTATAAGTTTATTATTACAATCGAGGAACCAGGGGCGCCAAGTTGAAACAATGTGGAACCAAAAATGAAAAATAGAGAAATTTGACAAAAAAAAGGGAATAATAAAAAAAACAGTCCTAGTTTGCACGTAGTTTCAGATGAAAATTTTCTCTTAGTAGAAGAAGATTTAATATGCGTTAAGTTTTAATTCTTTGACGAAAGGAACAGCCTATGAAACCGCCGCAGTCCTAGGGGGCCATAATGTTCTTAAAGGATGAGGCACATGAAGAAGAAGATGAAAGAAGACATGTTACCGAAAGAGGACGAATAACAAATCGGACATACTTTACATTAGTGACTGTTTAGTAGGTAGTTTCGTACCACACGCACACTCAGGCCCGATGAGAGGGCGGTAGAGCCAGTAGATTTTACGGTGGCCCGGCGTCGACTAAAGATGTAATGTTTCCCTTTGGTTACCTATATTGTACATATTTTTATCATTATAAATAGTAAAAATATTTCACTTTTTGCCGAGCCCTGCTCTTTACTTTTGATTGGGGCCCGCCCTTTATTTTTTACTGGGACCCGCTCATCCAACCCTGAGTTAAAGAACTCAAAAAATATCTGGATTCTCTGCAATATTTGCAATAACCTCTTTTGTTTGGAGCAGGTGTTGGGTCTTCTTTTAAAAGAATTCCAGCGCATTGTGTAGCTGTTTAGGAGCTCGTATCCTAACTCACTCCGGGAATCTCATGTCCACTGGAGCTGGGATTTACTTTGTTGTATGTAGTCCTGTCGCCAGGGGGGGTACAACGGCCTCCTTAATTCAGATGGACTTACCCAAGTTTTTTATATATATTTTGACCCGCAGAATACGAATTTTTTGGGTAACAGTTGATCCGGATGTCGATAAGATTGTTATAGACAAAGAACTTGAGGAATTACATAACAGCGATTTCTCGCAAAACAAAACATCTTTTTGTATTTTTTGGGTCATTTTAAGCAAAAAATATTCCTACAAGTTTTTTCGTAGAATGCATAGTTTACGAGATAACCGCGGTTGAACTTTCAAAAAATCGAAAAATTGTAATTTTTGAACCCGAATAACTTTTGATTAAAAAATAAAGTAGCAATTCTGCTTACCGCATTTGAAAGTTTAAGTCAAATTATATCGGTTTTGATTATTTTCATTGCTAGAAATTTATTATTTTATTGTTAAACAAAGCTACAAACACCTAGTATGTGAGTGATGTTTTCAATGATTTCTCATTTAAAATCGAACGAGTAGGTAGAGTAGCTACGAGTGCAAGCGAGGCAATTTCTACGTAGCATACGTTAAAACGCATGTATTAGGCACGGGAAACACTAGGTGTTTATAGATTATTTTAACAATAAAAAAATTAATTTTTAGCAATGAAAATAATCAAAACCGATATAATTTGACTTAAACTTTCAAATGCGGTAAGCAGAATTGCTACTTTATTTTTTAATCAAAAGTTATTTGGGTTCAAAAATTGCAATTTTTCGATTTTTTGAAAGTTCAACCGCGGTTATCTCGAAAACTATGCATTCTACGAAAAAACTTGTAGAAATATTTTTTGCTTAAAATGACCCAAAAAATACAAAAAGATGTTTTGTTTTGCGAGAAATCGCTGTTATGTAATTCCTCAAGTTCTTTGTCTATAACAATCTTATCGACATCCGGATCAACTGTTACCCAAAAAATTCGTATTCTACGGGTCAAAATATATAAAAAAAACTTGGGTAAGTCCATCTGAATTAAGGAGGCCGTTGTACCCCCCCTGGCGACAGGACTAATGTGTGTATGTGGGTACAACTAAACGTTAAATGTACGATGTCAACATAGTGTAGGTACTAAATTTAGGTGAAAAACAAAGGTAATTGTCTATCAAGCGTATACAGATGGAGCATAAGATTATTAAGAAAATTACAAGGTCGGTCGGATGAGGCCTGTGACCGGTAGCGATATATTTTAATTTCCGTGTATCTTTTTTTTTCAAAATTTGCCGAGAAATTCTATTTTTATTAGTAGAAAAGGTTATTATGTATAGGATTTCAATTTTATCCTTAAAAAATTACCAAGTTTATGCTGTATTTTCATATAGGAGTGGACTGACTGACCTCACCCGCCCGCTGGAGGGTTTATGTGTGATAGTTTTATAAAAGTAGCATTGAGGCAGTCGTGCTGACTAATCCTGTGAGGTGAGCACGATCAAATGGAAACTACGAACTGCTCAATCTCGGATATTAGACGACACCCAGGTTTCATTACCCTTCTCTCGTTACACAGAGGTCTGCGTGAGTGACCATCCATTCTCGGGTGGGGATAAAAATGGACCAAAAGTAAAAAAAGCAACCTTATCTTATGCAGTACATAATCCCGTTACAGACTACACTTTTTAAGATGAGAAGGAGCTAGTAAAAAAAAGACAGCACACAGCAGGTGCTAAGCTTATCCAAAAGTGACAATAGTGGGTGAACACAAAATATGTTTCAGGTGGCAGTGCAATCAGGTTTTTCCTGTATCTATATGATCATTTTCATAAAACTCTTTAATACAACTCCAAAGAAACTTAAGAGGAAATTGTTTAGCAGGAAACAGTACTTCATATTATAACAGGCTGATTGCCTTGAATATATTTTGAATGCCAAATTCTGCAGTTCAATATTTTAATATCCGATGAATTTAACCAGTTATGTCACAGAATAATACACAATAATATTGTAGAAGGCCAAATACACATCACTGAACGTCATCATAAAGTAACGCAACCTTGAAAACGACAGTAGCACATTCTGTATAGAAAATGTTTACTATTATCTATGCAGAAAAATATTTTTAAATGGCGTGCGGCACGTGCTATTTTTGTGACTCTTCTTTTATTACATTCGAAGGTTGTTTATGCGTAATAAAATAATATATTGCCAACATACGTCACTTTGTTTTTGTAACTTTATTTACTATGTATTTCAGAATTTATAACAATGTGTACATAGATTATTCCTATTAGAGCCTATTTTTTATTTTCTAGGATCTTCTTATTCATATTTTCTTCTTAGCAGTCAGACATATTAATGCCAATAAAACTAGTAACAAATATACCGTTATGAAAGAAAGATATTAATCTCTTTCTAGTCCTGTCGCCAGTGGGGGTACAACGGACTCCTTAATTCAGATGGACTTACCCAAGTTTTTTTTATGTATTTTGACCCGTAGAACACGAATATTTTGGGTAACAGTTGATCCGGATGTCGATAAGATTGTTATAAACAAAGAACTTGAGGAATCACATAACAGCGATTTTTCGTAAAACAAAACATTGTTTTGTACTTTTTGGGTCATTCTAAGCAAAAAATGTTTTACAAGTTTTTTCGTAGGATGCATAGTTTTCGACATAAACGCGGTTGAACTTTCAAAAAATCGAAAAGTTACAATTTTTGAACCCGAATAACTTTTGATTGAAAAATAAAATAGCAATTCTGCTTACGGCATTTGAAAGTTCAAGTCCAATTCTATCGGTTTTGATTACTTTCATTGCTAAAAATTAATTTTTTTATTGTTAAACAAAGGTATAAACACATAGTGATTGAATGATGTTTTCAATGCATTTCCCATTTGAAATCGAACGAGTAGGCGCATACAGACAATTTTTACGTAGATTACGTACATTAAAACGCATGCACTGGCACGGGAAACACTATGTATTTATGGCTTTGTTTAACAAATAAAAACTTAATTTTTAGCAATGCAAATAATCAAAACCAATAGAATTTGACTTGAACTTTCAAATGCAGTAAGCAGAATTGCTATTTTATTTTTTAATCAAAAGTTATTCGGGTTCAAAAATTGCACTTTTTCGATTTTTTGAAAGTTCAACCGCGTTTATCTCTAAAACTATGCATCCTACGAAAAAACTTGTAAAACTATTTTTTGCAGAGAATCACCCAAAAAATACAAAAAAAATATTTTGTTTTGCGAAAAATCGCTGTTATGTAATTCCTCAAGTTCTTTGTTTATAACAAACTTATCGACATCCGGATCAACTGTTACCCAAAAAATTCGTGTTCTACGGGTCAAAATACATAAAAAAAGCTTGGGTAAGTCCACCTGAATTAAGGAGGCCGTTGTACCCCCCCCCTGGCGACAGAACTATACTGCTGTTAGGTCTTTTCATTGTCATATTTGTTATGCGATTATTTTCCTTGATGTGCCTTCGTCTAACACTAGTATTCCATTATTTATTTTGTTTGTTTTACCTTCCGTTATTTAGAATTAATATCTATTTATGTATTTGAAAAAATCAATCTCAAAAAGTTATCCTTAACTTAATCAAGTGACCAAAATATTTTTCTATGTAATGGGTGTCCCAAAATTGATGCGGGAGTTGAATTGGCCGCCTTTTGTGCAGTAGAGTGTTAACAAAAAAAAACACTTTGAAAGCTGACAGTTTAGTGTTAGTAAAAATGACGCGTTAGGCCGGGTACACATATGCGAGTCGAATTTTATGCGAACGCTATATTCGTATAATTTGTACGGCAGGACGAACCGCATACCAGCTGTTCATTCGTCACTCGTCACGAACCACGGTCTGTCGGTTTTTGGGACGAACACAAAGGATATTCGCAGTTCAATTTGGACGGCGTACGCAGCGATATTGTCTCGTCGAATCAAGATTGTGTGAATGACGTGTTCCTAGAGATAAGAAACGTGAGAAACACAATGTAATTAATTTATATTTTATAGTTGATAAACAAGTAATTGTTGTCTTTGCAATTATTGACAACACACCGCCCAAGTATTGTATTTTTCATTCTTGGATTATTCTTAGTATTTCTTTTTGTTTGTTCATGCGTAAATGTTGGCACACCCTTTATAATTTCAGTACAGCCTTTCGATATTAAAATATGCACTACCAAGTTTATCGATATTTTAAAAAAATATAAATCACCAGCATTAATTCTTCAGGCGTTTCAAGGTTTCTAAAAAAACCATTAGATGAATACTTGATAATAATGTTTTTTTTACAATACTTGTTTTTGATAATGACTACATTGAGTAGCAAAAAATATTTTTTACCCCGTCTAGTCGTCTAAACCAGTGGGAGAGCGTACACACTTTTAGAGGTTATAAACGTAGCCAAAAATAGATATCGATCCACGAAATGTAGGTCAAAGAGAAAAAATGTCAAGACCGCGATAGTATCCAGCGTTAGAATCGTTAAAAAAATTCGGTGTTAGCGGGTTAGAGATTCTGCGCACCGTGCGCAGCATAATGGTTGTTTGTTGCATATCTTCATTAAAAAACTTTCGCTAATTATATTATAATATATTACTAGTGATCTACTACTACTTTCTATTATATAATTTCATTTATAAAAGAATAACGTACAACATTGAAGTGAATACTTCTTGTTATATAATATGGAAAACAATTTGATTCTTGTTATATATTTAGTAGTTAAGATCTAAGGCTACTAATATCTACCTTAGTTACTAATGTTTTTATGTTTCTAGATTAATATAATGTTGTCACTGTCATAAAATATAATTGAATAAATACTGTTAACATGTCCATTTCTTGTATATAAAATTGGCGACGAGATTAGTAGAATGGACATTAAAAAGCTAAAAAAAGTACGAGCCTGTTTACGAGGCACTCTGACAAAAACTGAAAACTGTTTACATGAACGAGAAATCACAAACGAAGAAATTGAATCCAGATTACATACGTTAGACGAAACCATAAAGAAATTTCAAAATATACAATATGATATCGAACAAGAAATTGAAGACGCAGATATAGAACAAGAAACACAAGAAAGATTTGAATTTGAAGAAAAATATACAGTGATAAAGACCAAACTCCCAATTTTGCGAAAGAAAAATGGATCAAACGACCAAGATGTTTTATGTAGTACGAAAATTCAAAACATAGACCATAAGATACAATTACCAAAAGTTAATTTTCAACCATTACAAGAAACAGAAACAATTAATAACTTTACAAGGAGATTGACGGTATTTTTCCTATTAAATAACATCACAGATGAGCAAAGTAAAATTTACTTTCTATTATCTACGATCTCTCCACAACTTTATGATACTTTACATAATCTTTGTTCTCCGGAGGATCCATTAAATAAAAGCTTTGAAGAATTAATTAAACTACTTGATGACTTTATTGATCCTAAACCTAGTTTGTGGGCTCAACAACATAAATTTGTTACACATTTACAACGACAAAATGAAACTGTGGCAACATACGCTGCAGAACTCAAGAAACTTGCTTCTAACTGTGAATTTAAATGCCAGAATTGTTGTAAGTCCACAATAGATGGATTTTTATCGTTACAGTTTATCAGAGGATTGCATGACAGCGAAATTCGAATAAAAATTCTGCAAGACAGAGAAATACACACATTCTCAAAATTAGTTCAGATAGCTACATCAATTGAAATGGGAAAAATAGAAAACAATAAAATATCTGCAGACATACGTAATGAAATTGAAAAGGTGAACAAATTATCGACATCTGTAAAAAACCCTCAAAGATCATGTACTTACAAGAAAAAACATGATAATATAACATTAAAAGACTTAAGGGGAAAATGTTTCAGATGTGGACAACCAGATCATAGGTCCAACGAATGTTGGGCCATTAAAAGAACTTGCCACAAATGTCAAATAGAGGGACACCTAGCAAACGTTTGTTTAAAAAGAAACAATGCACTCCAGATTAATAATTGTACCAGTAATACAAGTGAAGAATCTATCGGCGAAATAAACCTTGTTAAGGATGAACGATCTGAAAAATATACAATTACAATCAGTATTGAAAATAGGCCAGTTACTATGGAATTTGATACAGGGGCTACACTATCTCTTATATCACTAAAATTGTACAAACAACTGAACATTCCAAAGAAAATTTTTAAAACAGACTTAATATTAAGAACTTACACAGGAGAAGTAATCAAACCTACTGGAGTTGCTTATGTTAAATGTAACTACAAGAACCAAACCTTCTTCAGCAAATTATACATTATAGCTAAGGACGTTGATCCTTTATGCGGACGTAACTGGATGAAAGAAATAAATATTGAATTGGCAGATGTACGAAGACTACAAACTGTTGAAATACCCAAATTAGACCAACTTCTTGAAGAATTTGCAACATCAGTATTTAGATCAGACCTAGGAAAAATACCAAATTTTAAAGCTCGTTTGAACTTACAGGAAAATACACAACCAATTTTCATTAAGTCTAGAAGAATTCCATACGCTCTAAAATCGAAAGTAGAAGCAGAAATAGAACGGCTAAGTTCTGAAGGTATTATAACAAAAATCGACCATAGTAATTGGGGTACACCTATTGTACCTATTGTTAAACCTAATGGGAGTATCAGACTATGTGCCGATTACAAAATAACTTTAAATAGAGTTATTAAAGACGAAAAATACCCGATACCTATCATAGAAGATATTTTTGCCAAAATGAATGGGGGTAAATTATTTTGCACATTAGATATTAAACAAGCTTACCTTAATATGGAGATGGACGAAGACAGCGCCCTAATACAAACTTTAAGCACTCATATGGGAACATACAAAGTAAACAGACTGATGTTTGGTGTAAAAGTGGCTCCCAGTTTATGGCAAAGATTCATGGATAATTTACTTAAAGGTTTAGAAGGCGTACAATGTTTTTTTGATGATATAATAATTCAAGGATCAACAGAAGACCAGCTATTACTAAGATTAAGAGAGGTACTTACCAAGTTAAAAGAAAATAACCTACGGGTGAATAAAGAAAAATGCCAATTTTTTAAAAAGAACATAAACTATTTAGGACATAAAATTGATAAAGATGGGCTCCATAAGAACAAAGACAAAATTAAAGCTATAATAGGTATGGAACGGCCTTCTAATATAAACGAATTGCGAACTTTTCTGGGTATGGCTAATTACTACAACAAATTTATTGCTAATCTTGCGTCTATATCAAATCCTCTAAATCAACTCTTGAAGAAAGATAACAAGTTTACCTGGACTGTGAAATGCGAAGAAAGTTTTAACAGAATTAAAACGGAAATTGCAAGTGAAAACGTATTAACACATTTCGACCCGAGAAAACCTCTAATCATAGCCACGGATGCTTCACCAACAGGACTTGGAGCAGTCCTTTCACACATAGTTGAAGACGGCTCAGAAAGACCGATAGCTTTTGCGTCAAGAACCTTAACCAATGCCGAAAAGAATTACAGTCAGTTTGATAAGGAAGCGACTGCGATATACTGGGGTATAAAGAAATTTTTTCATTTTTGCTATGGGCGAAAATTTACTCTGATTACTGACCACAAACCGTTAACATCAATCTTTCATCCCCACCATAATCTACCAGAACTGAGTACAATGAGACTTTTTCATTATGCTCATTTTTTATCTGGATTTGATTATGATATACAGTACAGAACAAGCACAAAAAATGCTAACGCAGACTTCTTGTCGCGGTTTCCTGTTGAGAACACAAATACATATGAAGTAGATCAACATGGCTTATACCAAATACAACAAATTCAGATATTAGAAATTAGCCCAGATATAATCGCTAAGGAGACAGAAAATGATATCGAATTACAGAAAATAATTAAAGCACTAAGAACAGGTCAATCTCTGAAACAATATGGATACAACGACAATGAATTTACTTTACAAGATGACTGTATTTTAAGAGGAACAAGGGTCGTAATACCACATAAATTTCGTAAATTTATTCTTAACGAACTGCACGCGGGACATATTGGTATATTAAAGATGAAACAACTAGCACGCAGTCATGTCTACTGGAAAAATATTGATAAAGATATTGAAGAAAAAGTGAAATCATGTAGATCATGCCGTTTAGAACAAAATGAACCAGCAAAGACACATTTACATCACTGGGAAGAGCCCACAGGTCCCTGGCAAAGAATCCATATTGACTTCGCTGCACCAATTTCTGGTTCTCAACTATTCATTGTGGTAGATGCATATACAAAATGGGTGGAAATTATATCTACAAAGGTAACAACTAGCTCGTGGTGTATACAAACGCTAAGACAAATATTTGCCACGTTCGGAAATCCATATGTGCTGGTATCTGACAACGGCCGACAATTTGTTTCAGCCGAATTTAACAAATTTCTATCCAATTGCGGTATCACCCATAGAACTATTGCTCCATATCACCCAGCAACGAACGGTCAAGCAGAACGATTTGTACAAACTATAAAAAGGACCTTGCGCAGCTTAGCGGGGGAGAGCAATAGCTTAACTGATAAACTACTTAAAGTACGAACACGTTTACGTCGTACACCAGGTGTTAACGGTTTCACCCCGTATGAGCTTATGTTCGGACGAGAAATTAGAACGGATCTTCATGCAATGTTAAGAAAACCTTGCAAACGCACAACTTCCTTTCCATCAGACAGGCCTACACCTGGTAGGGAATTTGCCTTGGGAGACAGAGTTCAGGCTAGAAAGTACTGCAGTGATCAACGATGGGTATTTGGAAAGGTAATCAGACGCATAGGTTACTTACATTATGAAATACGAACAGATGATGGTCTACTTTGGAAACGTCACTTAGATCAGCTGCTGCCAGCACCTCTAGTCTTGTAGTTGGGAATTGGGGCGGAGGACTGTTATATATTTAGTAGTTAAGATCTAAGGCTACTAATATCTACCTTAGTTACTAATGTTTTTATGTTTCTAGATTAATATAATGTTGTCACTGTCATAAAATATAATTGAATAAATACTGTTAACATGTCCATTTCTTGTATATAAAAATTCTATTTATATTTTCTGTGCAATGTCTAAATAAATACAAAATAGAACAAATGTCACTTATTGATGTATTGATACTGTTATTGGCCACAAATCTTTCAGTTAACTCGTTCATGTTTATTATACCAGTAAATAGTACATAATACAATAAAAAGGAAAAGAATCATGGCGTAGATCGCAACGAGAAAAAAACGAAAACGGCATAAAAGGTAGACTATTTCGTCGTCAGTACAATGCAAACTTTTTGTGGCAATGTCAGAATACCCTGATTTCCACAAAACTTAAGTATTGTGCAAATTGCCACAAAAAAGTTGTATTGACTGATCCCTCTCCCTCCAACTATGCCAACTAGGCTGCGCCGTACTGGTCACGACCAAAATAGTCAGAGATACGTATTTACGGTTGCCTTCCACTTTTTACGCCATTTTTCCTTTTTTCTCGTTATTTACTTTATTCATTATTTTACATTATTCGACGTGAATGTCATCAGCCAGCATAAGGCTACACCGATGACGACAGTCTCTGCATGTAAGAAGATCTTCCATATTCTGTATTTCTCCACAGTCACGGTTCACATCAGCTTGGTCTATTTTCCCCCATTTTACCCTGATTGATTGTACTGGAACGACCCCCGTTCATATCCTATTCATCGTTTTCGTTTTAAAGTTTAGGGATTGACCGGTCCATTGAACCTGGAGATGAGGAAAATACTCAGGCGGTTCATCCTGCACTGTTCCAAGGAAGCTTTCCTGGATTTCAGTCGCTTTCAGAATAGTCAGAAATACGTATTTCAGTTGCCTTTTGCCTTTTACACCGCTTTTCCATTTTTTTTTCGTTGTGACTTAAGCCATGATTCCTTTATCACGATAAATCATTATTTCTATATGGCCGAAAAATGTCTTGATGTTGTAATGTGAATAAAGACAGATGCTTCCTTATATGTGCTTAGTCTTCTCTTAAAATATTTACTTAGTGAATATTCTCAGAATCCTTATGTAAAGCGTGTTAGACGCCCGCGAATAAGTATGCGAACTTATGGCTCGACGACCTTTTTCGCGCGTGTATCACAGCAAGTACGCGTACTTTAAGTCCGCCGAGTAAGTACGCCGTCGATCCAACAAGTTTGAAATCTTACTCGTAACCCGTACGTGTATCACTGCCACGAGCCGCGAGCCTCGAGCCATCCTGTTATTGCGTTTAAAGTTACACTTATATTTTCACTAATTAAGCAAATTGCCTAGAAATAATTCAATCGTTTATTGTTGAAAGGAGACAAGTTACGTTTTATAAGTTTTGAGAAAACCGTAAAACACTATTTTAAGCTTTTTTGATTATTTGTTTTTGAGTAAACCTAGTTATTTATATGCTATGTTATCCTCCTGATGAAAATATGACCCTCTTATCTATATTTTGTTTGTTACCCACACTTTTCGATTTCGTCTTTTTTTATTAGTATTAATAATATATAATACGATAGGATACGATACGAAGTATATAATACGATAAAATTCCTAAATAGGACAAAGCATCTTCTCTCGACTACATCGCAATGAGTTATGAGTAAGCAGAGTAAGTCTGCCGTGTTGCCGTGTATCACCGACGGCGAGCCGAGTAAGTCCGCGATCTTTAAACCCGCGTACTTAAAGTTTGCTTGTGTATCACAAGCTTAAGGGTCTCATATTAAAATAGCTGCAAATCGTACCAATCTAGTGCTCTTAATTCCTTTTATAGCGTCATATCAAAAAAACCATACTGTTGTATCTGTACAACAAAGGCATGTACATTAAATAAAATTATTAATATAATTTTAAGGGGCGTGGACTGTATGGTTCAAACGGAATTAAGAGAGGGTTATGTCTTAGTAAGTCCTGTGTCACTGATCATTGATCGCGTTTTGATTGAACCCATATGCCGTTTTTACACGTGGTTTCACAACTGTCCCGTGCACGAGTTTTAATTATGCTTGACGGTTTAACGGTTATTTTATATTAAATTATCGTTTTAGACTATTACGTATAGAATAAAAAAGTTTGTTCAGCTGTTCAGCGGTAATGGAACCCGGATAGAAAGGTCCAAGCGCGTGCACCGTTCAGCGGGTCGTAATAGAAGAAGAAGTTATGTATTTACCTCTCTCGCAATGTCCAAGCATAATAATTGTTTGTATTCGATGAGGATGAAATGGTACTATTCGTCATTCGTCAGGTTTGGCTTAAGAATTATTTAAAACTAAGGATTGTAATTATGGGTTTCATACAGTAAAAAATATAAAATTATTTTTTGCATGTGAAAAATTGAACAGTATCCACCATACATTTACTCCGCATATCCGTTTAAATCATATCATAACTTTTGATAAGTCAAGGAGTCGATGTTACTTTTCCTGTCATGTCGGGTGTGACGAGTAATTTTAATGTCTCTTTCTTTAATAACATTAGTGTCGAGTCATTAGTGTCATAATTTGGCTAAAATTACTGATGAAAATTTATGCTAACTTCAAATGTAGGTACAATATTACAGCATGATCGAAAACTCACCAAAACGAACATGTCACAAATTTAATATGCTACCTATTTTCTCTCCCATTATCTTGGTCATACCTCATGGTTATCGCATATTACATTTATCTTGACAAACTAGATACCTACGAGCCAATATTCCTCAGTCAACCGGCATTTTTCTGTTTCTTTATAAACCACATTTTTGTTGTATATTCCAAGAATCTGAAATTTAAGTGGTTAACTGATTCTGTGAGAGAGATTCTTAACAGACGCACTTCCGGAACTAATGTTTATATGACATAATTCAGCGTTCAGAAGTAAGGCTGGCTTTTGTAATATTGTGGAAAGTTTAACTTAATAGTATCTAATGCAGCATACTTAGTGTGACCAACTCCAATACAGTCGAAAATCGGGCCATTTTTTTAAATATAGAAATTTAATATCATTTTATTGATTATTTAACATTTTTATGTTGAAAGTGATATTTTTGATAGAATTAAGCCATAATTGGTTCTAATGTTGGTTGTTTCTAATCCGGAAATCATTCTCAAAAAAGGAAAAATATAAAAATCAACTGATGTTGGATTTTCATGTAAATATAACCTTAGGTTAATATAAAAATGTAATTATCATTACAACCAATTGTGGCTTAATCCCATCAAAGATATAATTGTCTAACATGCCACCAGAAAATTGCTTCAGATCATTTTTGTTGATTACTTCTTACTATCATATTTGTCGAACGATTAAATTTGCTTAAAAGTGAGAAGAACACCTTTAAAAATCAATCCATTCATAATTTAAATTGACCTCAACAAAATATATTCATTGGTTACATTGCTTGATTCTTAAAATCATATTTGCCTTGCGATGAATTAGTATTACACTCTAGAAATTGTCGACTTTTTTTCGTCCCACTAATTCAATTTTATGTGAATTCTTAGAAGAATAACGTATTCAAAATGTCAAAACAGAATTTAACTAAAACGTTGAAAATTCGGATGGCCCGGAAGCCTTGTCCGGGACGCCGTGACACGACTTCGTAATTCGGGCCATGTCCCGGATTTTTCGGACTAATTGGTCACACTAAGCATACTTTATTTTATGTACCCTCTTGATTCAGTAAACTCCCAATCATAAATCTCATCGCGTAGTAACATTATCACCGCTTTACATGTTTATTCGGGATTCCAACCTATATACGAATACTAACGATATAAAAATCCGAATTTATTTTCGTCCGACCTAATAGTATTTAATTTAAACGTCATCACACGTGTCCCAGTCTACATAATTTTAAAAATAACTCTATGTGTGTGTGTGTGTGTGTGTGTGTGTGTGTGTGTGTGTGTGTGTGTGTGTGTACACATCTCTCATGATGAGATACAAAAACGAAGCTACTAGTTACTAAACATTCGCCGGTTTATTAATGAAGTCCAGGTTTGCACTATCTTCCCAATATTGTTTATTTGGGTACATTACGTATGTGAATTTATTGTTGCTGGTGCTTTTTTAAATCATGTATCCCTCTTTTCAACTCCTACCTGTTATTTCTTATTTTTTGTAAAATTGCTTCTTCTTCTTCGTCTTCTTTTTCCTCAGCTTTTCTTTTTTTAGGGGGGTTTGACTAGTCAAACCCCGATTTCATAAAATTAAATTTCGACCTTTGCCTGACCAACTTATTCTCTCCTAGGTTTGACTAGTCAAAGACCGAAACTGTAATTTATTTCGGGCTTTGACTAAGACCTTCAGTTAGACCTGAGGATTGCCTAGTCAAACCTAGGAATGCCTGAAATTCGGACTTTGACTATAACATATACAGGGTGTCCCCAAAAATAGTGCATTCCTTAAAGGTATAGGTAGAAGGCACAATGTAGAGCAAAAAAGTCTTTCAACATTTTTTTTTCTAAATTGATCCGTTTGACCAAAAAAGGAAAATACATTTTGATATGCAAATTGAAGTCTGGCAACAACGCGCAACTCAAAAATCTAAAGCTTAAAAAAGTAGGTTTGTAGGTCAGTTGCATCTGGTAGGTAAAATAATGTAAATATCAACCAAACCCATATCCATTATTTTGCAGGTAGGTACCTACGATGTCAACAACCCCAAAAATCACACCTCAAAGTAAATAAAAAAGGGGTTATTAGGTTAAATGTCCACAGTCACAGCAAGTTCTTCTAGGCTACGTTGCCATGTCATTCAAATTTATAAAAATAAAAACTCACTTATATGGAGAACAATGTAATTTTTTTCTTGGAAACGGTTAACTTTAGAAAAAAATGTTATAGGACTTTTTTGTTCTAAATTGTGTATTATATCCATACTTTAAGGAAACGCACTATTTTTGGGGACACCTTGTATATTATTTTGGACATGCATCTCATCCAGTACGTTTCGTACCAAAACCGGTGACTTGGAGCTAAACTGGCCACAATATAAGGGCTCAATCCAAGAACTATACAGAAAAGACATCCTCAAATATAGCAGTAATTTTTGAAGTTATACTTTTTTAGGCACGAGGGTGAATTTTTACATTCCCTGGCGCATGCGCACACCGACAGTATGGTATTAGTCGCTACATCTTTATGTAGCGCAAATAAGGTGTGCGTGAAAAGAATATATTATTAGTGTTTTTAGTAAATATATTTATTATAATTTTTGTGTCTTTGGATTTGTCTTCCTCGGGAATAAGATATTTTATAATAGTAGTAAGTATATTTAAAGTATTTTTGTATACTTCACTTGGTCTATTAAATTTGTCAGTATGTATGAGAAATCTTGTAACCTGTCAAAGCAAAGGGAATATAGCTCAGTGGTAGAGCGCGTGACCGGAGATCGAGCGCGTGACCGGAGATCGAGAGGTCCCCGGTTCGAATCCGTATGTTTTCTGTTTTTTTTATTTTTGGTATTGTTTTAATAAAAATTTTTGGAAAGTAGTAAGTAAAAATTAGTTTAATCTTTAAATAAAATACAAATAACCTGTTGAAAGGATATTTATTTCGTTGAAATCATATAATAGAAAGATAACTTCTTACGTGCGTACAAATAACACACACATTATTTTTCTTATGTATTTCCGTTGGGTTTGGGGTCGATCGGACAGCTCAGTGGGACTAGCGGCTGACTGCCACTTCACTTCGCCGTGAGCTTTGCGAGTGCAAGCCCAGCCAGGTCATCGGAAAAACAAAAAAGGCTAACGCGTCAGTATAAAATTCTAAATATGGGGCTTGCGGCTCGGTGATACTCCCCCATAGATCCCTACCGGAAGGGCGTTGAGGCCTAAAATACCGGTGTATATATATTTCCGTTGGGAATACCTAATACCTAATGTATCTGCGGTCTACCTTGTATAGTTTTATAAAATGATCTGACTGACCAGATTTTGAAGTTTGGGTTGATTGAAAATCAACGAATTTTTATACTAAATAGTCCTGTCGCCAGGGGGGGTACAACGGCCTCGTTAATTCAGATGGACTTACTCAAGTTTTTTTTATGTATTTTGACCCGTAGAACACGAATTTTTTGGGTAACAGTTGATCCGGATGTCGATAAGATTGTTATAGACCAAGAACTTGAGGAATCAAATAACAGCGATTTTTGGCAAAACAAAACAATATTTTGTATTTTTTGGGCCATTTTAAGTAAAAAATATTTCTACAAGTTTTTTCGTAGGATGCACAGTTTACGAGATAAACGCGGTTGAACTTTAAAAAAATCGAAAAATTGCAATTTTTGAACCCGAATAACTTTTGATTAAAAAATAAAATAGCAAGTCTGCTTACCGCATTTGAAAGTTTAAGTCAAATTATATCGGTTTTGATTATTTGCATTGGTAAAAATTTATTTTTTTATTGTTTAACAAAGCTATAAACACGTAGGGTTTCCCGTGCTTTTACATGCGTTTTAACGCATGTAACGTAGAAATAGTCTTGATTGCACTAGTACCTATTCTACCTACTCGTTCGATTTTAAATGAGAAATCATAGAAACATCACTCACGCACTAGTTGTTTGTAGCTTTGTTTAACAATAACACAATAAATTTTTAGCAATGCAAATAATCAAAACCGACATAATTTGACTTGAACTTTCAAAGGCGCTAAGCAGAATTGCTATTTTATTTTTTAATCAAAAGTTATTCGGGTTTAAAAATTGCAGTATTTCGATTTTTTGAAAGTTCAACCGCGTTTATCTCGAAAACTGTGCATCCTACTAAAAAACTTGTAGAAATATTTTTTGCTTAAAATGACCCAAAAAATGCAAAATATTGTTTTGTTTTGCCAAAAATCGCTGTTATTTGATTCCTCAAGTTCTTGGTCTATAACAATCTTATCGACATCCGGATCAACTGTTACCCAAAAAATTCGTGTTCTACGGGTCAAAATACATAAAAAAAACTTGGGTAAGTCCATCTGAATTAACGAGGCCGTTGTACCCCCCCTGGCGACAGGACTAAAATCCACAAGGAATTGAATTTACTGTTGTCGGCTATATACCATGCATCACAAAAATTTATTAATCGATCCTCTATAACAGGTATATTTATTTAAAAGACCCTTTCGGGCTACATCACACAACGTTTTCGGAATGACAACTCCCAACTATGTCGGTTGCTGGCTCTGGGGAAACCTCTTTAAATGGAATCTAGATAGCAACTATACTTTGTTTCACGTTAAGAATGCAACATTGCGCTTATGGAGATCAGTGTTGCCAAACCTCTCGGGCACGGGTGGCTACTCGACTGCCGATATACGATCCATTTTAATCAGTACGGCGTGGCATCGGCGCGCTTCTATCGTCCATAAGAAATACATTGGCCTATCTAAGCAATGTTCCGTTCTTAACGCGACACGCTGTATAGTAAGCAGCACTGATGATGGAATTGTCATTCCGAAAACGTTTTGTAATGTAGCCCGAAAGGGGATTTTAAATAAATATACCTTTCATAAAGGATTTTTTAATAAATTTTCCTTTTTATACTGTTATTGAGATCTGTGACAAAAATTAAATCTATACTTACTTCAAATGCTCATTACGAATATGCGCTTCGATGGCATCACAGGTATTGGTCATTTTTAAGCAGCTTGGCCAAGTGCATTGGAACACGATGCGTGTCAAATTCTGAAATAAAGAGAAAGTGTTAATACTATATTACCTAACAATTTAAATAAAATTATTGTATTTAACGAACCAAAGACGAAGCATTGTAATCACGAAAATTGCCCAAAGCCGCGAAAGGAGATAACAATTAATTGTGGCTTAAAGTTACAGTTGATTCCCTGTAATTGAGGGAATGTCTTCGTATTTTTTTACCGAGAAAATTGGGAGATTTTGTCTGGTTTAGAATATCTAATTATATTAGTCATTTACTAACAAGATATATCCTGTTACAAAGATAGTTTCAGTAATATATTAGTAGGGGAGCAAAATATGCTAAATGTGCAGTCACTCGAGCGTTATGGGGACCTATTGGGTTGTGAAGAGTAGGTCCTAAAACCAAAAAAAGTTAAGTAAAGTTTTCCATTTTAGTGGGCGCTTGCCATTTTTTAATTTAATTTTCCATTTCCAACAATCGTTTTTTCCGATTATAACGCCATCTATCCATAATTCGAAAAAATGTTTCGAATTCAAGTTACTTATTTTTACGTGAGGAATCCAAATCTGCAATAAAAAATGGGGGCTCCTATTAAAGTAACCCCCACCCCACCTCCGTGGGGGGGGGGGGGGTCGTGTTTGGTGCCATTCGATAGATTTTTTAAAAATATTGAACAAGTGTATTTTTCAGTTTTTCGATTTGATGTTCATTTCACGAAATATCGCGGGATTCGTATTTAAAATAACAAATGAACCCCCTACCCCTCTCCGTGGGAAGTCGTGTTTGGTATCATTCGATAGATTCTTAAAAAATATTGAGCAAATATTTTTTAGTTTTTCGATCTGTCATTTATTTCGCGAGATATTCGCTTTTCTCTTGTGAAACTTTGAGACTCACCCATTTCCTTACGCCCGGCCCAAATCGTCAGATTTTTGAAATATACACTCTCTTGCGTGTACTTAACTTACCTTATCTTAATCTGACAATTTCGAGTTTTTTTAAGGATAGATTTTTTTTCGGGTCCCCCTTAACGAACTCCCCTGTGTTAGGAGCCAATATATGGTAGAGGTACATCTTCAGGTACCAGGTTTCTCCCCATATGATAATCTGACGTGCTCGAGTAACTGCAAAAATCCCCGCTTGGGCTCCCCTACCATATATTCTATGATGAAATTACTAGTAGTAACAGTTCAGTTCTCGCATATTTAGGAATAAAAAAAAACCTAAACAAAAATAAATACATAATATATTTGAAACATAAAAATGCCAAATCAAATTTATTTCTTAGACCAGTCAACATACTAGGCACATAAAATTTAGATAACAGTAGAAGAATTAGTCCACAGTTTTAACTAAGAGCAAAAGAATTCAATCTGACGATTTCATTACAGAAAACTAAAACAAAGGTAATCAGTAAAAAAACCAATCAGATGTAAAATAGAAATTGATGGCAGCAGTATTGAACAAGTAATGGAAATACAATACCTTGAAATTACACTGTCCAGACAGAGACCTGGACAAAGAAGTGAGAAAAATTCAAAAGTTCAAAAAGCAAATAGACTGGCAGGATACCATAATAACACTATATATGGCGAAACCGACATATTAACACTGCGATGAAGTCAAGGATTTATAAAGACAGTGTAAGGCCAATAATGACATAATATGCATCGGGATTATCGGGAACAAGACTCCATACAGCCACAACAAAAAGACTACTAGAAAAGGCAGATATGAGTGTACTGAGAATTATTTCAGTAAACACGCCGAAAAATCGAAAGAGGAGTGGTGAAGATATTAGAAGAAAATGTAACGTAAAGCGTACAAACAAATCAAATAAAAAAAAAAACAATGGAATAACCATAATGGGGGATAACCATAATAAAGCATAATGGAGAAGACACGTGTGGTCAAAATAGCAAAAGATCAATCACCCATCGGTAGAAGTATCGACCGACCACGCAAAAGATGGAGTGACGACCTTCCATAGAGGTATCAATCCGCCAATGAACAAGCAGAATTGCTTATATAGAGGAAGAAGAAGAAGAAGAAGAAGAAGAAGAAGAAGAAGAAGAAGAAGAAGAAAAAGAAGAAGAAGAAAAAGAAGAAGAAGAAGAAGAAGAAGAAGAAGAAGAAGAAGAAGAAGAAGAAGAAGAAGAAGAAGAAGAGTGGAAGAATTCAACATGGAAAATAAAAAACCTAGGTAAGCTTAATTCCTATCTGATTATGTTTATTGCTACTACAACTACAACGATCTTCAACTGAACTCAGTGTTCCAACGAGTCTTGCTACTCTGGATCTGGCATTAAATGCATCACGGAAAGATGCGATTTTAGTGTCAAGAAAAAATAAGAGAAATACTCAAAGCTTAACAAGAAAACAAAATACATAGATAGATAGAGATTAAACTTGTTTCTTTTCTTCGAGCGTGGTATAAATAAGATTTGTTATGTATTCCGAGCAGAAATTATTATCTGTTCAATTACCCATTACTCAGCAGACAATCCTTTCCATCTGATTACTGTTCTCTTTAAAGATAGAAAAATATGTCGTGTATAAAAAAATGCATTCTTGCAGGACTTCAGGGAAATAGCAGAAACTCAACAAAACAAGGACAAAGGATTCGCTCGATTATCGTCCTTCGGTTCGGGTCCTTTGTTACGTTTCACCTCCTAGCACGTGGCATGAACTTTGCAGCGTTGCCAAGTAGGTCAATGTCAACTAGGAAACTTTCCAGGCCAACAGGATCCTCGAGGAAATGAGAGATTTGGAGGACGCCTTAAGTGAAAACTTGGGACGGTCTGAATGATTTGTAGTAGCGATAGGTGTAAACCTTTATTGTGGTTTTTGGGATATTTGTTTATAACTGATATCTATTGTAAAAAACTAAAAGTAACTTGTAATTGAAATACTCTCAATCGTTCAAAATTAAATTTCTGTAATAATAATAATAATTATCTTCATGGAAAACGTTGTATTACTCATTAGAAGGCATGAATATCTGGTGCTTGTCTAAAAGTATGTGTTCCCGCCAAACTATGTTTCGCGTTCTACTTCTTTTTCTATTTGACAACTGGTCACTTGCTATTCTCACACATTTATAGTGCTTTTCATCGATTGTCATTTGTTTCGAGCTTCTGTCATAATATCGCTACTTCAGTACAAAAGGGCCACAATTCAAAAATACGAAAATCGCGTTTATTAAAAAAATCTAACCTTAAGCAGTCATATTTTTATATACCACTGAAACCCCCATGTATTTTACGTTTTTTAATATCGAAATAACACTTGCGCCCTTTTTGCATTTTTGTGTTTGAAATAAAAAATATGGACAAAACTGCCACTTTGTTGGTTGTGTCCTGGCAGTCGAAGTGAACGCACCTTTCCTTTGTGCTAAAGAGCCACATTTCAAAAAACCCTAGTCATTTTTACCGTTTTTATAAACGAAAGTGCCACATTCCGAAATACGTCCGTTTTGCACAGAAGATTCACGTAAGTACATTATTATTTCTTAATCAAAAGAGATGCGTAATGAGGCCATTTTATACAAAATATTCGCATAATATATATTTTTTTTCTCAATCAAAAATGATGTATCACAGAATACATTCATTTTGCTTATGATATTCTCGTAGTTAGTATATCATTTAAAATAAAAAAGGACCATATATTGGGACACGACTGTTTTGCATTTTTCTATGACAGTCAAATGTTATTATTAGAAAGTAAAATGCCGTTGTTTTATTTACTTGCACAGTAGACTCTCTCCATAACGAGAACTGAAATGGCGGACCAAGACCCTCGTTATAAGCAGATCTCGTTATATCAGACAACAATAATATTGAAATGTTTTGATGCCTCTTATGTAGTTTATTAACCCCTTAATGTACACGCTCTAATACGAGAGCGTGCCTTATTGGCAATTTTGTACACGCTCTGACACGAGCGACCATTAACCCATTAGATCTATTTATGGGGTACTAAAAGTTTAATTTTTTTCAACCAATAACAGTTTTGCTTAAATTGTAAGAAAAAATTTACCCTGTATATTTTATGATGTAGTAAACTGATTAATACACTTTGTTTGATTACATTACAAACACCCATTCAGTAGAAAAATTATAAACATTGGTCAAATTTTTTTACCTCGTCTAGATTTACACATTTAATAATAAAAATTTCATTTCGGCACTGTTTTTGTCTCTCTATGGGTTATTATTGTTGAGTAAGGATTATTACATCCGATAGTCATAAATAAATCTGGTAAAAATACATTGCTGAACAGTAACTATGAAGTTTACCTCCGAGATCCAGATTTATTTATTATATCTAATAATTTGCCCTAGGAACCGTTGACAATTGATACATTGAATTTTGTTGAATTGTTAAAAACTGTTTTTATTGGAGACACTAAACAGCTGTAAAACATTGATACCTTTTTTTATTACCCAGCTAGTGTTAAGACATTAAGTTATAAATTTTGTACCTTTTAGTAGTAGTTTTGGAATTAACTTTTGTTATTTTTGTAGACTGACATTGTAATATTTTTTTTGATAAGATAAGACTTTTTGTAATTATTTTACTCAAAATCTACATTAATTAGTGACAAAAACATTGATTAAAATGTTTGTTTTTTTGGTATGTGTCCGTTTATTTCAAATTTCTATCATGACATAAGAAATATTTTTTATACAAAAGGGCCATATCTGCTAATATCTCTTTCAGGAAAATACTTACGCTGTATCTAAATACAATATCAAATACAGTTTAAATTTTCCTTTCTATCAATATATTACTTGCATATAAATGATAAAAAATAAATAAAAAATGAACCAAAAATAAATGTCAAAACTTTGAGTAGCTCCTCTGTAAAAAATGTGATTTTGATTTGTGGCCCTTTTGTATTGAAGTAGCGATATGTTGTATAATCTGTGTATAATATTAATATACACGGATTATACGACATATGACGGAGGCTCGAAACAAATGACTTGCAATAAAACATAAAAAAGCCTATTTTTAAGTTTCTGACTACTGAAGATATTGTTTTTTAAAAGAGTAAATTTTGCTTTGCAGTCTTATGTCTACTTAATTATACTTTTTAGATAATTTTATACAAAAAATTAAATATTGTGAACCTATCCCGTTTTATCCAATCATGGTATGCTAAAACAAGATGTGTAGGACTTTAATAAATATATTTTTTTACTATTTTCCAGTCATTAAAAATAGCTAAAAATATGTTTTTTGTATGCTTCAATAAATGTTATACCTATAAAAAATAATAATATGATAATTTCTTTAACACATTTTCCGTAGTAAAAATAAACAAGAATGGTATCCCGTTTTGTCCAACTCTCCCCTACTTAGCCATTAACACCCTTTTTAAACAAGATCAAATTTTTTCTATGGATCTGGAAGCTTTATGAAAACAACCAATATATAGTACAAATTAATGATAAACGAAATATAGCCCCCAAAACTAATGTTGTTCTGAAGCTATTTCCTTGTGGCATTTTTATAATTAAGTATTTTCTATGGGAAATAAGTCACAATTTTACTAAAAAATGAATTTATTAACGTTTCGAAGCCCAAATCGGGTTTCGTTGTCAAAATACAAAATACTATTAAAATAAACAAAAATGTTGTTGCTAAGTAAAAAAATTCTTCTAATAATTTATTTAATCTGACTCATTTATATATCTGACTCATTTGGTTGTCTTTTTAAAGACAGATCACATGCTATGATTTTTATGCGACGGATATTCTTGAGTTGGGATTGATTTCATGTAATCGAATGAACTATCTTTTAGTAAAGTCGTCCCAGGAATGCAACTCATAAATATTGACGATATCATTTTAAAGTCTTCTACTTTAAAATGTATAATATACGTCTGAATTGCCAATATAAATGAGTCAGATTAAATAAATTATTAGAAGAATTTTTTTACTTAGCAACAACATTTTTGTTTACTTTAATAGTATTTTGTATTTTGACAACGAAACCCGATTTGGGCTTCGAAACGTTAATAAATTCATTTTTTAGTATTGTGGCTTATTTCCCATAGAAAATACTTAACCCAAAACTAATATATACAAAAAGGCCGAATAAAGGAAGAAGGAGAGATAAGTCAAGAGCAAGATTGATCAAGTAGAAAAATTTATAGTACAAAACTGGAAAACTAAAGCGAAGAATAAGAACGAAGTATTGTAGAGCCAAGTATAATGATGATAATGATGTATTTTTAGAAACTAGCTTTGTTATCTAGAAACTAGCGATATCTATAAATCTAACAATACTTTGAAATTAGTTTGAAGGTGATTTGACTATGCCATATTTTCTTTAAAAGTATAAAGAACAAAAACATATGGTTTATTAAAAATATGTATGAATATTCCCTTCTCCCTTATCCTAATTTATAATTATGACTTTATTTATAATCTTTAAGGACATCTTGAGAGAAAGTTCCAGATAATTGTAAATCTGGACAAAAACTGTCAACACTGTCCGTTGTCTATAAACATATCGACCTGTGCGCCATATTGACAACGTCATTCACTTTACTCGAAAGAGAGACAACACCAACACAATCCTCCACTTTCTCCCTCTAGTCTGTTGCGGATTTGATTCCTTTGTTTGAGTAATGTTTGCCTGAATTATTCAATTATTTCAGGGAATCTTGTGATGTGCAACGGCCAATGGCAACTAAATGACTAATAATACAAACAGTTAAAAGCTACACACATTTTATAGCAGCGAACATAGGTGGTCATGCGTGTTTTAATAGGAGTGAAAGGGGTATTTAATCTGTGATAATGAGGTGCTATAAATAGCGGAAATGAGCAATACTCTCGAACGAAAAATTCTTTCCCGTGTCATACCCTCTTCTTTATATAGTAAAAAATAAATATTATAGACCTTTCACCTTTTATTGAAGGGTGCATTCTTTAATTACTTAAGTTGTTAAAGTTCGCAACCAATTCTTAATAATGTTCATTCAAAAACAATATTTAGTGATTTCACTATCTGACAACTGGTAATAGAACCTAACGCGAAATCCAACAAAAAGTAACAAATGGCAGTAGTTAGAGGAGTTTCTTCTAACCATTCCAACAAGTTTATTTCATATCTAGGATCAATCATTGATACCTTTTTGAAGTACTTTTTGAATCATCATATTCGATTCAATTTAATTCTTGCAGCCTTATCGTTCCATAGTCACCCCATATATTATTATCTACCTATTCCATCTCTCATCACTTTTTCATGTGACTATGCAAATTTTCAGGAGTAATTACAGATTAAAAATCCACGAGGAAAATAAAATTCCTGTAGCTGGCTGTATACCATAAATCACAAAAAATACAAGATCCTTTGTAAAAGGATCCTTTAAAAGACCCAATGAGGGTCACATCACAAAACAAAACGTTTTCGGATTAATATCGGATTAATAGGTAATCCATCATCAGTGTTAAGCCAATAGCATGCATGCGTGAGCCACCAAAAAGTTATGGGTAAGAACCCTTTAAAAGTTTCAAGATCTTAAATGATACTACATATTTTTAGTAAAACAGATGGATGTTGCAAATATTCCTGGATATAGCCCAGGGCAACACAGGACTCTAGCCCACGTGGATGTGATATGCAAGGAATGAACCTCACATATTGAAAATTTAGTGTCAACTCAGTTGTCACAGTTAGCGTGTCAATTTTCAATATGTGAGGTACATTTCTTGCATATAACATCCACGTTGGTTCTTCTTAACACCCCTCCACCCCCCTAACGATTCCACGACCTGCCACCGCACAACCCATGAGCTGCCGTTCGCATGAAGGTTTAATGTGTCTGTTCCTTCTACTAGCCCCATTTCGACCCCCCAGTATCTTTATAGTTAGTCTTATCCCTGGCCCCCTCTGAGCAGACATGTAAAAACGCTTCATAACAATGCCTTAATTAGTAATCATTCAATATCAGACACGTTTTCAATAAGTGGAGGTTTAAGACACTTAGCCTAACACTATTTATATATTTATGAACGAAATTGTTAACAAATGTACAACAAGGAATAAAAAGCTGAACGTAGGGTATAGAAATCTGCAGAGTACAAATTTCGGAAGGAATATTTGCTGACGATTTGGTGCTAATTGAATTGCAAAAACTGAAAAACAACTTCAAAATGCAGTACAACCTGCCACATCCGGACCTGTCATATCGGGACCTCCCCATATCTGGACGGTTTTGCCGTCCGGATCTACCGAAATCTACCGAGAAAGGCAGTCCTGCTGTTGGACAACGCACCCTCTCATTCCGACCCAAAAGAACTAAAAGATGAAGAAGTAATGTTCTATAGAATCTATAAAACGTGTCTATCGACGAAAGTTATTGGCGGAGTTGATTACTGGAATGTATGAAGGAGAAAACGTTTCAGAGACTATAAAAGAAGTGGTCTTGATATCCGGATTTTTTCATTACCGGATCGGTCTGTCGCCACATTGATCCGGATATGGCAGGTTTTACTGTAGTTTCGAAATATGGAAAGAAGTACATACTCACTAAAAACCCAATCAAAGTTGACATTGACAGTTGTTGACAGTAATTAAATATTTGATAATGATAATTGTTGATTAGCGTTCGAACAACCGGCCCTAAATGTTAATAATGTCACCGACGAAATGAAATCAGAGACGTGCGTTTTTTTTTCTGTCACATACAATTTAATGCGTTAGAGAGAAATCGAAAAACTGTGACGCACTGAAAAATGCTCATGAAAAGAACATAGAACTTAATATAGAAATAATAATTGAAGGAACAAAAATAGAACAAGTTAAAACTTTTACATACTTAGGAGTAAGAATATAATGAATAGGGTCTCTAGAAGCAGAAATCTATAGCAGAGTAGAGAAAACCCTACGATTGTATCACACAGTGAACAAAAAATTTATATGCGGAAAAGAAATATGACGGAATACAAAAATTAAAGTTTTCAAAGCAGTTTATAGATCTGACTCTCGACTTCTGGTATCGAATCACGGGTACTAACGGAACAGCAAAAGAGCCAGATACAGGCTATAATAGAGATGAAGTTTTAAGAAGAGTTGCTGCCAAAATGTATAGAATATGGAACATAGATATAAGGAATGAACTGAAAATAAAAAACACATTGTGAGTTTATAGAACAGAGAGCTCAGTTGGTGGGGTCATTTACACTGGAAAAAAGATACCATACCAATGAGAAGAGTGTGGGAAGGCAAAATATTGAAAAATAAAAGAAAAAGATGAAGACCAAGACAGACATGGGATGAAGTAATCAATATTGGAGAGAAGAGGAGTGACTGAACAGACACAAAAATATTGACACGAAACCGCAAAGAATGGAAGAAATTTGTTAAGAAATAATACACTATTATATGGAAGAAAGGTTTTTGATTATACGATATTTTGTTTTTTTGTAGGTATTTTTAAGTATTTTTCGAAACAAATAAGAATAAGTGTACAATAAATATATTATACACGGCTCACTAAAATAATTAGTTACGCCCCTGTACTACTGATTACTTAAAATTCAAGTAGTATTTATGTAACCTTTCTGGAAACTCCAGGTTATTGTTGAGACTCGCATTTGAACCCCTCGCCGGGGCAGATCGTCAAAAGCTTCCTAACGAGAATCATCTCTAATCTATCGACGCTCCCGCTATTCGTAAAAAGGCCGCATTTTACCGGCTTTTTTTGCTATCGTTTTATACCGCTCAGATAATTCAATCTGCTCAGTATTATCGACGATGATTTATTTAGCGTATTAGTGAGTGCCTTACAAATGAACCAAATGGATTATGGAATTCAATCAGAGCTCTGATGTGACACGTCATCAAGGAATAAAACTGTAAGTACTCTACATGTATGTGAACATAACTTATTAGTCGTGATACTGTATGCATTTTGAACCATATACCTCTCGTAGCAAATATTCTTTGTGCCATTTATGCAGATAATACTTTAAATTACATATGAAAAATCGTTATCTACTCTTAACCAGCTTACCTATGGGAATATACTCTATAACCGTACAATAAGTATAGGTTACTATTGTTAAGGATACTTTACGTATTGCCTAAACATTTCTGTTCCATCGAGCCGTATCATATTAATTATTTATTAATTAAATCCTCAAGGTCCTTCGTATTTGCATATTTTGATAATCTCTATTCTGAGAATAACGGTTTTTCATTTATAGTGTCTTTCTGTTGCATTTGGAAATTTCCAAGCCACGCCGCCCCGGCACAAAAATAAAATATTCCTCTCTTTCTGCACTCAAATTCTCAGTATTTAACCCAGCACGTCTCTACAATAGCTGGTAGGTTGTTAAGCCCGGTCTACACGTGCAATTTCAGAAACTACTTGCTTTGTTCAAATAAAGGAGTCGTTTTGTTTGTATGAAAAAATATTTGCATATATTACATTATTTTATTTTCGTAAATATATTTTTCTGTTTATAGTATACAAAAAGTGTACTCATTTCTTGGCTGATAGTACGGGTGTTATAATTTTAACATTGTTTGTTCAACCTTTTGATTTAAATTAAATTTATAATTTTGAATCCGATTAAGCCTGGTTCACAGGTTACAAAAATTATTAAAAATAATTTTGTTTTCTTGCATAAATTGTAAGTTTTTGCTACATTTAGCTTCGCTTAAGCTCATTTTACACTTCTAGAAAACTATAGAAAATAAATAATTGTTTTTTCCTTCAATTTAATTAATTTAAATACTTGTTAAGGGTGTCTCACACTTGCTGAAAAATACCCATTTTGGAAAATTGCATATATTTTGAAATTTTATAGTTTTGCATTTCATATACTAATCTGCGCTCATACAGGGTGATACTATTAAGCCAATCTCACACTATTAAACGTGTAATATATAATATATTGTACATATTCTCTCATTTTCGCATCGATTTATAGGTTTAGACATTTGCAAATAATCTATCTAATCTCACATTCTCGCAACATGGCTGACCGATCAAAATATAACCGACAGAGGCTCACCGCAAAACTTGATATAACCAAGTTGGCTGATTCGGTTCCCACAACTCTTAATTCTCTAAACAAATATAAAATTCGTGAAATAATTTCACAACTCAAACATTCTTACGGACTTTTCCGCGATGCTCAAAATGTGCTGGAGACGATCCCCGAGGAACCTACCCCCTCTACTGATTCCTCTGTGGTTTTTGATAAATATTTGGATACAATTTCTCTATTGGAAGAAAGGTTAGAGGTCATTGAAAGTTCTAATGTGACTGCTACCCCCTCCCTCCAATTTGACCCTAATTCTTCTCTAACCTCACAGTCTATGGCTAGGCAACGAACAGTAAACCTCCCTCGTATTCAGTTAAAACCATTTAGTGGCTTAGTTACTGAATACAATTCATTCATTGAGACCTTTGATACAATAATAGGATCTGATACTACATTAAGTGATCTGGAAAAACTCATTTACCTCAAAAGTTTTCTAACTTCCGAGCCTTTGACGCTTCTCGAGCATATCCCACTCACAGGTGACAATTACAAAATAGCCCGGGATAACCTGACACAAAGGTACGCCAACTCTAAATCGCTTATCAAAACTCTCATCTCTCAAATTCTTGATGCGCCTCCTATTTCTGGAAACGCAAATCACTCACAATTAAGAAATTTTCATACGGTCATGTCAAATAATTTCAAGGCCCTATTGAACTTGAATAGGCCCCCTTCAGATCTCTTGCATTTACTTCTCATACATATCGCTACTCAGAAACTCGACGCACCTACCATTAGGGCTCTTGAGTTCCAATCCGGTGGTAGCCAAGCTACCCCTGATTTTGTCCATTTTCTAGGGGAAATCGAGACACGCGTTGTTCATCTTGAGAATATTCAATCTCAATCAAAACCAAAATCGACTACTACTTCCAGACACTCTTTACACCTAGCCTCAGACACTTCTACCAGTAACCTTTCGCCTCGCTTAGGTCCTAAGAAATGTTCCTATTGCAACGACTCTCACTCGATCTACTCTTGTCCTCAGTTCAAGCAGTTGAATTCTAAAGAACGTTTTAGTTTTGTCAAACAAAATAAATTTTGTATTAATTGTCTTGGGTCTCACATGCTCGATCAGTGTAAATCCAAATTCTCTTGCATAGTTTGTAAATCTCGTCATCACACGTTGCTCCATTTCGACAAAACGGGTCATAGTAACCCTTCCGCGGCTGTTGGCCAACACAACTCAAATAATCATAATAAAACCGCTATCTCAAATAACTCCCATACACAGGGTAATTCACAACAGGGGCCCTCACATGTTAGAGCTCCTGAAACGGAAGTTAATCTTCAAAATTCGACTCCACATTCAATGGCTCTATCTGCAGCCTCGCTTGATAATCATTTGGTGTTATTAAGCACACTCCAGGTCTATCTTGTCGCTCCTAGCGGCAAGAGGGTCTTCGCAAAGGCACTTTTAGACTCGGCCTCACAGGTTTCATTTATTAGTGCTGACCTCGTAAAGGAACTGTCACTCACCACTAGAGATGGAAAATTACGGATCAATGGAATTAACTCCACCTCATCCTCGTCTCAATCTATTGTAGATACAACAATTTTCGCTGTCGCTAACGACGTTCCTTTTGACATCTCGTGCTCTGTACTCCCAAAGATAACAAATCCGCTTCCTCAAATTTCTATTTCGGCGAGCAAACTAAACATACCCTCAGAGATACCATTAGGTGATCCGATGTTCCATGTAACATCCCCAATTGGTATCCTGCTCGGTGCAGACCTGTATAACGATATCATTCAACCTGAAATAATTCGTTTGGGAAAAGGTCTTCCCGTTCTTCAACGCACTCTACTCGGGTACACGATATCAGGGTCAGTTCCAGACTTTGCTCTTAAGTCGAAAAATACTAAAAAGGCTTTGGAATTTTATTCAAACTCTCTCGTTACTTGTTGTTCTCATAACACTCCTTCCGCCGTAAATGAGCCGGTAGTGTCCAACGAGGAACTATCCGATCATTTACAAAAATTCTGGGAGCTGGAAGAAGCCGCTCCTCAGAACACCGATCTCATTAATGATCACCCCGCTGAAATTAATTTTGTAAAACATGTTAATGTTCTCCCCAATGGACGATATGAGTCCACACTCAATCTCAAACTCCCTATCGAAGATATAGACATGGGAAATTCGTTTCTCTCGGCAAAAAGACGTTTTCTCAGTCTCGAGAAACGTTTTCAACTCAACCCTGATTTATTGGAAAAATATCAGGACATTATATCGGAATATCTCAATAACGGACAAATAATTCAAGTGCCGTTAAAAATGCTAAATGACTCAGGTAAACCTAATTACTTTCTCCCTCACTTTCCCGTTTTCAAATCCAACTCTACTACTTCCACTCGTATAGTTTTCGATCCAAACAATAAATCGTCTACGGGAATCTCCCTCAGTGACGTCATAGACAAAGGTTATGTCGTCCAACATGAACTTTTTGACATTCTCGCTAAGTTTCGTCAGTTTAAATTCGCACTAGTAGGCGACATCAAGGCTATGTTCCTACAAATCGCCATTTGTCCCACTGAAACATTTCTGTTAAATTTTCTCTTTAGGGACAATATTCAGCAGCCTTTACGGTGCTATCAATTTCAAAGATTACCCTTCGGGCTCCCAAGTAGCCCATTTATCGCTCAAAGAGTTATCAAGCACATCGCTGACAACAACAAACATACCCACGAACTTGCTACTAGTGTTCTGCAAGAATCTATCTATATGGATGACCTGATCAGCGGTGCTGACAGTCTTCATGAATTAAGTTGTCTTTTCGAACAATTAACTTCTTTGCTAGAAACCCATGGTTTCCTCCTCCACAAGTGGAACTGCAGTTCTTCAGAATTTCTGTCTCAACACAATTTAAATCCCGTCTCTGAAGTCAGTCTTAACTTCACGGGATCTGATAAAGTCTTAGGCATATTCTGGGATTCAGAACGCGACCACTTTTCGTTTAAAACTCCTATCTTCAAATTGGCTAATGTTGTTACTAAACGTACTATTCTCTCCTACATTGCTACTTTGTATGACCCGCTAGGATGGTTATCCCCTGTCCTTGTGAACGCTAAGCTCTTGATACAGGAAATATGGTCCCAGAAATTGGACTGGGATCAACCCATTGACTCACCCATCATTATGAAAAATTGGCAAAACCTCTTATCGACATTCAAAACTATAGAAGAGGTCAAGGTACCTCGATGCTTACTTTTACAAAAGAAAGTTGTTGATGTTCAATTAATTATTTTCACCGACGCATCGGAAAAAATATACAGCACTTGTGTGTATCTCAAAGCGACATACTCAGACTTTTCTGTATCGTCGCGGCTTATCGCTTCTAAAAACAAAATTTCTCCGCTAAAAAATAAACTCACCATCCCCAAATTGGAACTTTGTGGAATAGTGTTGGGAGTCACTCTGGCTCATAGACTTTTTCACATCTTCAAGAAAAATTTGAGTATATCTTCATCTCATCTCTTTGCTGACTCTACAATTGCCTTGTCTTGGATACTTTCTAAAAAACACATTTGGAACATTTTTGTACAAAACAGAATTCAAAAGGTCAATTCCTTGTTGGAAACTTTTCCTTGTGATTTCCATTTCGTCAGAAGTCACGAAAACATCGCTGACCCCGCTTCCAGAGGGATAAATGTCTTTGATAATCCCCAGACCACCGAAGACTGGTTATGCGGACCTAGCTTTATTAGAGACAATCCCATCGATTTTTCTCTTCATCAAATTCCTCATTTTCAGGATGATCTTCCTGAATTAAGGAAGTTAGTTGTCTCAAACATAGCAACAAATCACGAACTCAACGACACCTTTGAAAATCTATTCGCTAAATCTTCTTCTTTTCGTAAAATTCAAAGAATTGTCGCTTATCTTTTTAGATTCATCAGTAATATTAAAAAGAAAATAAATAACTCTCCACGAGATACGGATATATTGACGCCACCCGAAATGGAGATCGCTGATCACGCGATCATCAGGTATATCCAAAGTATCTACTTTAAAAAAGAGATTCTTGAATTGAAAAATGCTAAACTCGTGACCAATAAAGCCATTCGTAAACTCAACCCCTTCCTACAACATAATGATGGGCTGATTCGTGTGGGAGGACGTCTCCGACACGCCCCCATATCGTATAATCAAAAACACCCCATTCTACTTCCTTCTAAATGTCGAGTTGTAGAACTAATCTTGACTCAAGCTCATCATAAGTTATTACATTCAGGCGCGCAAACAGTACTTTCGTATGTCAAAATGAAGTACTGGCCAATTGACGGATTAAGACAGATTAAACGCTTAATTCGTAAGTGTGTAAACTGTTTCCGATTCATGACACCCAATTCTGTTCAACAGATGGCAGATATGCATCCCGATCGTGTACTCCCCACTAGACCCTTCCAAGTCGTCTCAGTGGACTATGGGGGGTTCTTCTTAATTAAGTCCTCACATTTGAGGAAGGCACCGCTTTACAAAGCATACGTAGCCTATTTCATTTGCATGAGCACTAAATGTGTTCATATCGAACTCGTCACAGGATTAAGCGCAGAAGCCTATATTCTTACTCTGAAAAGGTTTATTGCCAGAAGATCCACGCCCAGTATTATTTGGAGCGACAATGCCACAAATTTCCATGGGGCAAAAAATGAAATGCGCGAATTCTATGATTTTTTCTTAAATCAAAATAATTCGGAACAGATTAAGGAATTCTGTACTCAAAACTCCATAACTTTCAAGATGGGTGTTCCCCGCAACCCCCATCAATTCGGCCTCCATGAGGTAGGAATAAAGAGTGTGAAGTATCACCTCTATCGAATTATAGGAAATTCCCACTTCACCTTTGAAGTGTTTAACACAGTATTATGCCAAATCGAGGCTATTCTAAATTCGAGACCCATCACTAGGATGTCGTCTGACGCCAATGACTTCGCTTTCCTATCTCCAGCTCACTTCTTAGTTCAAAGAAGTTTAACCGCGCCCCCTGAACCAAGTGTTTCAGAGATACCTGAAAATAGGTTGAATCTTTTTCAGCGTATTAGTAAAATTCAACAGCAATTTTGGAAATTGTGGAAAAAAGACTATCTTTGCCTCCTGCAGCAAAGAAATAAATGGACCGACCCTACTGACCCTGTCAAGATCGGGGATTTGGTTCTGTTGAAGGAGGATGGTACTCCTCCACTCTTATGGCCAACTGCCAGGGTAATAGATGTATTGCCTGGTAAGGATGGTCTAGTTCGTACTGTCAAGATTCACACTACTCACGGTGATTTTCTTCGTGGTATTACGAAAATCGCTGTGATTCCCCTGGAAGATTAAAATCTATCCCTAGGGGGAAAACTTATCGTTTTCCTCCATTTTATCGTTGTTACCCCTTGTGTATATAAACTCTAATTTCTTCAAACATTTCTTATCGTTGTGCACATCTTTGCCAATCCCCTCTCTTCGAGGTGATATAGGCCATCTCTCTCGCCTGTCGCCCCCGGCAATATGTACAATAAATATATTATACACGGCTCACTAAAATAATTAGTTACGCCCCTGTACTACTGATTACTTAAAATTCAAGTAGTATTTATGTAACCTTTCTGGAAACTCCAGGTTATTGTTGAGACTCGCATTTGAACCCCTCGCCGGGGCAGATCGTCAAAAGCTTCCTAACGAGAATCATCTCTAATCTATCGACGCTCCCGCTATTCGTAAAAAGGCCGCATTTTACCGGCTTTTTTTGCTATCGTTTTATACCGCTCAGATAATTCAATCTGCTCAGTATTATCGACGATGATTTATTTAGCGTATTAGTGAGTGCCTTACAAATGAACCAAATGGATTATGGAATTCAATCAGAGCTCTGATGTGACACGTCATCAAGGAATAAAACTGTAAGTACTCTACATGTATGTGAACATAACTTATTAGTCGTGATACTGTATGCATTTTGAACCATATACCTCTCGTAGCAAATATTCTTTGTGCCATTTATGCAGATAATACTTTAAATTACATATGAAAAATCGTTATCTACTCTTAACCAGCTTACCTATGGGAATATACTCTATAACCGTACAATAAGTATAGGTTACTATTGTTAAGGATACTTTACGTATTGCCTAAACAATAAGAATTTTTCTACGCTATCAATGTTTTTTACTGTTTTGTGACGCCTCTGATACAAAACACAATATGATTGGTCATGTTTCCTTTGGTTTCCTTTGTTATGATTAATAATTTTATTGTGACTGTTATCAGTGCGCATATTACATTTTATGCAATGAAATATTAAGGTATATTGAACTTTTATCCTGGATATATGTATGTTGCATTTGTATTGATTTTTGCAAAAATAAAAAATCTAGACCTACTTTTGTGCGCAAGAATAAAAAATAACATAATAAAATAAAATACTGCTTGTGGTACTGGATGAATTATAGGTATAACTTAAAAAAGAAATAATTACTTATTGTAATTTAAGATTATACCGTATCTATTTAATTAATCAGTTTTCAACAAAAAACATTGTGAAAATTCGAAGCACGAGCACACTAGTTTTGAGTGATTTTATTAAGTCGATCACAGTGACATTCATTAATTTATATTCCTTACTAAATCTATCAACATGTTTAATCGTGTTGATCCTTTCCCCTTCCCCAACTACCACACGCACCGAAAACATCCCCTTTTGTATTTAGGTATGGCGTTTTGTCACAAATTCTTTAGAACTATTGGGCCCGTTTTTGTGCATAGACCAGAGAACAACAACCCCTCTTGATTTTTTCAATCCTAGTGCGTCTGGGTCGGTACCCTCTGTGGTACTCTGTAAACAGTGGAGCACTATTCGCGGTTGTATGTTCCCAAGTTACAGGATAATTAATAATTATTATTATAATACTGAAAGAATGTATAAAAATTAATAAAAAATCTTGAGTTTACTTTTTTCGAAAAAAAAATTGATGGTTTAGGATACAAATTTTCGGGCGAAGGACAAAGTGAACTATTGAATGTGGCAAGAAGTGGAGAAGGACACATCTTTCAGTTTCGATTGTTACCTTTCTTTTTTATATATTCTTCTTCTTCTTCTTTAGCCTTAAGTAATCCAACTTTGGACATAGGCCTGCCCCAGTTCAATCCAGTGTTTTCTATTTTGCGCCACTTGTTTCCAGTTGTGTTCTCCAATCTTCTTAATGTCATCAGCCCATCTCATTTTTTTATATACAGGGTGTCCCCGAAAATAGTGCGTTCCTTAAAGGTATAGGTAGAAGACACAATGTAGAGCAAAAAAGTCTTATAATATTTTTTTCTAAATTGATCCGTTTGACCAAAAAACGAAAATACATTTTGATATGCAAATTGAAGTCTGGCAACAACGCGCATTTCAAAAATCTAAAGAATAAAAAAGTAGGTTTGTAGGTCAGTTGCATCTGGTAGGTAAAATAATGTAAATATCAACCAAACCCATATCCATTATTTTGCAGGTAGGTAAGTACGATGTCAACAACCACAAAAATCACACCTCAAAGTAAATAAACAAGGGGTTATTAGGTTAAATTTCCACAGTCACAGCAAGTTCTTCTAGGCTACGTTACCATGTCATTCAAATTTATGAAAATAAAAATTCACTTATATGAAGAACAATGTAATTTTTTTCTTGAAAACGGTTAACTTTAGAAAAAAATGTTATAGGACTTTTTTGTTCTAAATTGTATATTAAATCCATACCTTAAAGGAACGCACTATTTGAAACATCCAATGATGTCTCAACTTATTATATTTTGGTTTAGTTTTGAAGAAGGTCTTAGAGCCAGATTTTATCTAGTCTCCTTGTAGCAGAACCATTGTTGAAAAATTCCCTTACTAACTAATATTCGTGTTAATGGATAGAATAATTTTGTGACTCCGTGGCTCGATGGATTTCTTCTTTGATGGAAGAAATCTTTAAGTCGTAGAGAAGTGTTTGATTACTTATTACGCACCATGGTGTATCTATTATCGATCTTAGCACTTTAAGATTTAAATCATTAAAAAATGATGTTCAGTGACACAGGCTTTGCACACTCTCATAGATGTAGTCCATAAGTACCAGATAATTTTAAGTATGGCTTTGTATAGAATAATTTTGTTTCGGATGTTGTTTTGATTTATGTCCAAGAAGCCAATATATTTGCCGGAATTTTACTGTCTTATTTTGGTCTGGTTATGTTTCTTCCAAGTGAGGCGTAGGTGAAAATGGAGGCCAGGGTATCTAGTGTCTGTTACTGTTGGTATTCTTACATTTATCATTCTTACAGGTGGACATGTGTTGTTGCGGTTGGTAATGTTATGTAAGTTAATTTTGTTTAGTTTACTTTGGTTTGCCATTTTGTGTAACAATTACTGAGTATGCCCAGTTTCAGCTCTGAGAGAATGGGATGCAAGAAGTGGAGAAGGACGTAAAACCAGCTTACAAATAACTAAATCGTACACGTGAAAATTGTTTTTTTAGATCTGTTTGAGACAAATATTTTATTTTCTTCTTGAAGAGAAAATGACCACGATCAAAATAAGGAAATGGATTGGACATACACTACGGGGAAAGGCCAACATTATATAACCAGGCATGCACTCGAATATCAACCAGACGGCAGAAGAAAAAGAGGAAGACAAGCCGGATAATATCTGGAGAGGTACTGCAGCAAGAGATCGTGGCAGAATTGTCCTGAGATGAAGAGAGATCAAACAAAACACGAGAAATAGAGAGGTATGAAAAAGACTTCACTTCGTGAAAATTAAAAAGACTGTATGCAGCAAAGATTTGACATTGGCCCTCAGACTAATTAAATGTTATGAACACAGTGTGTTTTACTATGGAGCAGAATCATGGTCATTAAATCGAAATGCAATAAATCGACTTAACGCGTTTGAAATGTGGACATTTAGAAGAGTGTTAAAGATTTCATGGGTAGATAGAGTCACGAATATAGAAGTGTTAAGGAGAATAGGCAGGGGGCCGTTAAAGTATTACGTAACGCAGGTTGGGGGAAGGGGGATCAAAAATCTTCAAAAATCGCGTTACGTAATACTTGAACACCCCCAGAGAGGGTAATTCGAAAACACAATAAAAGAAAGGAAAGTGCAATATCTCGATATTGCAAGATATAACATCTTGAGACTCATAATTCAAGGAAAAATAGAGGGTAGGAGCAGCGTAGGAAGGAGACGCGTTTCCTGGTTGGAGAACCTTAGAGAATAGTTTGGTTGCAGCCCAAGGCAACTGTTCAGAGCGCTGCCTTGAAGGTCAAAATAGCCATGATGATTGCCAACCTTCGTCGCGGAGATGGCACTTAAAGAAGAAGAAGGAAAATATTTACGAAGAAATAAAACGAAGGAAGAAAACAGAAGAGGATGCGCTGATCCAGACAATCACCCATCTTTCACTTTCACATTTCAAATCTTTCACATTTTTCCTAATACTTTAAGCTTCATAGTCTGTGATACAAATTCCTAGCTTATTTTAAATTTTTCGACATTAATTTTTTTCGTCAATTATTTGATCATCGATATTTCTATACAGAATATCATTTTATTTTATTTCAATTCTAGTACCTGCATAATAATATTGTAATAATATAATAATATTGTAATAAGCACCTGTCCAGTATAATACAAAATACCGAACGCCAAAATTTCTATTGAACACAGAATACCCTCAGCCGAATCTGAAAATCTTCTACCTGTTGAAGATCGGAGGGGTTCAGTGCACCCGAAATTTATAAAAGGGGACGAAAGTGACGGGCTTTCGAAAGGAACACCTGCTTCTTCGGTACTCGGAGGGTCGAAAATTGTTTTGATTTCTTCCAGACTGTTATTATGCGTCTACAAGGATTTGGGTATCTTCACAAAAGAGATAAAGGATCAAGTCGATATGCGATGTCTGGTGGTGTATTGCTGTCCAAGTTAGTTTTTAGTGGGTATATTTATAATTGAGGGGGATTTTCAGGATTGGAAAAAAAATTAATGAAATTGAATATCTATGTCAATCATTGCTATTATGACAAACAAGAGACAGTATTAGATAAGGAATGGAGAGCGAAATGATACCACTTACCACAACGCTCTATTGATGCTGTTTTTACTTCTTGCTTATTGTCAACTTTCATAGCTTCGAGTTTTTAAGCCATAAAAGTTCTTGCTCGAACACTGCATTTACATTTTTCATTATATTCTTGATAATTTTGTTTCATTTTGGTATCGTTTCGGCATTTTTGTCTGTATTCCCCTAGGTAGTTTCACCATAAGTCCCCTGTTAAATCTGGTTTCGCTGTCAAATTCTTCATTCTTAATATCATTGCTTCATTGCTTAACGTATTAACATTTTTTCAACTTGCAACTTCAACATCAGCAGTATCAGCACCCACCATGGTAACTTGTCTTATGGCAGACATATCGCACCCTTAGTAATATAGAGGCACAATTCAAAAAAGTAGATTTTTTAGAAATTGCGATTTCGAAAGATTTTGGTTTCCTACACTGCAGCTATTTTTTCAAATAACATGCTTATTATTTAAGTTATAAATGTGAAATTTGGTATATTTGTTATCTGATAATTGCACAATAAATGGCAATAACAAAAAATAATAATATAATAATAAAATATAATAATAAATTCCATTAATTACAAGTATGTAATGGAAAAAGACACTTTCAAGTTAGTCCCATATAGTTCAAAAAAACATAACAGAAATAAGGAACTGTTTAAGTTTGATGCCTTATATTACTAATATCCTTTCACTGTTTGTGCAATATAGCGGTCTATTAAGAATTAGACCCAATTATTTATTTATTACATTTTGCATAATATGACTTCTCAACTAAAAATTGCATATATAATACAAAATGTTAAAACCCAATCTCACCAGAAATTTCGTCATAGAAAGACACGTTACTGATTGTTTACCCTTAGCAGTAAAATGAGAGGTGGGCAGGGAGGGTGAGAGAGAGGCACAAATATAGTTACCGAACCATTAATGTTCTTTTTCTCTCTCTGTCACCCCTAACCGGTAGAGAATTTCATTTTGTGCCCTTATCATTTAAAATCACAGTTATCAAAAATTTTCAGTTGATCCCTTATATTACTAAGGGTGCGAAATTTCCTTCACACACAATAGAACACTTTATTCTCCTTCCAATTATTTCATCCCGCTCCAAATCTTCTACATTCTACATCTATCTCCATTTTACGAGCATTCTTTTTGTTACAAAATTTAAATTTCTTTTGTATTCATGTATCATTCTCTGTACTTACTACTTTATTTCTCCTTTCTGTTTAATCTCAATGTAGTAATAACTTTTTTGACAATGATTAAATTATTTATTTACCTAGGTACTAATTTATTTAACATCTGGTTTTAAACGGCACTGACAAGTTGATGTCCTTATTTACTAACTTAACCTCATACCATACCGCATCGTATTTATGTGTTTGTGTGCTCAAACAATACTTTCTATTTTGTTTCGGTATTCCGTGTTTGTTACATATTAACTACACACACAGCGGCATCATGAATGTGTTGGAAAGTGCAAATATTTTCTTTGCTCAGCTGTAAATTAGGCTATTCAAGAGTTCCACTTTCTTGTATTATGCAAGTATCCACTGTATCTACATCTGTTTTCATTCAATCAGTGTATTTACATAAAACTATTTGAATTGGCATAAATGTTTATACTAGCTGATGATCGATACTTTTCCGCACAAGTTAATTTATTATTAGATAATAAGATAATTTTAATAAATGGTAATCACAAAAGTTCAACAGCGCCAAGAAAGCATAACAATACATGGAGAACAAATTAAAAAGGTTGAAAAATATAAATATTTGGGTACAATAATTAATGAAACTAATGAGTACACAGAAGAGATTAAAGCAAGAATAGGACAGGCAAGAAATGCTTTCAACAAACTAAAAAAAGTACTCTGTAGCAGGGACATTACAATTTCTTTAAAGATAAGACTTCTGAGATGCTACGTGTTCTCCGTATTATTCTATGGGTTGGAGGCTTGGACATTAAAGAAGGATGTTTCGGACAGATTAGAAGCCTTCGAGTTATGGGCCTACAGAAGAATATTAAAAATAAGTTGGGTGGATAGAGTCACGAATATCGAGGTGTTGAGAAGAATGGGAAAAGATAAAGAGGTTTTAAATACAATTAAAGTCAGAAAACTGCAATATCTGGGACATGTTATGAGGGGCGAGCGTTATAACTTGTTACAATTGATAATGCAAGGAAGAATACAGGGTAGAAGGAGTCGCGGAAGAAGACGCATCTCCTGGTTAAACAATTTGAGAGCTTGGTTTAATTGCACTTCTGCTGATCTCTTTAGAGCAGCGGTATCGAAAGTGCGAATTGCCGTGATGGTTGCCAACCTTCTTAGAGGAGATGGCACATGAAGAAGAAGAAGAATGTGATATTATTTGTGTGGAATTTATGTATTTGATGACAACCAATAACGTAATCCTCTTTTTCTTCTTAACTCATTATGCCTTTGGAGTGACTGTTTCTGTTTAAATAATAAATACAACAAGCAATTGGACTTTCATTGGACAAGTCCTAGGTATTCACCCAACGTGAGCGGAAGTAGAACTGGAAGTCAATATTTGAACTCTTCGTGTAACTTCGCGTCGTTTGATACATATTATGATTTCACTAATGTTTGTCATTTTTGCCAAACTTCTGGTAATCACTTTTTAACCGGAAATAACATCAAAACTGAAACTAAATATTCGAGCTCCACTTTTCAATATATTTCCATTGATATATCACATGTAATATTTCTGCGACACTTGCAACACCTGTGGCACTTCCGGTTACAACTTTTTAAACGAAAGTGAAATAATAACCAGAAATTATAATATATTTTTTCTCGTATTTCTAAGGCTCGTCGAATAATATATCGCTTAAACTATTTCGGAGATATTTAAACAGTACTTCCGGATACAACTCTGGAACCAGGGGTCTGAGGTCAAATTCCTAAATTCATCCTTGGATTATAAGCTCTATAAATTAGTCAGAGTTTCTACGAAATTCGCGGAACCCAACAGGATTATATCTTAGCCAACCACTTAAAGTGAGAAATAAGCAGGAGACATTCCTTGACCGTCCCACGTTTGAATTTTATCAGCAAAAGTGTGATGAAGCAGGGATGCTGAAATAAAGTCATAACACTCTATTGATACCGATTCAAACACGGAATTGTCACAAACGGAAAACACAGTATAATTCTGAAGAATCAGGGTCACTCCGCGAAAATCCTTTGTTCTCTATGTTCTATTTTGGTGAAGGCACATCAAAATTTTTAGACCTTCGCGCAGATGAATGTCAGTTAAAGGCCAAAATTTTTAGACCTTCGCGCAGATGAATGTCAGTTAAAGGCATCCCACGTTTGCCATGACTGGTCGTTATCGTCGGGTATTCAAAATTGTATCCGAGGAGTAGATTGCAAAATTATAACCGTCAAAATTCGAGAGTAAATTAACTGATTCTTTAGAATTTAGAACTGTGGCGTTATGGTGCAGGAATTGAGAAATAAAAAAAATACTTCCAATAAGAACAGAATATATTATATCAGGTGCGGGAGCACGCCAAATATAATTCTATTTTAGTGACGTCACGTTGCATAGCAACCGTCGATTCTCCCATTATGAAATTCTATTTTGTGACGTCAGCAAAATAGAATTCTATTTGGCGTGCTCTGGGCCCTGAATAACAAAAATTCTTGAACCGGTGATAGGTACTGACTATGTTTTTGTTAATATTGACGTCATAAAAATACATTGAAGAAAAGCACGGTCATGGTGGAATGGTCAATGGTCATTAGTATTTAGCATTTAGCACACAGACTGCTTTAGGCTATATACAACGAAATACTACAAGGACGAGATAGTACAAGGTCATAATTCGTAAAACAAATGGTAACAAAGTTGTTATTTGCTATTTTAGAGAACTTTGACCTATAATGCGTACATTATAGGTCACGTTCCTAAGTAAACTTTGAAAAATAGCACATAATTTTTGATACAGTTGGGAAATCCGGTGTTTTTAAAATATGTAGGTATTCATCCATGTGCGTGAAACATTAATACTATTAATTAAAAGACTATACATATGAAGTAACAGAAAAGTCAAGGTTCAAATTTAGATTTGATATCTTTGTAAATATTTTTGAAGTTGCACTATACGTTAGATATGCTCACAGAAAATAAATAAATATTAGTTTCTTTGTTAAATTTTGTATCTCATAACTATAAGCTCGTCTGACTATCAGTGAAACCAAAACCATAGAAATATAATGACATTGTGTTATCGACATAAAGCAAGCATGTTTAAATTTTCAAAATGCAAGGTGATTACAACTGTCAACCACTAATCCATAACCTATCTCTACCCAACATGTTATTGTCCAACCACAAATTTTGATATTTTTTGGTCAGTGGGAAACAGGATATCAAATTATTGATTGTTGGTGTGGCAACTTTACAGATAATATATTTTGTATTTTTTTGTTATTTTCGTACCACATAAATAATTTACAGTAAATACAAGATTAGCTGATTTGAACTCCAAAATCCACATTCTTTCATCGCAACAATCACAAAAAAATGTATCACATGTTTTAATTATTTGGTACTGAAAGAGTAGTTTATTTTTTGCCACTAATACGCATAATAACTGCAGAACTAAATAACGTGAAAATTATCTACTATGTATTTGAGTAAAAAGTGCTAAAAATATTTCTTATAAAAATGTGAATCACAAGAGGAGGCCATAAACTACTGACTGTTATCTACATTTGGTATTCAAATACGAAGAACGAGCGAAGCCATATTCAGTTTACTAGTTCTGGCCCAAAAATGCTACGACTACTCTACGACTAATAGAAAGATACATTCATAGACTTCGAAAAAGCATTTGATAGAGTAAGACACTACCTATTGATACGATGTTGATTACGGATTCCAACTTGGGTCTACAACGATTCATCGACAGGATCAATTCGGTCTGTGAGCAATTTGGTATGAAAATAAACATTAAGAAAACCAAAATGACGTCAATCTGAAAAAAATGTACCTAAACCTTGCACAATAAACGAACACATTTTAGAATAGGTGAATAAGTTCAAGTACCTGAGATGTTGGATCGAGAGCAGCCTAAATCCTGATCTAGAAATATCGAGAATAGAACAGGCCAGAAAATCTTTCAAAAACTAAGTTTATCGAAATGCTACGATTGGTCGACTCTTCCCTATGCAGTAGAAACGTGTACCCTTAAAACATCAAACTCCTCAAGATTTCATGGTCATCGAATACCTCAAACGAAGAAGTGCTGCATAAAAAACGCAAGGAACAAGAACTTTTCAACACAGTGAAAATTAGAAAACATCACACTTAGGTAACATGTTGAGAAAATAAGTACCAATAGGTATGCTCAACGAATCCTGAAAGGAAAGATCGGGGAAAAGAGAGAGACTAGGAAGGAAAAGACTATCGAAAAAGAAAAGAATTTGTAATTGTGGCAGTCAACCCCCATTGAGGAGAGGGCAAGAAGAAGAAGGTATTTGAATCCAAGATTGAAATCCAAGGTTTAACCATCAAATGGGACATCACTATTCACCATTTAAAAATGGGTTTTCATGATAATGCACATACAGGTGGGTCCCAATGAATTCGTAACTATTTTAATCCCCCATCCTAATTACAGGCCAATTGGTAACTCTGGCCCTCAGCTAATTTTTCGGTAACCAATCAACTACCGGTGAATTCGTAACTAAATAAAGGTATAATCTTTTAGACTTGAAATAAACATAATATGGAAAATCTCTTTGCTTTTAAATTATCAGATGGATTTAAATAATTTATCATTGCTAAACATCTAAATATTGAATTTACAATTACATACTTGATAAAAACCAAGCTCGTGTAGCTTGTGCTGCAACACTGTAATATTATTTCAATTATTTTATTAAGATATTTCAATTTTTGCTATTTTTTGTAGGTACATAATATAATACAAATATAATGTTTTTAAGCAAACCTAGGAACATTCGATTCACTTAATAAATAAAGAAGATATCCCTTTCTGCCACAACTGCAAGATCCAAATCACTGTGAAACATGTTACACCCAAGAAAGAAGAAAAAATAACCTCTCTACCAACATGAAGGATGTACTAAGCTGCCAGTTCAACCAAGTGCTGAAATATTTGAAAGACATTAAATTTTACAGTATTTAATAGAATATATTTAAGTTACATATACATTGTAAGAAATTGACTACTTGTAATTTGTGTTTGTACCCCCTGCTAATAACTCTTAGTAGTTGATGCAGATGCAGGGTCATTTTTGTTTAAATAAAAAAAACATTCGGTTTAGATTTAATCAATGGTTTCGAATTCACCTGAAGAAAGTTTCGAGTTGGCAGGTCAGGTAATAGAAAAGTTACGAATTGGCCGGTGTACATTTTGATTTGAAAATTTTTGTCATTAAAAGTTACGAGTTGGCGCGTGTCCATACAGGTACAGTGACATACACAGTGAAAGAAAATATTCCTGAAAAAAAAACAAGAAAAGCTCTGACTCTGAAAAATTTTAAGAGGTATTGTGCATTAGACGGGAAAATAAAAAAATTGAGATATCCGCTTAAAGAAAATGCGCAGAAAAGACCAAAAATGATAACACATGATTAGCTAGAATTCTAGATGATTGACTGGTGCGATTCGGATGAAAAAAATTAAAATCCACTGAAATACTATATGAAACAAAGGAAAATATGGTTTTCTATCTTCCTAGATTTTGTAACTTAAGATAATAACGAAATAAAAATAATATCTTAAAAAGTAGAACAGCCAATAAAGGAATGTCTCAAATTATCTTCATCCAAAAAAGGCTTACAAATGAGGAAGAAACAAAAGCATTATTAGAGGTAAGACACCTGAGTCCGACAAATCAGACGAGGACATAACAATTTAATCATGATTAGTAATAATTATTGTTCTGGCATTTATATGATATGCAAATCTTTGTTTTTAAATTTTCTTCTAAGGAATGTGGAATAATTGATGAACTTAATGTTCGAGCACTGTATCGAAATATTATCATAAAGTATAAAGCTGTAATAATTTCCTCCTACAATTCTTGTTATATGTTCCAATAAACAAAATTGTTTGAATCTACATATATGTATATTTTCCTTTGTTTCGTGACGCTTTTATGAATTCAAAATGTATCAAGCAGCAAACAGCAAACATAATTCCGTCCTAAATACGATTCCACTGGCCTCAACCAGGATATTACAGCTGAAAATAGCTCCCTACACACGATTTCAAAAACCTCTTTGATTGTTTACATCCATCGCATTACCTGCGAAATGAAATCGGTGCAACTGCATTCATTGTTTGTGTTTTTCTAACCTCCTCGTTTGAAGAGAGAGAGAAGACGGACCGTCCTCCTGTTTGGCGCGATGTAAACATTGAGGTCAACGCCCTACAGATGTTGTCGTTATACCCCGAGAGCGTCCCCTATACAAGGAAAAGATACATACACACTTCTTTGTGAACGCAGTGTGCTGTGGATCTGATGACGTCACGATTTCTGCGTTACTGGTTGCTGTCACTTGTTAGACTTTATTATGGGTTATGATGATGTTTTGAATTTATCAAAATCGAGGTGGCGTATATGCGCGAGCGGTAGAGACAAATTGCTACAGGGATTTTCTGGAAAATAATACGAAAAGCGAGCGAATAGCATAACGGATATTGGGGGACGACGGAAACTACGCAGTAGATTTTCTTTTAAACGCACGCCAAAAGATTCAGTTAAAGATCGATATTTACTATAAACGATTTTGCAAGCATTTCCAAATAAAGGAAATGAGTATTACTTATATTTGAATGTTTTTTTTTACGAAAAATGGTAGACAATAGATACTATACACTAGCCCAAAAGCTACTATGCTGACGAATATTTTTTTATTTTTTAAAATCAGAACCTAAATAGGGGAATTGTGTATTATCCGATTCTTTATAAGGAATTTCGTAAAAATTTTGAGGAACAGGTATCCTCGTAAGTATCCATTTAAAATTATCCACAAAGTAACTTTGATATGCAAATGAAATTTGGTGGGTTTTAAGACGTAGTTATTGTACATTTTTCGACATACAATTAAGGAATTTAATATTCACCATTGGCGCGCATACGAGTAATATGAACCGTCATATTACCCGTATGCGCGCCAATGGTGAATATTAAATTCTTAATTGTACGTCAAAAAATGTGCAATAACTACGTCTTAAAACCCAACAAATTTCATTTGCATATCTCAGCCGGTTTTAAAGCAATAAATAAATCGTCAGTTTGTAAGAAAAATTTCAACACCCTCTACCTCAGAGACGAAGCATTTGCGGACATAGGTTTATAAAGCAAACTGTCATTATTTTTTCATGTAGAATTACCCCTTGAAATATGCCATACTTATTTAAAAAAAAACACCCTGTATTGATGGAAAACATGGCTAGTTGTTAAAGTACCTAACTTTTTTATGGTCTAATATAAGCGAATGAATAAAAAAACAAAATGTTGAGAAAACATGAGGCTATAGTCGGATTTTAATTTCAGTATTTTATAAATGCTAAAATATTTCACAGGGTGATGCGAACTTGAGAAAAAACACAGTTTGATTGGTACACCAGGTATACAATGAAAATTTGACTGTTTAGCAACAATACTATTACAGCGATATTGTTAAAGAATAGACTACAATATATTAAAAAAAATTAGTTAAATCGGACAACAGGTTTAGCAAATTCGGGACATCAAAATTACCCATTTTTAAGGTGTCCGGTTAATTTTGCACCCCAGTGTATTACAGCGAAAAATATAACATTATTCTTTGCATGTGAAAAATCGAACAGTGACCAACAAGTGGTGTAATATGCACATTGCTTTTGCTTTTCTGACTTCTTTTTTTTTTCACTAAAAAAGTACTAAGTATCCGTCATAGGTGTTGAGGTAAATACTACGCAACGTTTAATGCAGTTTCTTGAAAAGCAAAAGGAAGTGAGTAATAACATTGTATTTAACGATACACTATTCAGAATACGCAGTAGTTACCTGTTGAAAAAGCGCAGAAAACAGAAGCAACAATATTGCAATTAAACGCAGTAGTAATTAATAAAAATGATCCACTTCCTCGATAATTAGCACTCCGTGAGAACTGTTAGGGAACCATTATTTCTAAGATTATTATAGCTTACGGCCCTTGCGGATAAGATAACTGTTGTCTTTAAATTGATGCCTAATACAATCATCGGTTCGTAGCAATTACAATCTAGGACTGTTAAGTATAGAGTGTTTGAAAAATGTGGCATCATTACAAAACCGTGACAATTTATTGGCTTATTCACTTAATGCCCCATAACCAATCATGGACGTAACCACTATTTAGATCATTTTTTCTTTAATACATACATCGATTATGAAGGTTCTCAAAGTGTTTGCTTGTGGCATGTCTAAGTTAATAATTATGCTTAGGTATATGAGATTACGCCACAACTGATTGTAATGAAAATTCCATTTTACAATTATTGTGTTTGTCGTTTAACTAAATGTTGTTTAATGGTTGTTTTTCGAAATTAGTTTCAGATTATAGTAATGAAAAGACCTACAAGAACACAATTATATTATATACTGAAATAGTCCGTTCTTTAACGGTAAAATATTGCAAAACCTCTAAATTTTAAAGAACCGCTTGGATTGACATGAATTTTGGCATACACATAGCTAACAAGTCAAAGAAAAAAAGTGATATTGTGCCGATATGTGCTTTTGCCCTGGGGGTGGTTTTCACCCCCTCTTGTGGGTGAAAAAATATTCGTCCAAAGAAAGTTAGGAAATGGATAAACTGGCTAATTTTAAGTAACTTTTCTAAAGAGTTTTTTCACTAAGTCAATACTTTTCGAGTTATTTGACAGTGAGTATCTTCATTTTTTCAACAAAATAACCACGCTTTTAGACGGTTTTTCGTAAATAACTCAAATAGTAAGTATTTTGTCGAAAAAACATTCGTAGCAAAAATATAGCCTGTAAAAAATTTAAAAAAAATGGTGTATATATCACGTCTCTATACCTAGTAAAAGCAGAGTTATAGTTAATGAAAAATAGGTTCATATTCGTCAAATTCCAAATGGAATACTTGAACGTGAAATAACCAAAAATTAAGCACATTTCGGGGAAAATTCATTAAAACTTATTTAAAGTGTTTAAAAAAAGCTTCATTTTTGTTTTATAAAAAAATTTTCTAACATCAAAATTAAACGAGTTACGCTCAAAATAAAGTTAGTCCCTTTTGGTTTTGGTAAAAAAATCGAGAAAATCACCCCCTAATTAGTATCTTAAATGAACTTAATCGTTACGACTTCACAAGTTTCTTGACTCGTGTATATATTGTTTACATGATCTGTAAGTTTCATCGGTTCAAAGTCCTTATTATTGAAAGGGCTGTAGTTAAAACGGGTTGAACGAGTCACTGATCACGAATGTACAAATTTAGAAACACCAAATCTTAATCAATTTTTGTCTAACAGAAAAACAAAAAGATACATGATATTCAGAAAAGCAAATTTGACTTTTTTTGTTTCTCGAGATTTTTGGTATCTCTAACAATTTTTAAGTTATTTTGAAAAAAAGCATATTTTTCAAAATTTAAATTTTTAAAAATTTTACTTTGAAACCAAATTTTTTCAAAAACAAGCACTTTGACTCGATCAAACTTACAGATCATAAAAACACAACATAAGTAAAATAATTTGTGGAGCGGTAATGATTAATTTCATTTAAGTTGCTAATTAGGGGTGGTCTTCCCGATTTTTTTTTGCAAAAACAAAAGGAACCAACTTTATTTTGAGCGTAACTTGCTTAAATTTAATGCTAGAAACTTTTTGTAAAAATAGAAATAAAGCTTTTTTTAAACAATTTAAAAAAGTTATAATGGGTTTTCCCCAAAAAGTGCTTAATTTTTTGGATATTTCACGTCGAAATATTCTATTTGAAATTTGGTGAATATGAATCTATTTTTCATTGGCTATAACTCTGGTTCTTCGAGATCCAGAGACCTAACGCGTACACCATTTTTTTACTTTTTTATGTGCTATATTTTTGCTAAGAACGTTTTTTCGATAAAATAATTACTTTTTGAGTTATTTGCGAAAAACCGTCCAAAAATGTGGTTTTGTTGAAAAATGAACATATTCACTCGCAAGTAACTCGAAAAGTGTTGACTTGGCGAAAAAGCTCTATAGAACAGAAGTTACTTAAAATTAGTCAGTTTACCCATTTCCGGGTTTATTTTGGACATATATTTTTTCACCCCCGAGATGGGGTGAAAGTCACCCCCAGGGCAAAAGCACACATCGGCACAATATCACTTTTTTTCTTTGACCTGTAAGCTATACGTATGCCGAATTTCATGTCAAACCAAGCGGTTCTTTAAAATTTAGAGCAAAAACCGTGAAAGAATGGACTAAAATGATGGAAGTCGTACAGGCAACAGTATACAGGATGTTTGGTAAAGAATGGGCCATAGGTTAACCGTAAATGCCTGAAGTTAAAATAGGTGGATTTAAGCTAACTTACCTTAGTACGAAAGTTGATAATAACCGAAATACAGGGTGTGAAAGTTAAACTTTTATCTTATTTATTTTTGAATATTTCCTGACAGGCATGGGACAACAACACGAAATTTGGTAAGTGGTGCTGGTACTGTACACCTTACTAAATTATGTTAAACAAACGTTTCTGGCTACTCCCAGAGGCGTACGACGGGGAACGTGAATAGTTGACCCTTCCCAAATTCTACGCCACTGGCGGAATTTCTACTTTAGTGCAATTTTTGGATTCTCCAATACTTTCTATGTAAATAACATACTCTTCATTCGTAACGATAAAGCGATTAGTTTTCGAGATATTTGAAGCTAAAAACGAAGGAGAATACATTCATCAAAATAACTGTGCCATTTCATTTTGAACTTTAAATATCTCGAAAACTATAATGACTTTATCGTTACGAATGAAGAGTACATTAATTGAATAGAAAGTATTAGAGAATCTAAATCTTAACTTTCCCCTGTCGTACGCCTCTGGTATTAACCAGAAACGATTATTTAACATAAATTAGTAGGGTGTACAGTACCTACACTTTCTGTCAAGTATGACATGGACACGTCAAATTGTTTGAAAGTATTATTTTTTTTTAATAATTTATTCTTAATTTAAAACTTTAAGAACTGTTCCTCCCAGTACTTTAAAACTATTTGACATATCCTTATGATACTTGGCAGAAAGTGTAGTTACTGTACACCCTACTAAATTATGTTAAATAATCGTTTCTGGTTAATACCAGAGGCGTACGACAGGGGAAAGTGAAGGTTTAACCCTTACTAAATTCTACGCCACTGACGTAACTGCTATTTTGACGTAACTGCTATTTTAGCATAATTTTTAGATTCTTCAATACTTTCGATACAATTTATGTACTCTTCATTCGTAACGATAAAGTCATTAGTTTTCGAGATATTTGAAGTTAAAAATGAAAAGGCACAGTTATTTTGATTAATGTATTATGCTCCTTCGTTTTTAGCTTGAAATATCTCGAAAACTAATCGCTTTATCGTTACGAATGAAGAGTATGTTGTTTACATAGAGAGTATTGGAGAATCCAAAAATTGCATTAAAATAGAAATTCCGCCAGTGCCGTAGAATTTGGGAAGGGTCAACCGTTCACATTCCCCCGTCGTACGCCTCTGATAGTAGCCAGAAACGTTTGTTTAACATAATTTAGAAGGGTGTAAAGTACAAGCACCACTTACCAAGTTTCGTGTTGTTGTTCCATGCCTGTCAGAAAATATTCAAAAATAAATAAAATAAAAGTTTAACTTTAACACCCTGTATTTCGGTTATTATCAACTTTCGTATTAAGGTAAGTTAGCTTAAATCCACCTATTTTAACTTCAGGAATTTACTGTTAACATATGGCCCATTCTTCACCAAACACCCTGTATAGTTGGTAGTTAAGTTTGGAAGGAGATTACAAATTTTTTGCACTGAATAAAAGAAGGAGAAAGGGGGCAAGGGCGAAATCGTTTGATGAAGGATACGAATTGTGATACGTAAAGAAAAGTAGGTACCACTAGGAATGGAGTTTTAGGTACCACTATAATTTCTGATAGAGAAACTGCAGAGAGAAGAACTATAGAAATTATATCCTCTAAATCACAGGAAATAACTTGAAGACGCAAGATTAGACACACTTACACGGCTTGTTCCCAATAATCTTACTACCTACTCTTTTTTTTTATAATGACAAGACATGTCTTTATCGGTTTGTTATTATCGACTCCAGTTCTTCATAAATGTAAAATGTAAATACAATTTATGGAGTCACATGAAAACGTATTGCCAACCAAGCAAAACAATGTTGGATGGTGTTCCACAGGCAGTGGCTTAGATCACTTCTTTTAACTAGTACATTATATACAGTAGCTCTTCCTAGACCAAAATATATTGTGCTTGGTGTGTTGATCAAAGGCGATTATTATAACAACAGATGACTGTCAAACTCTCAATCAAAAGCAATATACTTCAAATTGCACTCCCAAAGATTTGCAGATAAACAAACTAGAAAATACAGCTTAAGAACTTTAAATCAGTCCCCGTCAACTTGGGTCAACTTGGCAACCTGCACTAAGGGGGCAGGTGGATCAATGATCAGTTTGCATATCTCTCCAGGTCTATTTTAAAATCCTGGTTTTACTGCGGTGATGATTTGTACTATCTACATCTACGAGTGCATTGTATGAATACCAAGTCATCTAGCATGTCAACAGAACCGTAATTTAAACTAGACAAATTAATATATTTTTTACTAACAAAAAATGAGATGTTTTAACCAAATAATGTTTCAAATATGATGTGCAAATTTTGAATTCGGTTCCGCTAATAAATTTGCATTTTGTCCTTAAAAGTAAAAAACGTTTAATTTATCTTGCGTAATATTTATCGTCTAATTATTTCTTAGCTTTAAGCAGCTTCTCAAATTTATTTTAACATTGATACCGCCACTTTGTTGCGCATTTTGACTGATTTCCGTTTCGATTATTATACCCGAAGATTGAACCAAACTACAGAGACTTTTATATATGTGTTACAACCAGTTTTATTTAAGTTAAACTAATTACTACATACTGAGAAAATGCTTACTGATGCTTTTAACGCACTTTGCCTGTTAATAGATTAAAAAAATTAACAGTAGTATAATTCCTTAATTGACAAATTAAGATAATATTAATTGTTTGTTTATAATACACTTATTATTTAAAAAATATTTCTTATACTTAATATTAATAGTAGTATAGTTTTTTATTCATGTTGACGCATTGTAAAACAATGTTGAACAAAGTTCATGGCTGAAACAAAACTCAATAGAAACTTTTAAACTGTTGTTCGATCGAGCTACAATAATCTTAATTATGTTGTTGTTAACGCCCTTTTGGAAATAGAGCGGGACAGAAATCATTTTAAATTAAGGACATTGGAAACAATGGAATAACCTTGTTACGAGAATACTTTATGCCTTTGTTTTGTTAGGTACATATGTAAATACATAACAATTACGAAACGGTCAACATGTACATATTATACTCGAACTATATAAGATACACTGCTCATACAGTTAAATAAAAAAAATCAAACGTGGCAAGATAAACATTGGCATTAATAGAATATATGGATCTAAAAAGGTCCAATAATAAAGACCAAACAATAGATCTTCTTTTTCTTCTTCTTTTTGTTTTAGATATGTTAATATGTAAAACCCGATTTATTACTTTCTCTTGGAGAATGATTTACAGCTATCGATCTATTTCTTCCGCGGCCATCCTTGCTTGAGCTGTCTAACTGGTTTTCCATCTAATGCAATTATCAGCAATATGTTGTCCTTCAGTGAAATCTTACGTCTTCTTTTTTAACGTGGTTGCCTCTTAATATCCTTATTTTCTTCTTCTTCTTCCTTCTTGTATGTAGGCTTTAACGCCTCTTTCTTCTTCAATATTAGCCTACTAAATTGTTTAAATTATCGCACCATCTTTTTCTTGGTCTGCCAATACTTCTTCGTCCATTTGGTGACTTATCTCGTGCTATTCGTATTATCCTCTGCCATTCTACTAATGTGTTCGTTCCACTCCTGTTTCCGTTTTGTCGTGTTTTATCTTCTTATATTTTCGCTTCCCTCCCTATCCAATAGAATTAACTGTTGTTTCTAGTAGTCGTTTCGTTTTAGGTGTGTCAGGTCTTTTCTCCGCCTGATCTTGTCTCTCTTGATCCTTATTTGTGTTACCCGTATTTTATACTTTTGGTTTATTTAGTTCATTCAACAATTAATAGAGAACTCAAAAAGAAAATAAAACGAGAAAAGAAAAAGACTTTTCAGTTTGTTTAAAACAAGGAAATTATAAAAAGTAGGAGTTAAGCAGGGATATATTCTGTCCCCATTACTATTCAATGTACCTATATTATGGTGAATCAACTTTTGAAGAAGCATTACTTTTGGAAAGTGAAAGAATAATAATTAAAGGAAGAACTATTAAAAACACAACATATTTCAGATAACACCGTGATTATGGCAAGCTCTGCTGAATAACTCCAACTACTACTACTAAACAAGACAATCAGTTTCTGTGAAAATTATGGTCTTACAATGAATATAAAAAGGACTAAATATATAATTATAACAAAGAAAACAAATATACAACCAACAAACATACATTTTGGAGATATATCGACAAAAATGGTTGATAAATACAACTAGGTACAGATTTTTTTAACCATGAAAAACTCGTATCTTAAAAATTAGTTAAAAAGTTGCAAATTATTCAAAATTTAATACTTGTAGTAAATTTACTTATTTACGTCTAACGGTAGTAAATAAAATTACACAATTACAAACGCGTTTAAAAGATACAACTTGTTTACAAGTAAAATCTAGGCCTCACTTGATAAACTGCACAATGCAATTAACAGTGAAAAGCATTGAAGTGTAAATTTTCACGACAAATTCATAAACATATCGAATAATACCTTAGAAATAAGGTCAACGAAAGTAAGTCACAATTTTTATCTTTTATAATAAGCATACTAATGGTTTATTGTGTGGAAACGCTAACGTTATACAAAGGTGTAACCAGGAACTGGACACGAATGATTGATGAAGGTTGTTTAGATCGAAACGTGCCAAGATCGCTCACTGTTAACAAAGAAATTTGCTAATCGGCTATACGAATCTACATTATTTCAGTGGTAGTCTTAATTTACAATGTTATATAGTGGCCGTTTATTGACAAGTGCGTGTAAAAAGTAAAAACGACAAATCAAGTGGAGCGCATTTCTGGCCAATAAAAATAAAAACGTTAAGAAGGATTCCCACGGAGCGTGTTGAGACGCGCTTTGCGAAATAGAAAAATGTAATAAAAAGAGATAAAACCAAGTACGGGAATCAACGCAACGTAAAATAGCGAAATTTCTCTCAAAATTTGTGATTTATGATCCTTAAGCTAATAGCGAACCCTCTATTTATGGCCGCTGTGGAGCCGCGCGTTATTTCCCGTCAATTGTCGGTAAAATGACACCGTTCAAAGAAAATCAAAAGCACAAACAAGACCATTCCAGCTCGACAACGACGGTACGGTTAGTGCCGTCGTAATTTTCTGGTTTTACGACGCCGACGTCGTGCTTTAATTTTTATCATTGTGTGAATTAAGCAACCTACTAATATTTTTAACGTTTGACACTGGCGGTGTACCTGGATATTCTTGGGGTCATGATGACCCGACCGATCATATCACAAAGTAAATATTTATTAATTTTACAGCAACGCGTGGTGCTAAATGTACTCTCTTTTCTTTTCTCTATTACGTATTTGCTATTTCTCTTTGCCGACGTTTGAATTGGTAAACTGATGAAGCGCGTTTCAACACGCTCCATTGGAAACAGTCGTTATTTATAAGTAGTTGGGTATTATTTACTGACACATTATGCAAACTAAAGTTTTGGTTGCAGTCATTGATTTTTAGGATAAGAGAAATTCTTTGTCAATATCGAGCTTTCGCAAAATTTATTTGCTTCATCAGGATCTGCTAAAATATATTTTTTCATAAATACAATGAAATTAAGATGAGAGAAATATTATTCCTTTCATACAATATGCTTTCATCTTAATTTCATTGTTTGCGGAAAAAAATATTTTAGCATATCCTGATGAAGCAAATAAATTTTGCAAAAGCTCCACATTTTAATTATTTATATAAAAAAAATTATTTTCTTTTATTGCTTTCTTTTTGCTATTTTTGGCCTATTTTTAACAAAAATTTGCAAAATATTTTCTTTTTGAAGTTATACTTCTTTAGGCGCGTTTGGGAGTAAATGTATATATGTGCGCGAATTTATCAAGTCTTGGTCCTGGGCGCAGCTCAAACGTAACATGTGCTCTGATTGGGTAATTACAATGACCTGTCAATAATTGTTCAATATGTCGGTTATGGGTAAACAAATGTTGTGTATATTAGCTTTTATTGTTGTGATGACAGAGAAAAGCAAGTTTATAATTGTATTGACTTTTTAAATAGTTTTTAAAAGCAACAGGTATGTAATTGAAATGTTTCACTATTGTAATAAAAAATTACACAGGCACCTACCCATTTGAAAAATTTAAAATGTACCTACCTAGTAGGTAATGCTTTGATTTACATAATTTGATTACCAACAAAATTTCTACCAATATTAATTTAATATATTGTTTTCTCACTGTAGGTTTTGTTGTATTTTAATATTTTAATTTCACAAAAATCAAACATTTCATTAAATTAAGAACTGTCAAAAGTCTAAAACGTTCAGTTCGTCTATCTTCCCACATAACGAGTGTGTCGAAGTGGATAAAATCTAAGATGCTTGGATCCAACCGCCCTAACATAGGCGAGTTCGATCCCCAATGCAAATTTTTATTTTTTTATACATTTTATGATTGTAAGTATATTTATTTTTTTTTTTCAGAAAATACGTATTTAGTTAAAATTTTTGCCAACAATTATTGTTCAGAAATCATTTGTGGCATTTTTCAATGTGGTTTGTGTGTGTTTTATTCTTTTATTTTTTATTTTTGGTATTGTTTTAATAAAAATTTTTGGAAAGCAGTAAGTTTTAAAATTAGTTTAATATTTAAATAAAATATACATAAACTGTTTAAAGTATATTAATTTCGTTGAAATCATATAATAGAGGTATACCTTCTTACGTGCGTACAAAATACACACACATTCTTTTTATATTAAAGTTGTCAAATCATCAAATCAAAGAAAACATCTCATCTTTTATTCCACCTTTAAAAGTATACTGCTCTATTCTATGGATGCGAAATATGGTAACTTATATTAAATCCCTGACACTAAACGACGCCTACTTGCATTGGAAATGGACTTCTAGAGAAGATCAAAAATAGAAAATCAAGGTTTGAAGGAATACAAAATGACCAAATCAGAAATAAAATGATGAAAATAGATTAAATACAAAGGAGACAACTGATCTGGTATGGTCATGTAGAAAGAATGGAGGACGCCAGGCTGCCAAAACAAATTTTAAAATGGCTGCCAAGGGAAAGAAGGAAGAGAGGAAGGCCGAAACAACCCGGCTAGGCGGCAATAAGAAGACAAGGTCGGAAAGGAACCTTTACGAAGGAAGCTGGAAACTAGGATCCGAAAGGCGGAGCACACTATAAAAAAACGGTATAATAAAAAAAGAATGTGTGTGTACTTTGTACGCACGTAAGAAGTTATACTTCTATTATTATGATTTCAACGAAAAATAATATACTTAACAGGTTATTTGTATTTTATTTAAATATTAAACTAACTTTCTTTACCTACCACTTTTAAAAAATTTTTATTAAAACGATACCAAAAATATAAAAAAAAAGAATATGAATCGTCCGGGATTTGAACCCGGGACCTCTTGATCTCCGGTCAGACGCTCTACCACTGAGCTATATCCCTTTCGCTTTGACAGGTTACAAGATTTATCATACATACTGACCAAGTGAAGTATACAAAAATACTTTAAATATACTTACTATTATTATAAAATATCTTATTCCCGAGGAAGACAAATCCAAAGACACAAAAATTATAATAAATAATACATTTACTAAGAACACTAATATATCCTTTTATATGATATAATATGACTTATTTGCGCTGACAGCGCTGATACATACAGATCTTGAAATATTAGTAACGAAATACATACTGTCTGTGTGCGCATGCGCCCGGCATGTGATAAAATTTCATTCTCGATCGTAAAGAAGTATGTATAACTTCAAAAATAAAACCTTAATGATTAAATCATGTTTTATTTTCTTAATGTTCGGTACGATATTTTTTAAAATTCAGAAAAATTACCATTTTACTTAAGAGGATCGGTACGTATTTTCGGCTGCAATGCTATTCAAATGGGAATTCATTTTTTTCGAATCCTGAGAAATCTAATAAGTATTTTTGAAAAATTTAAACGCAGAATGAAAGATTACGTTATTAGCGAGGGCCGAAAGTCCCTGAGAACTTCTATAATGTTTATTTTAATAAGTTACAGGGGTGAAAAACTAAGAGAAAATTTAGTGTGATTTTTAATTTCAAATATATCATTCAAAATAAACTTTTTATTTATTCTAAGGGACTTTCGGCCCTCGGCAATAATTTAGTCTTTCATTCTGCGTTTAAATTTTTCAAGAATATTTATTGGTTTTTTCAGGATTCGAAAAAAATGAACACAATGCCGTGGTAATATTTTCCAAATCTATCTTTGTCTTACAACGCACTCAGCCGAATATAATATTGTCAGCATATATTGTCAGTCAGACACTGACAATCAGTGACAATTTTAAATATTTGACATTGCATCGGGAATATGTTGAGTTATTGATTAAATATTATTGATATATAGTGTATTTGATAAATAATTGATTTAAGACGTGAACTTAATAAAAAGTTATTTATTGTGTATTATTTGTGGAAGATCCAAGCAGAGAATACATCAGGATAATATATTCTGTGATCCAAGTATTTTGTTGTTAAAGATGTTCAAAATTGTAAGCGTTCCATAACAATATATTATTAAAAAATCACTTTAACACTTTTCCTTTTTTCTCGATTGAGTATTAGTCTTTGTTGTACAAATAAATTATTACAATCACTGAATACATAGTTAGTGAAAAAATTATCACATTTATTAACTGAATTAATAATTTGCAATTATAAAAATAACAGTTATCCAAGAACATTCAAAACCCATCTCTTTAAATTAATGATGACATTTTCAAGTAGAATGACATTCTAGTAATGTTTACATATAATAATAATAATAATAATAATAATGACTTTAATGCTTTTTTTCAAAAAAAAAATACAAACTAGACAAACAGTAATAATTATAATAAAGCAAAAGGCGACGTTCGCTCTTAGATGATGTTCCATACCAGTGTGATATCCATACCAGTGTGAATTTTACTACACGTAATTTGCCGTGTAAAGACAGAAAAACTAGGGATACACGTAAAATATTTGCGAATTATGTACCCATAGCCTTAACAAGACCTCAACACTGTTGTAGTGATGTTTTTGATGGAAATTAAAAATCGAAATAGTACCTGACTTGTTTTCATACCAAGTGTCGGAACTGAAATATTCCCGTAATGTACTAAATCAAAGTGAAAACGGCTTTAGAAGCAAGAGTATAAATATGTCTCCCAAACTAATTCTTCAAATACAGAACGCATTCTTTTGTCTGATCTATTTTCGCGGTGATCTTTTTACCGAATAAAAACATGTATTTATAAATTAATTCAGTTAGTTCATTGACTCTGCCTCTCTATTCATCGCTCGACTCTTCACGCTTTATTGTCAAATCAAAATCAAAATGACATAATACGATAATGACATTATTTAATATCACAACACAATAAAAAACGTTCTAGGAAAATAGTGTTAATAAGAATAATGTATTTATATTGTTTACATTCGGTGTTTTATTATTGATAAGAGAGCATGAAATACGTTTTTTAGGAGATATTACGCGCAGTTCAATGATAATGATAATAATAGAGACACCACGTAAAGCACCACGTGATAGTTGTGTAGTTAATTGTACTACGCATTGTCCATAATATTTGATTTAAAAAATTGCGTGTTTTTTGTTTACATATGTATTTTAATTTATGACGCAAAAGTTACCATTTTTATTTGTTTACTATTAACAACTAAAAGCTGCGTATCCGCCCGTCTTTTGAATTACAGTAAAAATATTCACAAGTTCGCTAATTTTTATAAACTATAAGAAATATACCTCTTCTTCTTCTTTTTGTATAGACATAACTGTCTGTTTTTTCAATGTGCCTCTAGTAAGTTGTCGTTACATCGTTTTCGTGGTCTTCCCACTGATCGTCTTCCTATTATTAGGGAACCTTCTCTCGCTGTCCTTACTACTCTATTTGTTGTTATCGGCTTATGTGGTCATTCCATTCTATTCTTCTGTTTCTTACCCAGTTATTAATGTTATCCACCTTGCATCTCCGTCGTATATCTGCACTTCTAGAGCTGTCCCCTAAGCGAAAGGCCACACGGGCAATAATTTACGGCGCCGTAAGAGCCGTAAAATGAAGCGCAAAAATGGGTCCCACGGTGAGACTAGTAGATGGCCAGACTGAGCTGTAAAATATCACGTAGTAACATCGAACTGGCCCATCTTTGGCGTCGTGTCGCAAACGAAGGGATGAATTCATTTTATTAGCCGCCGCGTAATGCACGAAATAAAAAATAAACACCAAGATACCGTGTATGCAGTGTACTGAACGAAATTTGTAGCTCACCTAGCCACAACAACGATCAAAAACCTGTATTTTCATCTCTCTACACGGCGTAATTTACATCCCTGTCTGGCCATGCTTTTTAGAGCGCTTACTACCCTTACGGCTCCGTAAATTATCGCCTGTGTGGCCCTAGGGTTACCATCGATTTTTCGAAGGGTTTTCATCTCCGCTGTTTCGAGCAATATTTTGGTTCTCTCTGTGTAGGATCGTGTTTCTGCCGCGTATGTCATTATTGGTCTGATTTTGTAAATTCTGCCTTTCATTTCTTTTCCGATATGGTTATTTCTCCATATTGTGTCATTCAGGCAACCTGCGGCTCTGTTTGCTCTATTCACTTGATCTTCCACTTCTGTTTCGAGCCTTCCGTAGCTAGATGCCTAGATATTTAAACTCCATGACTTGTTCTATTATCTGACCTTCCAGCTCCAATTTACATCTTATTGGATTAGCTGTTATAACCATGCATTTTGACTTTTTTGGAGAAATTAACATGTTAAATTTTCTGGCGGTTATTTTAAATTGGTGCAGCATACGTTGTAAATCATCTTCACTTTGAGAGATTAATATTGCATCGTCTGCATAGCAGATTCTTTTAAGTTGTTTTTCTCCCATTTGGCATCCCTTTTTAGTTCTTACTTTTTTTTATTATTTCGTCCATGATCAGGTTGAACAATAAAGAACTCAAGAATCCCCCTGTCTTTTCCCATTGCCAGCTTCAATTGGGTCAGTTAGTTCATCTTCCACTTTTGCTTTTATTGTGTTGTTCTGGTAGATGTATTCGAATAAATATATTTGAAAAATTTACACGAAGAATGAAAGATTACCTACATTTTACCGAGGACCGAAAGTCTCTTAGAATAAACAAAAATTTTGAATGAAATATTTAAAATTAAAAATCACATTAAATTTACTCTTTTCTTTCACCCCTGTAACTTACTAAAATAAACATTATAGAAGTTTTCAGGGACTTTCGGCCCTCGGTAATAATGTAATATTTCATTCTGTGTTTAAATTTTTCAAAAATATTTATTAGTTTTCTCAGGAGTCGAAAAAAGTAATGCATTTAAATAGCATTAAACCAATATTTTGGCCTACCCCATTAGGATTTATAAATTTCACCCCAGATTTTTGAAAAATATTAAACCACCTGTTGTTTGGGTTTTTTCATTGAAGTAATATTCTCAAAAAATTATGGAAAGGATTTTACATTCAAATCTGACTTAAAATAAATAAAATTTTTTGTAAAAATCCCATGATTTATTATTTCATTATGTTTTGTCTCATAAATAACTCTAAACTACCCTGCCACTTTTCCATAAAAATTAAGAACACTATGTTTAAAATTAATTCATATTAAGCTATTATTATTTTATAATTTATTTTTATTTCGGTAATTTTGTTCTATTACTATTTCGATTCTTCTACACGGCAACCCTGTAAGCGCTGCTCCAAACAGGGGTTGCTTGAGTGAGATAATATGTTTTAAGACGAGTGTATCACCAACAGATGTGGTAAAATAAACAAGTGTGAACGACTATCAATTCATTTGTTCCACCTATCGAACAATTATTTACGACTATGAGATCTACAATTATTATTAAACCAGAGACCTAACAACAATTCAGTCAACAATTAGGCCAGAGTAATTAGACAAAAATATACCCTCTTCGTGACACAGCAGCCAGGGTACTGAAGCGTTTTTTTGACAGGTTATACCTATAGGAACAAATTATAACTATTTCCTGCGTGGGATCTGGCGGCAATTTTTATTCATAAACAATTAACTGTCAAAAAATGGCATTTTTCCCTTTTTTCAAATCAACGGAAAACAGTGAAACTTATGATTTTTTTAGTACAAATATCTTCGAGATTATGGAAAAAGCTTTAAAATGCCGTATTACAAAGTTTGATATGGTCATTTATTGTTAATATAATTGCGAAAAAAGGTCGGAATTGAAAAAAAAATATTTTCTCAATAACTGTTGTAAAAATTAGTGTACAGCTTTGAAATTTTTGTCAAATGAGGGTTCTTTGGTGCTTAATATGTGATAAAAATTTTAAAGCGATTCATTCAATTGTTTAAATTTTATTCAAATTGTTTATCCCAGAGAGCATTTTTTTTGAAATAACATAAGTCAGAAAAAAATGACCTTAGAACCATTCCACAGGTGTCAAATGAAAGAGCATGAGCTACATTTTCAACATGGTCTAAAAAAGTGAATAAAAAATGCATTTATTAGTAATAAATAATTATGAAAACGTATCGTCAATTTTTCTTTATAAACTTTTTGAATAACTTTTTCCAAAAAAATTAACTTTTTTACCCTGTTTTAAGTGCACAACTACAAGTAATGTTATCTATATCATAATTGATAAAAAATTGTAATAAATATGTATAATTTCTTATATAACAAAATAAAAAGTTTATAAGGAAATATTTACGATACTTTTGCATAATTATTTATTACTAATAAATGCATTTTTTATTCACTTTTTTAAACCAAGTTGAAAATATAGCTCATGCTCTTTCATTTGACACCTGTGGAATGGTTCTAACGTCATTTTCTTCTGACATGTTATTGCAAAAAATGCTCTCTGGGATAAACAATTTGAATAAAATTTAAACAATTGAATGAATCGCTTTGAAATTTTTATTACATCTTAAGCACCAAAGAACCCTTATTTGACAAAAATTTCAAAGCTGTACACTAATTTTTACAACAGTTATTGCGAAATTTTTTTTTGCAATTCCGACCTTTTTTCGCAATTATATTAACAATAAATGAGTATATCAAACTTTGTAATACGTCATTTTAAAGCTTTTTCCATAATCTCGAAGATATTTGTACTAAAAAAACCATAAGTTTCCCTGTTTTCCATTGATTTGAAAAAAAAAGTGAAAAATGCCATTTTTGACACTTAATTGTTTATAAATAAAAATGGCGGCCAGATCCTACGCAGGAAATAGTTACAATTTGCTCTTATAGGTATTACCTGTCGAAAAAACGCTTCAGTACCCTGGCTGTTCAAGTGTCACGGAAAAAACCTTATTACCCTGGACTAAATTTATAAACACTATTGGAAAAAAAGATAAAATATGAATGAATGTTGTTATGTTTATTTGAGTGAAGTTTGTTTCACTAGGTGATATCTGCAATAATAGATAATGTAAAAGGTTGAAAATGTTCCTAAATATCCGAAATATAAGAAAATCCACCGATTTCTCATGGCGACAAAGTCTGTTCGGCGCTTATACATAGAAAACTCTCTTCTTATTCCGTATAGATGTCGTCTAAAAGCTCCGGCGGTCGGTGACTCCGCGAGGATTCATCCCATCGAGTCTGCCCGTGGGTTGATGACCTGGAATAGTAGGCTGTGGTGGCCAAGGGTAACTTTGTTTTGTTCTGTTTTCGATGAATCCATCGCAGAATGCTACGCTGAGTGTAAGTGTACAAACGTGTACTTGTATGCATGTTGTTGAGAAACGATTATAGTTGTTTGGCGTAAAGGTAGAGTGACTGCACTCGACCTTCACGTTGTTTTGAATGCACAAAATACAAAACAGCTGATCTGCATACTCTGCAATAATGACTAGATTTTTTATGACAATGACATTAAAATTAAAAAAATATGTAATAAAGTGAAATAAATTTTCTTTCTAACTAGAGTATCAAAGAGTATCAAACATTTATTCTAGTATAGTTCTTATATTGATATGTACATCATTACATTAAATTTGTCAAAGAGTGTGGAAGGCAGGTAAATGTATTGAAGATTGGACTATCACGCAATATTGCTCTAATATTGCACAATGCAGTGAGATACTTTTACACATAATTCTAGAGTGGATAAAGCCCTTTTTACTTCCTGAAATTGTGGAGGAACAAGCAGGATTCGTCCTCGGACGTGGTAGGCCTGGATCCCGCGTACCAAAAAAAAGTTTATTAATAGCATTAAGCTGAAAATTTGTTAATAGCTTAACGGTGTCTAGTCGGACAAACATTGATGTATGGGAACACTGGAACAGGGGAAGTTTTAATTGTGGAACGTGTCATCCTGAAAAGTTTATGATTGTGCAAACTAGCATAGGTTGTTTTTAAGTTTATTCAATAGCAAACTTTATATGTACAGGGTGTAACGAAAATACAGGTCATAAATTTAATCACATATTCTGGGACCAAAACTAGTTTGATTGAACCTAACTTACCTTAGTATAAATGTGCATATAAAAAAAGTTACAACCCTTTGAAATTACAAAATGAAAATCGATTTTTTCCAATATATCGAAAACTATTACAAGATTTTTTATTGAAAATGGACATATGGCATTCTTATGACAGTAGCATCTTAAGAAAAAATTATAGTGAAATTTGGACACCCTATAAAAATTTTATGGGGGTTTAGTTCCTTTAAACCCCCCCTAACTTTTGTGTACGTTCCAATTGAATTATTATTGTAGCACCATTACTTAAACACAATATTTTTAAAACTTTTTTGGCTCTTAGTACTTTTTCGAAAAGTCAGTTTTTATCGAGATATTTTGAATATTTGTCAAATCCACCACATGGTTAAGTACGATTATGGAGACTTGGTAATATGTAATATGAAAATTTATGTACGAGTATGACTTACATTTTTAGGTATATGTATTTTGAACCGTATTAAAAAAGAAGCCATATCTCGATAAAAGGTGCCTTCTCGAAAAAATACAAAGAGGCAAAAAAGTTTTAAAAACACTGTGTTTAACTAATGGTACCACAGCAATATTTTAATTGGAACGTACCCAAACATTTGGGGGGTTTAAAAGAACAAAACCCCCATAAAATTTTTATGTAAACATATTAAAAAATAAGCCTCAACTCGATAAAAACTGCCTTATCGAAAAAATACTAAGAGGCAAAAAAGTTTTAAGAATATTAAATTTAACTAATGGTACCACAATAATAATTTAATTGAGACGTACACAAACGTTTGGGGGGGTTTAAGGGAACAAAACCCCAATAAAATTTTTATGGGGTGCACAAATTTCACTATAATGTTTCTTTAAGATGCTCCTGCCATAAGAATGCCACATATCCATTTTAAATAAAAAATCTCTAATAGTTTTCGATATATTCGAAAAAATGTAATTTTCATTTTGTAACTTCAAAGGGCTGTAACTTTTTTATGTGCACATTTGTACTAAGGTAAGTTAGGTTCATTCGAACTATTTTTGGTCCCAGAATATGTGATTTAATTTATGACCTGTATTTTTGTTACACCCTGTCTAATATATGAAAAAATGTTTGTCCGACAAATATGTTGGACATTTTAATACGTCCGACACGTAGAATATGTCAAATGACAGGAATAATGTTGGTGGTAAATAGCAGTCTGATTTTTGCATGAGAGTTTAATGAAAGGGTAACAAATCAATTGGAAGTTCTATCCGACAAAATACATGGGACGTTTTCGTAGTCTGACGTCCGAAACCTGTAATCTGTTCCACAATTAAAACTTCCCCTGTTCCAGTGTTCTCGTACATCAAAGTTTGTCCGACTATACACCGTTAAGCTATTAACAAATTTTCAGCTTGTTATTAATAAACTTTTTTTTGGTACGCGGGATCCAGGCCTAGGGTACTAGGGAACAAATTTTAAACGTAGGACAGATTATAGAAAAATCCAGAGAATTCAAAATCGCAAAATACAGTTGAGTCCGGGAATCTTTACCCGTGCGTCATCATTTAAAGCATACGAAATAAGCTAAGGCTAAGGCTCCACGGGCGACAATTTTACGCCAGCAGTAGCCGTAAAACGAACTTAAGGTTCCGCGGAACGGAATAGGAATAGCCGAACTGAACCGACTACAGGACTTGTGCGTAGTCGGTTCAGTTCGGCTATTCCTATTCCGTTCCGCGCAACCTTAAGTTCGTTTTACGGCTACTGCTGGCGTAAAATTGTCTCCTGTGGAGCCGTAGCCTAAGTGACTTACTGTTGCGTTTAGTAGATTTCAATTTCCGACTTTTCATCGACTTATTTCGTATGCTTTAAATGATGACGCTCGGGTAAAGATTCTCGGAGTCAACTGTATCTATGCTTTATAGATTATAGTAAAGCTTTCGACCTAATCAACTGGAGATAAATGTGACAGGTTTTGTATGAAATGGGACTCCCGAATCATCTGATACTGCTAATTAAAAGCCTATACAATAACGATTACGCCAGCCTTATAGTAAATAGATAACTAACCTAAAATTTCATGGTTACTAAGGGCGTGAGGTAAGGCTACATACTAAGCCCAAATCTATCCAACATATATGGTGAATGGATAATGCGGAGAGCTACTGATGACTGGAAGGGTGGCATTACTATTGATCGGAAGAATATTTGCAACTTGAGGTACGCAGATGATCCAACCATCCTCGCTAGTTCCGAGGTTGAAGTGATTCATCTGCTACAACAGATTGAGAAAGTAAGATTAATAATGGGTCAATAAACAGAGACAAAACGAAAACCATGATAATTAACAGAGCAAACAACAATCGACAACATTTATCGATAATAAACAATATCGCTCTTGTAGATAAATTTGTGTATGTGGGCTCTTTAATAACTAAGGCGGGCTTCAATGAAGAAATAAAACGCCGGTCAAGAATTATTGCAAAAAGCTCCATGGAAAAGTTAACAAAAATTTGGAAAAGCCATCGATATAAAATGAGATTCAAAACACTATCGACACAAAAATGAGACTGGTAAGAAGTCTAGTTTTTGTCAGTTTTCAGTTATGCATCGGAATGAAAGATCCTTGGGAAGAAATATAAAAAGATTATAGATGTGCTTGAGATGTATTGCTGGAGACAAATACTGAGAATACCATGAGTGGTATGGGTATAATACACAATGTAGAACAAAAAAAAAAAGAATGTGTATGTACTTTGTACGCATGCAAGAAGTTATACTTCTATTATATGATTTTAACGAAATTAATATACTTTAAACAGTTTATTTATTTAAATATTAAACTAATTTTAATACTTACTAATTCTCAAAATTTTTTATTAAAACTGCCAAAAATTAAAATAATAAAAGAATAAAACACACACAAACAAACACATTGAAAAATGCCACAAATGATTTCTGAACAATGTAGGAAAATTTTTTAAATAAATACGTATTTTCTGAAAAAAAAATTATATAATAAACTTACAATCATAAAATGTATAAAAAAAATAAAAGTTTCCATTGGGGTTCGAACCCGCTTATCAGCGCAGTTAGTATTGAAATTCATTCACCTTAAACTTTTACCCACGGATACCATGTGTCATCATGTGCGAAGATCAACTAACTAAACGGATTAAACTTTTGACGGTTCTGAATTTAACCAAATTATTTTGATTTTGAATTGAAATTATTTAGAATTGAAAGAAATGTTAGAATACAACAAAACATAGAGTAAGAAAACAATATATTAGGTGAATATTGATAGAAATTTTGATGGTAATCAAATTATGTAAATCAAAGCATTACACACTATTTTAGTAGGTTCTTTTTAAATTTTCCAAATAGGTAGGTCCTACCTATGAAATTTTTTATTAGGATACTGAAACATTTACAATAATTTATTATGTACCTGTCGCTTTTAAAAACTATTTAAAAAGTCACTACAATATTATAAACTTGCATTTTTCTCTGCCATCACAACAATAAAAACTAATATACACAACATTAATTTGTTTATCCAAAATCTCCATATTAAACAATTATTGACAGATGATTTTAACACCCAATCAGATCCCGTATAACGTTCATACCATACTGTCTGTGTGCGCATGCGCGCAGAATTATGAAATTTTACTCTCAATCGCGCCTAAAGAAGTATAACTTCAAAAAGTCCTATAACATTTTTTTCTAAAGTTAACCGTTTCCAAAAAAAAAATACATTGTTCCCCATATAAGAGAACTTTTATTTTCATAAAATTTAAAAATTTGGCATCACTGTAAAAGAACTGTTAGTGATTTAGGTTATCAACACCAGAAAAATGTAGGTCAGACAGGTACACCTGCAAAATAATTATACCGCCCCATGTTTGAAAACAACAAAACAAAAATTTGTTTGTTTGGTTAGGATGAAGACAGGGTTTATGTAAATACTAAAGGCTAATGCTGTAACTATTTTTGAATTGTGATTGTCTATGTTTAGATTTTTGTATACATAGTTGTCAGATTTCAATTTACACACCCAAATATATTTTGGTAACGCACTATTTTCGGGGACACCCTGTATACTGAATCAGCTAAACATAAAGAAAAGACTAAGAACACAAATATCAGAACAAATTATAGGCTATTTTGGACACGTTCTTCGAAGAATTGGTCTTGAAAAATTTACCATACAGGAAAAGGTAGAAGGCAAAAGAAGTCGACGTAGATCTCCCATACGATACACTGACCATACTGTTGCTAATTGGCGCTCAATTGTCATAATTTGCTAGAATGGCAGAAGATAGAAAGAAATGGAGAAACATTAAAAAAATCAGCTAAATGTCTTCATGATATCACGGCACATGAGGGTAAAAGAAATCTGGTTAAGAATTCGAAACATCCTTAGAACTACGTACTAACTATATAAGTCCTTAGAACCAAGCCACAAGCCATCAATAATTCGTGTTACTTTGGTACTATTTCATTTTTTTTTTTTCAAAATATGATTGGTTTTGCTGTAATTTTTTTGATGTAATTTTCGTTAGGTATAGCTTTTGTTATGATTTTTTCAAATATCTTTTTAAGGTTTTTTTATACTAAAAATTGTTGATTTCATATTTTTTGCTCGAACAACGCACCAGTGGCGGCTAGTCAGGGTCGGCAGTGCCGACCCACACATTTATGGACATATTATAGATTTTTTTAAATATATAAGTTAATCAGAGTTGATGATATTCGTTTCTGTGAAATAAAAAAAATATCTGTGAGATAATACAGACTAAATTGTATTCATTGTTTTTAAAGGATTCGATCGATCCGATACGTTAAGTTAAGTGATCCCTGTGCGCTGTGCTTAAGAGACTTTTCAAATTAATGATTCTAGCCAGCCACACACCCGACTGCGATTGTGTGAATTCAAGGCTCGCTTCGGCAAGCCGTACCCAGATTGACCATTTGCTTGTAATAAGACGCTATGGAATATTAGCCGATAGGCAACCAATTATACATTCCCCGTATTTATCTGCCGAGCGCAGCGGTGATCTGCAAACGGCAACAAGACAAGTACTTATAGACCAGAGCGCATGTGTAAAAATATTAGTAACATTAATTTGGACGTTGAGAGGTGACTCATATTTGTTTGCAGAAATTGCTTGAAAATAACTCATATAATAATATTTGAGTTATCCTCCCACTCAAAAAGGTCCGGAACATTGTTTAAATAATCAAAATGTCAAAAAATGAAGGAAAAATTCGATTTTTTTCTTCATTTTTTGATTATAACTTTAAAAGTATTCATTTTCGAGAAAAGTTGCACTGACATAAAAGTTGCGTAATTAAATTTCCTACAATATAGGATTAGCTAAAAATTTTAAAAATTGTCACCCTTGTTGCAAAATAGCAATAACTGCGAAAAAATCATAAAAAAACAAGTATTTGCATTTTACGTTTTTCAACCGTTTATGTTACACTTAGGACCTTCATAATTTTACCCAGAAAAACTATATCATACAATAAAACAATACTGTGAATTTCATTAAGATCGGTTCAATAGATTTTGCAAGATAAATATTGCAATCCAGCTTTCGCAAAAAAATTCATTTTTTCAAAATGTTACAGAACTGAAAATAAAGCAGACAGCAAGTTGAATTTATTCTTACGTATAGAAGATTAGAAGAATACTGTACCTTTCTTCTATATGTAAAAAAAATTCAACTTGCTATCTGCTTTATTGTCAGTACTCGCAACATTTTGAAAAAATTACTTTTTTTTGCAAAAGCTGGGTTGCAAAATTTATTTTGCAAAATGTATTGAATCGATCTTAATGAAATTTACAGTATTGTTTTATTATATCATAAAGGTTTTCTGGTTAAAATATGAAGGTCGTAAGTGTAGCATAAATGGTTGAAAAACGTAAAATGCGAATACTTATTTTTTGTTTTTTTCGCAATTATTGCTGTTTTGCAACAAGGATGACACTTTTTAAAATTTTTAACCAATCTTATATTGTAGGAAATTTAATTACCCAACTTTTATGTCAGTGTAACTTTTCTCAGAAGTGAATACTTTGAAAGTTAAAATCAAAAAACGAAGAAAAAAATCGAAGTTTTTCTGCATTTTTTGACATTTTAATTATTTAAACAATGTTCCGGACCTTTTTGAGTGGAAGGATAACTCAATTATTATTTCCAAAGAATTTTCAAAATATCTATTAGACAAGTTCATTAAAAATTATCCATCATTCTTTAATCAAACAAAATAAGAAAATGGATTAACAGTTTTATATGCTGATCTAAATATTTTCGGAAGTGGGATAAGTTACAAAATATGTTTAATTTTATATACTGCAATTCATTAGGTATAACAAACTGTTCCCGAATTTAATAAATTATTGTGTTCAAATGTGGGCAAATTCTGCCTCAAATGAACGGGATTTCTCTTGTCTCAAAAGAGTCAAAACGTATTGTCGAAACACCATGAAACAAGAGAGAATGTCAAACTTGTCTCAAATCAAATGTCAATAGAAAAAAACTTTTAAAACCTCTCCAAAACAACAATAAATTTTACAATGACGTTATAACAACAGGTTTACGAAAAAAAAAACAAAAAAAAAATAAAAAAAACAAAAACCAAAAATCTTGAAATTGAAGCCTTTTAATTAGATGGCATACCTATCTGAGGAGACAAACCTTGCCGACCCTGTCCCTAAAGCCACGAGCCGCCACGGCAACGCACACTGTAGAGTTAGAGGATATTTTGTATTTACTATGATCAAACAATTTGAATAAAACCTTCCACGTGCTGAAATAACGCGTAAAACATGTTTACAAACAATTAAAAAACGCACCGACTAAGATTGATTCAAAAATGAAAAACTGAAAGACATTGATTTTGGTAATATCCTCTCGGAGGGAGCACTTACAAGGTACTAAATCAAATACATTGTATTTACTTTGAAGTGTTTGAGACGTTCACAAGAATGCTTCATAATAAATGATAGCGATAATTTAAAACAGACATCATAATCATAGAGCAAAAACACAAAACCGAGCCCAAGATCGCAGGATCGACAGTCAACGCAAACCTCAACCAACCTAATATCAAAAAAAAATCCTTGGATAATGATACGTAAATAGCGTGTGTGACCTTGCTTAGATGTTTGTTTCACTCGTTCGTTGTGTGTAGAGATACTTCGTCAGAGCGATAGAGATGGATTAAATGTAGTGATGGAGTTACCGTTAAAATACGAACCGGTAACAACTCAAGTGTGGCATTGTAAACAACAACATGGCTGACGCAATAAGAACAATGGTTGTAAGCTAATCGTTTAAGTACTACTACAATTCGCGTGTCTTGTTTATTATTATAGTCAGTTTATAGCACCTAAAACAGTGTCAATTTTTTTTACTACAAAGTATATGGATGAAAATCTCATATAAACAATAAAAAGTTTAGTCTGTTTTTTAATTACCTGATTTTTTATTTGACTTAATTTATTTAAAATATAAGCAGAATTAGTACTTCCTTTTTCCTGCACATCTGAAATCTTGATTTTAAACGAAAATCATAATAATTAGTACACATTAACGATTAAATTCTACAAAACAGCCAAATACAATCAAAGAAACGCAGCATGCAATTCAAAAAGAGTATGTGCAAGCCTTTTTATTTAAATTTTCACCTATGGTCAAATAGGTTTTTAGGTATATATAGGAAAATAGGTTTAGGTATTTATTTAGGTCAAGCTTGACCTAAATAAACTGATGACTAGAGTTTAGCCACAGTATAAAGAGGGACAGTAAAGTAAAACCTCTTCTCTGTCGGCACTTTGATCTCAAGAAGTAATACCGGCGGCAGTACGCAATTGGTAATTCAACTGTGGTGGATAAGGATGCGGGTTTTCCCTGTTAAAACCCGTACGTTTCTACATGACTAGCAATGCAAGAGTGGTGGTCTAGCGTCTAGCGAGTGGGAACCTTGCGCGGTCGCCATGCGCGTTGAAAGATTTAACTTCCAATTTTTCGGAGAGTAGTTCTACTGTCCCTCTTTAGACTGTGGCTTAGCGATTCAAATATTTTGTAAATAATATATGTATATAATATGTACATACAAAAAGGAGGTCTGAACTGAAGAAGGGTTGAGGTAATAAATTTGAAACATTTATGTGGTAAAAAACTTTGGCAATTAAAGATAATTATTTAACAGAAGTCTCGACATTTTTTGCGAGTTAAATAAATAATAATAATAATAATATCGTATGGCACTTTTGCGGGGGAGATCCTTTCGGACAGGTCCCGGCGCCACTTACATTTTTAACCCTGTTTGAAGCAGCTAGTGTCGATGCTAACACTAGCCCAGGGGGACAAACGGCTTAACGTAACCTCCGAAGCACGATGAACGACTCGTATCATTTTTAGAATGTCGTTGTTGGTGGCGGGAATCGAACCCGTGCGCTCTGGCGTATGAAGCCAGTATCTATCCGTTGAGCTACGGCCGTCCACAGTTAAATAAATATCTATCTATCTATTGCCCTTCATTTGTCCAAAGTTGAACGTAGGCCTCCACCTTATTTTTCCACTCTTCTCGGTTCAGTTCTAATCCTGTCCCTCTGGTCCCTACGTATCTTTTTAGGTCATCCGACCATCTCATCTGTGGTCTGCCCTTTCCTCTTTTATGGTCCCAAGCTCTCCAGTGGGTTATCGCTTCATTCCATCTTCCGTCTCTTCGTCTGCTGTTGTGTCCTGAAAATTTCCATTTGAGAGTAGCTGCATGTTTGTTTACGTCTTTCACTTTGGTTTTATTTCTGATCCATGTATTTTTCTTTTTATCACTTAGCTTGATACCCAGATCTGCCTTTCCATTGCCCTGTGAGTCTTGGCCATCTTTTCCATATTTTCCTTTGTAAAGGTCCATGTCTGTGCTCCATATGTAAGTACTGGTAGGACACATTGATCATATACTTTTGTGCGGAGGTATTGGGCATTCTTCTGGTTTTTCAGGAGAATGTCACCCATGTGAGTCTTATTCTTCTTTTTATTTCTCATTTTTATTTTAAATAAATATAATGAAGGGAAATATAGTACAGATGCTGAGGTTAATATAGAAATATGTTTGTCGAGAAAGAAAAATATTGAGAGCAGTATTAAGAAAGAGATATGTTTAGTAGATAAGTTACAAAGGCTGCAACATATATCTATATTAGAGGAAATATAGGGGTGGGGTGGCACCAATTGATATCAAAATAAAAGTAGTCCAGTCGGGTTAGACGAATAACAGGCCTAACCTTGCATTAGGAGCTGCCCCAAATTTTATTTTTCTAATCTTTAGGGAGGGTCAATATTAGTATAAATTTAAAATCTCGACTGAATTCCACCGTTGCGTTAGCCGCCATCTTGATTTTAAACGAGAACCGTTTTTGCTCAATATCTCCGCCATTTTCAATTTTTTGACAAAAAGTGTAGAAACTGAAATTGTTGAAAATGCGATTTTCTATAATTTCATTAATTATAATTTTTTTTGTGCGGTCGATATTTTCCGAGTTATGAGGGGAAAATAGTGAGAGTTGGAGCATAAATATTGAATTATTGAATTATCTCGTTTATTATTAGTTTTACAACAAATATGTACCTATACAAAAATGAAGAGAATTAAATTCTACACAATTTTGATCTCTTTCATTTTTTTGCTAAAATTAATATTTAAGGTAGTACGTATGCGGTAATGGCGCGAGCGTAAGACCGGATTGATTTTATAGCAATTGTTTTTGTTCAATATCTACGCCATTTTCAACTAAAATTGTTCAAAATAAAATTTCCTACAATTTCTTTTTAACAATTTTTTTCATGCGGTTGATATTTTCCGAGTTACATGGGAAAATAGTAAAAAGTGGTGGGGGAAGCATAATTATTGAATTGAATTTTGTTTCCGAGCTGCCCCAAATTTTATAATTCTATCCTTTAGCAGAGATCAATAGTAGTGTAAATTTAAAATCTCGACTGAATTCCGCGGTTGCATTAGCCGCCATATTGATTTTAAATGAGAACCGCTGTTGCTTAATATCTCCGCCATTTTCAACTTTTAAACCTAAATGGTGGGAAAGAAAATTGTTGGAAACGCAATTTCCTACAATTTCTTTGGCACAATTTTTTTATACGATCAATATTCTCCGAGTTAAGGGGGAAAATAATGGAAGCGGAGGGGACGCATAATTATTGAATTGTCTCATTTATTATTAACTTTACGATATAATTGTACATAAACAAAAATAAAGAGAATTATATTTTATACAATTTTTGAAACTTCCGATGAAACATCAACCAAACTAAGTATATAAAAGACATAAAAAGACATTATATGCATTAAGTTCACTTAATTTTATTAACTAGCGGGTTTGATTGGTTGAATTTGTCTGTCGATATTTTAAGTTTTATGTCAGCTAATATATCGTGATGTTTCAACAATATTTTTTAAATTTTGGACCCTGTTGGGGGGAATTTTCCCATTTCTCCCCCTTGTAGACCCGCCACTGGTTCTCTCGAAAAATTGTAGTAAATCGTAATTGCAACAATTTCAGTTCTTACACTTTTTGTCGAAAAGTTGAAAATGACGGAGATATTGAACAAAAACAATTGCTACAAAATCAATCAGGTCTTACGCTCGCACTTTTACCACATACGTACTACCTTAAATATTGATTTTATCAAAAAAATGTACGGCATCAAAATTATACAAAATTTAATTCTCTTCATTTTTGTATAGGTATATATTTGTTGTAAAACTAATAATAAACGAGATAATTCAATAATTCAATAATTATGCTACAACTGTCAATATTTTCCCCTCATAACTCGGAAAATATCGACCGCACGAAAAAAATTATAATAAATGAAACTATAGAAAATCGAATTTTCAACAATTTCAGTTTCTACACTTTTTGTCAAAAAATTGAAAATGGCGGAGATATTGAGCAAAAACGGTTCTCGTTTAAAATCAAGATGGCGGCTAACGCAACGGCGGAATTCAGTCGAGATTTTAAATTTATACTAATATTGACCCTCCCTAAAGATTAGAAAAATAAAATTTGGGGCAGCTCCTAATGCAAGGTCAAATGCTATCTCGACTGGGCTAAAGAGCATACAGTTAGGATGGCTAGGGCTTGTTCAACGCTGTTAAATATAAAGAACTTGAAGAATATTACTAAATATATAATTTAGTGTGCTTCTTATTCCTTCCTTATAATACAGTTTGCCATATAATATAGATTGGTACGTCTCTATTTTGGTTTGTTGAAAATAATCTCATACAGAAGTTAGTCCTGTCGCCAGGGGGGGTACAACGGCCTCCTTAATTCAGATGGACTTACCCAATTTTTTTTATGTATTTTGACCGGTAGAACACGAATTTTTTGGGTAACGGTTGATCCGGATGTCGATAAGTTTGTTATAAACAAAGAACTTGAGGAATTACATAACAGCGATTTTTTGCAAAACTAAACATTTTTTTTTGTATTTTTTGGGTGATTCTCAGCAAAAAATGATCTTACAAGTTTTTTCGTAGGATGCATAGTTTTAGAGATAAACGCGGTTGAACTTTGAAAAAATCGGAAAAGTGCAATTTTTGAACCCGAATAACTTTTGATTAAAAAATAAAATAGCAATTCTGCTTACTGCATTTGAAAGCTCAAGTCAAATTGTATCGGTTTTGATTATTTGCATTGCTAAAAATTAAGTTTTTATTTGTTAAACAAAGCCATAAACACATAGTGTTTCCCGTGCCAAATGCATGCGATTTAATGTACGTAATCTACGTAGAAATTGTCTGTATGCGCGTCTACTCGTTCGATTTCAAATGGGAAATGCATTGAAAACATCATTCAATCACTATGTGATTATAGCTTTGTTTAACAATAAAAAAATTAATTTTTAGCAATGAAAGTAATCAAAACCGATAGATTGTGACTTAAACTTTCAAATGCGGTAAGCAGAATTGCTATTTTATTTTTCAATCAAAAGTTATTCGGGTTCAAAAATTGCAATTTTTCGATTTTTTGAAAGTTTAACCGCGTTTATGTCGAAAACTATGCATCCTACGAAAAAACTTGTAAAAATATTTTTAGCTTAGAATGACCCAAAAATACAAAAAAATATTTTGTTTTACGAAAAATCGCTGTTATGTGATTCCTCAAGTTCTTTGTTTATAACAATCTTGTCGACATCCGGATCGACTGTTACCCAAAAAATTCGTGTTCTACGGGTCAAAATACATAAAAAAAACTTGGGTAAGTCCATCTGAATTAAGGAGGCTGTTGTATCCCCACTGGCGACAGGACTAAGTAAAAAAACTTCAATTTTTTGTAAACTTGTATAAAATAAAATACAAGTTGAAGTTTTTTATTTCTGTATGAGTTTTTAGCTATTGTATAGACATACAGCCATCTACTGGGATTTTCCCATTGATTTTATGTTTAAAATAATGTTTTATCGAATAAGTTAAAATAGGTTAAAATGTTACGGTGACAAGATCAAATTAAAATATTTTTAAATTCGATATAGATAATAGTCTTATCGAATATTTTTAAATTTAAACTATTTGAATGACCATCCTTGAAATTTCGAGAGTAGGCTGAAACAATTTAAGTTAATGTCAGCGTTAGTATTATTATGTGTTAGTATTAAAAATAACAGTTACTGTAATTATTAGGTGACAACTCTACCAACTTTAAAACGTTTGATTGGTATTGGTAGTACTTGAGCAAGGGACTTACGTTCCGGCAACAATTCTTTCTTTCTTTCTTTCTTTGTCTTATTACTAAGTATTAGCCGGCCGGCATTATTGTGTTGTGTAACACTGTTGCAACGCGTTTGATTATTTTTGGCGAAGGAGAATCCAATTTATAATATTCTAATGCTGTTTAGATTGCTAAACATGTAACAAGGACATTAGATTGTAAGGTTTTTGTTAGACTCGATTTGAAAACATCGACGGGAATGTAGGCATGACGTTTTGGCAATCCACGAGGCAAACGCTGTGTCGCAACATCATGGTTGGCCGTGGCTTTAATAAATATTGCCTATTTTCGTAGTTGTGTGAGTGAATGGAATTAATGAATGCACTACAATGTATTAACGTTATTCGAATTATTGTTTAATTTATTAGAAAATAGAAAGTATGTGAAATTCGTCGTCGTACGTCACTAATTTGAATTCACTTGGAACATGTAAATAGCTTTTACAAGAACATTTATCCTAAATCCAAGCAATGTATCACGTAATTACAGAATTTATTGTCAAAAATCAGTATAAGAAATATTAAATAACAGGCTCAATAAGTTTTGCAGTTCGATACGAAAATCACAATTTTTGGTTTGAAATACATACTTTATTATTCAGTATAGTCTCTCTGAACATCAATACACTTGGTTCCAAGGAGATTCCATCCATGAAACGATAATGTGGAAAGTATTCCTATGTATTTTATTACGGAAAAAAGTCTTTTAGGTACACGATAAATTATTAACCACCGAATCACCTATACCTATTCGCTCCGTGCGTGAGCATGGTGGGAATACACGAAACTATAAACTATGCCAGCGCCCGTAGCGGCGAAATATGACAACTTTGGCGAATATTGATTGAATAATAATTTTTTTTAATAGATATTTCGCTTACCTTATTATTGCCCTTTTGTCTATTTGCCTATTTCCTTCTCCGATCTGGTGGTATATTCCTGTCGTCATTTATTTCCATTTTGTGTTACACACACACCACAAAATTAATAGTTTAATAGACCCAACTAATGTTAAAATCTAGTACTAATAATTCACACTGCCTAACTGCTTCCGATGTACACTTGATTATTAATGTTAACACCGACAACTAAACTATAACGAAAAAGTGAAAAAAAAGCCTTAAAATTCATATTTTCTTCAGAGAACTTCTAAATATCCGCTTTTTAATTTGACGTTTATTTGGCACTCGAACTCATTGTTTGTGTCATAAATTTTATCAAAAATGGTAAATAAATATTACATTAACGTCAAATATATCATATGTGTACCATATGTGTAACGTCAAATTGTATTCGCCAAAAATTTCAGGCGACTACGCTAGGTGTCCCGTCAGACATGCACGGAGCGAATAAGATCAAGAATCAAGACAGTCATTAAAAATAGAACTGAACTTAATTGAAAGTTAGCAAAGGAGAATTCGCTAACTTCGTTATTTAACTAATCAATAATTAGAAAGAAACAATTCGAAACGTTCTTTGTAATCTGGGTGTTGAATTGATTGCAGTAAGGCAAGGTTATGCTCGAAATTTGCATTTGCTACCGAAGTTCACATTGGCACGTGGAAACGTGTGCCAAGGTCGTCAGATTTACACACGCAACTATTAAGCACAATAAATATAACTATTATGCAATTTTACATACTTATAAAATAACGGAAGAAATTGTTGGTTTGAAATATATAATTTCGCACAGGTAGTGCATGAGTTTATCTGTCCACCGAAACTGACAAGTCGGTGCTTTTAAATTGGTACTGAAACCGGTTTATAATTCTAATAATATTTTGTACACAAGACGTCATGTTCTTTAAATTATTATAGTTATATGTAGTGGTAGCAAGAGGTAGTACTGATTATTTTTTGTAACGATTGGATTTAGATACGCGAATACTCGAAGCATATTTTAATAACCATAGTTTCAAAAGTTATGCATCACCTCAAATTATGCCCATGTCCATATAGTCCAGAAAGCCACTGCGCATCCGCTAGGAAAAATATTCTAATTCGGATTTTTTGCACAATCTTACTCAAAAAGGACCCCTTTTAACAAATTTGCATGTTGCCAGGACCAAAAGTTGGTCAAAAATTTTTTAAACGTTTTTTTTTGTTTTTTTCCAAAATTATTTTTTTTGCATGGAACAAACTTTTTTTAGGTTTTTTGGATCATTCCAAACAGAAAAGGTCTTTAGTGACTTTTCTCTAAAGTTGATAGTTTTTGACATATAAGCGATTAAAAATTGAAAAACTGCGAAATCGGCCATTTTTAACCCTCCAAAACTATGTGAAAAACTGAAAATTTTAATGTCGCCAAGGTAGGTAGATATTCTTTAAACATCGATTGATGAAATCCCGAAGAGCTTTTTGCAATACAATATTCAAAACTCCTTTGTTTCTTAATTGTTAATCAAGCGTGCGCGACACTATTTTCCACCGTTGCATGTGTATGCAGTATGGTGCAAATGAAAGGAATAAATTCGTTATTTCGTAAACCGGCGACTTTAAGGGAAAATCCCGAAACAGGTCGATTTTTATTTTTAAGTTATGATATTGTGACATATATGGTATACTAGTGACGTCATCCATCTGGGCGTGATGACGTAATCGATGATTTTTTTAAATGAGAATAGGGGTCGTGTGCTAGCTCATTTGAAAGGTTCTTCAATTCTCTATTCAGTAATATAAACATTTACATAATTATTTATACAGGGTGTCCAATAATTTAATTTTTTTGTCAATTTGCCAAATGATTTAATTTAATAAAAAATTTTTGGACACCCTGTATAATTAATTATTTACATGTTTATATTACTGAATAGAGAATTGAAGAACCTTTCAAATGAGCCAGCACACGATCCGTATTCTCATTTAAGAAAATCATCGATTACGTCATCACGCCGAGATGGATGACGTCACTAGTATACTATATATGGCACAATATCATAACTTAAAAATAAAAACCGACCTGTTTTGGGATTTTTCCTTAAAGTCACCGGTTTACGAAATAACGAATTTATTCATTTATATTTAATACGGAAAATAGTGTCGCGCACGCTTGATTGGCAATTAAAAAACAAAGGGGTTTTTGATATTGTATTGCAAAAAACTCTTCGGGATTTCATCAATCGATGTTTAAAGAATATCTACCTACCTTGGCAACATTCAAATTTTCAGTTTTTCACATAGTTTTTGAGGGTTAAAAATGGCCGATTGCGCAATTTTTAAATTTTTAATCGCTTATATGTCAAAAACTATCAACTTTAGAGAAAAGTCAATAAAGACCTTTTCTGTTTGGAATGATCCAAAAAACCTAAAAAAAATTTGCTCCATGCAAAAAAAAATAATTTTTGGAAAAAAACAAAAAAAAAACGTTTAAAAAATTTTTGACCAACTTTTGGTCCTGGCAACATGCAAATTTGTTAAAAGGGGTCCTTTTTGAGTAAGACTGAGCAAAAAATCCGAATTAGAATATTTTTCCTAGCGGATGCGCAGTGGCTTTCTGGACTACTAATTATTGATTTTTTCGGGAACGGATTAACGGATTCCGCTAATTGTTTTTATTATTTTAGATTTTTTGTCCATACAGAAGAATATGTCCAGACGACCAACGCATGAAGACTCAGGGATACACAACGGAAGCAGTCCAAAGGAGATATATATATGAAATATAATAAAATGTTAATTTTTAAATGGAAATAAATGTTTTTATTTTTATTTTAATTCTATATGACATTCAAAATCGCCTGTCGCTTCAAGCGTCGTTTTTGAGAGAACGGTTCATTTTACAGAAAAAGTGCTAATAAATATTTTTGTTCAAAATTATCTTAGCTACATTTTCTGTTTGAAACATTTTTTTCTACGGCGTACAGATGTAAATCGAAGTTTCTGCGTTTCTCCGTTTACAAGGCGAGTTTTAGGGGAAATCCTCGGGGTAGGATTGGTAAAAATTTTTGCATCCTTTTTTGAGGTTCCAAAATATTTCTTCTTAGCAAAATGCAGGTTGTTCGTATGATTTTTAGAGATTCAGTGGCATTTTGTCTCTGATGACTGGACTATGATTGTTAGTTTAAAATATATATTTTAACTCTTAACTTGCCCATTTGATGACTCCGAGTAAATAATTAACACCTATAATGTATGTCATAAAACCAGGAAACAAAGATTACACATCCTGATATGATACGAAATTTATCAGAAATATAAAATATAGAGTAGAGTCAATTAATTATCTGTTGCTTAAAAAGTTTTATTGACATCTTGTGAGTCATCCAGTATGGTACATTTTATCAGAAATTTCGTAACAAATGACGGAAAATAGGTAGTGACGTAAAATTTGAAATAATATGTGAAACAATATACTATCATCATGTAAGATTATCATTATCAATCATGTAAGATTAATGTGTAGTTGCTTTTGCCACGTGCCCTTTCAATAAGATCATAATAATGGGATAGGTAAACCACTCTGTAAATTATTAATTAATTTCTTATTTGCATTCATTTACTGGTTTATGTATGACAAATACATATTTATGTGAAATATATACTGCGAGGCATAAGTTAGGGATATAGAAAATTATGGTCATTTTCATAGTTGATTTTTTTGTGAACAGATTAATGGATTCAGCTAATTCTTATTTAATATTATACATTTTTATTTGGTATTTACACAGTTGTGCAAAGGTTTACTCAAACTTATTTTTTGTAGTTATACCGGGTGGAAGAAAAGAAATATTTTTCTTATGTTAAGTTTGAGACACCCTGTAGGAACGACGAGGTACAAATGTGAGTATATCGCGATTTGTATTGTAGTATTATGTGTTGCGGACATTTTGTTTTTTGAATGTCCCTGTTATCTTTAGAAACAACGAAAATAGACGGTTTTGTAGTTTGACATGTGTTTTAACCGAAACAAAAGTTTGAGACACCCTGTAGGGAGGATAAGGTACATCGATATTATATTGTTGTAGTCACATATTTTGTGCACATTTTATTTCTTTAATTTCTCTGATATCTTTAATAACAAATAAACTAGACGGTTTTACTCTTTAACTATGTGTTTTAACTGACGACATGCGATACGTGAGGACTGAGGAAGCCATGTTTAATCATATCACTAAGATGAAATTATTTCACCCGTGTTGAGCTGGCCCCCCCCCCCCACTTGCAAAAATTAAAAAACAAATAGCCCTGATTTATGAGCTATTTATGAGCTCTCATATTCCGCAAACTACAAATTTTGAGCTCGTTCCACTGAGCAGGAATTTAATACCCTAGTGGGGGGAATATTGATACTTAAAAATAGGAATATTGAATCGGTTTTTGCGGCAGAATTACGAGCTATTTATGAGCTCTTGAAATTATATAGTTTCGATTTTTGAGCTCATCCCCTTCACCCCCAAACAACCCTTTAATTGATTTAACTTACGAGAAAGATGCTGAGAAAACTTAAAATATATCGTATTGCGGATATAATTCATATAGCTTATATACTCTAAGAATAAACTATTAAATCAAGAGCATTTCGATTATTGAGCTACAACCCCTTCGCAAGAAAACCACCCTATCTTCCCGGCTTAAGAGAAAGTTGTACTTAAAATGCATTAAACTAATTATTTGGCGACTACATATCATTTAATAATTTATAAGCTTCCAAATTACGCGCATTTAGATCAGTAGATTGCAATTTATTTTGTATAGTGCAGTCACTGAAGGTAAAAATCAACGATTACCTTCAATTTCGGTGAACCTTCATCGATTTTCACGAAAATTGGTCAGTAGTTAGAGGATACGTCAAGAAACAAAGGTGACATGGTACCACCTTGCGCCTTTACCCTGAGGGTGGATACCGCCCCTTCTCGGGGGTGAAAATTATTTTATAAAAACAAATGCACAAATCAATAAAAGAACAAATTAAAAGCAAAATTTATTATATAAAGTTAATAAAATAAGTCAATACTTTTTAAGTTATTAAAGATCAAAGATTTTAATTATTTGTGAAAAAAATGCATGTTTTGAAAAGGTTTTTTGTAAATCACTGAAAAACTTTAAGTTTTTACAAAAAAGGTAATAGTAGTTTAATTCGTATAGCTTATATTCTAAGAATAAACTCTTAAATCACGCGTCTTTCGATTATAGAGCTACAACCCCTTCGCAAGAAAACGACCCCATATTCCCGGCTTAAGAGAGAGTTGTTCTTAAAATAATTTAAATTAATTATTTGGCGACTACATATCGTTTAATAATTTATGAGCTTGCAAAATATACGCATCTCAATTATTGAATTGCCATTTTCTTTCTATAGTGCAGTCACTGAAGGTAAAAATCAACTAGTACCTTCGATTTCGGTAAATCTCCATTTATTTTCACGAATTGACAATAACAACTTGGGGTTTTAGCCTGGGGTATATGTCACCCCTTCTCGGGAGTGAAAATTACTTTATTAAAAATAACCCCACAAATCGAGAGAGGGACAAAGTGTAAGCCAAATTTGTTATATAATGTGATTAAAATAAATCAATAATTTTTGAGTTATTAAAGATCAAATATTTTAATTTTTGGAAAGAAAATGCATGCTTTAGAGCGATTTTTCATAAATGACTCAAAAACTGTAAGTTTTTACAAAAAAGTTTTCATCACTAAAATTGAAGCTAATAAAAAATATAATAAATTGCTTACTTGAAAAACCCTTTAATGTTAATTTAAAGTAAGTTATTGGTAATTAAATGTATATTTTTTCCGCGACTGTTAAAATCTAAGGGTTCAAGCTTAAATAACGGGAAAAAGAGGCATTTTATAACACTTAGGTACTAAATACTTGTCAAAGTACTTAGAAATACCTATGAAAAATAAGATGCAGAAAAAGTTGATAGTATCAAAATCCGCTCACCAATTTTCGTGAAAATAAATGGAGATTTACCGAAATCGAAGGTACTAGTTGATTTTTACCTTCAGTGACTGCACTATAGAAAGAAAATGGCAATTCAATAATTGAGATGCGTATATTTTGCAAGCTCATAAATTATTAAACAATATGTAGTCGCCAAATAATTAATTTAAATTATTTTAAGAACAACTCTCTTAAGCCGGGAATATGGGGTCGTTTTCTTGCGAAGGGGTTGTAGCTCTATAATCGAAAGACGCGTGATTTAAGAGTTTATTCTTAGAATATAAGCTATACGAATTAAACTACTATTAACTTTTTTGTAAAAACTTAAAGTTTTTCAGTGATTTACAAAAAACCTTTTCAAAACATGCATTTTTTTCACAAATAATTAAAATCTTTGATCTTTAATAACTTAAAAAGTATTGACTTATTTTATTAACTTTATATAATAAATTTTGCTTTTAATTTGTTCTTTTATTGATTTGTGCATTTATTTTTTATAAAATAGTTTTCACCCCCGAGAAGGGGCGGTATCCACCCTCAGGGTAAAGGCGCAAGGTGGTACCATGTCACCTTTGTTTCTTGACGTATCCTCTAACCACTGACCAATTTTCGTGAAAATCGATGAAGGTTCACCGAAATTGAAGGTAATCGTTGATTTTTACCTTCAGTGACTGCACTATACAAAATAAATTGCAATTTACTGATCTAAATGCGCGTAATTTGGAAGCTTATAAATTATTAAATGATATGTAGTCGCCAAATAATTAGTTTAACGCATTTTAAATACAACTTTCTCTTAAGCCGGGAAGATAGGGTGGTTTTCTGGCGAAGGGGTTGTAGCTCAATAATCGAAATGCTCTTGATTTAATAGTTTATTTTTAGAGTATATAAGCTATAGGAATTATATTCGCAATACGATATATTTTAAGTTTTCTCAGCATCTTTCTCTTAAGTTAAATCAATTAAAGGGTTGTTTGGGGGTGAAGGGGATGAGCTCAAAAATCGAAACTATATAATTTCAAGAGCTCATAAATAGCTCGTAATTCTGCCGCAAAAACCGATTCAATATTCCTATTTTTAAGTAGTGGGGGGGGGGGGCTGACTCAGCCCCCCCCACTAGGGTATTAAATTCCTGCTCAGTGGAACGAGCTCAAAATTTTTAGTTTGCGGAATATGAGAGCTCATAAATAGCTCATAAATCAGGGCTATTTGTTTTTTAATTTTTGCAAGTGGGGGGGGGCCAGCTCAACACGGGTAATTATTTCCTATACAGTACAGTAAGGTCTCTTTTTATGCGGATTTTTTTAATGCGATTTTGAAGTTGTACGGTTTGTAGTTCATTCGAAAATTTCTATTATTAACAACAATTATAATTAATATTATTAACTATTCACATCCAGATATCGGTAAAGTGAGCGTTTGCAATTTGAATTGGGGATTCCACTTGTTACATGATGTCGCCATGACATCAATCTGTGTTTCACATTGAAAGGTATAACCTGTAGTTGTTTTGAAATTAAATTTTCTCTTAACGGTGCTTCATTTAGTGACTAATTTAAACTTTGCTGATTTCAAGTTGCAGTATTAAGATAAAGCCGCGTCCTCACTGGCAAAAATTTGCAACGAACCAACCGTTCGTGGCAATTATTTGCGTGCTCGAGGTAAATTGTGCCAATGTGGACGTGTTCGTCGCATAAATCGGACGCAAGAATTTTCGACGAACACACGCACACGTTTCATCTGTTGACGTTATGCCGCGTCCTCACTGGTAAAAATTTGCATCGAACCAGCTATTCGTCGTAAATTGTGCTAGTTAGGACGTGTTCGTCGCATACATCGGATACAATAATTTTCGACGTACACAACGCATATGCTCCATCGGTTGTCGGTTTTTGAGCGAAGATAAAAGGATTTGCGTCGCATACGGTTTGCAGTGTGAACGAACGATAAACAAATTTTCGATGGTCGAGCAATTAAATTCGCGACGCAAATTTTTGCGACAAACCATTAGTTCAATACGCACGCGCACGTAAAAATTTACCACTGAGGACGCGGCTTTATATGCAGCACATTTTCATTTCTGCATTGAAACGTTTGAAGAGAGTGTCGTAAAGTTTTACTTTTCATTAGAATAGTGCAGTCACTGAAGGTTTTCACCCCCGATTTCGTTGAACCTCCATCGATTTTCATGAAAATTGGTGACTAATTAGAGGATACCTCAAAGAACAAAGGTGACATGATGCCAACTTGCGCTTTTACCCTGGGGGTGGATGCCACCCCTTCTCGGGGGTGAAAATTATTTTATTAAAAATAATACCATAAGTCCATAGAGGGATAAATTATAAGCAAAATTTGTTATATAAAGTTATTAAAATAAATCAACACTTTTTGAGTTATTAAAGACCAAATATTTTATTTTTTTTCGTAAAAAAATGCATGTTTTAAATCGGTTTTTCACGTATAAATCAAAAACTATAAGCTTTTACAAAAAAGTTATTATTACTGAAATTGAAGATAATAAAAAGTTCAATACATTCCTCACATAAAGAACTAAACTAATGTTAGTTCAAAGTGAGGTTATTGGAATTGAATGTGTATTTTTTTCGACGAGTACCCAAATCTAAGTATTCAAGCTCAAATAACGGAAAAACGATGCAATGTATAAAATATTCCTGCTAAACATTTGTCAAAGTACTTCAGAATACCTATCAAATGAGCTTCAGAACAAGGTAATAGCGTCAAAATTAAGCAAGTTATAATGAAAATAAAAGACCCGTTTCGAATTTTTTAGAAAAAAGTGAAAAATAAAACATACGCCATTTTCACAAAAATTAAAATTTATAGTAATCCTTACAAGAACTTCTTTATATTAGCATTAGTAATGTTTTCGATAATTTTGACCGGTTGAGAATGCATATTTTTGAAAAAAGATGTAATATAAAGAAATCATAATTTTTAAAATTATTGTAATTCTCATATTCTTTTGATAATAGTTGCAAAAATACTCAATATACGTAAAAACTTATGTATAACCAAATTTTAGTTTTTTCTGTACCAAATATTCTACCTGTTTTACTATTTCTATAGGGTAAAAAATAACCGACATAGAAACGTTTAAATCTTAAATTTTGCTGTGGGAACCATGCAACCGGGGTCATTTAACCTTTTATTTTTTAGAAAAGTAAGGGTTTAGAAGATTAGGTTTAACGCGCTTAAATAGCACTTAGAATTAACTTTCAAACAGTTTTTAGATAAACCTGATATCGTAAACACGAACGGAGCTATTAAAAAAAAAAATAAAATTTTTTGGAAACATTTTTAAAAGATAAATTTTGAAAAAATTTGGAGCATAAATTTTAACGCAATCAACATGTTAGGGGGCTCATTTGATAGATATTTTTAAGTACTTTGACAAATGTTTAATAAGTTTATGTTATAAAATGCATCAATTTCCCGTTATTTCAGCTTGAATACTTATAGTTTTTTACTCGCCGAAAAAAATATGCATTCAATTACCTATATAACTCACTTTTAGTTAACATTAAAAGGTTTTTCTAGTAAGGGATTTATTTCATTTTTAATTAGCTTCAATTTTGATAATAATAACTTTTTTGTAAAAACTTACACTTTTTGAGTTATTGATGAAAAATTATTTAAAAACATGCATTTTTCTTAAGAAAAATTAAAATCTTTGATCTTTAATAACTCAAAAAGTTTTGATTTATTTTAATAACTTTATATAACAAATGTTACTTGAAATTTGTCCCTCTATCGAGTTATGGGGTTATTTTTAATAAAATAATTTTCACCCCCGAGAAGGGGTGGCACCCACCCCCAGGGTAAAAGCGCAAGTTGGCACCATGTCACCTTTGTTCCTTGAGATATTCTCTAACCACTCACCAATTTTCATGCAAATTGATGGAGGTTCAACGAAATCGGAGGTAATAGCTCATATCCACCTTCAGTGACTCCACTAGAAGAGGTTTTTGCCATCTCAATATCGTAAGTTTATTTTTTTTTATTTCTTTTTTAAGATTTTATTTGAAATTTTGGTGGACAAACGTTTTGGTTTTATGTGATTTTAGAAAATTACGGAACGTATCCCTACTTTTTCAATGCAAGTCAAGTATTTTTTAATGCGATTTTTTTATATGCGCTTTTCTGTATAACGTATCCACCGCATAAAACGAGACCTTACTGTATATACCTAGTGCGAAAGGAACAGAGTAACATAGTGTTCAAAGAAAAAAATATGTTTAATGTACCTCTCGCTATTTAAAGAGCCTCCACGTATACACCAAATTCGTACTTACTCTCAAGTAAATTCCACCCCAAAACATCACAGATCCTCCATTAAACAATCTCGTCTCTCTTATGTTGCGCTGTGCATACCGCTTACCTGGTCGACAAATAACTCTTATAAGTGTCGATAAGACCTGTTTACGTTATGTCGCCGCCGCCTACGAAAAGTACTCCGAAAAATGCCGTTAAGAATAGAACTTTCAATGAACGCCGCGAAAAATATTATTTTCGATTATATGATTGTGAAAATTATAATCCCTAATAAAGTGTTAACGAAAAAAATTAGTTTTTGAGTATCGGCAAAAAACATCGTTTCTGTTTGTGGGTCCACGAAAATTATAACTATTAAAAAGTTCTCAGAAATAATTGTTTTCGTCGGCAAACACAGAAACAGAAAGGGAAATAATTGTTTTCGTCGGCATCTATTATGAACTAAATATTTTCATTATAAATATTTTGGGAGTTATAATCTTCGCGGACACGCATATAAAAAAAAATTGTAATCGCCAATACTTATCAAAGAGTTATTATTTTCACTGGAAATGTATTAGGAATCACATTAATCATAGGTACCAGCGATGTGCCTTTCTGTTTTTAAAGTTTTGTCAACTGTTATTTTTTATTGTTAATTTTTAGTTTTGTTTCAGTTAAAAGACATGTTAATGAGTAAAACCCCCTATTTTCTTTATTTCTAAAGATATCAGGGACATTCTAAAAACAAAATATTTATAATACATAAGACTACAATACGATTCCGATGTATACTAACATTTCCGATGTACACCTCGTCCTCTCTACAGGGTGTCTAGAACTTTCATAAGAAAAATATTGCATTTCTTCCACCCGGTATAAGTACAAAAAAGAAGCTTTGCACAACTGTGTAAATACTAAGAAAAATCTAAAGTAATAAAAAAAATTAGCGGACTCCGTTAATCTGCTAATCACGAAAAAATCAACTATGAAAATGGGCATAATTTTCTATATCCCTAAATTATGCCTCGCAGTTCCATATACATATATATTTGACCAATAAAAATCTTAGTTATTTGCTTTTACACTGTGAAAACACCTCTCCCCTAAAACCTAATATAAACACTCTGCTGACATGTATAGGTTAAAATGTCAATTTTCAACACGCAAGACCGACCTCCAAATTATGTGCTTCGAAAAACATTATACATAGTATTATAATGCATTTCAAGGAAAACGCTATTTAGATCCATTTTCTTTGTTTTATTTTTGGTATACACAACAACCTTGTATTCGGAAAATTGAGAATTTATAAAATTATACCTTATCACGAACACAATGGAAATAAAGTAAATAAAATCGCAGAAATTTCTTTCTACTTTGATAGGTTTTTTTCTACTTCACTTTCTTATCCACAAAGGATAACATGATAAAGCTATTATTCACCTCTAGTAATTAACCTTCTTTTTGATATAGTTTTACAATATGACCTTGTATAATTGTAACTGCTATTTATCTCAAGTTATACTCAAATTTGAATTCCTCACCCTTTACTGTTGTCCTTGTTGCTATCTTGTCACAATCTACTACATTGGTTTTAATTAGTATTTCTTTAATTAAGTACAAAACCAACAAGAGAATATATCTCAGAATATTAACGCCAGTTGTCTTATAAAAGATAGGTCCTCACGGAACGTGATGAAATAACACTAAATTGTATACCTACTTATACAGTATGGTGCAAATGAAAGAAACAAATTCGTTATTTCGTAAACCGGTGACTTTAATGAAAAATCTTGAAACACGTCGATTTTTATTTTTAAATTATGATTCTTTCACATATTATAATATCATACTAGTGACGTCATCCATCTGGGCGTGATGGCGTAGTAGACGATTTTTTTTTAAATGAGGATAAGGGTCCTGTGCTTAAATTATGATTCTTTCACATATTATAATATCATACTAGTGACGTCATCCATCTGGGCGTGATGGCGTAATCGACGATTTTTTTTAAATGAGAATAAGGGTCCTGTGCTAGCTCATTTGGGTTATTCAATTCTCTATTCAGTAAGATAAACATGAACATAATTATTTATGCAAGGTGTCCAAAACAATTTTTTTAATTAAATTAATTGCCACAAAAAGAAGAATGTATGTAATTTATTTAACTCAAAATATATTTCACTGCTGTCAGAAAACAAAAAAAAAAGAATGTGTGTGTACTTTGTACGCACGTAAGAAGTTATACTTCTATTATCTAATTTCAACGAAATAAATGTACTTAACAGTTTATTTGTATTTTATTTAAATATTAAACTAACTTTCTTACCTACCACTTTCAAAATTTTTTTATTAAAACAATACCAAAAATAAAAAAAAGAATATGAATCGTCCGGGATTTGAACCCGGGACCTCTCGATCTCTGGTCTAATGCTCTACCAACCAAGCTATCAAGCCCCGTCTACGTGACGTCTCGGATATAATTACACATCACGTTGACAAATAGATCAAGTGAAGTATAAAAATGTTATAATTGATATTTTATTATCTTACTCCCGAGGAAGACAAATCCAAAGACACAAAAATTATAATAAATATATTTACTAAAAACACTAATATATTCTTTTATGCCTGGTTGCACCAACAGATCTTAAGCTCCAGCTTAGCTAAGCTCTACTTATAGATAGGGCCTCCTTGAGTATCACTTACGTTGCATCATAATTTTAGATTCTTACCTTATTATCCATTATATCTATTATTATATTATGGTATTCTTATTGTTATATATTATAATTATATTATATTAATTCTTATGATATTCTCGACTTAAGCTTAAGATCTGTTGGTGCAACCGGGCATAAATGACTTACTTGCGCTGATACATATATAACTTGAAAGATTAGCAACGAACTACATACTGTCTGTGTGCGCATGCGCCCAGACTTATAAAATTTCACTTTCAATCGTAAAGAAGTATAACTTCAAAAATGTTTATTTGACAAATACATATTGTTTTTCGCTTAAATTCATTGTTCAAGTTGCCACCCACCTTCCCACTTTTTTACGTTTAATTTAGTTGAAAAGCAATGCTTATTTGTCAAATAAACATTTTTGCAATTTTACTTCTTTAGGGGGTCGCGGACGTTTCCCCAAATGTCATCAATACGACTAACTTCACGCGTAACTTTGATACGAGAATTATAAAAAAAATATGCATTGAAATCCAGATCCCGTAATTCGTTAAGCGTGATAAAGTGAGTACAAAGACATACATATTTCTTTCTTTGTAATTACAGCTTCAATTTACTAGTGATGTTCATTATAGTTACTTTCGAGTATTCGTTACAAATCGTTACTTTTGTATAAAGTAATCATTTACAGTATTCGTTACTTTGATTACTATGAATATTTTTGTTACTTTTGTATTTGAGTACCGATAATCATATCGAATATCGTATTTCTCAGTAGGTAGGTATTTTGTATAGGTATTCTGATATAACAACGACCTTCACCCATCTGTTTAAGGAATAAAAATAACTTGATTACTATTTGATTACAAATCATTACTTTTGTATAAAGTAATCATTTAAGTATTCGTTACTTTGATTACTATTATTACTTTTGTTACTTTTGTATTTGAGTACCGGTAATCATATCGAGAATCGTATTTCTCAGTCCTCAACCTCACACCCTTAAAACGCTAAGGTAACGATAACGATAAGGATAACAATATTCGATAACACTCGTAAAATACCGGTCCCGTCCGTTACTCGCTGGGATACGATTGGTACAAAATAACGAAGTAATCAGAGTAATCAAAGTAATCAAAGGAACGATTTGACTCTCTGTATAGTAATCGTTACTTTCGGTATTTGTAAGTAACGAGTACTTTGTAACGAATACATAGTTTTTCAACATCTCTACAATTTACCGCACACTTCTCGTAGACTCTGCCGATAAGGTAGAGTCGTGTTGGGGAAAAGTCGCGCGCCCTTCTTTAGGCGCAATTGGCAAAACTGTTGAGAGATAATTTTTATAAAAGCAACAGTACGCGGATACCGACAGAATGCAGTTAGTTGCTAAATCTTTCAAGTTACGTATGTACGAATGCAAATAAAGTGCGAAAAAAATATATTTGTATTTTTAGTTAATATATCTATTATAATTTTTGTGTCTTTGGATTTGTCTTAATTGGGAATAGGGAATAGGATAATTAGTATTAAAATATGATGAAAAGAAAATTAAAAACTTGCTTACAGAATCTTGACGTTTTTTAGATTTTCTACGATTCATAAGGGAAAAGTAATGGCGGGGAGGCTACGGTTTATAAAAAAGGACGTATTAACGATATTTTTAATTTTTGGTATTATTTTAATATTGTGTAATATGATAATTTTTAAGTATTAAAATTAGTTTAATATTTAAATAAATATACAATTAAACTGTTCAAAATATATTTATTTGCTTGAAATCCTAATAATAAAAGTATAACTTCTTACGTGTGTACAAAGTACACACACTCTTTTTTTTATTTATCAATAGTTTGTATTTTTCTGTTTTCTGACAGCAGTGAAATGTATTTTGAGTTAAATAATTACATACCTTCTTCTTTTTGTGTAAATTTGTAAATTTTTTGGATACCCAGTATAAATAATTAACTTAATGTTTATATTACTGAATAGAGAATTGAATAACCTTTCAAATGAGCTAGCACACGGCTCCTACTCTCATTAAAAAAATCATTGGTTGTCACCACGCCCCAGATGGATGACGTCACTAATAGTATGATATATATGTCAAAAATCATAATTTAAAAATAAAAATCGACCTGTTTAACAAATAACGAATTTATTCCGTTCATGCTGTATAATTTATTGCGTGTATGTAGGTCTTCGGCAAAAGCCTTGCCAACGCTTTAATTAGAAACCAAATAAATGTCGCAAGGGCACAATTCGTTAAACCCTCTGTATATGAATCGGTACGATATGATCTTACATGTTTCGCTATACCCTAGCTCTTCAGAGATCTGGGTAGAATACGAATTCATAAGCAGAAAATGAAACGTAGGTATCTAGGAACCACACTTCAACTGAATAGATGTAAGATCCTATTGATACCTATTCATATTATACAGAGCGTTTAACTAATGGTGCTCTTGAGCGATGTATTTGAATTAGATTAATAATCTCTCAAATCTTTTCATTTGCATCGATTGCACACAATACTAGATTTCGTTTGAAATGTGTTGTCATGAATAAATCAACAGGAATTTGGAAAGCAAATCGGTCGTGAATTACAATCATTTACACCTCTGCAGATCACTGTCGGACATTCTTATACATTTAAATAAATTTTATATAAAATTTCTGTCAATTACCATATTATAAGCATTACAAATAAATATATTTCCACATAATTACAGCCTCCTGATTGTGTATATCCAACTTTAATGGAATGAAGAAACGCAAGTCAATATTAACTCTTATTTCAAAATTCGCTTTCACATCCTTAGGGAAAACGATAACTCAGGATAATTTAGAAAAATTTGCATGTAACCTTTAATACAGTTTCGTAACTATCGAAAGGCGAATGTCTAGAAATCAGTATTTTAAACTTATTACATAAAAAACAAGTGAAGCGCGACCAATAATGTGAAATTTTAATAAGTTTTATCAGTCCGAATTTGTAGTCCTCACTTTCACTGTACAAACAGGAAGAATTAATGGTCTTTTAACGGTTAATAATATTATAACAAGAATCATGACCATGATTTCGAAAGTCTTGTAGACGACTGTTGTAAAATGGAATGTATATTCAATTAACGGATGGTTTAAAAACCAGTGTTATAATTAACTTGTAGATATTGTCAAAACTGTTACACTGGACGCCCTGGGAGGGCTTTTAAAAAACAGATACTAGATCATCGTGAGCAAATAAAAAGGCCATAAAAACGTAATGACTGACTCTAAACTAAGTATTTTCTTTTAAATCTATTCAACAAATCGTTATAAATATAAATCATAAATAGACCAGGGAGGATCTGTTTTGAGGTGGATGTGAGAGGTGGCATTCGGATTTTTGCAGATAAAGTTAGGTGACAACTTCAATAATCATAATTGTTTTATGCTCCTTCACAAATATGCCCGGAACATTATAAAAAAATTAAAATATATAAAAATTTCGAAAAATATCGATTCTTTTCTACTTTCATTGCTTATAACTTTAAAATGATTCCTTTTTGGAACAAAGTCGTGGGGAAGGAAAATAAAGATAATTGCTGTTTTTATTCAATGGTTTTAAACCACTTTGGTTGCACTTAGAACCTTCATAATTCTCTTAGAAAATACTTACAACATACGTAAACAGTCCACGAAATTTCATTAAAATCGACTTAATAGATTTTGCATAATAATTTTGCAATCTAATTTTTTTTTAAAACAGTTCAAATTTTTTAAAAACTTTCTGAACAAAAAGTTGACCATTTAGAAGTTCCAAAAGTTAGACAGACCAAGTTGGTCTGTGCTAGTAGTCACAATATTCTATTAAAATTTATAATGTAAGCCATATATTATGAAGTTACCACCTTCATTGGTGTGCTAGTTACAACTACTTTGCGGAATGCACTGAAGATGTTCTGATTAGAACGAAAGCGTTTTGCAATCCATGTGGATGACTTTTAGATAGTTTTTAAATAAACAATTTTATACCAGAATACAATTTGAAGTTTTTACTTCTGTATAAGTTTTTTAAACTATGGTATAGAGTATAGAGCCAACTATTGGGATTTTCCCATCGATTTTAATTCAATTATTATTGTTCAAGTTGCCACCTAACTTTATCTGCAAAAATTCGAATGCCACCTCGCACATCCAAAAGTAGACGTTTTTTCACAGATCTGCCCTGGTCTAAAAATATAGAGAATATCATTAAGAGTCTACAAAATGAAATGTTGAATATGAAAAAGTTATGTTTATCGTACGTACTAAACGTTAAAATATTAAAAACAACGAGAAGTCTAAAGATTTCTAACGTTCGAAAACAAAATTCTGGCGACAACCTGAATCCGAGCCTTCTACAATTTACAAGGCAAACGGACGATAAATGAATAGATATGGGGGAATCTACAATGTGCATTAAACAACCCGTCGATTTATTTAGGTAAAAATCCAACGAATTTTGATGGTTTAAAATATTAGCTGATATTACCAATGATATCCTGCTACTTGCTTTCCTGTTGGTCTTGCACTCTGAATTTTATTATCTAGGGATCTTTTCGGCAATATTTCGGTTTCCTTCCTCATTACATGACCAGTCCAACGAAGTCTCTTTGGCTGTTGGTAGAGTTCATGGTTGTACCAGGATTTCCACACTTCGCTTTCGTTAATAGGTCCAAATATCTTTCTTAGGACTTTTCTTTCAAAGACTTCCAGCTTTCTTTCTGTATTTTCTATTATCACCCATTCCTTGCATCAATAAAATACTATTGGTCTGAAAATAGTTTTGTAGACCCCGATTTTTGATCTCCAGTGTGTACTTTAGGAGCGGAACACATGGGTAAGTGAACAATAGGTTTTATTGTACTTAACTATTCTTTTTTGAATTTCCGCGCTTAATACATCCCCAGATATGTGAAACTTTCTACTGATTCAATGTCGTCCTCTAATTCTGCGATACATAATGCTGATGTCATCGGCATAGGCGGTAATCTGTATTGATTTATGTGTTAAACTAGCTTTGTCTGTATTCAACTATCTTCTAACGTATTCGAGAGACAGGTTGAATAATGTAAGTGCAATTAATGTAAGTCTCCTTACTTAAATCATGTGCCTATTGAAAAGATCTAAGTGAGTTCATATTCTATTTTGACAGTTGCTGTTAAGGGGTCCATTGTTGCTTGTACTATACTACAATCACAATAAAGCTGCACTAGAAATAAACAAACCAAGTCACGTTGAATGCTACGAGGAGGACTGCCGAATCATGATTTACAATGTATGTATAAACTTTGTAGATCATTATTAGGGATTTACAATCTACAGTACGTAAATCGTTCAGCTGGACATAGAGAATATACATTGAGATGATTGTGGTAACTACGCTCTCTCGATGACAATATCGTTGTTAGCATTAAGGGAGATTAACCTCAAAATTGACAATTTATTGCGGCTGACCCAAATAAACGTCGAAACATGACAATGTAGTAAACATTTTTGGCCTAAGGAATGGGAAAACTGTGTCTGTTTATTTTTGAAAGTAGTTTTTAAATAAAAAATATTTTAAACATTAAAGTAAAATTAACTTATTAATCGTAATCTTTGTTTTTGATTTATTTATGGACAGCCTTGCTTTCAAACTCACTCATTCTATTCGTTCTAAAGCAAGAAACCCATTATGAACAGCCAGCACGGCACAGCCCGGCACGGCACGGCACGGCACAGCACAGGCCGGCCCGTCCAAAAACCCATTTGTAACGGCCAGCGCGGCACGGCACCGGAAAAATGATCATTTGCCATGGAGAGCTCATCGGAAGAGGAGGTTATAGTAGTTAGTGCAATTTGTGCCGAGATTGAAAAAGAGGAAAGTGCAAAATTACGCCGGAAACATCGGTTTTGGGTTCATGAAATATTTAAAAAAAGAAGAGAATATGGCGAGTTTCATCATCTTTTCCCGGATTTATTAAAAGATGATGCAAAATTTTTTAAATATTTTCGGATGTCTCAAACCAAATTTTATGAGTTGCTTAGGATGCTACCGTTTTCGAAGAAATATACTCCATTTAGAGAACCTGTCAGCTGGGAGGAGCGCCTTGCATTGACGCTGAAGTAAGTATAGTGAGCAAACACAAAAATATTTTTTATTATTTTTTATTTTGTGTACGAAATATAACCTAAAAACAGTATTTATTTATGCCCAAGACGTTTACAGTAGGAAAAATGAAAGAATACCCATGAACGAACATACAGAGAGAGTCTGTAATTTGGAATAAATTCAATATCTCAAATACTAACTGTTTTTTTGAAAAATGCTCAGACCCGTCGATTAGTATTTGAAATTGTCCTTTTTTCATACAATAATAATGTGTAGAGGGTGTCCAATTTAGAGATATGACGTCATCGTTGATTTTCTTAAATGGCAACACTGTCATTTTGATAGTTATTTTGATAGGGTGTGTATAGTTAAACACAACTGCAAAATATCAAATTTTTATTCTCTACCATTTACAAGATAATAGAAAATAACAAAGTTATGTCTGTAATTTGGAATAAATTCAATAATTAAAATACTAATTGTTTTTTTGAAAAATGCTCAGCCCCGTCGATTAATATTTCAAATTTTCATTTTTGACATAAAATAATAATGTATACATTTTAATTTAATTATTTCAATTAAGCAAATGCTCATGATGTTGCCCATTGACAATTTGACAATAATTGAGGGCAACATTATGAGTAGTTGCTTAATTGAAATAATTAATTTCAATTGTTATTTGATTACTTGTTTTCCATAACTTTGTTATTTTTTATTATCTTGTAAATAGCAGGGAATAAAAAAATTGTAATTTAAAAATAAAAATCGACGTGTTTCGGGATTTTTCTCCAAAGCCGTCCATTTTAGAGAAAATGAATTTATTCCATAATTTAGCCCATCTCTATGTAGGAGAAAAATGTTATGTATTGTTTTAATTTTATTTTAGAAACGCATCATGTCATCTATGATATATTTTAAAAACTATCGTAAAATAAAAGTTTTTAAAAGACATAAACTACACAATTTTAATGAATATGCATCATGTTAAAAAAACGAATTCATTAGTTAAAAGATAATGTACGTACCTGTCCATTGATCAAAATTTTCGGATATTTGTACCCATGCATTGTCCTTTTTCTTGCTATCGTGATAACCTGGTTCCGATGCATCATACAAAAATGGGTATTCTCTGACACTCTCAATTAAAAGTTCGTCCATATTATTCCAAAAGAAACAACGCGCTTTCAATTAAAAAATCAACAATATAATATTTTATCTGCTTACTACCAACAATTATGACACACTGGCGCCGACTGGCCGTTCGACGGCCAACGGATTTTATTCTACTCGGAGAATTTCGGCCGTTCCGTTTGCGTGCTGGCCTGTGCCGGGCCGCGCTGGCTGCTCATAATGGGTTACGTTGCATTTAAAACTATACAAATGAATTTGGGCTGTCCTGTGCCGTGCCGGGCTGTGCCGTGCTGTGCCGTGCTGGCTGTTCATAATGGGTTTCTTGCTTTAAGCACAGAAAGAGAGCTAACAGCTCTATTGCACCAGAAACTCGTACTCGAACAGAAGCTTCAACAAAAACCGGTTAGCGCAGCTGCCACAATTATCTCAATGTATATCCCCTATGTCCAGCTGAACGATTTACCTACTGTATATACATTGTAAATCATGATTTGGGAGTGCTCCTTGTAACATTCAACGTGTCTTCGTTTGTTTATTTCCATTGCATCTTAATTGTGATTTTAGTATAGTTAGATGTATTTTTGAGAGGTATTAAAGCTATGCAAAAATAATAACAAATAACACATTAACAGACACACAGACAGGGTACCAAACAAGGCTGTAAGGAATATGAGCTAAATCGAAGGAATAAACGGGTGGATCAAGAAAAGGAAGACTGAATGAAACCAGCACATAAATATAATGGCCGAGAATAAAATAGTACATAGTAATGGAAGAAGATATACGGAAAACACAAGAAAACGATGATAAAACACTCTTTACCAGTACAATGATTATTCGAATAATTTTTCGCACATATAACTATTAAAAAATATTTTTAATTCATAATATATTTAACTTCATCTTTGACTGCAACATTGACAACAGTGTAAATATACAGAGGACAAGAGTGTTTAGTTTTAATGTGTATCTAACGGCGATGCCACATTATGCGTTTTGACCGGATGCGTTTTACACCGCATCCAGCCAAAACACATAGTGTGACAGGTCGGTCACAATATACCAGGCACCCTTTTACCCAGAGTGTGAGTTTAGACGAGGTTTGAAGCAACACCCTGTTGCGCCTCCGCTCTGGTGTACTCCACTCAAAAGACCAAATCGTTGACCAAAGACGTTGACCAAACAACATCTCTGTTTCGAAGTTCTAGGAATTCGTCAAGAATTCACTGTCACTGTACACTGTAGGTGCATGGTGCATTCACTCCATGTGCTTTCCAATCTGGCAAAGATTGTGCATTGTTTTTAAAATAGCAATCAATTACAAGTTGTTAGTAGTGCTTTTGTGCGAACAAGTGTTTGTATGGCTTTTGGTAGCCTAGACCCACCCAACTGACCCACACCTCCACAGACAGGATTTGCGTGTCTGTGATTTTTGATAAACAAGAGTGCACATAGACATTTTGAAAGACTCATTGCACTAGTAAGTAATATAGTAGTTTATAGTAGTTTGTTTCTCTGTATGATCATCTGTTGGATCGATTTGTTTATATGTATGTTGTTTTCTCTTTACTTCATAGCTTGTTGTGCTCCATTTTGTTTTTTGAAACAGAAGGATTGGTCTAGGCTGGGCAGCATATGGCAGATTGAAAGATATTCAGCAGTGAAATTCTTTTAAGCCTTAAAAGGAAAGTAAACAATCAATGTGTTCTCCCAGTCATTACGTACGGAGCTGAAACACTAACATTAACCAAAGCCAGGGTGCCAAAGCTTAGAATAACATAGCGAAAAAAGAATAGATGGTAGATGGATGCAATTAGCACAAGATCGAACTCCCTGGAGACGTGCTGAGGAGGCTTATGCCCTGCAGTGGACAAGAGAAGAAGCTGGATGATGATGATGATGACCTTTGAAAAAACAGTAGTGTTTAGACATCCCTATATTTACAGGTAGGTGTCTCATAATTTGCAACCAGCATCCTATGTTTTACATCTCTCTCTCTCTCTTTTAGGACGTTCTTCATGTTCGTCCTATTGTTGTAGATTAATGTTATCTCAACAATGAGTTCAGTATAAATTCCTTGGTAGTGCTTTTTTAATATATTTAAGTTCCCTATTGAGATAATCTGCTTCATATCTACACTGCGATGCAAAAAAATCGATCCACTAAAAATTTGGTCAGTTTTGATGTTTCGAATTTCGTAAACCTGTTGTCCGATTTAAGTGATTTTTTACCACGTTATAGCCTTATTCATTGACAAGATCGGTGTAATAACATTGTTGCTAGGCAGTCAAACCGTCATTGTATACCGGGTGTACGAATCAAACTGTGTTTTTTTCTCAAAGTTCGCATCACCCTGTAGATTATTCTAGCATTTATAAAATACTGAAATTAAAACCCAACTATATCCTCAGGTTTTCTTAACATTTTGTCTTTCGATTCATTCGCTTATGTTGGATAATAAAAAAGTTAGGTACTTTAACAACTGGCCATGTTCGTCATCAGTACAGGGTGTTTCTAAATAAGTGCGACAAACTTTAAGGGGCAATTTTACATGAAAAAATAATGTCAATTTGCTTTATAATCATATGTCCGCAAACGCTTCGTTTCCGAGATACGGGATGTTCAATTTTTTTTACGCAAACTGACGATTTATTTATTGTTTTAAAACCAGTTGATATGCAAATCAAATTTGGTGGGTTGTAAGTCGTAGTTATTGCACATTTTTTGACATACAATCAAGAATTTAATATTCACCACTGGCGCGCAAACGGGTATTATGACCGATATTACCCGTACGCACGCCAATGGCGAATATACAATTTTTAATTGTATATTAATTGTATGTTAAAAAATGTGCAATAACTACGACTTAAACCCCACCAAATTTCATTTGCATATCTTAATTGGTTTTAAAGCAATAAATAAATCGTTAGTTTGTAAAAAAAAATGAACATCCCGTATCTCGGAGAAGCGTTTGCGGACATATGATTATAAAGCGAATTGTCATTATTTTCTCATGTAAAATTACCCCTTAAAGTTTGTCGCACTTATTTAGAAAACTGATGACGAACATGGCCAGTTGATAAACCTAACTTTTTTATTATCCAACATAAGCGAATGAATCGAAAGACAAAATGTTAAGAAAACCTGAGGCAATAGTTGGGTTTTAATTTCAGTATTTTATAAATGATAGAATAATCCACATGGTGATGCGAACTTGGAGAAAAAAGCACAGTTTGATTCGTACACCCGGTATGCAATGACAGTTTGACTGTCTAGCAACAATATTATTACAGTGATATTGTCAATGAATAAGGCTATAATTCGAAACATCAAAAATGACCAAATTTTTAGTGGATCTATTTTTTTGCACCGCTGCGCTGTGTATAGTTACCGTAGAATTTTACCTATATTTACCATATATTTACAATGAAAATATTATTTCTAATAAACCCAAGTAATTACCGGAGTACGTCACTGCATCCAAGTTTAAATTGCGTATTGAAGTAGAACTTCGGTCATATGTACATGCAGTGTACCACACCTAGTATCATTTCATCTATCCTTATTACAGCTTACAGCGCCAATAAAAACGCCAGTAATACCATCAAAATTACCGTATTCGAATGTTCTCCGCCTATGATGAAAAAAATGCAAATTGAACATCAAGTATGTGTATAATGGGCCTGAAACTAGGTTACACTATGCTTGGTCTTTATAATCAACTTCAATCTTCGAATAATTTCATCATTGAAAAAACGAACTTCTTTATTTTTAATTATGGGATTGTACAGAGAATAGCAATTGAATCTGCTTGATTTCCTGTCAGATATGTAAATATAGTGAAACTGTTTTTTTTTCGATTTGTAGAAGTAATAGTCCTTGAGGACTACTTCAATTTATATTTAAATACATAAACTATTAAAGTTCTAGTGACTGCTACACTATGGACAATATAAACATAGAAATGTCCACTAATATGTCCACTTTTCCTGCGTAGTCTCTCTGTTTCTCAATCTTTCCTTTCACTATTAGTTGAATATTGGTACTTATTACCATATTTATCCTCCGATCTTAACTATGGCGTTTTGGTTAAAGTATAAGTTTTTTAGTAGTTTGATGGCCTTCCCATCTAAACAGATTTCTTGTAAACGTTCTAATAACAGGTCGTGTCTTACTCCATCAAATGCTTTTTCGAAGTCTACGAAGCAAATATATCTTTCTATTGGTCGTAGCATTTTTGGGCCAGAACTAGTAAACTGAAATCTGTAAATCTTTTGTACTCAGTGTTGTTGGTTTGGCTTTTTCGGTAGTGGGATGAGTATTGATTTTAGCCAGTCCTGGGGTATTTTTCCTGTATTATAAATGCGATACCAGAACCAGATATTCTAAGGTCTGGAGTCTATGAAGCCATAAAACACCTTAAAAGAAATAAATCACCTGGTTGCGATGACATCACGGCAGAACTTTTACAGAACATGGGTGAACAGTGAACATGGTCTCCAATTAATGTGAAGACTGTGCAATCATGTATGGAGAATCGGCAAATGGCCCAGTGATTGGTGTACCGCACTATTTACTCCCATTCATAAGAAAGGCGTAACCACAAAATGTAGTAACTACCGAACCATTTCACTAATTTCACACCCAAGTAAAATTCTGTTGAGAATCATCAAGTGTCGCATGCAGACATACCTGGATAGACAAATACCACAAGAACAGGCAGGCTTCGTGAAGGGTAAAGGCACAAGGGAGCAAATTCTTAATATGCGATAACTCATTGAGAAAGCACAAGAATTCAAAATTCCGATGATCATCTGCTTTCTGGATTATCAGAAGGCATTTGACTGTGTAGACTGGACAGTTTTGTGGAAAGTTCTACATGAGACGGGGGTTCCTGATCATCTGTCAGCTCTGGTGAAAAGCCTATATGAGAACAGTGAAACCAGAATAAGAATTGAAAACCATAAGTCCGATCCTTTTAAAATAGGTAGAGGAGTCCGACAAGGATGTATTCTATCTCCAAGTCTTTTTCATTTCTATGGGGAATATATAATGAGAAAAGCACTCGACAAATGGAATGGCGATATTTCTATCGCAGGAAAGAAGATCTCAAATCTCAGATATGCAGATGATACAACATTAATAATAGTCTGGGCTGATTATCGGAGAATAGGCCATTTTTGGGAAAAGTTATTTACCAGCAACTTTATTGCTGGAATCGAATTATAAGATCCTATATATTAATAATATAGGTATGCAAAGTTCTCAGATAGTGTGCTACTTTTTTTATAAACAAAATGGCGCCCGAAAATCGTGTTTTTTTCAATTATTGCTCTAGAACTCCGAAGATTTTAACTTTACAACAAAAACACTCAAATAAAAATTCACCGTAATTAAATTCTGCATAGAGACGTGTTTTTCCCGATCTGCTCCGACGAAAATTTTCCTCGGAAAATGCGGGTTTTCCCATCAAAATCTTTAATTTTCAAATAAAGTTTTAGATAAGTAATTATTTACCAATAATTAAATAATTTGGTGACTTAAAAGCCTTCTTGGTTTAGATTATAATTCCAGAAGCTGGTGAAAATTAAACGAATATTTTAGCAACAATTCAATTGTTAATTAATAATTTACGGTCGCAATAATAACCAAAATAATTATGATACACTGATCAAACTTTGAAATCTTATAAAGATGAGATGCCTATTTAACATTTTGTCGACAAAATATAAATTTTTTATTTTTTTGCATAATCTTTAAATGTTTAAAAAAATAGTTATAAACAAATTAACGTTTCTCAGAAAGTTTTTATTATATTATAATTTTAAAAAATAGCTAAAATGCGCATTTCAAATATCTTGAAAATGAATGCTTTAAAACTTTTTTGCAACCATTTGCAAAAAAGTTATGAAACAGCAAAGTAAACATACGATTACTACGGTGTTAATAATTTTTTCTAATTCTTTCAAAGCGTAGAAGTGAGTTTAAAGTACAAGCTAATTATTTATAAAACAATATCAATTATCAGCTTAATGGTTATATTTTAATTAAAGATTATAAATATATTTTTTTGTAATTTACACGCGCGAAAGTAGAATAATACGGTACCGTAGCTACCCGCCCACATACACAACTCGCGCGAGTTTAAGCGTGTCAGTCGCTTCGAGTGAACATTTTATCTCCGGCTCTGTATCAAGCCTACTTTCGCGCTAAAAATTACAAAAAAAAGTATTTTTAATCTTTGATTAACATATAACCATTGCACTAATTTTTGACATTCTTTGTGAGTAATTAGATTGTACCATAGACTCACTTTTAAGCTTTGAAACAATTAAAACAAATTATAAACAATGGAGATATCGTATATTTATTTTGCTGTTTCCTAACTTCTTTGCAAATGGTTGGAAAATTTTTTTAAAGCATTCATTTTCAAGACCTATGAAATACGCATTTTAAGTATTTTTTAAAATTAGAATATAATAAACAATTTCTAAGAAATGTTAATTTGTTTATAACAATTTTTTTTAAACATTTAAAGATTATGCAAAAAAATGAAAAATTTATATTTTGTCGACAAAATATTAAATAGGCATCACACCTTTATAATCTTTCTAAGTTTGATCAATGTCTCATGATTATTTTGGTTGTTATTGCGACTGTAAATTGTTAATTAACAATTGAATTGTTGCTAAAATATTCATTTCATTTTAACCGGCTTCTGAATTTATAATCTATACCAAGAAAGCTTTTATTTCACCAAGCTATATAATTATTGATAAATAATTACTGGCCCAAAAAATTTATTTGAAAATTCGAGATTTTGTTGGGAAAACCCACATTTTCCGAGGAAAATTTTCGTCGGAGCAAATCGGGAAAAACATGCCTCTATGTAGAATTAAATTGGGGTGAATTTTTATTTGAGTATTTTTGGTGTAAAGTTAAAATCTTCGGAGTTATAGAGCAATAATTGAAAAAAATACGATTTGTCGGCGCCATTTTGTTTATAAAAAAAGTAGTACACTATCTGTGGACTTTGCATACCTATATTAATAATATATAGGATCTTATAATTCGATTAAAGCAATAAAATTACTGGTAAATAACCTTTCTTTGTACTTTACTAATTAGACCAACGTATTATAGCTATTTTTTTTTTTTCAAAATTTAAAGATTATGCAAAAAAAAGAAAAATTTATATTTTGTCGATAAAATATTAAACAAGCATCTCATCTTTATAATCTTTATAAGTTTGATCAATGTATCATGATTATTTTGGTTATTATTGCGATCGTAAATTGTTAATTAACAATTGAATTGTTGCTAAAATATTCGTTTAATTTTCACCGGCTTCTGGAATTACAATCTATACCAAGAAATCTTTGATGTCACTAAGTTATTTAATTATTGATTAATAATTACTTACCTAAAACTTTATTTGAAAATTATAGTTTTTGTTTGGAAAACCCGCATTTTCCGAGGAAAATTTTCTTCGGAGCAAATCGTGAAAAACATATCTCTATGCAGAATTTAATTGCGGTGAATTTTTATTTGGGTGTTTTTGTTGTAAAGTTAAAATCTTCGAAGATATAGAGCAATAATTGAAAAAAATACGATTTGTCGGCGCCATTTTGTTTATAAAAAAAGTAGCACACTATCTGCGGACTTTGCATACCTATATTATTAATATATAGGATTTTATAATTCGATTCCAGCAATAAAATTGCTGGTAAATAACTTTTCCATGAATTTTGCTAATTAGCCCAGAGTATAACTGCATCCGAAGAAGAAAAATGTCCAGCCTGCTGCAGCTAGTGGAAGCCGAAAGCAATAGATGTGGTCTCAAGATCAATAAACAGAAAACAAAAATTATGATAGTAGATTATTCAAATTCACTTCAGACAACAGGAGCCTTAGACCAGTTTAAAGTGGTTAACGAGTTCAATTATCTAGGATCCTACATCAGTAATACAGGATCTTGTGAAACAGAAACACGTAGGAGAATAGGCATGGCCAAAAACGCTATGAGTTGATTATCGAAAATCTGGAAAGATCGCTCCTTGTCGAAGAACACCAAAATAAGATTAGAACGTGCCGTAATTTTTCCCATATGTATTTAATTACGGATCCGAAACATGGAAAATGAAATCGGACGACAGAAAAAGGATTGACGCCTTTGAAATGTGGTGCTGGAGAAGAATGCTTCGGATCTCATGGACGGAACACAGAACAAATCACTCAATTCTCCAAGAGCTTAATATTCAGACTCGACTTTCCTCTATTTGCCTCTCTACCGTCTTAAAATTTTTCGGCCATATTGCAAGAAGAAGTGATGATAATCTTGAGAGACTTATAATTTCGGGAAACGTTGAAGGGCGCAGAAGTAGAGGTCGCTCACCTACTCGATGGACGGATCAAGTACAGAAAGCCAGTGGAAAAACATTCTCTGAATCCATGAGGGAAGCTCAGGACAGAAGCCGATTGGAAAGAGATAGTTGCTCGTATTATAGGGAATCACGACACTCAGCAATGAGGAAATGACTGAGGAGGAGGATAAATGCGATTGAATAAAAGGACAAATATTTCGATGTTTTCTACGCTGATAAATTTTAACATTTCTGGGTATATTTCATCTGGACCTGGACCTCAATTTTTGACCCTTCGCTTCCTTATCGAACGTATTCGTATAGCGAATAATCGATAACAAAGCGAAGGTTCAAAAATCGAGGTCCTGGTCTTTTACTTGTTTTGAGAGTTAATGGCATTTATAATTTCGATTTTCAGAAGTTCTTCGTTGTTGTGGGTCTAGGACGTTTCATCGCCGCCGTTTCGATGCCGCCAGTTCGATGCCGATGCCGGTCGATTCATCGCCAGTCAATTAATCGCTATCTGATATATTTCCGAATTTTCGACAGTTACAATTATTAGTTATTTTTAGTATTAATTAGGAATTCTAGGAAATGCGAGATATGACGGCGATTAAATGGACCGGCGATGAACCGGCGGCATCGAAACGGCCGGCGATGAACCGGCGGCATCGAAACGTCCCATTCCGGTTGTTGTTGTACAATCTTCTTGGTTCTTCTAGTAAATGCCGTTAAAAAGTATTTTGATATGGTTTTCCCATTATTTCAGTTTATCTTCGGTCGATTCTAACAGCTTGCCATCCGTGTTGAGCATACTGTGTAAGGTTGTTCTCCTGTCCATGTGAACTCTATTATCTCTTTATGTAAATTAAAATCCTGCCTTTATGGTAGTTCTTCTATTTCCACGCATTTTGTTTCCAGTCATTTCTCTTTTGCCTCGGTTATTTTTTTTGTTCGAATTATTCTATTTAGACTTTTGTATTCTCTGCCCTAGGATACCATAGATTACAACCGGTAACAATAGAGTCCTTAATGTAAGCGGACGACATAGTAGTAATAGCAGATTCCGAGAACAAAATGCAGAAACTAATGGATATATGGGTAGAGGAAATAGAAGAGCTAAAAATGGAAATAAACGAGGAAAAAAGTAAGATAATGATAATCAATGGCAAAGAAGATAATGAAATAAAGATAAAATGCAAAAACTCAGAACTGGAAATAGTTACAACTTACGAATACCTGGGAAGTACCATTACCAACGACGGAAAAATAGACTGGGAAATAACAAATAGAGCAAAGCAATCAAACAAGTTATACTATGCCTTAGCCCCAATACTGGGAAAAAGAGAACTTGCAAGAGAGACAAAAATGAACATATATTATAACACAATAGTTATACGCTCTGAGCTTCGCTGGTGTCGCTCCTAGCGGTTACTAATTCAACTTTTACCGGTAATTTTTAAATTTATTATTTAATTGTTATCGCTTAAACGCTAAAAAGTAATTAAATTGTAATAGATTTTTTTAAGATTTTGCTAATAATTTTGACGTTCTATTGATGAAATATTAATTTCTTACTTCGGATACTTTCACAATTATCATGTAGATGGCGCCAAGATTAATTTATAATTACATATTACAGAACATTAAAAAATGCAAATTCAGTATTTAAAACGTAAGTACATATATATTTAAGGTAAAAATATAAATCACAGCTTTGATCAACTAATATTTTTTATAATTAACGTTTTTAATTTTAATTTAAAATTAATCACTTTGACATTTATGTCAAATTTCCGGTAAACGTTTACAGACTTGTCACTACTGGCGCTCACGAATTTATAAATATCCCGTCTACGTACAAGCTCACAGCGTATACCGACTGTGCTCTATGCAAGTGAAAACTTGACAATTCTGGAAAAACATAAGAGCAGAATAAATGCAATGGAGATGAGACATTTAAGAAGGATAGTTGGAAAGACAAAATGGGATAGATTAAGCAACGAGACTATAGGAGAATGGCCAACCAAGAACCAATAATGAATAAACTAAAAAAGAGACAAATGAATTGGTATGGGCAGTTGATGAGGATGCAACCCAACAGAATTACGAGAAAAGTCCAAGAAGCAAAGAACATTGTAAAAAGAAAAAGAGGCAGACCAAGAAAAAAATGGATACATCAAACAGTAGAGGCGGGAAAAGTTAAAGGAAAATCACTCGAGGAATTAAAAATAATGGCAGAAAACAGAAAAGAATGGAAGAGATGGGTGAATGTAAATTAAAATAGCGATCCCAAATCCGACACCCTGACAGGGTACAAGGAAGGGGAGAAAGAAAGAAAGAAAGTATTCTCTGCCCTTGTCATATTTTCCTTTGGATTCTCTTCGTTTCTTCACTAATTACAAAGTATCTTCTGTTGTCCATTTCTGTTTGTTATTTTTACGTGTTGCTTTTACGTGTTTTTCTATTACGTCGTTTTCTTGTTTCTATTACGTTGCAGTAGAAGTATACTTAACAGTAGTTAAAACATATAGGCTAAAGTGTAGCACAAAATTGATAAAATTTAAGAAATACAATAATTACTAACAGTGTTACTCATATTCCAACCTCAAACCGACATGATTCATTTTGCCTACCAGAAAGTATTTTAGGCCATTCTTTGGTTTATTTAGATTTTACGCAATGAATTCAAGAGCATTACGTTTCAGACATAAAAAAGCAAACAGCAAACACTGATAAGACTGACAATTTCGTTAGACCTAAAAAGTTTATATTCTATCAGTAACACGTGTAAGTTATCTATGCCTCTAACAGACAAAATGTAGGTAATGGTCAAGGTAATTTCGATTTGTACATTGTAACCTAGTTTTTGAACACAGACAGTTTTTTTAATATAAAATATTACACAAAATTTTCCTTTCGAGGGATGGATTGATGAATAAAAGTTTAATTATTGAAAATTTATTTCGTTTGTTATTTCTTGAAAACTCTGTTTCTTTTGTGTGTTATATTTCGAAGTCATAAACTTTGTTTATAGACGAGGGCATTTAGCACAAAATAAATCGATTTTTAAACAGCACCTAGAGGCTTCAACTTTTTTGCATGATATTCAGGATGATGTCAGGAAAAAAGTCTACTATAGCAAAATGGGTAGAAATGCATAAATGCATTTTAAAGTGCATAAAATGCATCGAAAAGTGCATAAACATGTCAAAGTAAGTGAATCACGGACCAGATTTTGTTACTCGGGGGGTTTTTGGGGTCGCTGAAGACGAACTGACGCTGAAGACCACCGGGGCACCTGGTGGCCAGGGTCACTGCTAAGGCACATCATCCGAAGGGGTTTTTGGGATTGCTAAACAAGAATACGCCATCAGATCCGATCCCCGGTGCACCTGGTGCCCAAAAATTCTCCAAACTCCAGAAGACAACATGTTTTAGCAGTGACCTTGGGCACCAGGTGGTCCGGGGGTCAATTTTGATGACGTATTCGTATTTAGCGACCCCAAAAACCGCCTAGTAATCTATTAGAATGCATTCAGTACCGAAATACTTCGAAACTCCAGAAGATGACGTTCTTTAGCAGTGATCGTGAGCACCAGGTACTCTTGGAGTTGGTTCTGATGGGGTAGGTATTCGTATTCAGCAACCCCGAAAATCCCCCATGTAGTCTGTTTGCATAAATTTAGCGCCAGAGTTGGCAGGTTTAAACCAACATGCTTAAAACCTTGGTTTAAACCAAGGTTTAATTGGTTTTTTTAAGAAAAAACCTGGTTTTTTTATTGAGCCTCGAAACTGGTGTTTTTATAAACAAAGTTTTCAATACAGCTGCCGCAAATGAACAAAATTACGTATTTTTTACTTTCGAACTTATTTTGATTATGATTACGTTTGAAGATGTTTTTATGTTGTTATACAAATTTTTTGTGAGTGTAAATAAAAATATAAGTTTTCTTAATCATTTTTTCTATTGTTTATTACTATTTTTTTAAATATTTTATTGATTTTTAAAGTATTTAGACTGTTATACTTGGTTTACTTGGTTTAAACCAAATGAACCTGGTTTAAACCAAAAAACCTGGTTTTTTTGGTTTTTCGGAAAAAAACTTGGTTTTTTCTAACCCTGTTTAGCGCCGAAATCACTCCGAACTACAGAAGATTACGTGATCCTAGACACCAGGTGCTCCGGGTGTCGTTCTGATGGAATATTCGTTTTCAGCAACCACAAAAATCCCCCAAGAAATCTGTTTGCATCAATTTAATGCCGAAAACCCTCAAAACTCCAAAATATGGCGTGTCTTAGCAGTGACAATGACCACCAGGTGCTCCGAGGATCGATTCTAATGGCCTATCAGCGACTCCAAGAACCTCCAAGTAATCTGTTATCATCAATTTAGTGCCGATAGCCCTCGAACCTCGGGGGGTTGGTTCTGATAGCATAGTCGTATTCAGCGACCCCAAAAACCTCCAAGTAACAAAAGCTGGCCCTTAATACGTTTATTTTGACATGTTTATGCACTTTTGGATGCATTTTATGCACTTTAAAATGCAATAATTATGTATTTTCACCCATTTTTCTATAGTAGACTTGTTTCCTGACATCCTCCTGGACACAATGCAAAAAAGTTGCAAGCCTCTAGGTGTTGTATTTAAAAATCGATTTATTCTGGGGGTTCTTAGTGCTAAATGCCCCGGTCTATTACAACAAAACTGAAAAATAATAAAAGGAAATTCAAGGAGGAAAGTGTAAAATAGAAGTAATCAAGAAGTAGCTACCCTTAATTTGACTACTATCCTAAGTTCAAAGAAGACAACAAAACAACACAGTAAAGGACAATAGAATTGCAAAAAGTGCAAAAGAAACATCCTATGTCTTAAGAAATTACGGGTGCAATGATATTGTGCTCCACTTCAGCCAGACGCAATGCTAAAGTGCATTTAGACTAACACAAGCCTAATTATTAAAAAGAAGAGACGTGATCCAAAAGAATTTGTAGAAGTCGTCGCCAAGCTTCGCCAGAAGAGAACACCTGAAGAAGATAGGTAATTTGATTGACAGCTTCATCTTAATTCAGTGGTGTTCAACATCAAATCGACCAAAAGGAGAGAAACGGACTCTGCATAAATATTTTTTAGGTATGTAGTGCAGTCACTGAAGGTTTTCACCTCCGATTTCGTTGAACCTTTATCGATTTTCATGAAAATTGGTGAGTAATTAGAGGATATCTCAAGGAACAAAGGTGACATGATCCCAACTTGCGCTTTTACCCTGGGGCTGGATGCCACCCCTTCTCGGGGATGAAAATTATTTTATTAAAAATAATACCATAAGTCGATAGAGGGACAAATTATAAGCAAAATTTGTTATATAAAGTTATTAAAATAAATCAACACTTTTTGAATTATTAAAGACCAAAGATTTTATTTTTTCGTAAAAAAATGCATGTTTTAAATCGGTTTTTCACGTATAAATCAAAAACTATAAGCTTTTATAAAAAAGTTATTATTACTGAAATTGAAGATAATAAAACATTGAATACATTCCTTACATAAAGAATTAAACTAATGTTAGTTCAAAGTGAGTTATTGGCAATTGAATGTGTATTTTTTTCGACGAGTACTCAAATCTAAATATTCAAGCTTAAATAACGGGAAAACGATACAATGTATAAAATATTCCTGCTAAACATTTGCCAAAGTACTTCGGAGTACCTATCAAATGAGCTTCAGGACAAGGTAATAGCGTCAAAATTAAGCAAGTTATAATGAAAATAAAAGAACCGTTTCGAATTTTTTAGGAAAAAGTGAAAAATAAAACATACGCCATTTCCACAAAAATTAAAATTTATAGTAATCCTTACAAGAACTTCTTTATATATGCAAAAGTAATGTGTTCGATAATTTTGACCGGTTTAGAATGCATATTTTTGAAAAAAAGATATAATTTAAAAAAATCATAGTTTTTAAAATTATTGTAATTCTCATATGTTTTTGATAATAACTCCAAAAATACTCAATATACGTAAAAAATTATATATAACTAAATTTTAGTTTTTTCTGTGCCAAATATTCTACCTGTTTTACTATTTCTATAGGGTAAAAAATAACCGAGATAGAAACGTTTAAATCTTAAATTTTGCTGTGGGAACCATGCAACTGGGGTCATTTAGCCTTTTATTTTTAAAAAAGTAAGGGGTTTAAAAGATTAGGTTCAACGTGCTTAAATAGCACTTGGAATTAACTTTCAAACAGTTTTTAGATGAACCTGATATCGTAAACACGATCGGAGTTATTAAAAAAAAAACAATAACATTTTCTGGAAAAATTTTTAAAAGATAAATTTTGAAAAAATTTTGGAGCATAAATTTTAACGCTATCAACATGTTCATTTAATAGATATTTTTAAGTACTTTGACAAATATTTAATAAGTTTGTTATAAAATGCATCAATTTCCCGTTATTTCAGCTTTAATACTTAAGAGTTTTTTACTCGCCGAAAAAAATATACATTCAATTACCTATAACTCACTTTTAGTTAACATTAAAAGGTTTTTGTAGTAAGGGGTTTATTGCATTTTTTATTAGCTTCAATTTTAATAATAATAACTTTTTTGTAAAAACTTACACTTTTTGAGTTATTGATGAAAAATTGGTTAAAAACATGCATTTTTGTCAAGAAAAATTAAAATCTTTGATCTTTAATAACTCAAAAAGTTTTGATTTATTTTAAAAACTTTATATAACAAATTTTGCTTGAAATTTGTCCCTCTATCGAATTATGGGGTTATTTTTAATAAAATAATTTTCACCCGCGAGAAGGGGTGGCATCCACCCCCAGGGTAAAAGCGCAAGTTGGCACCATGTCACCTTTGTTCCTTGAGATATCCTCTAACCACTCACCAATTTTCATGCAAATCGAAGGAGGTTCAACGAAATCGGAGGTAATAGCTCATATCCACTTTCAGTGACTCCACTAATGTAGGTCAATTATTATTAGAAATCAATGTTATCAATAATAACAGGACATGATTGATCTATATCAATATCAAGTTACTTTAACACCAACAATCATGAGTAAAAACTAATATTTTATCAATTTCAAACTAAATAATGAGAAAACCAGAGAAAAACTTGCGCATAATTTGCGCACAATTTGTCGCCAAATTTTAAATACATGAATTGAGAGTAAATAATATTCTTGGAGAGAGTAGTTATGGTAAAAATTGAATAAAAATGACTCACAAGTTCTTTCACAAAAAAATATAAACAGGAAACTCCCCGTCGTAGTTTTTCATGAAAATTCTTCTGCTACTTACTCCGCGTTAATACTTTTCGTAAAAAGACTTATGTTATCTGGAACTATTAACGCTAAAAGCTTTCATATTATGACTTTATGATGTCGATGTTTTGAGGATTCCGTAACAAGTTTGTAAAGCTCGGACAAAAACTTTTACTTTGTATAAAAAGAAACTTACCTTTTTCTTTCTTGGTAACTCATCAGGATAATAGTCCATGACGATTCCTTCGTCAGAAACTGAACTAGACGACAGTGGCGTATTATGCGGTGAATACGTGATTGGCGGAGGTGAAGGGGTGGATCTGTACGAAGCTGAACTGCTGCTACTGCTACCTGGTGACGTACTAGGGTAAAACGCTGAAAAAAATATATTAAGTTAGTAATTAAGTTTACAGAAATATAAATCAACAATTATTGCAGGTAGATCTTTTATATATTTTTTAATTGAAGTGTGCTCTACTTAACTATAGTATGTAATACTATTTGTCAAATACAGTTTGAGACTTAACGATTTTGCCACCTGCCTAGAAAACTAAGTGAGAACGTATTCGAAAAAAATAGGCATAATGCGCTATCTCCCTTCGCTTCGTTGGTACACTCAGCATTATGCTTTACTTGTTCGTCAATGTTCAGGCCAAAATTGTTCACGACATTGGATTCGGAGAAGAGGCAGCATCGAATGGACTCCTCGATTACCAGATTTGTCCCTCCTGGTTTTTTGTGGGGACACCTAAAAAGTAAAATCTATAGAACGCCACCCATATTTCTAAAAGGGTTACGTCAACAAATTGTCATCTAAAGTTTACGAGTCACTCCGCAAATGCTTCGGTAGAAATTGCAAACGTTTCGAACAAGCCTTTATCATTGTACGAACGCCGGAGGTCATCAGTTCCAACATTTGGTCAACTAAGAAATAATTAACCAGCTAACCATATTAATTATTTTAAAATCTGTTAGGGAATTGTAAGGGCTTTCAAACGATATCTTATTTGATCCCCATTGCCATTAAAAAATGTTAAGGTGATTCTTACCCCTGATTGGGGGTAAAAAAAGTATTCGAAAATACCAGAAAAATGTGTCCCCTTATTATAAAAAATTTACACCGACAAAGCATGTTGCTGGTTTTTTCAAAATGTTGTCATAGTTCCTATTAATGCCTCTGTTTCGTTTTCGTCTGGCCTGTATATGCGAAACAATTCACAGAATATTGAAGAACAACACCTGGAACTAAACAATGATAAAAATTTAGAAGACAATGGCCATATTACTGTGTTACATGGATGTGAAAACTGGGTAATAGCACTGGGTAATAAGATGAGTGCAGAATCCCAGCTAGCGAGGTAATATGTATTTCTGAGAAGGGCTAAAGCATTACAAGACTTGATAAACAGATAAATGGAGATCTAAGACAAAAAGAAAATATCTACTCGATAAATAAAAAAATAGAAAAACACAAAACAACGTAGAAACAATATAATATAAACAGTGGATGAAAATCAACTTCTAACAAAATAGTAAATTACAAACTGAAGGGAAGAAGTGACGCCCCACTGAAAGATGGGGCCAGGAAACCTAAACCCTGAACTGAAGAATAAGAAGAAGTGAAAATTGAGGTCCTCAGAGCAACAGTGGCCTAAGTCACAAATTGAGCATTTTTAGATTAATATACATATCAATAAAAGCAGCAACATTAGATCTTCGGATTAACAGGGGCCTACACAACCTACCTCTATATTTGACTAGATGGCGCTACATAATTTCTTGTTGCCTTAACCAAATACATATTATAATGGAAATACGAATGAAAATATTGCATTTATTTCTTCTTTTTTGGGCTGAGGGCTGAGGCCACTATTGCTCTGATAGCCTCAATTAACAAATAAAACTATGCGTATCTGTAAAAATAATTTATAGAAAAGATAAATATGCATATAACTGCAATCACTCAATATATTTTTTCTTATTGATATATCAGTGCAATACCTATTGAGACAATAAAGAACAATAATTAAGTATAAGATAAACTATTGTTGATAATAATTATTACTCAGAAATGTAGACTGTTTTGGAATCTAAATATTTCAAGTACTAAATCATTAAAATTGCAATTATTCAAGTTCTTGGTAAAAGTGTATTGATTGCAACACTTTGTATAATTTATAGACATTTTTTCAGAAACCGATTAACGGTTTTAACATGCATACAAAATTGCAGTTACGTTAATACTTAATTGAATACCATTTTTGTTTCACGATTAAATTACAAAGTTCAAAACATTTTCACGAACAATACCTTTGTCCAGTTGACCACACGGATCTGAATCATATAATGTAAACGGCTGCATAACCCAAATTGATACAAATAGAATGGAATTAGTCTTTGTCCACTGTTGCAACCGTTTAGCCTTATTTAGGACAAAGCTATCTACGTGGCCTTGATTGACACACGGAAATCGCTGCTCTGCGTATCGAACAAAGTTCCCTTCGTTTATTGTTTTTTTTTTGGTAAAATAGAAATAAAATAATATTATTGCGTATATAGACACATCTGAAGATAACAACAAAGTATAAATCGTATTTTTATGGATAATGATTACATACTAAAAAATACGTTATACGATACACGTTCATGGGAAAAAAATGGGAATAAAAAAATATTGCTTGGACGTAGAGATATGTAACATTTTTGTAAAAAATAATAATACTTCTGTGGTATACATCTAGAATCTAGATTATAATGCGTTTATCTTTGAACGTGTATGGGAATATTTTTTCAGGGCAACATTAAGCCGAAACTACTTTAATGTAACTCTTCAGGACTTCATTCAGACACTTGATTAAGGCAGGACTTTATGAGTGGGAAAATATGCCCCAGAATTTCATTCTGAACTTGATACGTGGGATGTCAAAAAAGGCGGTCACACAGATATTTAGTGAGTAATGGTATCCTTCTTATGGGACAGTCTCTAATGGAGGTTGGCGATGACTTCTGCACATTCTTCTCTAAGGTTACGTTCACTACGGAGACCATCGCATGGTATCCTAGTCTAGAGCATAGTATCCTACTCTTCATATTCGTGAATTCTCGCATATAAAATAATGCATTTATTTTACTCGCTTATTATCGAAAATATATAATTTATCGAAACTATATATCGATCGCTATGTAAAATAAATGCATTAAAATAAAAAATAAAAATGTATACCATTTTTATTATTCAGTTGCAATGCGAAGGCAAAACAATCTTACTTTTCAATTAGAATACGGAGTGCAATCCAGCTCTCTGAATCGCGATTTTCGATTCTTATTGAAATCTCATCGAAGAGAGCGCAGGCTTGTTCTCCGTATCCTAACTGACCAGCACCGAGAGCTTTTCCCACACATTGCAACTGAAAACAAATAGGGTAGGTGACTAGCGTCATCTGGCAATTGAAAGATGAAGTTTTTTAATCCTAAAAGCAACATTAATAATATTGAAAATACACTAAGCTACAAAATTAACGCACCACCTTAAAAATGGGACATTTTTAATCTCTCATATTTCCTAAACCTGTTGTCCCATTTTAGTGATTTTTTTAATATCTTATAGCTTTACTCTTCAAGAATATCGATGTAATAATATTGTTGCTAAACAGATAAGTGTCATTCTATACCGGGTGTAACAATGATAGTGTGTTTTTTCTTCAAAGTTTGGAACACCCTGTGGAATATTCTAGCGTATATAAAATATTGAAATTAAAACAAAACTATAACCTTAAGCTATCTTAACATTTTTCTTTTTGATTCATTCGCTGATGTTGGATAATAAAAAAGTTAGGTACTTTAACAACTAGCAACGTTTTTCATCAATACAGGGTGTTTCTAAATAGGTGCGACAAACTTTAAGGGGTAATTCTCCATGAAAAATAATGACCGTTTGCTTTATAAACATATGTCTGCAAATGCTTCGTTTCCGAGATACGGGATGTTGAATTTTCTCGTACAAACTGACGATTTATTTATTGCTCTAAAACCGGTTGAGATATGCAAATGAAATTTGGTAGGTTTTAAGAGGTAGGTATTGGTTATTTTTTGGCATAAAATAAGGAATTTTATATTCACCATTGGCGTGCATACGGGTAATATGACCGGGTAATATGACCCGTATGCACGCCAATGGTGAATATAAAATTCTTAGTTGTACGTCACAAAATGCGCAATTACTACCTCTTAAAACCCACTAAATTTAATTTGCATATCTCAAACAGTTTTAGGGCAATAAATAAATCGTCAGTTTGTAAGAAAAAAATGAACATCCCGTATCTCGGAAACTAAGCATTTGCGGAGACATGTTTATAAAGTAAACGGTCATTATTTTTTCATGCAGAATTACCCCCTAAAGTTTGTCGCACTTATTTAGAAACACCCTGTATTGATGAAAAACGTTGCTAGTTGTTAAAGTAAATAACTTTTTTATTATCCATCATAAGCGAATGAATTAAAAAGCAAAATATTAAGATAGCTTAAGGTTACAGTTAAGTTTTAATTTCAATATTTTATATACGCTAGAATATTCCACAGGGTGTTCCAAACTTTGAGGAAAAAACACACTATCATTGATACACCCGGTATACAATGACACTTATCTGTTTAGCAAAAATATTATTACACGGATATTTCTGAAGAATGAAGCTATAAAATATTTTAAAAATCACTAAAATCGGACAACAGGTTTAGGAAATATCAGACATTAAAAATGTCCCATTTTTAAGGTGGTGCGTTAATTTTGGCACTTAGTGTATTAAAAATATTACTAAAAGATTTTTAAATTGAAAAACTTATTGGTACATTTACCTGGTGACACCTCCAAGGCTTCTCTCGGTGCTGGTCAGTTAGGATATGGAGAACAAGCCTGCGCTCTCTCCGATGAGATTCCAATAAGAATCGAAAATCGCGATTCAGAGAGCTGGATTGCACTCCGTATTCTAATTGAAAAGTAAGATTGTTTTGCCTTCGCATTGCAACTGAATAATAAAAATGATATACATTTTTATTTTATATTCGTATTACTCCGTAGAGTAACTAGGTGCATTTTCCGTTGGAACTTTACCAAGCTGCAGATGGGGGATGTGAATTGCATAGTGTAGAATTCCTTCCCTTTGTCTTCACTGCAGCATCCATTTGGCTTGCAAATTGTAGAAGCCTTGGAGGTGTCACCAGGTAAATGTACCAATAAGTTTTTCAATTTAAAAATCTTTTAGTAATATTTTTAATATTTTCAATATTATTAATGTTGCTTTTAGGATTGAAAAACTTCATCTTTATAAATGCATTATTTTGAATGTCAGAATTCACGAATATGAAGAGTAAGATACTATGCTCTAGGCTAGGCCGTAGTGAACGTAACCTTAGTGATCGAAACTGCATAAGAAAGCCCTGAAATTAGTCTTCCCATCACCAGAGAAAAGAACCCAGTGCCTTCTACTCTATTACATATACAGGCAAGATATCAACATACATATACAGGCAAGGAATAACACCAGCTTTCAGAAGAAAAAATAACTTACAAATTGGCATATACATTAAGAACAATAAGAGCCAAAAAAAGCAACTACAGAGTGGTGTATACAAACTTACATGTGATGACTGTCCAAAAACTTACATCGGTCAAACTGGCCGACCTTTTAACAAACGTATGGCAGAACACAAAAGGGATTTCAATAATAGAAAAACACATTCTACGTGCGCACTTCACCTCATAGTTCATAATCATTCTTTTAATGAACAGTTTCAAATCCTCCATATTCAAAATAAAGGTCTTAAGCTATCTTTATTAGAATCTATGAAAATGAATAAATTAAAAAATACAGATATAATTCTGAATGAACAACTTGAGACAAACAGCACTGCTCAACATATTCATTTAAAGACTTGAAAGTGCAGACTTGTTAATAGGTAATTCTTTCTGGTATCAACCGAGAAACGAAAAATATACATACGTAGCAGAAGAAAGAAATGCGAGAAGCATAATTGATTACATAGTATATCCTCGAGACGCCGAACTAACGATACAAAATATAAAAACAGAGAACGAAGCCGAACTCGGTACCCAACACAGACTAGTGACAGCAGAGATAAACATGAAACTAATGGAAATAATAGAGAGTCCTCAATATACAAGAATAGCAATACATAAGATGAAAAATATGGAAATGAGGAAGTTATACCAAAGAGAGACATAAAATACTGGAACTGCATGAAAACAATGAGGAAATATGGAATATGGAAGAGAGATGGAAAAAATTGAGACACACGTTATGGAACACTACAAAACAAGTATGTGGAATAAGAAAGAATGGGAAGAATAATAAAAGAACTGGATGGTGAAATAAGGAAATAAAGCACGCTGTAAAAAAGAAGAAAGAAATGTGTAAGCGATACATAAACACAAATGAAGAGCAAGACAGAGACGAATACAGAAGACAGAGAAATATAGTGAAAGAACTAGTGAAAGATGCGAAGAAGAAGAGCTGGAAGAAATTCGGTGAAGAATTGAACGAAGGTTTTGGGAATAACAATAAACAGTTTTGGAATAAAATAAGAAGCATGAAAGGAACAAAAAGGAAACAAATAAGAGGAATTAGAAATGAGCGAAATGAATTGAAAACAAACATACAAGACATACTAACCATATGGAATAAGCACTACAAAGAAAAATTCGAGGCAAGTAACCAACAAAATGAGGAGAGAGGACAGCAGGCAAGAGAAGTGGAAAGAGACAATCGAGTAGACGAAATTCATATCAAAGATATTGAAGAAGGATTGGCAAGAATAAAGATTGGAAAAGCGTGAGGCGCCGATGCCATAGATCCGGAGATGATGAAGTACGTGGGAGAACGAGGCAAGCTTTGGCTACTGGAAATAATGAGGGAAGCATGGAGAACAGAAAAGATACCGGAAGACTGGGAAGAAAATTTATTGATACCAATACACAAGAAAGGAGATGAAGCGGAATGTGATAACTATAGGGCTATATGCTTATCATCAGTGGCATATAAAGTCTACACCGGGATAATAGAAAGGAAGCTCAGGAAAGAACTGGAAGGAAAACTAGAAGAAGAACAAGCGGCTTTTAGGAAAGAAAGAGGAACAACAGATAATATATACATACTGAGAAATATAATTGAAAGGAAAAACGAAATAAGAGAAGACTTATATATTACGTTTATAGATATTAAAGCTGCTTTTGATTCCATAAATAGAGAAGTAATATGGTCAGTAATGGAAGATCTGCAAATCCCGCAAAAGATAGTAAGCGTGGTAAAAAGTACATATAGAAACGTACTTGCTAAAGTACAAATAAACGGAAACAGATCGCCAATAATAAACCTAAGGAGAGGAATAAAACAAGGGGACAGTCTCAGCCCAGTTTTGTTTATATTAGTAATGGATAGAGTAATGAAGAGCGCTAAAAGAAGGTCAAGGCAATTACAGTCAATAATAGGGTACAGGAATTTAGTACCAGTGAGAATGAAGGGATTACTATATGCAGATGACTTAGTAATAATAGCAGACAATAAAGAGAGAATGCAAAAACTAATCGATATCTGGGTGGAGGAAATAGAAAATTTGAAAATGGAGGTAAATGTAAAGAAAACGAAGACCATGATAGTAACCCAAAAGAAAAGGGAAGAAATAAACCAAACGATATTTAGGTGCAAAAACGAAATAATAGAAACAGTCTCGACGTTTGAATACCTTGGAGTAATAATATCAGAGGATGGAAAGATAGATCAAGAAATCTCATAAAGAGCGAAAAAAGCAAATAAGATCTAAGATTGGAAAGGAAGATATAGATAAAGAAATAAAACTGAAGGTATACAACGTAATCTCTGTACCAACTTTAATATATGCAGGTGAGACATGGGTAAACAATGCAAAAATAGACAGTACAATAAACGCAGCGGAGATGAAGCAGCTAAGAAAAATAGCAGGAAAAACGAAATTGGACAGAATAAGAAATGAAGATATTAGACAAAGACTGAAACAGGAATCTATAATAACCAAGATACAAAAAAGAAAATTAAAATGTTATGGACACATTAACATAATGGACCAGGGAAGACTACACCAAAGCAGGTGATGGAATCGAGAACATATGGTAAAAGAAGGAAAGGGAGGCCAAGGAAGAGATGGATCGATCAGATTATAGAAATTGGACAGGAAAAAGGAAAAACACATCAACAAATGAAAGAGTTAGTAAAGGACCGCAAGAAATGGAAGAGATGGATAGAAGATGAATAAAACCTCCGACGCCCCTGAGGGGCATAAGGAGTTTCGAGAAAGAAGAAGAAGAAAGTGCAGACACACAGTAAAATACATCACTTGAGAAAGGCACTCTGCCGAAACAGGTGTAGTGACATCAATGTGTAATAAATCTTGTGTAAGTATTGAAAACAAAAGTTTTTCAGTGTTTTATTGTTAGATAAAAAAAATAAACGTACTTTAACAGATTTCAGTTTTAAAATTTACGTCTCACACGCGAATATTGAATAAAATATAGGTGATAGGTAAAAATCCAGATGTAATTTGCCACGAATTGCTCAATCCGCAATAAAATTAAAATAATGACAGTCACGCGCTATCTACCGCGCAAAACCTTTAAAAAATCCAAACGGCACATTTTATTTAGCAATTTATCGTTGCAACAGGCCAAAATATTGTGCACGACCTCACAATGTCGTAGATAGATATACCTACTACACGTGTAAAAGACACTACATAAATGCCGCTAGATTGCGTTTGTTGTCAAGGCAGTTTGTGTATTAATAGCAATTTAAAAAGCCGGCAAGCCAACCGTAATGACCAGTTGGTGGTTTAAACGTGTAATTAGACCTATATGTTGCGTTTTATGTCGAATTATGCCTCTTTCTGCGATCATGCCTGCATAATAGGGATATAAATAATCAGAGCAATAGTGTCCATCGATTGGTAGGTATATACCAGGGGTGGCCAAACTATGGCTCGCGAGCCACATGTGGCTCTGTGAAGGATTATTTGTGGCTCTCAATAAATTGACCTGATTTACTTTTAATTTTTGTTTTTCAAAATGTCTTAAATTACTGACAACAAATATAAAAGACTAAGTGTAACATCAGAACTTGGACAAGAAGTCACTTTATCACTGTTGCTATTCAATTTGGCCTTAGAATATGTAATAAGTAAAATATCATCTGAGCTGACAGGATGATTTGCGAATCGAGGATCAAAACTACTGTTGTCATTTGCTGATGATATAGGTGCAGTCACTCAATCTACACAAGCACAAGAGACGTGAGAGAGTGTTTTCACAACTCGAGGAGAAAACAGGTAGTCTGGGCCTTCAAATAAATGAAGGGAAGACGAAATACATGCTAATAACCAAAAATCCAAGACCAAGGAGTTACGCAGAACATAACTATTAATGGCCACAATTTGGAATTGGTAAAAAAAGAGTTTAAATATACAGGGTGGGGCATTAGTGTGACAAAGTCCAATTACTCGTTTGTCGTAAGAGATACGAAAAAAAGATATTTAGGTAAAAGTTGGGGCACACATACTACCATAATTTAAAAATATTTTCAAATATACAAAGTCGTCCGTATTGACAGGGTGACACAAACTTATGTTTTTTTAAATGGAACACCCTATATATTTTTACATTTTTGGATTCTACTCGATATTTCCTTTCTTAAAATATATAGTTTTGTAATATTATACGAGGTAGTTTAAAAGTTAATTACATTTTTTTGTTAATTTCGTAGCAAAATCTACACCCTGTAGAATTTTAGTGATTTGACATTAAATTTTTATTTTATGTTCAAACAATTTTTAATATAGTCTACTATTGTTAAACATTAACAGTATAGCGAAATGTTTAATTTTAGTATACAGGGTGGGTCGAAACTCGGAATGAGTATTTTCTGAGTTTTCTTAAATGGAACACCCTGTATTTAAGTATTGTAATCAAATTATATTTTATGGTACTTTTTTATTTATTAAGCATTCCCTATACCTAAGTGCTTTAATTTGTGAGTTAATCGTGATTCTTTAAGCCAAACATTAATTGTAAGAAAAATTACGTGAAATTTTATTAGGTGGCTGTGAAAATATTTAATCAAAAATAATTTTTGGAAAAGAAAATAGATCATAATCTAGTCTGATCCTTAATTTATTACTATTGGATGAAATATCCAAATAAATTCGTAGTTAAGGTTGTTGGTACGCAAAATATTAATAAAAACATACAATATTCTACCTTGTCGGCTATGACACTAAATTTCCTTAAAAACTTGACATTATGCTATTTTTATAGATCCAGTTGCTTTGTTATCATTACTAATATGTATTTTTCTTATGAGAAACTGATTAATAAGATTTTGGTGCTAGTGGAATATAACAAAAATGTGCTACTAGCAATAAGAATTTTTCATCAGAAATTCCCTGATAGACGACAACTAAGAAGAGAAACGTTTAAAAATACACTAGAACGGTTTCAATGGACTGATCACTTAGACTATGATAAATCTGCTCGAATAAAAACTATTGTAAGTGAAGAAAACAGCAATTAAATGTAATCCTTAGTGTCACTGAGGACCTGCATATTAGTACAATCGTTCTTACAATCTAAGTATCTAGTCTGTTGAAACCATTTTAGTATACTTTCAAAAGTTTCTCTTTTTGGTTGTCGTCTATCAGGGAATTGCTGATGATAAATTTTTATTGCAAGTAGCTCATTTTTGTTATACTCTCCTAGCACAAAGCCATTTTAATCCGTTCTTCATTAGAAAATTTAATATTAGTAATGGTATCAAATCAACTGGAACTATATAAATAGTATAATGTCAAATGTTTAAGCAAATTTTATGTCATAGCCAACTAGGCAGAATTTTGTATGTTTGATTCATATTTTAAGCACCAACAACCTTAACTACGAATGTATTTGGATATCTCATCCAATATTAATAAATTAAGGATCATGCTAGATTATTACGTATTTTTTTTTTCGAAAAATTACTTTTGATTGGATATTTTCACGGCTACCTAATGAAATTTTACGTAATTTTTGTTGCAATTAATGTTTTCTTAAAAAATGACGAATAACTTACAAATTAAAGCACTTAGGTATAGGAAATGCTTAGGAAATAAAAAAGTACTGTAAAATATAATTTCATTACAATACTAAAATACAGGGTGTTCCATTTAAGAAAACTCAGAAAATACTCATTCCGAGTTTCGACCCACCCTGTATACTAAAATTAAACATTTCGCTATATTATTAATGATTAACAGTAGTAGACTATACTAAAAATCTTTTGAATATAAATAGAAAATTTGATGTCAAATAACTACAATTCTACAGGGTGTAGATCTTGCTACGAAATTAACAAAAAAACGTAATTAACTTTTAAACTACCTCATATAATATTACAAAACCATATATTTTAAGAAAGGAAACATCGAGGAAAATCCAAAAATGTAAAAATATTCAGGGTGTTCCATTTAAAAAAACATAAGTTTGTGTCACCCTGTCAATGCGGACGCCCCTGTATATTTGAAAATATTTTTAAATTATGGTACTATATGTGCCCCAACTTTTACCTAATAACTTTTTTTCGTATCTCTTACGACAAACGAGTAATTGGACTTTGTCACACTAATGCCCCACCCTGTATGGCGGTAATCACATATGACAACTACATCTGAGGTCTATAGAATCAAAACCTGCTAGATCCATGTGTTGAAATTTTGTCAGGAGGCTAAAAGAACATTAAAAATGTAAATTTTCCAAAAGTATCCGGTATTTTTCAATCAAAGGGGCATCAATAAATATCATAAAAAGGCACACTAATTTGTAATTTTTCTGCACGCCCCTTACATCTTCAGAAATTTGTACTTTAGTCTGGATTTAGCAGAACGAAAAATTTAGAATTTAGCAGGTTTTGATTCTGATGGGCTCATCTAAAAAGAGGTCTCAGAAAGGATAGTTCCGTGGAATAGAACATTATACTCCCTACCATCATTATTAAGATCTAAGCAGCTAAAAAGACAATCTAAATTAAGACTGTATAGCTAATTATTGGCTAAGATAAAGATAAGATGGGCAGTTCATGTGGTAAATCAGAAGAAGACAGGTTGTTAAAGACGGTGTTTTTTGAAAGACGATACAAGATAAATAGGCAGTCCCAGAAAAAGATGGAAGGATGATGAAGAATCGAAGTATTCTGAATTAGCAAAGGCTGCTAATTATTTAAATATGTAAAACAACGATGTGAACCATTTTATTTCACTTTAAAATTCGTGAAATCGAAACAGTGAGAGAAAAATTTAATACCTTCTGTACACTTTTTAGATAATTGTTTAATTGCGGCTCTCGAAACATTTCAAATTTTGGAAAATGGCTCGGACTATCAAGGAGCTTGGCCACCCCTGGTATATACTGACGGTATATTTTTACAGCACTTTTGCCACTTTTTCTAATACAATAGACTCTCTCTATAACGAACACGGGTATTACGAGGTTTCGCTTATAACGAGGTATACTAGATGTCCCATGAAATTCCAAGCATATTTGCTTTTAACGATGAAAAATGAAATCGAAGAATATGTTTCTTTACCTGTTTTTGACGTGATGATGGCTATAAATAAATACAACACTGCCTTTATATAGGAAGACCCAATATCCGTGTGCTTACCGAGGCCAGTGCTGTAATAAATTCCATGGCCTGTAATAAACTTCCTCCGGTCTATTTATCTATCGACCGATATTGAATGTTACAATTTACGATGGCAAAGTTTCATTGTTGAAGTCGACCATCGACACCTAATAAACTATGTAAGAGGCATCAAAAGATTTCAGTAGTGATGGTATGTATGCACAATATTATTATTGTCTGATATAACGAGATCCGCTTATAACGAGGTAATTAGTCCGCCATTTCAGTTCTCGTTATAGAGGGAGTCTACTGTAATATAAAATATTTGTATTTCTAAGAACAGAGAAGGGTATATCAACTAATAGTGGAAGTATGAGAAAATGAAATAATGTCAACTGATTGGTATGAGGCCCTCGTTTGCCCGCTGCATAAAAAAGGCAGATCTACTATAGACTAAATCTTCCCATTAACGGAGATACAGATAACTTGTTATGGAAGTAAGGCAGCGAGAAATCGTAGCCATTTATCGATATCAGTCGAGTTGCTTCAGTTTATCGTTGTGTGTAAACGGTACATGCATCGCAGCGATTTATCGGAATTGGAATTGGATTGGAGTTGGTATCGGATTTCATCAATTTATTGTAACGATCAGTTGTTTCAGTTTATAATCAATCGCAACAATTTATTGCAGCGTCTAAACAGCTTTAAAAGAATCAATAAATCGCAGCAATTTATCGTGACAATAAATTTCTGCGATTTATCGCGGCGTCTAAACGCCACTTAAAGTTCTTCTGCATGGTTTGTTTTTGAAAAAATAGTACATATATACAGGGTGAAAGAATTGAAAAAATAAACAACATATTTTTACATAAAAATCAGGAAAAACACAACTTCTGGTACACCGATTCTTCCGGTCAAGACCTCGATCTTATACATCAAAAAAAGAACCTATATACCAAATTTGGTTAATATCGGACTTTTCGTTCAAAAGTTATCGTGCTATTAGTCACATATGTAGTCGCCATTTTGAATGCCCGCCATTTTTATAAAAGGCAAAATCTGAGATGGCATCATATCTAAGTTTGAACCTTTACATGTGTAGTATATGCGGTCCAAATTATATGCTTCTACCATTAAATGCACAATAATTCTTATAATATTTGCACGAATCTACCGCACATAGGTACATGTGAAGATAAGTTATGCATTTATATAATGGTAATTAACATAACTAAAAAGTTTAAAACATTTCCTAAAAAATATTTTTACGCTCTTTTCAATGCCGGTATTACCTTTTTGAAAAATTACTATATACAGGGTGAAAGAATTGAAAAAACAACATATTATTACATAAAAAATAAGGAAAAACACAACTTCTGGTAAACCGATTCTTCCGGACCAAAAGCTCGATCTTATACACCAAAAAAGGAACCCATATACCAAATTTGGTTTAAGTTGGACTTTTCGTTCAAAAGTTATCGTGCTATTAGTCACATATGTATCGTCGCCATTTTGAATGCCCGCCATTTTTGTAAAAGGTAAAATCTTCTCATATGGCCTCATATCTAATTTTGAACATATGTGTAGTATCTGTGGTCCAAATTATATGCTTCTATCGTTAAATGCACAATTCTTATAATATTTGTCCGAATCTGCCGCACTAATGTTTAATCTTCCTTCACTGTTTTGGCAACTACTTTAGATGTTATAAAAATAAAAAATTTACAAATAGATTAACTATTTTGGTTAATGGGAACTTACTAAACTTGATATTATTAGGAACTATTACAGCAATATTGTCACAAATGTTAGGTAATAACTTTTTAATTGCTTTTACCTTTTCAATTTATAATCTAACCTCAACCATAATTGTATTTAATGCCAATGTCATTGAAAGTCTAGCACATTGTTTGTATAACCTTTCGAAGTGCAAGGTAAAAACGTTTTATAAACTATGTTCAGATATTGCTATTAAATAACTAATCAATGTTTTTTGTTTTTCGATGCTAGATATTGCAGCAGTTGCATTGCAGTCTATTAGCCTCAGTGTTCCTCTATAGTCTATCTATAGTCTATTTGCATTGATTTTTTTGTATGTTAAGTGGTTCGCTCGTTAAATTTTATCACACTACAAGTTATAAAGCAAGCTTTAGATATCCTTACGAATCATTTTCAGTTTTTTCTTCTTAAGGTTTCGTATTCTTTCGAAGATTGGCAATTCAAATGGCAATTGAAGTTTTGGAGATTTCTGCGGATGAGCGGTCACACCATGTCCTCAAGTCTTTCAGCCATGAATTCTGGCGTGTTTCTACTGATCTTTTGCCCTCTGCTTTACCTTCCAATATGATTTGAAGTAATTCATATCTTTCACCTCTGAATAATATGACCCAAGTATTGTATTTTCCTCTCTTTGATTATTCTTAGTAATTCTTTTTGTTTACTCATGCGCCGAGGTACCTTATCGTTAGTACCCATGGAATTCTCTCCACACTTTTCGATTCTTGATAGCATTTCTTTTTTATTTCTTGTCTTGTCTATTGTGTATCCACTTCCAATTTTTTATTGATCATATGTCACTCTTCTATTATGTCCGTACCAAGAGAGCTAAAATTTATTCGGCACAGCTTACTGTCGTATACTATGTTTTTTGGTATTAATTTACAGACCCCAATTATTTAATTGCTCCACTAATTTCCTTACCAAATATATATCATCAATGTCTTCAGCTAGACAACTTGAACGTCAGCGAACAGGAGAGTACTAATAAATTCCTCCCCAATTTGGACTCCTCTTTTGTAACACTTTTTGTGCCATAGTTTTCAGAGCTGAGTTAAATTTCAGTGTGGGAGAGAGACAGTTTCCTTACCTCAGATACTTGTCAACTTAAAAATATTCTGAACATCATTGTTCTGTTTTGACGCAACTTATAGAAATGCCTTTTTACAACATTTATATTGTGAGTGAATTCAATTCTTGATTTCTAAGTTTTAAGCTGTATCATAGTTTGTAATTTGGTTATTATCATAGGCCTTTATCTTAGGTCTTTGAAAACCAGAAGTAGCTGGTTTCCGTATGCTAGAGATTTTTCCATTAGTAGTTTCAGACAAAACAAGTTATAGATGCATGAATTCCTAGTATAACTTCCCATTCTTCCAACTGATTTTCAATTTTGTAACAATCTACAAAATTTTTCACAATTTTTTTCGCTGGAGCATAGTCAAAAACTGGTTATAAACGAACTTCTGGAAATATTTCTAAAGAAATCAAAGGTCCACCCCCACTACAACCAACTTAAGCTATTTTTGTACAGATTCCTACTGGACTATTATAAAAAAATAAATTTTGTTTCAATGTATAAAGGTCATTATATTTTATATTTGCAGTATGAAAATGTAAAGCTATCAGCGTTTCACGCAAATCAAATATTTTAATGTTTTCTTCATGTAAATGAATGATCTCCCACAGTGATCGCTTCTCGTTCAGGAAACAATAAGTTAGATAGTTCATTTGATATAATGGACAGAAATATCATTAATTAAAAGAACCGTATTAAATGTAGATTTTAGATCTTGGTAATATGAAATAAGTTAAATATTAAACGTAGTTTTAAGTTCTTACAGATAATTTCTTTTACTTAAAATACCATTAATTTCACATTTTGGGTTCGTTCTGGATACTGTGCCACTATTTGGAATTTTACTTATCTATAGACATTCTTCTTTCTTAGAACCTTTTTTATTTCTGGTTGTTTCGTTATCCAGGTGAGGTAAGAAATTCTGTTGGTATTTATTATCTATATTTTCAGAGACCTTTATTAGATTCTGACCAAAAAGTCAGTTGTAAAAAAATGGTCATGTGTACAGTTGAAAATGGTCAGTTAAATACCACAGTCAAATTTAATCCAATAATTATACTATCAGCCAAATTAAGGGTTATGAAACGATAATAGTGAATTTAAATGCACTTAATCCAGTCATTTACCAAATAATCTGGAAATTTGATCAATTATTTATTCAAAATATAGAAATATATTTTTCCGAAAATCGGTCAGGAATTTAGACATTTTTGACAACATTTTTGAAAGAAACGCGCGATATTTCCTTATACTTAGCCGTTGCCTGGCAACGAAAAATAACTGTAAGGAAATATTTTTTCCTTACCGCAGATTCAGAATAAATTTATTAAACGGTTGTATAAATAGTTACATTTGTCTCTGGATTTTGTTGGCAATAAATCTAATGAAGCATTATTCACTACTTCTGGAGGGGTACCAGAAATTTTGTACCAGAGGGATAAATTACGTAATTTTGCTTTTTAAAATGATTACAATCACAGAGAGCACGAGAAAACACCAAAAATACTGCCAAAATAAGCAAATGCGTCAAATTTGACAATTCCATATTTTTGTTTCTATAGTTACAAAACCTGTATTTGGTGGCATCACGAATATTTCAGCCAAAATAATAATACATATGTCTATTTGAAAATTTTCGGTGGCGCCCAAAATCCCGACAGCCAAAATCCCGACGCCGACGGCCAAAACACCGACACGCCAGAATCGCGAAAATTTTAACATGTTTATTTTAATATAACTTAAATATTCGATTTTCGGAATATAATAGTATGTATGTATACCTACCTTGTAGGAAAAGCCACATTCCCGGACTACGTATTGCCTTGTCTCGACGTCAATCTGGAATTAATCTCGTTGTTTTGATTTTGGATGATCTTTATCTCGTCTATCTTTATTTTGCATCCCTTCGTGCAAATATTTTAACCAATGCTGGATAATAATTATTAGTTGAAATTAGGCGTTTAATAATTTTAACAAACTCACATCTGAAGCAATTAGCTCATGAATTTTTCTGAGATCAGTATGTAATCTAAAATGTATTAAATCTAATAACTGCATTAAACCATCATCCTCTTTGAATCTTTTTTTCAAGAAGTTTGAAAGAGATCACCATTTCGGGCTTACTGCCTCAGCGCCTCTTCGATTGGATACATAGAACTTATGGGCAGTGGTTCTACGTTGTTTTTGGTGCTTTATTCCGTTCATTTCAAGAGGATTTTCTTTGGAAATTTGAACTTGGAGAGCTTCCTCCCAGCCTCCAAGTAATGGTTTCTTTTCTATAGTTTGATGGCTATTGTTTACTTTTTATGGACTTATTCAAAGAAAGTAAATTGCAATAATCTCTCTTTGAAGATTTTTTTGGAATCGGGAAAATATTTTAAGTACATCTGCTAAAACGTCATACGTCCTTATATTCAAATATATGCGATGATAAATACTATTTCAGACAATTGTACGTTTAAGAGGGAGGGAGGATTTAATTTTTTATTTTGGTCAGTTGTAAAATTTCCTTAGAATAAACACTGTCAAAGAAAGTAAATTGCAATAATCTCTCTTTGAAGATTTTTTTGGAATCGGGAAAATATTTTAAGTACATCTGCTAAAACGTCATACGTCCTTATATTCAAATATATGCGATGATAAATACTATTTCAGACAATTGTACGTTTAAGAGGGAGGGAGGATTTAATTTTTTATTTTGGTCAGTTGTAAAATTTCCTTAGAATAAACACTGTCAATTATTTAAAATGGTAAAATACATTTAATGATTTTGGCAAGACTCAATAGTTTCAATAGTACAATCATGATAGATAAGATCAATGCGGTATTGGCAATATCGGTTGTCGTGTCTAACCTTTATTGTGCTCAGTAATAATAAATGAAGATTTTATATTGTCTTCTAGGAAAGGGGCGGTCCGGTATAAGTTTAAGGTCATTTTTAAAAGTAGCTGATGTCAGAACTTTAATCTAAAAAATTGGCAAAGTAGGATTCAACTGTTGCTTCACTTGTCAATGATTAATTAAATAAATAGAGGTAACTTGAATATTTCACCCTCAACGGATTTTGAAGGGATGCAAGCTTTAAAAAATAAAACATTAGTTTATTCGCATTACCTGTAATACCTATTAAAAACTAGTTTTAACTATGTTAAATCTATTAGAAACGAAACAAACACTCTAGTCAGACAAATAAAAAGAGAACACTGGGAGAGTTTCTCAAAACAGATGGAACACGACTTCTACGGAACACAAAAGGAAATATGGAGAATGATCAGAGGACAAAGAAAAGAGATGAACGAACTAATAAAAACGAAACACATTCAGAAGGAAACTTGGGCAGACTACTTTCGATCTCTGTTTGCTAAAGATAACGATAACGAACCACCAACACCTGAAGTGACAACAAACGAAGAAACAAATATTGAAGAAGCAGAGGTAACGGAAGCATTAAGGAAATTAAAAAATAGAAAATCACCAGGAGAGGACAGAATATCGAATGAACTCCTAAAGTATGGAGGACAAGACCTGACCAAACAATTATTAAAACTAATCCAAAAAATAATAGAACAAAACAGAATACCAATTGTGAACTTAATAAATACCATACAAAAGCACTAATTGCTAGACTTCAGGAGCGGAATGTAAGTTTACCGCTGAATATTTCACACCTACTAAGCTTCAACACCAAAACTATTAATGATATTATCATATAATTTCTTAAAGATTCTAAAATAAAAATTTAATATGACATCTTCAATCTTCAACTTTCAAATAACTGTGACAAAAAGTTTATCTAATGCCATCCCCTCTTTGTGAACACACACACAAGAATGGAGATCAAGCATCCTAATACCTCTCTTCAAAAAGGAAGAAAAATCGGACCCGGAGAATTACAGAGGAATTAATTTATTAAACACAACACTAGAATTAACGACCAAAGTGATAACAAACAAACTGAATAAAATTATAACATTAGCAGAAGAACAACAAGGTTTTAGGTCGGGAAAATCATGCACCGACGCTATATTTATAATGAGGCAAATTCAATAAAAATCATTAGAATACAACAAACCGGCATACTTATGTTTCGTGGACCTTAAGAAGGCATTTGACAGGGTCAAATTAAAGGACGTTATCCATTTATTGTACGCAAGAGAGGTATCTATAGGAATAATTAAAACGATCGAAAATATCTACCAGAGCAACACAATAAAGGTAAAAGTAGATGAAGAACTAACTGACCCAATTGAAGATGGCAATGGGATAAGACAGGGAGATTCCCTGAGTCCTCTGTTGTTCAACCTGATCATGGACGAAATAATAAAAAAAATAAGAACAAAAAAAGGATACCAAATGGGAGAAAAACAACTTAAAATAATCTGCTATGCAGACGACGCAATACTAATCTCTCAAAGTGAAGATGATTTACAACGTATGCTGTACGAATTTAAATAACCGCTAGAAAATTTAACATGTTAATTTCCCCAAAAAAGACTAAATGCATGGTTATAACAGCAGATCTAATAAGGTGTAAATTAGAGCTGGAGGGTTAAATAATAGAAAGTCATGGAATTTAAATATCTAGGCATCACACTATGCAGCTACGGAAGGCTCGAAACGGAAGTGGAAGATCAGGTGAATAAAGCAAACAGAGCCGCAGGTTGCCTGAATGAAACAATATGGAGAAATAAAAACATCGGAAAAGAAGTGAAAGGCAGAATTTACAAAACAGTCATCAGACCAATAATGACATACGCGGCAGAAACACGACCTGATACAGAAAGGACAAAAAGAATGCTAGAAACAGCAGAGATGAAAACATTGCGAAAACTCGATGGTAAGACGATGTGGGATAGAGCTAGAAGTGCAGATATACGAAGGAGATACAAGGTGGACAACATTAATAACTGGGTGAAAAGCAGAAGAGTAGAATGGAACGACCACATAAGCCGAATGACAACAAATAGAGTAGTAAGGACGGCGAGAGACGGTTCCCCAATAGGAAGACGATCAGTGGGAAGACCACGAAAAAGATGGAATGACAACTTACTGGAGGCACATTGAAAAACAGACAGAGTAATGTCTATACTTATAAAAAGAAGAAGAAGAAAAATCTATTTTTTTAGTTCTTACTTTTAATATTATTTCATCCATGATCAGGTTGAACAATAGAGGACTCTATGATAATCTGCTATGCAGACGATGCAAGAATAATCTCTCAAAGTGAAGATGATTTACAACGTATGCTGCACCAATAACCCCCAGAATATTATTAACATGTTAATTCCCCAAAAAAAGACAAAATGCATGGTTATAACAGCAAATCCAATAAGAGTACATTAGAGCTAACTAAAGGATCAGATAATAGAACGAGTGACGGAGTTTAAATTACTACACATCACACTTTCTATCTACGGAAAGCTCGAAACAGAAGTGGAAGATCAAGTGAATAGAGCAAACAGAGCCGCAGGTTGCCTGAATGAAACAATATGGAGAAATAAAGATATCGGAAAAGAAATTGAAAGGCAAAATTTACAAAATAGTAATCAGACCAATAATGACGTAAGTAGCAGAAACACGAACTGACAAGGAGAGAACAAAAATATTGCTAGAAACAGCAGAGATGAAAATCCTTCGAAAAATCGATGGTAAAACACTCTGGGACAGAGCTAGACGTAGAGATATACGACGGAGATTCAAGGTGGAGAACATTAATAGCTGGGCAAAGAACAGAAGAGTAGACCGGAATGACCACATATAAGCCGATTAATAAGCCGAATGACAGCAAATAGAGCAGTAAAGATGGCGATCAGTGGGAAGACCACGAAAACGATGGAACGACAACTTACTGGCGGCACATTGAAAAAACAGGCAGAGTAATGGCTATACAAGAAAAAGAAAAGAAAAACTAGTTAAAAAAAATCTTCAGTATTCGGAGTTTATATTTAGATAGACTCTCATAAAACGATAGGTGTGTTAAAATATTTTTACTTTACTACCAGAATTTTTGTTGAAAATATTGATAGCTAACATAGTTCTTCCACTATCACTTTTCCCATGCATGAAATTATTCACGAATTACTTTTTATACTAGGTCTCTTTTTAACTCACATAAACTAGTAGGTACATATCGCAAAATTAAGCCGCTTGTCCATAGAAACCACAATAAGTTAAACAAGGATAAACAATATGGCATGTCGTTGATACCTTGCTTACTAGGAATTTTGACGTTTATCATGTTAAGTGACAGTGAAATTAGCGCATTTGCTGGTTATTATTTGAATTTATTGTTTATTTGGTTTTTCAAATTGTTTTAGTCAAAGTTTAGTTTTTCAAACTTTTAATCTTTAAGTACACATGTTATTGTAATTTTTATTTTCAAACATAATTATTGTTAGAACGACTATCTACTGCCCTCTCTTAATTTGATTACTTCCGGTAAGTACCTATTTATTTTTTTACTCAAACGTGATAATATTTATGAGTGTGGCTATAGTTCTGTCGAATGGAAACTTATTTGTTTATTTTCTAGATTACTGTTTAACTTTTTTTTTTTATTTTATTTATTACCGTTCTATATTTATCTTTATACTAGTAATAGTCGGTATAATGTTCAAGCTGTTTAATGTTGAATCCATTAATCTCCTCAATAGTGAAAAAACATTAAACACTTCAATAAAATAACTTTATAAAATACAATCGAAGCCAAAAGACTTATCTGGTATGGACACCTTCAGAGAATGCCCGAAAATAGATGGCCGAAAAAAATAGAAAAATGGACTCCACCCACTAGAAGAAAACGAGGTAGACCAAGACGATCCTGTAGAGAAGATGTCGAAGATGCAATGACCGCCAGAGACCTAAAAACTGAAGATTGCTTCGACAGAAAACGCTGGAAATTAGGATGCGAGAAGCGGCGACAGCTGTAGAAGACTGTCTTATTGTATATTATAAATTATACAATACGTCCACGGGATAATAGCCATTTCCTAATTATTACCACTGACAGTACGTATCAATGATACTACACATCGACGTACGTTTCACTTTATGTTTTGATTTAACTTTTGAAGGTTTGAAAATGAATCATGACGCATGGGCAAATATAAAATGGAACAACTATAATATCATTAGTTTTGCAGTAATTAGTACACGAAATAACTACACTAAATTTACAATCAAGATGCAGTAGAAATAAACAAACCAAGACACGTTAAATGCTACTAGGAGCACTCCCAAATCGTAATTTACAATGTATACACTTTGGAAATCATGATTTGGGATTTACAATGTGTATACATTGTAAATTATGATTTGCCAGTGCTTCTAGTAGCATTTAACGTGTCTTGGTTTGTTTATTTCTACTACATCTTGATTGAAAATTTAGTATAGACTTTAAAAATTATTATTAAACACTTTTTTTGCCCTCTCTTATGTTTGTAGCAGTGTCATATTTCAAGTAGCTCTAACTAAATGGATAAATAAATTTGTATTGATTATTGTTGATAGCTTTATATAGATAAACGACCTATTTAATTGTCATAGTCTAACTAGATGTTCTATAAACAAATTCAAACATTTGTGTTTCTTTTTATTTGTTTACTTTGTATTATGTGAACACCTATAAACACTATTATTGTTTATGTTGTTTTATGAAGTATCTTATGTAGCTGTAAATATTTCTCATATATTGTATAAACATTTTGTACAAAAAATTGATATACTATTTTTAAAATGGCCACAACATTGTGTTTGACCATGAGATAAATGTATAATAATGTTCGATGCCAAGTAATTGTTTATATTTATCAGAAGAGATGTGCCAACACAGATTTACTTTTTGTTTTATTATAATGGTTTGTTTTGTGGTTTGTTATGTTACGTAAATAGTTAAAATTAACAAACTTATTGAAGTAAATTTTAAAATTATATTTTGATTTAAAGAAAATTTGTATGACAATAAAGCAATGAAAACTTTTGCTTTCAATACTACCCCAAAATTTATTACAAGTTAATTTCACTACAGATGTTTCGGCCTTTTTCGAGTGATGTATTTGTTGAAGTATGTAAATATGTTGAGAAGGGGGGTCTTAAGTTGATGATTCAGAAATATATCTGTATGCTTTAATTTATTAATTTCTGTAGATTTTAATAAAGATAGCTTAAGGCCTTTATATACTAGTTTACTATTTTAGATACTACTATGAATAATTACACTTATGACGAAGATTCGTGCAGATTCTAAACAAATAAGTTGTTGTGCTATCACTTAATATTTTGTAGTTTCACTTAGGGTATAAACAGATATACGGTATGTGAGAAAAGAATGATAATTAAAATCGGAAAATAAAAGACCCACTACAATTTTAATCATAAAAATTAAGCATGTATGTATAGTGTCTCACCGACATAATCTCCACAAAGTATAATGATATACATGTTTTACGTAATAATGTCTTCAATGACGCAAGTTTGCACTTGAAGGAAACTAGAAGTAGAACTGCGAAGTGTGTCTAGGTTCTCAGCATTTTTCACTTTCGTTTTGGTGATAGCAATCAGCAGAGACCTTAATTCGATCTTTAACAATGAACGTCGAAAGAAAAAGTCTGTTTTTCATTTGAGATATGGGTAGCTTGAAATGCTTATTACCTTATTGTTTTTTATGGGTTTTGTTAACAGTTTCCTCATCGTGAAAAGATGAGGGTCACTTTCACAATAGACTGACGCAACTCTACGATAGCGTTGTCCTTCAATGGCTTTGTTGTTATGGTGCTGGATGTCCTTTTTTGTATAATATGCGGTAGTGTGTTGATAAAATATACGGGGTCGTTAATATACAATCTATTTAATACAATCAATAATCAATATACTTATGTAAAATAATTTGTTTTTGTTCTATATAATAAAAATATTTGTTTTGTGTAAAAAGTATCAAAAAAGTTCGAATAGTACAGATATAAAGATGTGCGAGCAAGTAAAATAAAGCTATAATTCAAAGGAGCCAATCGAAAATACTGCGAACGATAGCTTTTGCACTCTGGTTTGTGTCAAACCTAAGGCTTCATGAAGACCTAAGAATCCCGTTCATACAGGATGTGATCACTAAATATAGCACGAAGCACCATGAAGGACTGGAATCACACAGTAACCCCCTACTTCCATCTCTAACAGAACATAATGCCAATAGGAGACTCAAAAGGATCTGGCCAGCTGACCTGAGAAACGGTTGGAGAAAAGTGGTCTTGTCACTGGAGAAGACCTCACCAAGCCAATAAGAACCTTTTGCTCCGCAGCTAGAAAGTTAGCTTATAGAACCTCATTTGTGCTTTGATTGCTAAAGAGTGTGACTTAATAAAAAAACATTGGTTACAGAAATCGGTTTAATTATTATCTAAAATATACGAAAAAACTTACCAGTAAGATTTGGCGAATGTGGCGAGCAAGACAGGCTCATCAATACTAGAGCAGCACTGCATTCATCCATTTGACTGTCTTTGGGACAATCATCTTGGCTCCCACTCGGTCTTCTTTTACGAGATCTGAAATAAAAGGAGATTTTTAATAAATTATTTCGGTATCAATTATTAATTAATGTTTTAAATTAGTGCTACGTTTTAGGCATCTATTGCACTATATATTTTATCAGCAATGCAATTTAGTCATTGTAATCATTGACATGAATGCTGGCATGAAAAAGGATTACTAAAATCTTATAGGAATACCATCAATTAAAGACACCAAACAATCATGGACAAGTACCAAAAATCGAACGAACCATAATCGATTCATACTTCAAAACACTAAAACGCTATAAAACTACATTGTAGACTGCCTACGAAAGCTTACACTTGATAAAACGCATATAATTACCTTCATGTAGAAGGGATGAAAGATATATGGACGTTAGCTTTCATTTTTATTAGTCAAAACAAAAATTTGGTAAAAAAATAGATTATAAGATGGGAAAAGTTACTGAGTTATCGTATTAAGATTAACATTCGTAGCCAAAAAGCAGATATTAAAATTTAACAAGGCGCGATTGATTACTAAAGCGGCACCGACAAACAGCGACCGTAGCACTGCGATGAATTACGTCAAATTACGGTGAAAAATTCAAGGTTCTTCACTGCGACAATGGAATGTGCAAGCTCAGCAAGCGGTGGCTTCCAACGCATCCTTGGAAACCAACGAAGGCGCTGGTTTCCTCGAAAGCGGTGCCGACAACCTGCGATCGTAACACTGCGATGAATGACATCATAAAAAACTGTACCATGCAAAATAATAGCGTTGGTTTCCAACGATGCGTTGGAAGCCACCGCTTGCCGAGCTTGTACATTCCATTGCCTCAGTGAAGAACCTTGAATTTTTCACCGTAATCTGACGTAATTCATCGCAGTGCTACGGTCGCTGTTTGTCGGTGCCGCTTTCGAGGAACCCAGCGCTTTGCCTACTTATACGACACTACCGTAGAGGTGAAAGAAAAATTCTTTGAGAAATTATGGGGAAGAAACTAACAATGAAAATGCCGCGCCTGCTACAATTGTGGCATTCCGAAAATAAAAAAAAGAAACGGATTCTTTCAGCATAAAAAAATTCATAAATTTGCGTGGGATCAAAAAACTAAAAAGTTGAAGACTATGATTTACAATACTATTATCTGCTTAAAACTGACATCCCCGTCACACATAAACATAACGCCACATAACATACTAGATACTAGACACATGTAAATACTCAGACAAAAAGATTAGGCATGCAACATAGAATCTAATGTTTTTTATAACGACTCCACAGTTTTTATATATAACACAAGACTAGGCCAATGGTAAACAAAAACTTAATGACACACTGGACAAAAGGGCATAACATTTTATAAAAATGTATCTGTACCAGGACTACCAGGTGGCAAAAGAGGTCTTTGTAAAATAAGTAATGTTGACTTGGCTTGTCTGTTTGTGATCTCCACTCAAGCAATCTTTTGTCCATTTTCCTTCTTCATTTTTGCATCATGTCCCGTCTCTCTCCTTTTTTAAATACGTTTGATAAGGTCTTCTATTCAGTTTATCTACGAATTTCTTCATTTCTTTTTTCTATTTCTTGGTCCATTTTTCTTCCAAGCTTATTCCCAGCATTGACCTCTTAATTTTACACTGTGTGTTTGTGTGATTTTTTTGTAACGAATGTTATGAAAATGTTGTCTTTAAAAATATTTACTAGGAAAAAAATTGGAAGATAATGATTGAGTGATTTGTAAGAAAATACTAGGGATAACCGGAAAATCCTCAAAAAATCATGGATATCGCACACCTCAAACGAAGAAGTGCTGCATAGAATTAGACAAAGAATGAGAACTTTTAAACACAGTGAAAGTTAGAAAAACATCGTACCTAGGCCACATAATGAGAAATAATAAGTATAATGCCAATATGCTCAACTAATAGTTAAATTAAAGATCGAGAGAAAGAGAGGACTGAAGACTGAAGGAAAAAATATCGTGGCTAAGAAAGGTCCGACAACTACTGACAGGGCTAAATTTTGAATAGCTAATAAAAACAACTGAAGACAGAGAAGAGTTTGCAATTGTAGTAGCCAACCTCCATTGAGGAGAGAGCACTTTAAGAAGAACTAGGGATAAAAAAATTGTTTGAATATATGAAACAAATAATATCAAATGGGAAATTCCTAACAAAATTATATTGCCAAAAAAGGGAATTCAGAGATTGGTATTAACTAAAACAATATGTTAACGACGATACAAAAAAAAAGATATACACAGTTATATGATTTACAAATACTAAAAACTGGAAAATGTAACAAATAAAAAAAAATCGACAAAAAAAATCAATTATGTATACTACGGGTGTGTCTTAAAGGACTGTTCTAGGTATTAAGTCATATACATACACTGATATTTAAAGAAACCTGTAATACAAGATGGATAATTAGTTCAGAGAAATAAGGAAAAAAATATCCTGTTGTTGACACAACCCACTCCAGGCCGAAATAAAATTTTTTAAGTAGTATGGACATCTATAATAATAACCTATATGTTTCCTGTAGCCGATTTTGATGATATACATAGTTATAAACAAATGGAAATCAAAAAACGGTAAATTTTCGCTTTTTTCGTCTATTACCAAAAAGTGAAGAATTTTAAACAAATTTGAGAGTAAGAAATTCATAAATCGTATAAAAAACTTCAATATGGCGTTCGCTGAATATGTCTATCCTTGCTTTCCTATTGGTTGCTTAGAAAATTTCAAAATAAATCATAAATTTTGAGTTTTTATAAATATTCATAACTTATGTAAAAATTAACTTAGAACCTTCTTATTATACGGAATGCTGCTACTTCTGGTGCTTAAATAATACCCTAAATTTCAAAGCAATTGGTAAAATAGTTTAAAAGTTATTTAATTTATTTATCAGAAATTAATTTTTTTTGCAACACTATGAGTCTGAAAATGATGTAAGTTACAGTAATACTTTGGATAGTTTATGAAAGAAAAAGATTTACACTACTAAGGCCCGGTTTTTCAGTGAGCGGTTAAAATTTTGGTTAGCTAACCTAGTTTAAATTTTAACCAATATTTTAACCCTTATATCGTTTTTCAGTGCTTTAAACCAAGATGTGCAATTCTATAGATTTTTGACAGAAAAATAAACAAAATAGAATTTCATAACCTGTTTTATAAATAACAAATAACATAACATTACAAAAATGATTAATGCATTCAAGTTCCGATTTTTCATCTGATGATGAAGATATAATCAAGAATATAATAATACATAATACAATATTTCCCGCGATAACACAAAATGTCGTAATTTAACTAACCTCTTCTGTCAGCAAATATAGATAAACGTCTGTCGGAAAATTCGGAGTTAAACCACCTATGATAGCGAGTCTCGGTTAAAATCTTGGTTAACTTAAACGGGTTTAAGCGATAACCTAGTATTGAAAAATTGATTAACCATAAAAATTTCGGTGACCGAAAAATCTGGGTTAACCCAGCACTGAAAAACCGGCCCTAATTTAATTAAAAAAAAATGAAAAAAAATTCTAAATATTGCAAAATTATTTTGCAAGAACATGTGAATTAAAAAAAGGGGGTGGGGCTAACTTCGTCCCTAATTGTCGCAAGACAATCGTTTTTATTTATAAATGGGTATAAAAATTCAGTCTTTCTAAATATGAAAAAATAATTTTTCTACGGGTAACGATTAAAAAGTTATTCTAATTGTTTATAAGTAAGCAAAAAATCGACATGTTTTTGCAAAATAATTTTACACTGTTTAAAATTAACTTTTCTCATTTTTTTAAATTAATAGAATAAATGTTCTATGTTCTTCTTTCATAAACTGTCCGAAGTATTACTGTAACCTCATAATTTTCTGACTTTAGTGTTGCAAAAAAAATGAATTTGGGATAAACAAATTAAATAACTTTTAAACTATTTTACTAATTGCTTTGAAATTTAAGGTACGATTTAGGCACCAGAAGTCTCAGCATTCCATGTAATAAGAAGGTTCTAAGTTAATTTTTACATAAGTTATGAATATTTATAAAAACTCAAAATTTATGATTTATTTTGCAATTTTCTAAGCAATCAATAAGGATAGACATATTCAGCGAACGCCATAATGAAGTTTTTTATACGATTTATGAGTTTCTTACTCTCAAATTTGTTTAAAATGCTTAACTTTTTGGTAATAGACGAAAAAAGCGAAAATTTACCGTTTTTTATCTTCATTTGTTTATAGAGTCGGAAAAATGAAAGAATACCCATGAACGATCACATTAATCACTTATGTTGTATTTGCTGTCATTTTCTATAAATAACAAACGTTTGTTACAAAAATTTTCTATAAATAACAAACGCAAATACAAAATAAGTGATTGATCTGATCGTTCATGGGTATTCTTTCATTTTTCCGACTGTAACTATGTATATCATCAAAATCGGCTGCAGGAAACATATATGTTATTATTATAGATGCCCATACTCCATACTACTCAAACAATTTGGTTTCGACCTGGAGGGGGATGTGTCACGAGAAAAATCTTATTTCTCTGGACTAAATAAAAAAACGCCACATTAATAATTCTGTGTAGTTATTTTTCCTTTATGGCGATCACTTACATGACAACCATCTCCAACCCTTGGCTTGTTTTCACTACACAAACACACACATGTTTCAACCCATTTACGTATACATATGTCACTTCAAACAAAAAATTAATATTACCTAACGCATTCAAACAAAACACTATTGCACGTAGCACGTAGTTACGTCTTACGTAAAATAGAATACTAGTTAGTATGAACATGCAACTATTCACGTGACTAGTTACTGAGCTTATTGTATTTAAATTGTATGAAATTGAATAAGAATGAAAGTCTATTAAAAAATAATACTGAAGATATAATGGCTATTAAATTCATCGATATCACATTTAGTGAAACTATAACAAATTGTTCCTTTATAAAAGTGTCTTTCTATTTTTTTGGTGTTATATTTAACTGTAAATTCTCTCTATAGGTTTCATTTTCAATATTAGTGAGGGTTTCTTGATATCACTGCAATAGGTAATGTTATCGATTTATTGCCCTAATTATAATATTAATTTTGCTGATAACATAAGAATAAATTAATAGTTGGATTATTCTAGATAACGGCCTCTAACCTTTCTTGTACATGATCTAAGCTCGTGGCCTGAATCACTAAATCAGATCCAACAATAGCTTCGAAAAAATTACAAATTAATTAATATTTGATTTTAAACTAATCTATAGTGTTATAGTGCTATAATATGGGGAGCACATTATGAAAAGAGCACTTGAAGGATGGGAAGAGGGCATCTCAAAGAATGGTCATAAAAATAAACAACCTACGTTTCGCAGATGACACAAATAGTCAAGCAGAGCTGATTGACTTTATACGACTGGTCTAAAACGTAAGTCAAATATTTGGTCTGCAGTTAAACATATCAAAGACAAAGATCATGATAGTGGATAGACTACATAACAATCATCCACACATAATCACAATTGACCGGTTTGAAGTTGTGAGCTCATACTTATATCTGGGATCATTGATCACAAATACAGGGTCACTATAGGAAGAAATAAAACGTAGATGTGATCTAACAAAAGTTGCCATAACGAAAATGACCACAATATGGTAGGAGTAAAAGGGCTAGGACAGTTCGGCGTATTTTCCCATGTAAAATCCCATAAGTAATCGCTAAGGGCCATTCTGCTCATTTTTGTCTCATTTTGTGCAAAGCTCACTCGATGCTGACTCGACCTGATTCGACACAGCGTCGAGTAAGGTCGAGACAGCGTCGAGTCAGGTCGAGTCAGCTTTGCGTAAAATGAGACAAAAATGAGCAGAATGGACCTTAGAGATTTCTTATGGGATTTTACATGGAAAAATACGTCGAACTAGCCCTTTTACTGAAAGGACTGTCAAATTTCAAGAGCGCTAAAGGTGAGGTTGATCAACTGCTTAATATTCCCAATAAATACTGACTTACGGATGAGACTCTTCAACCTTGAGACAATCGCAAAGAAGAAAGATAGACGCCACTGAAATGTTCTGTTGGAGGCGAATGTTACGAATTCCTTGGACCGATTGTGGGACAAATTTTTCAATTTTAAGAGAGCTAAAAGTTAGCCAACGACTCTCCAGTAAAGTTCATCTCCAACAATTAAAATACTTTGGACATGTTATGAGAGCAAACACAGAAAACATGGAAAGACTCATTATATAAGGAAACGTGGAAGACCGAAGATCAAGAGGAATATTCCCAACAAGATGGATCGATCAAATTACAGGAATATGCAAAAGACCTATGCTTGAGTTAAAAGAAATTACCAGAGACAGAGATCTTTGGAGACGAACAATACACGACATCATGTCGTCCACTACACTACCTCCCGGGGGTCAGAATTGAAGAGAGAGATAGTGTTATAGACACAATCATTCTGAAACCAATATTGACCCATGGGATTGACTTATGGAAACATACAGGGATATAGAATACATACTAAAATTCTGCATTCCTCAATAACTATGATACCGACATTCGATTAAAACGTTCAAAAAAGAAAGGATAACTCAAGGGAAACGTCTTAAAAAGACTATTAACTATGGTGTGGAAACATGGGCGATGTTTATGAAGTACTTGGGATTGGGGAAGGCTGGCTGAATGCAACGCAGACCTTGGAAGGGTATTCCTAGGTTCCGGTCAGTTTTGCAGCATCTCCTCCACTCCTAGATGTACGGGATCTCAACTCTATAAGTGAATGCGAGTTTATTAATCTTAATCAAGCAGGCGTTGCATGTTTTGTCAGCATGCATGAGTAGAAAAGAATATTTTGTGAATAACACGCACATACAAAACGAGTACACTCATATAAAAAAGACAAGTGAATTCCTTACCTTAAAAATCTTAATATCGCCCCGAAACTATTTTCTTGTGGCATCTTAATGCAATTTAGTATTTTTGGTGTGAATAAGTCACATTTAAAAAAATAACAGATCTTTAAAAAATAACCGGAAAATGCTCTACCAGAAACAACAAACGTAACAACATATGAAAGAACGGACATCACAGAACAAGACGTTACCGAAGCACTAGAAAAACTGAAAAACCAGCTCGTAATGGTGAAATATTAAATGAACTAATCAAATATGGATTAAATATTCTTATTAAACAACTTCCAAAATTAATATAGAAGTTAACTACACACAATATAATACTTGACGAATAGCAATAATGTTAATGTTTTTGAAAGGAGATCTTAAAAACCCCTATAACTTGGAATAATTGTATTAATCACCACTCAGCTAATTAACAAGTTAGCAAATGGTAGCAAATGCTACGAAAAAAATTACTGTTAATTAGTTTTACGAAGAAAATTTAAAAATCAGTTGTTATCAACGGAAGGAAAAACTAGAAGTATAAAGGTGTGTTTAGAACAGTAATGGCCTGCAGCTGATAGGAACCTGACGCCAAGGCTATTAGAAACAACGAAAATCAAAGTATTTCATAGAATAACAAAACTTTATTATACAGAGTAAGGAAGGCAGATATATAAGGCACATATATGCCAAATCGAAGAAGTAAACATGTGGATCAAGAATAGAACAAATGAAAGATCAAGTGGAGAACCAGGAACAGGATCAAGTGAAGAACATAATAACCAAATGTAATGAGGACTTCAACCGAATTATTGTAAATAGAGTAGTAAAAACCGCAATAGATCAATAGATGAATTACCAGCTGAAAGAAAATCAACGGGAAGATCAAGAAAACGATAACCAGACATTTTCTACAACTTAAAACCTGAAACCGTCGAAAAGAACAAAGACAATCCAGAATCAACAAGCTGAGAATGCAAGCATTATCATAACGACAACTTTGTTTACGGTTAGCAAACATCATTTCTATCTATATACACTACTCGTACCTTTCTAATTAGCCTTCTTCGGTCCATCTTTGGACATAGGCCTCCCCAATCCTTTTCCATTCTTCTCTGTCTGTCGCTTCAGTTATCCACCTAGAGCCCACGTGCTTCTTGACATTATCTGCCCATTTCATTTGTGGCCTTCCTCTGCTTCGTTTATATTCCCACGGTCTCCAATTTATAAGAATTTTGTTCCATCGGTCTTCTTTTTGTCTTATATTGTATCAGGCAAATCTTCATTTCAATTTTGCAACTTCTTGTCTAACATCCCTAACTTTTGTTTTCTCTCTTATTCACTCGTTTCTCTTTTATTAGTCTTATGCGCAACATTTGTCTTTCCATTGTTCTTTGTGTTTTTATGATTTTGTCCATGTTTGCTTTTGTAAACGTCCACGTTTGGGAACCATAAGTGAGAACAGGGTCCAGTATACCTTGGTCTTAAGATGTTTTGGATATCTTTTGTTTTTAAGGATGTAGCTTAGTTTGCCAAATGCAGCCCATGCTAGTCTAAGTCGTCTTTTGATCTCTGCTGTTTGGTTTTCCTTGTTAAGTTTTATAATATATCGACGGTTGAAAGGTAAAAGGTTGTAACCAACAAATAAACTTTTTTCAGGAAGTAGAAAAAACGTTCCATTTAAGTAACTTTATGAGAAATTAACCAAATCATTAATTTGTAGATCAATCATTGATCTATAAATTAATGAAAAAAAATGTTAGGTTAGTTCCTCATCAAATTACTTAAATGGAACGTTTTTTCTACTTCCTGAAAAAAGTTTATTTGTGGGTTACAACCTTTTACCTTTCAAGCGTAGAATCGTGAACTTGTTCTATTTCATCTTCTCCGATCCTCATTGTGATGTCCTCATCTGTATTTGTTATGATTTTGGTCTTGCTGTAATTCATATTAAGGCCTATCTTTCCAGCTTCTATGTCCAGGTCTTTGATCATTTCTATAAATATATTACTATAATTATATTTGTTGTATAATAATATCACTATTTAGCGTATATAAATGGTATTAAAATAATATTTATCTACTCTGTCATATTTTGTTTAAGTTTTTAGTTTGTGAAAACTGTTATTATAGATAGCAGTGCGTGAAGGGTTTAAAGTGTGCCTGAAGTAACAATGTATTTTAAATGGGATTTACTTTTTCGCACATTCTCAATCGGTTTTTTGGCACACTTTCATATAATCAAATATCCTTAACTTTCGCGTTGTCATGGTGATGACAATATGAGCAATGACTTACAAACAATTTTTTGACAGTTTTGTGGTTTGAAAGTATGTAGTTAGGATTTTTAAATGTCAAAGTTCTAAAAATTGTAGAATAGAAATGAATTCTAGTGACGAAGAGTTACAGTTTTTTTATTTGTTTATCGTAGATAAAAATATTGTATGAAACTGTGCGTGAAGTACTTTTTGCGAACTTACGCGATGTATAACACTCGCTCCGTTGTCGCTCGTGCTCTAAAAATCGCGTGCGTTCGCAAAAAGCATACTTCACGAACTGTTTCATAAATAACTATTATTAAATAGTTCGTGAAGTATGCTTTTTGCGCACGCACAGTTTTATACAATATTTTATCTACGATAAACAAATAAAAAAACTGCAACTCTTCGTCACTGGAATACTATTGTACAATTTTTAGAACTTTGACATTTAAAAATTCAAACTTCTTTCAAACTACAAAGCTGTCAAAACTTTTGTTGTAATTTATTGCTCACATGTCATCACCATGACAACGCGAAAATTAAGGATATTTGATTGCCAAAAAATGTATGTGTGCCAAAAAAGAGTGCGAAAAAGTAAACCTCATTTAAAATACATTGTTTCTTCACTTAAACCCTTCACGTACTGCTATCTATAATAATGACAGTTTTCACAAACTAAAAACTTATACATAATATGAGATAAACTAGATAAATTTATATACAATATATAACTTGAATTTACACGATTATAATATGCCGTAAGTCGAAACTTTGATTTTTGGGAGATCGGCAGGAATCCAGGAGGCGTACACAGGAATCCGTCAGTAGATCGGCTCCAAGTATTGCAGGAGCGACGACGTGCAAACTAACGACCAGACTTCGCGAATTTATAAAGAAAACAAAGTTTTCGTTGAAAAAGACGAAAAGCTCCTAGTATGAACATCAAGCAAAAGTAATATTATCTTCTCTTTAACCGGTTTACTGCCAAAGATATCACCTATAAATACCGTTTACACCACAAATGACGAAGTTAAGGTCGCTTTTTAACAAAATCATACATGAAATTCCGAGTGATTTACAAAACGTTGACCCTTGATTTCAAAAAATTGGAGGAATGACTGCGATTTTTTTTAATCAAACAATGACCGTCTACGGCGTCTACCTTACCTGACTGTCTTGAAATGGAAATGACACGCAGGGTCAACATTCTAGATTATTATTAAATTCTAAACTTTTTAAAAACACATTACCGATTATTTTTCTAGGGCATTGGTTTTTAATCGCTTCTTTCTTATCTACGACTACACAAAATCAGAGGATGTAATATGGCTAGTCTTTATTTAATATTCTTAAAAGGTTAAAACACGAAAATAGTATTATCACTGTTTTTAGTTACTTTTACTTTTATTGTTTAGAATATTTATCGATATCAATAAATTGTAAATACAAAGCGTTTAAATTTTAGGAAATGATTATAAATCTAGTCCAACCGTAACAATCAAATCGGTCGTATAGAATAATGTTCAAAATAGTAAAGTCCCAAAATTCATGAAAGATTTTAATTTGCCGCTATTTGTGCAGTAAAATAACAAAACAAAAACAGATTGCCAACTGACAGTTTAAGATTAGTAAAAATGGAGGGGTACATGAGTTTTCATTAGGTTTGTTCCAACAGCCAACCCAACCGTTGGCTATCGACGTGGCTAGCGATGTGAGTCGAGAATATTTCCAAGCGAATATTCGCGAACATTGAAAGTTTCCGAGAATATTCGCCTATAAATAATGGAAATATTCTCCTAACCGCGAATATTCCCGGAAACTTTCAATGGAAAATTCTCGAGAATATTTCCGAGAACTTTCAAGAATGTTTCCGAGAACATTCCATAATATTTTCGAGAACTTTTGATAATGTTTCCAAGAACTTTTGAGAATATTTCCAAGTGCCTTTTGGACATAAAAGTCAGTGACGTAATTTGAATTTACGTGGAAGTAGCGCTATTTAATTCACACGGCCGGCGAACCGATACCACTGCCAATTACAGAAGGAACATTGTTTTGAGCATTACCTTCATTAATTTTATTCTAAAAATGCCTAAAGCTATACTAAAATCACAATAAAGATGCACTAGAAATAAACAAATTAAGACACGTTAAATGTTACGAGGAGTACTCCAAAACCATGATTTACAATGTATAAACTTTGCAAATCATGATTTGGGATTTACAATGTATATACATTGTGAATCATGATTTGGGAGTGCTCCTCGAACATTAAATGTGTCTTAATGTTGTTCTGAAGCTATTTTCTTGTGGCATTTTTATAATCAAGTATATTCAAATGGGAAATAAGTATATTTATTTTGTATTTTGACAACGACACCCGACTTGGGTGTCGAAACGTTAATAAAATCATTTTTAGGTAAAATTGTGGCTTATTTCCCATTTGAATATACTTGATTAAATGTGTCTTGGTTTGTTTATTTCTAGTGTATCTTTATTGTGATTGTAGTATAGATATAATGCATGGGAATATTTTAAAAGTGAACTAATAAATAAAGAGCAAAAATTCAAAACTACAATAAAGTTATATCATTAAAACTTCCTGTAAAAACTAGATGGGGTTCAATCCTTAATTGTATAAATAACATTATTGCAACTAAAAGTGCTTTACCGATGCTTATGGTCACAGAGGGGGAAAATTTTAAATGTTCACGGAATGTTAAACAGAACTGCCTGGATGATGAACTATTTTGGATAAAGTTGCAAAAAGTAGCAGTTGTGCTAACACCAATTAATTGTGAAATGGATTAGGTACTTTATTGAAAGGAAATATGTTTAAAATATCCCAGGTTGTCGAGACATTTAAGGATACAGAAAATATTTTTACTGAGTACATTCCATTACTTCCAATCAGTAAGTCTGAAGAAACAGAATGCTTATCTAAATTTGAAAATAGAAAAAATGGCAGTGAAACCTTTGCACTATGCTGCAAACTTACCCGATTCTTCTTTAACAGGACAAAGCCTCACTGGTGAAGAGCATATATTAGCTATGCAGTATATAGACAATATATTAACCAATCATCCCAAGTTTATTGACAAAAAAGAAAATATTTTTACAAAGTTCTGTGCAAAAGCAGACCTTTGGTCAATTGATTTTATTTAGCTTTCAGCACGATCAGTAGATTGTATAAGCTGGTGACAAGGAATGTACACCAAAACTTCTTTAAAAGCTTAGGCAATTACAATACTGGGGTTACCAGCTTCCTACGCCGAAACAGAGCGTAGTTATAGCACATACTCTTTCATACATAATAAAATGAGAAATAGACTGACTATAGATAGAGCAGAGAAGTTAATGTATAATAGCTCATAATGAAAATCTCCTAAAATACCATAAACATGGAAAAATGACACTTGTGTGATGAGTTTCTTTCTCATCTGTTGGAACCAGGGCAAGACTCTAGATCTATATCAGAAAATGAAAGATTAAGCGAGACGGAGAGAGACTCTTCATAATACAGAGTCCAACTTATGTAAAGAAAATTTCTCTGACTCACAAGAATAGACCCTTATTTTCATATATTTTATAATTATAATTCCTAAGAATTTTGTAGTTTCTTCTGTTATTATTAGTTAAGAAAAAACTTTCTGCTTTAATACCATATAGGAATACAGATTACCTGAAGTAAGTTCCTATATAGTCAATTTTGGTTTGTTTATTGTAACGTTATCTTTTTTTATTTTAATATATTTTTTAATAAAATAACTTTTTTAGTTTTAGTTATAATGACTAATAACAAATATTCAGAGTATTTTTGGACATTTAATTTTTAACGGATTTTTTCTGTAGTCGTAATACAACAACAATAAGTAAACCTAACTACTGATTTGTATAATTTATTATAATAATTTTAATAAAAATGCAATATTTCCATAAGTCTCCGAAAGTTTCCAATATTCCCGGAAAGTTTCCGGAAACTTTCCGGCGTTCGAATCTTCCCGGAAATTTTGCAACACTAGACGTGGCGAATAGAGACGGACAAAATCAGTGAGGACATGTAACGGTTACTTTTGATACCGGTTCTCAGTGGTACTGAGTACAAATACTGATTACAAAATACTGATGTATCTGATCCTTGTACTGAATTGAGTAGGCAACTTAAAATCGGTATTTCCGTACTTGTAACTAGTAACGTTTTAAAAATATCTTACACGTCCCTAGTAGTCGTAGCGGTATGACTTTCGAAAACATCGAATTTGATCATAAGCGGGTGCATAAAACGATATCTTACACTGAGTATTTTATTTCTGCACACAATACCTACATATTTAAAATAATCTCTCTCTGCTACTGCTCGGTCATAACTCATATTCCTCAATTTACTGCTCGAATCACAATCATTTACAATTACTGCAGGATCGCAATCATTTACAATTACTGCAGGTCATAATTCATAATCCCTCCGCTACTGATCGGTCATAAAAAATAACACTATTTGTAATAAACAAAAATGTAATATGCCGACAAGTTGAATTTGAGGGTAATACGATATTTTTATCGATCACGGTTTAAGTAACATTAATATTTTCTAATAATGTGTTTTTGTAAAGGCATAACTTTGATTATTAATTTCGTATAGCCGCTTATTTAGTCTACCAAAAGTTATCAGAATTTAATGACAAAGATAACGCAGTTTTCACTCGGGTGTTGACTATGCTAATATTTTTATTTATCATAATAAATTGTACTTAGGTACCATCCGTATTCATTTCAGGTACGTCCACCTCGCAAACAAAAACAAGTAAAAATAAACATCTGGCGGTGGTGAGTCACGTGTCCCACGACCCAAGAAAACTGTACGCCGATGACAAACGTTCCCAAGCTTGACCTGCGAACGAATGAACTGATAGTAGGATGCGCAGAACTGTCTACGCAGTTCGCCGGCGCAGGTTGTGTCTGGCTTAGGTTCAATTTACGCCGGGCCTTACATGGACGGTTCTCGGTTGTGTTGGAACAAACCTATTGTTGACAATATTAAAAAAAAATTGTACAACATCGGAATATTGATTTAACGTCAATAACTCTGAAGAGAATAATTGAAAAATTCAGGTAGACTGGATTAATGACGCTAAACAGACTGGTTGTCCAAAAACAAGCCACTCAAATGGCAATATCGGAGCAGTGCGTGAGAGAGAGTATTGGTGAAAGTCCTGGAACATCAATTCGGCGACGTAGACAAGAATTACAAATTTCAAGAAGTTCTCTACATCGTATACTCACTAAAGATTTGCATCTCCACGCTTAAAAAGATCAAGTGACACAAGAACTGAAGCCTAATGAATGTATTGAACATCAAAAAGTGGATGGCAGCGGCGGCTCGTGGGTCAATCTTCAGGGGGGTCATTTTGGTTTGAAAACTTCAAACTGTTGATTTTTTAAAGTATTTAAAAGATCTTTTAGCATTTATATTTTAGATAAAAAATACAGACTTAGATAAAACTCAATACTATTTACCCTAGTTTTCCGAAAATTAAATTTGTCTTTTTTTAGAGTAAATCTTTTAAAAAATATAGGAAAAATGGTATGAACAGGTTATTGACTGATATATAGATAGGAATATTTATAGTATAATAAATTGTAAATTTATTAAAACGAAACTTACTTTAAATATTTTTATATTTTAAGTCAATTCTTCTATCCTTTAGTTCTGCAAAATAGTCTATGACCTTCTCATTGAAATTTGGAATGCTCTTGACAAGCGTTTTCTCGATGCTCAGCATAGACAAGGCACTAAGTCTAGGTTGTCCCATCGTATTACGCAGGAATGTTTTTACTCTTTTTAAAGTAGAAAAACATCTCTCACTTTCCACGGTTGTCATAGGGAGTGTGCACAAAATATTTAATAACTTCACTGCTTCAGAAAATGTTTCAGACAAATTCATGTTAATAAAAAGCTGAAGTATGGCTACTGCACCAGCACTATTGCGAAAATCCTCACGACAATATAAGACTTCAAGTTCCGATTTTAGTTTGGAAATATTCACTGTGGGATAATTAGCCGTCACCATTTTTAAAATATTTTGCGGAAAGTTGGTAGTGTATGCTTCAAATTTCTCTATGTAGAATAACTGTGAAATCATGAGATGATCATTGAAACTAAACCTGTGATTTATTTCAGATATAATAATATCACAAATTTCAAGTGCAGTTCGTCGCTTTGGATCCTCTGCAGTAGTTTTTCTTTTTTTTGCTGTTGATGTGCTTGGTACTTCTGATTCCAAAATAGTATTTCTAATTATTTGGATATTGTTGTTAAAAGACAGGATACAATTTTTGACAGATATAACATCAATGTCTCGCATTTGCAATTGTTTAAACAATATATCAACATGGGGCATTATTTTATGGAAAAAATTTAACCAAAATAAAAAATGCTCATCTTCCAAATGTCTTTTTAAACCAGTTGCTTGATTTATATTGTTACCATCTTGCTCCTCATCAATAATTTCCTCTAAGCAAGATTTTAAATCATCTTTATAAGTGTATACAATTTCAACACATTTTGTATTGAAAGCCCATCGAGTAGGCGCAGCTTTAGGTAGCCTTACTTTAACCACTCTATCCAGAACCATCGTACGTTTTGGAGATCGGCCGAAAAAGGACGAAAATCCGTGTAAATTTGCAAAAAATATTTTTATCGGTTTGTGTTGACTCGCCGCTTTTTGGAGGATAAGATTAAATTGATGGGCATAGCAGTGAATGAAGTGTGCATTTGGGTATATTTCTTTAATTTTTGTTTGTACTCCTCCCAGTTTACCGCTCATGACTGATGCACCATCGTAACTTTGGGCAATCAATTTTTCAGGTGCTTCATTAATTTTTAATAATTGAAGTTCTTCCAATATTACATTAGTTAAATGTTGTGCTGTAGTACCTAGGGGGTTAACAAATTTCCAAAATCTTTCATGTACAATACCAGTTAATACATATCGCAATATGATAATCATCTGCGTTTTATTGGAGCTGTCTGTGGTCTCATCTACTTGAATGGCCACAAAATTTGTCTGGCCAATCTCCTTCATGATATGAGTATGCACAATGGCTAACATTGATTCTAAAATATCGTTCTGAATTGTTTTCGATGTTCCTTTAAATACTGTACTTTTTTCAATGTGTTCTTTAAACATTAAATCCAGTTCAGAAACAAAATCGATAAGGCCCAGAAAAATTCCACGATTATTGGAGCTGTCACTTTCGTCATGACCGCGCAATGCAATTTCGAAAACTCCACAAAATTTTACACAGTCGATTAGTTTGTTTAAAATATACCTATTTTTAGATACCAATTCATTAAAGTCATGCACAGATTTACGATATACACTATCAAGTTGCTGTCTTATGTTAACACGTCCTAAACTTGCGTAACTCATTGATGAATTTATATGAGTAGTTGAAGAGGCATGTTTTGTAATTTTCACTTTTAAATGCTTAATGTCAGTTACTCCATTTTTCGCCCATACAGCGTCATTCGAAAACAGTAAACACGGATAGCAAAAAAATGCATTTCTCACACTGCAGCCACAAATCCAATCACACAAATTGTACATTGATTCTTTAAAATATCTTTGAATGTCCTTACCCCTATCCTTTGTTGTTTGTTTTAAATTCATGTTTGGTTTTGGTCGACCACTTTCTTTTTTCTCAAGCCGCCGTTCATAATTTAGTGTTCCAGCAGATTTTAAGGCAATTATTTCGTCAACAACACTCATCTTGTTTTTGTTACAATCACAAAAAAATCCAACAAAACAAAATAAATTACGCAAATACGCCGCGATCGATATAGACCTGCCGTGAAGTGCGGTCAGCAGACGGTAACTAACTAAACGTGAGGCCGTCGACTCTACTAGAGGTATACGACGGAAAGGTCACTCCCACTCTCGCCCACGAAATTGCTATCTGCCGTCTCTTTTCTATTTTACATGCATTTGTCCATAAGCCATAAGAACTGTATATAGACAATTTAAAATACGGCCCAGCCACGGGCTTGTGTATAGCGCGAGGCGCGACGTTATTATATCTATTATATTTGTTTTGCCAATGCAGACTGCTGAGAGAGAATTTTATATTTCAGAGTGAAGTTTTAGATAAAAGATATTTTTAATAAAATTGGTATTTTTATGAGATTATTTTAGGGGGGTCATTGACCAATTGACCCTAAGGAGGAGCCGCGCTTGGTGGATGGTGATTTTTCGAGCAAAATCATCCTAAGCGATGAAGCTCATTTTGAACTTAAGAATCGTCAAAATTTCCGCATTTGGGGTTCTGTAACTGTCAAAAAGCAAAAATGCATCTACAACGTGTCATTAGGTTTGTTCCAACTCGATACAAAACCGTTCTTGAACGGTTACGAGTATGCGCAGTAATGAAAAATGTGTTACTGCGCATAATTATTCGTTATTGTGCATGCGCGTAACGACTCAAGAACAATTTTGTATCGAGTTGGAACAAACTTATTGTTTGGTACGGATTTTGGGCTGGTGCACTGGACCAGCATAAGGCTTTGAACATAAGGCTGGTCAAGCAGTGACTGTTACTGGTGCTCGATATCGCAATTTGATAAAAGAGCTCTTGATATCTAAATTGGATGATATTGGTATTGGTACAAGTGCTGTGTATAGATATTCGTCTTTATGCAGTGCGCAGACAATTCCAGTGCACCAATCTTCTAGCATTTGTTTAATGTTTCAGACTATTATTGTGTAGTGTTTGAAAACTGTATTGAAAATTTTTTAACTGTATGGATATACCCTCTATTTAACACTCACAGTGAATAGTGGTAGGGGAGCCCAAGCGGGGATTTTTGCAGTTACTCGAGCGCGTCAGATTATCATATGGGGAGAAACCTGGTACCCTGCAGATGTACCTCTACCATATATTGGCTCTTAACACAGGGAAGTTCGTTAAGGGGGACCGAAAAAAAATCTATCCTTAAAAATACTCGAAATTGTCAGATTAAGATAAGGTAAGTTAAGTACGTGCAAAAGAGTGTATATTTAAAAAATCTGACGATTTGAACGGGGCGTAAGGAATTAGGCGAGTCAAAAAGTTTCATAAAAAAAACAAATATTTCGCGAAATGAACGTCAGATCGAAAAACTAAATAAAAACGTCTTCAATATTTTTCAAAAACCTATCGAACGGTACTAAACATGACTCCCCACGGAGAGGGGTGGGGTAAATTTAAAATTTTAAATACAAACCCCGCGATATTACGCAAAATAAACATCAGATCGAAGAACTGCAAAATACACTTTCAAAATGTTTTTGAAAAATCTATCGAATGGTACCAAACACGACACCTCACGGAGGTGGGGTGGGGGGTTACTTTAAAATCTTAAATGGGACCCCCAAATTTTTCTTGCAGATTTGGATTCTTTACGTAAACATAAGAAACTTTTATTCGAGACATTTTTTCAAATTATGGATAGATGGCGCTATAATCGGAACAAACGATTGTTGGAAATGGAAAATTTAATTAAAAAGTGGAAAGTCCCCACTAAAATGGAAAATTTTATTTAACTTTTTTTGGTTTTAGGACCTAATAATCACAACCCAATAGGTCCCCATAACGCTCGAGTGACTGCAAATTTGGCATACTTTGCTCCCCTACCATAGGTATTGTTCAAGAAATATTTATGTGGCATCTTAGTTTTATGATCTCTGTTAAAAATATTACCACATAATAATTAACCTTATACTGCTTACTCTTAATGGTTTACATTTCGTTAACTTTTAGTGTTAATGTTTTTAGTATAAAAATTCTGAAATTTCCATTAGCACCAAAGCAATACTTAGTCATCCAGGCCGTTTCTTTTTATCAACTGTTTCTTTATTACAAAACACAGATATTTTTATTGCCGATATTTTAATGCGTTTTAACGAAATTAATATGTAAGATTCCAATATAAAAACTAGCAAGATATAGAAGATATTACTAAAATGGCAGTAAAAACACAATTTCAAAGAAAACAAAAAGGAATAAAACTAATTTTCAGAACCTACAAAAAAGAAGATATCGTCACTGATTTGCAAAAAGATGCCAAGTAACATTCTTATATTTTTACTATGTGGAACTTAGCTCCTTTTTACACAACCAGTTAAAAAAATGTTACATGGCACCAAAAAATTATGAGACTATCTCAACAACAATAAGTAATATGTAACAATAAGTAACATGACCCCTTTTTACAGAATAGGTAGAACATTCGTACCTATCATTTTTGCACATAACTCCTCTTTTGAGTAAAATGTCACTTGGCACCTTTTTGCAAATCAGCGACGATATAAAGCCGGCCACTCACGGTACTGCGGTGTCTTTCGACAAGATCTTCGATGATATCAATTTCTGCAGTACTGCAGCAGACAGGCTAGTCCGTCTGCGGTCACATTGTACGATTTCGTTGGATGCACGGTCACACAAGATTAAAATGTTTGCCAATTAGTCGAATTCGACAAAGTTGAACGACGCCGCAGCACAGTGAGTGGCCGGCTTAAGGAAAAAATGGTTCTAAAATATTATAACAATATCTCCCTTTTTAAATTGTAAAAATGGTGTTTAAAAGTCAAGGAGAAAAACTAGTTGAAAAAGTGCATAAACTAATAAAAACCATATGGGAAGGGAAATCGAGGAAAAAATGCCGAAAAAACGAGATTATTTCACAAGCTTATGCCAGCTGATGTAGCTAGAGCAGCTAGAATAACATGGTTGGGATATTTACAAAGGACCAATGAAGAAAGGGTACCTAAAAATTGATAAACAACAGATGGATAAGCATGGTAACCTAGAAAAAGATGATTAGATAAGTGGGATAGAACCTTAAAGAAAAATGTGGTCAAAATTTGAAAGGATCTTGATAAATGAAAATAAACAAAAAAGAGATTTATGGCAACTATCCATTAAATAAATTTTAAATAGGTTCAAAATACTCAGATTGTCAATTTGTTCCATTATGTTCCTCTATATTTCAACCCAATATTTGTGCTGAAGTTTTCGTTTTTTCTCTATTTTGAAAATTCTGTTTGTTTCATTATGGCTGTAACGATCCTGACAAACGAGAAAACTGTAATATCTAGGCCACATAATGAGAGGTGAAAAGTATTCCCTGCTAAGGCTTATAATCCAAGGAAAAATCTCGGGAAAGAGAAATGTGGGACGTAGGAGGATTTCGTGATTGCGAAATTTAAGGGAGTGGTACAAGTGCAATTCAACACAATAATAATTGTTCAGAGCTGCAGCCAACAAAGTTAAGATTGCTGTGATGGTAGCTAACCTCTGATAGGAGACGGTCCTGCAAGAAGAAGAAGATCCTGACAGTGCACACGCTGCATCGAAAAGTGCAGTTCAGAACACCAACTTTGAGCACACGCGTTGGACAATTTTATTATGTTAATTAAAAAACGACGTGGCAGACAGTCGAACATAGTTTTATTGTTGGACCTTCAAATAATCAATTTCACTATTTTGCATTCATTTTAGTTGTATAGAGGTCGATAAACAACTAAAGTATGCTAATTCGTTCTGGCTTTAAAAAATTATTTGTGTTTTATGTTAGTTTCATGTTCAAGGGTTAGTAGGACAGAACGCTAAGGTCGAATATATTTCAAAAGTCAGACGGATCGATAGACATATAGCTTAGTAGATTGAAAACTACTGGCATTGAACTGTCAGCAAAATGTATGACTAATTATTACATAAAGGTCAAAACTAAACTAAACTTTCCGAGATGAAATATAGTAGGTATTTTCAGGAGTGAATTTTATCAATGTGTCAACTCATAATTAGAATATATTTTATGTTTTTAAACATAAACACCAAAAGGAACTCAAAATTTGTGTTGTATATCTGTAATATCAAACAACAAAAACATTGTTCGCTTATATACAAGCGAAACACGGATGCTTAAAAAATCAGAAATATATATATACACCGTTTTTAGGCGTCAACGCCCTTCCGGTAGGGATCTATGGAGGAGTGTCACCGAGCCGCAAGCCCTTATCCCTTGCCGTACCGCTCCTCCATAGGCCGATCAAAAATCAGAAATATAACTTTTACAAAAGATGACCTATGGAGAAGCAGGAATAATAAAGAACTTAAAAAACTATATAATGCACCAGAAATAACGACAGCAATCAAAACACAGAGAATACGATATTTTAGAACAAATTGAAAGGGTTGGAAAGGAAAGAATGCCGAAAATCGAAAATGGTACTACCACGAAAGCCAATACAAAAAAAAGAATAAAAGGTAGACCAAGAAAGAGATGGAGGGACAGCGTACATGAAGGCTCACAAAAAAGTAATATTGAGAATTCGAAAGAAAAAACATTGGACAGAAAACAATGGAAGGAAGTGGTTAGGAAATGTATGGAAAGACTGTAAAAATATTAAGTGTAAACTTTAGCCATAGGCCTTCAAGGCTTGTTGAGCTTTATAAATAAATAAACTAGACGATAAGCAAAAATGTTTTCCACATTGAGATAAATAAAGGCTGAAAAAAATGCCTAGGGATTAATTCTTACAAAACATAGTATTATTTATTATCATATCAAATGAATGTCATAGTAAATTCAATTGAAATCAAGTGGGTTGTTATTTTATCTATTATTTTTGTAAAGAGGAAGTGTTACAAATAAAAATCTATGTTACTATCACTTTTGCGGCCTAGATTCCCAGACCTTTCTCTAATATTACTTCGTAATTCTTATTACTTTCACTGAAACCGTTTGAACATTGTTTAAAACCGTAAAACTGAGTTCCGTATTATTATTTTTATTTACAAAATTGATTTTCTTACTGACTAAGAATTTCGTTCTTATTAAGACAACTCAGTGGTTCGATATAATTTTTGCAAGGATTTGTCATGGGCAATGTTCAATTTAGATCTATCTATTTTGTCAGATAAAAATGTTAAAATTGGTGTTAAATTTAATATGTAATGGCTTGAAACTTTCAAATATTTGCCTAATCATATAACAAATAGGTTTAACCCAAAAAATAGTTGTAATATCAGCTACTATTTATTTAAATGAAGAAATTCGTCTGATATCTACTAATTTTATAGTAAAGAATTAATATCAAAAGAAGTGTGGAAATATGTATGTATATTATTGTGAGAATTAATGCGAACACATATTTTTCACAATTTTACCTTTTTTGCAGTTATACCAACCTTTATCAACAATATCAGATACACGGACGACACAGTCATTATTGCAAAAAATTTAAAAGATTAGTAAATCTAGTCAGTGAAGCAAGTTATCGGAGAAGCCTAAAATTCAATATTTCAAAGACAAAGTGGATAGCAGTTGGAAAGATTAATGTAGATCAAGGCGTGTTTTCTCTTGATGGAGAGGAAATAGAACTGGTAAACCATTTTAAATACGTTGGCAGTTGGTTAAATGTAAATTGCGATTGTGATGAAGAGATAATAACCAGGATTGAAATATCACGTAAGGCTTTTATGACCTGGAAACCAGTTTTATGTAACCGAAGCCTGTCGATGAACATTCGCAAGAAGGTCCAAAAATGTTACGTGTGGTCTATATTATTGTATGGTTGTGAGACATGGACGTTAAAAACCACAATGCTAAATAAATTAGAAACATTCGAATTGTGGTGCTATCGACGAATCCTAAAGATATCGTGGGTTTCGCACACTTCCAATGAAAATGTTCTCCAAATGATGGATTCAGAACGTCTGCTCATAAACATCATAAAGAGGAGAAAAACAGAATACATACTTCGGCCATATAACTAGAGGACCTAAATACCATCTACTTCGCCATAATACAAGGAAAAGTGGAGGAAAATAGATGGATTGGAAACAACACCTTATCAGAAGAATTTCCAGTAACAAAAGGATTACGACAAGGATGCTGCTTCTCCCCAGTACTATTTAAGATATATTTAAATGAAGCACTAAAACACTGGAGACGATCTTGTTCAGGGAGTTCAACTTGACGATGATACAACTTTGTATACTCTACATTTCGCGGATGACCACCAAGTCGTAGTAGCAGCGGATAAGGAAGATTTAGAATTCATGGCGAGACGGTTATTTCAAACATATGAAGAGTGGGGCCTTTCTGTAAATAGAAACGAAACGCAATACTTATGCATCGGGACTGAAGTAGAAGATCTAATAGTTAACGAACAAGAAACAATCAAGAACTGTGAGGAATATGTATATTTGGGAACAACCATCAACAAGAGTGGACGCACCGAAAAAGAGATAGAGCAAAGGATCGTGAAAGGAAAAAGGGTGATTGGATGCCTAAACCCGATGCCATGGGCTATGGTCAAAAGAACTATCTAATCCAGCGATACTCGACCTTTTTCTTTCCTGGGCCACATAGTAGCTATTGCCACAGCTTTCGGTCCGCAATCAAGATGAAGTAGTATACAGGGTGTTTCATTGGGAAACGGAAATACTTGCATGGTGAATAGGGGTAAATGAAGCGGTTCTAGACATACTAAATTTATTGCTCCACCGACTTTATAACCGAGTTACAGGGTTCATCAATTTTGCCCATTTCTGTCTGGACCCATAACTTTAGAATTACCTTGTATATTTTTTTGATATTTGGTACACATATGTCACATTTAGAACCCAACTACTAATCACAAGAAAAATCCAGGTCCGGATTAAAAAAATTATAAATCCATTGTGACCTTGAAACAGACAACTTTTTTCGCAGACAATTCAATGACTTTAATTTTGAAATTATGTTGAAATTTTTAAGAACTCGAACTTTCAAAACAAAAATTCTGATATATTTCAAAATTAATGTCATTAAATTATCTGCGAAAAACATTGAAGCCAGCAATTAAACTTAGTTTTTGTGCTCTTTTGAAATGTGCAGAAGAATTTTGAAAATTTTAATATACAGGATGTTGTTACAAGGTCACAATTTTTATAAAATTTTTTTTTTTGTTAATCCGGACCTGAATTTTTCTTGTGATTACTAAATGGGTCGTTGCAATGGAGTTAATAAGTATTGACTATTTTTAAAATGAGTAGTTGTTCATTAACTTTAATAATTTATAATTAAAAGTTAATACTACCTTGCTTTTTAATCAGAGTCCTTAAAAATTTCAATATAATTTAAAATGAAAGTCATTAAATTGTCTGCCTCACGCCCAAACACGCCTCAAACACATCGGCACACTATTAAATAATTAGAGAAAACACGTGAAATTTGACAAATAATTTGATCACAGGGCCCTTTAGTTAGCCTTCGGGCCGCATAAAAAACGATAGAGGGCCGCAGGTTGAGTATCACTGATCTAATCCAAGAAAACATCTTATCTTTAACTCCATCTTTAAAAGTATAGTGGAACTCCATCTATGGATGCGAAACATGGCAACTTACTAAATCCCTGGAACGAAGCCTACTTGCAATGGAAATGGACTTCTGGAGAAGATCGGCTAGAAAATCAAGGTTTGAAAGAATACAAAATGACCAAATCAAAAATATGATGGAAGTGAAGTCAACCATCATAGACGAAATTCAAAGGAGACAACTAATTTGGTATGGCCATGTAGAAAGAATGGGCGACGACAGACTGCCAAAACAAATTCTAAAATGGACGCCAAGGGAAAGAAGGAAGAGAGGAAGGCCGAAACAATCCTGGCTAGGCGGCATTCAGAAGGCAATGTCGGAAAGGAATCTTCACCCTGGCGAATGGAACGATCGACGAAGCTGGAAACTGGGAACCGGAAGGCGAAGAACGCTATAAATATCCGGGATAATAAAAAAAAAACGATTTTTGCACGAAATTTTTTGCACAAAAAAGGGCGAAAATCAACATATTTATTATTGTTAAATAAAAAATAAGCATAAAACAAAAAATATATCGACAGCGTTACCTGAAGGAATGTCTAAAGAAAATATATACAAATTTCCAGGTGGGTCGGTCAAGTAGTTTTTAAGTTACAATTTGAAGGCAGTTTTGAGGAAAAAGCGTTTAAAGTATTGTCAACTTTTATTTTCAATTTCTTTTTTGTCTGTCAAATCGTAAAATGATGCAGACCGGAATATCTTTTTGAATCACGGAGTAATTTTCAAAAGAAAATGAGAACAGCTGTTGACCGTTTTTCATTACGTTCGAGCGTGCTGACGCGAACCTGCTGCAAAGGGAGTCGAAGATAGGGATATTCAACACTATCTCCCTACCTTCGACTCGCTTTGCAGCATCTTCGCGCCAGCGCGCTTGAGCGTAGTGAGAAACGGTCAACAGCTGTTTTCATATTCTTTTGTAAATTACCCCGTGATTCAAACACATATTCCGGTGTGCATCACTTTAAGATTTGACAGACAAAAAAAATTGAAAATAAAAGTTGACAATACTTTAAAGGCGTTTTTCTCAAAACTGCTTTTTTCAAAGCCTGTAGACATTGTAACTCAAAAACTACTTGACCAACTCATCTGAAATTTTGTACATATTTTCTTTAGACATTCCTTGAGGTAACGCTGTTGAGATATTTTTTGTTTTATGCTTATATTTTGTCTAACAATAATAAATATATTCATTTTCACCCTTTTTTCTGTAAAAAATTTCGTTGTTTTGACTTCTGAGTGATACTAAAAGTCAAAGATAATTAAAACTAAAAGAAACTTGACAGCGTTACCCCGAGAAACTCATAAACTAATAAAATATTTTTGAATTTTTTGTCTACCATGATCCAATTATAAATTCTGATGTCCACCGCAAAATTCATTGTTTTTTTGAGGTGTCTTTAAAAATTTGCCACCGTTGGCTATTTTTCAATATCTATTCTTAATTTTTTTTTGAATATTCGTTGAGTTATATGTAATATGCAAATTTAATTTAAAAATAAAATTATTCTCTCATACTTTCAAAAAAAAATTCACAAAAATGTGCTTAAAATGTTGATTTCAACCCCTACCCCTTAAGGATAGTTTCTACCCCTACCCCTTTCAACCCCTTAAGGATAGCTATGACACGATTTTGATAGGCAACCCAAGCTGGTTGTGTTTGTCTATGTATGAAATTTAATAAAAAAAATGTTTCATCCGGCAAGCAGATGAGTACATTTCGACCTCCTATTCGGATCCCGTACTATGTAAAACGATATTGGGCAAAGAAATTTGAAGACTATTGAAAATTGGAATAAGTGTTCTCAACTCACAGTCGCTTTTGGTACAGTTTGTCAAACGTAGGAACAAGTTTGACAAACTACAAGGCATCGATAAGTTATGTTAGGTGGGTTGCTTTTCTCTTTAAAGGTACCGGATTCCTGTTGCCCATAGAAGGCATGTTAAACTCGCAGAAATATAGGTCATATTAAAATATTTCAAATACAAAAGCATAGTATGTCGGTTCGCTAAACTCAGACACAACTGGCTAGTGATTTTAGTAAGTAATTTTGCCACTTTGGTAAAATTGGCAAAAAAATAATTACTAAATAGTTAATAATTACTAAATAGTTAGTAATTTTGCCAATTTTTACAAAATTAACAAAAAAAAACACAAAAATTACAGACGAAAATCACTAGCCAGTTGTGTCTGAGTTTAGCGAACCGACATATAAACCGGATTGAAAATCTGTGGACACTTAGGGCCGGTTGTTCGAACGCTAATCAACATTGATCACTATCAAATATTTAATTACTGTCACATCTGTCAATGTCAACTTTGGTTGGGTTGCTGAAAACATAGTTAAATATAATTATGAGATTAGTTAGTCAATTAAAATAACAATTATTAACATAATTGATTAACTAATTTCATAATTGTCATCAATAATTATGTTTTCGGCAACCGAACCAAAGTTGACATTGACAGTTGTGACAGTAATTACAGTATTTGATAGTGATCAATGTTGATTAGCGTTCGAACAACCGGCCCTAAAAAGTTAATGATTTAATTCAGCAGCCTCCTCTCAATCAGTTGCCAGAAACCATAGATCGTCGGATGTTGGACGAGGTTCGACCACGATTTTATCTCTATGTCATTGAGGAGAGTAAAATATGTGAAAACTGTGGGGTTTCCTAGGGAATTTTAAAAATTGATGGCATAAGGACTACTGGTGCTCTAATAGTGTTAATTATGACCTAAATATGTAATGCTAATAATAGGTCAGTGTTCGTGATATTTATTCTCCTTCATGCCACTTGAAAGTTTGTTAGTTTTCACGATAAGGAACGTACAACAAAAGGCATAACGGCAAGTGGTAAAAAAGAAAAATTTAACCTTGAAAAAGTGGCGGAACATAAGGAGAATTTGATTTTAAGGAAAACGCACCCTGGTTCAACTCTAAATTTACATTTTTTTGCTTATCTTATATGACATTTTCAGTACACAAAAAGAAAATCGTGGTTGAACTTAGTATTAAAATCCGACGGTCTACCAGCATAAATCAGAAAACTGTAAACACTAGTGATTCTATGCCAAAACGCGTTCAAGAAGATAATAATATAATAGTCAAGATATTCAATCGAATTCTTCTCTTTTCTTTCTCGTTTAATATAAGGTTGATTTGTAAATACACTTCTTTATGTATAATTCAAACATTTATGTACATTTCATACAACAAATTTATTCAAATTAACAATTAAGTGGGTCATCAACTTTCCTGCAAAACTCGTCTTTTAACGTTTTTGAATTCGTTATGTCAGATTTATCTACTATGCTAATATTAACTACATTTCTATACACATCCCACAAAACCGTTATAATAGACAAATAGACCAACGGATTTTTTCAACTTGACTAAAAATGATTCACTGTCGACCATGTTTAACGTAAGTTTGTTTTTGTGAACCATGAATGATTCATTCAATTTGGCTAGCCAGATAAAGCTTTCGCCTACGACACTGATGTGCGTTGTGATGTTGCTTCTGAAACTTACATAACCCAATTTTAGCATGTCGGCAATGTAAATAAACTAAAAATTGTAGTAACAGATGGCACGAATCGTTTTCAACAACAGTTATACAGATACAAATCAAAAGTGAAATTTTTTTCTTAATAAATCTTCCTTCTGATTTTTACACTCCTCAATACATAAAATGAGGTTCAATAGAAAAAAAACCTATTAGCGCTTATTTAAGATAGGCCAGATTTTTGGTTAATTATTTCGTTCTTTATTAAAATGTTATGGTATCTAATTTAGTTGGCGCTTAAAAATAAAATTAGTTCACAAAAAATAAGATTTATGATAATTTGTGATTTTTCGATAAGCATCTTCAACCTTTACTTTTGATTTTAAAGAACTTCCAAAGAACAATCTTACTAAGGCTTCTACGACATCAATATTCTATTCCGCTCGGTGATTTCAAAGAAAAACCATGGATAATCAAAAGTTTTATATGGTTTTTGGATAGATGTTATGGTAGATAAATATTTTGACGAAAAACGATAATACTTATGACTTTACTCTTTTATTTGAAATGAAAGAATGGAAGAACTGCAAAATAGAAATAGACTAAGATGGGCAGGCCACGTGGTACGAAGTATTGACGACAGACTGATTAGCAATGTGTTTTGAGAAAGACCAGATGGTAGCTACGGCCAAGAAAAAGGTGAAAATATGCAGTCAGAGAAGACCTTGAGAAGATGGAAGTGAGACCATGGGAAATTTCATAGGAACGGAACCATTGGAAGACAAAAGGACTCACGAAGAGTTGTAATAAAAAGCCAAAAATGATGATGATGGTGATGATGATGTGGTCATTGTTCATCATTTCCAGCTTTCGTGTTTTATGGTGGGCTATACAGGTTTTTGAAGTCTCAATCTTATATTTGCTGGCTTCTGTTCATTTCTAGTAATTTATTACAGTTCTATTACAATATTGGCTAATAACATATAATGTTAGAAAGACTAATAACATATAATGTCAGAAAAGAAAACATTGCAACTAATGTATCAACTATACAGATGACCAGTGTAGTAGAACAGAAAACTCACATTTATTGAAAAGTAAATTGGTTTAGGTTCAAATATTTCAAAAAATCAGAGTAGCTATATCACGGTAGGCACTCATGGTAATTTAGATTCATTGAACTAAATTGGTACTTACGATAAAATATTAAATTTTCCTTACTTTTGGTTTTAATACGTATAACATCGAATGTGAATGGAATGTCATGACAAAACTTACCAAGGGACCTGACTAAGTTCCATTGTATTTTTAAAAAAAATGTGTTTGGGCAGAACCAATACACCATTTATTTAACCTATCACTAACATCAGAGATATTTCCCGATTTCTGGAAATCTAGTTTTTTAAAACCAATTTTCAATTCTGGTCAGAAAGATAAAGCTGAAAATTACCGTGCAGTTTGTATACGGTCAGAGTTACCAAAACTATTAGATTTTTTTGTAAATAGAATGTTAAGTTTTGATTGTAAAAACAAGGTAAATCCACAGTTACAAATCTCGTGTATTATTCAAATTTTATCATTAACTCGTTGGAGTCTGGTCCTCAGGTCGATTCAATCTATGCTGATTTTTCAAAAGCTTTCGATATAGTCCTGTCGCCAGGGGGGGTACAACGGCCTCCTTAATTCAGATGGACTTACCCAAGTTTTTTTATATATTTTGACCCGCAGAATACGAATTTTTTGGGTAACAGTTGATCCGGATGTCGATAAGATTGTTATAGACAAAGAACTTGAGGAATTACATAACAGCGATTTCTCGCAAAACAAAACATCTTTTTGTATTTTTTGGGTCATTTTAAGCAAAAAATATTCCTACAAGTTTTTTCGTAGAATGCATAGTTTTCGAGATAACCGCGGTTGAACTTTCAAAAAATCGAAAAATTGTAAATTTTAAACCCGAATAACTTTTGATTAAAAAATAAAGTAGCAATTCTGCTTACCGCATTTGAAAGTTTAAGTCAAATTATATCGGTTTTGATTATTTGCATTGCTAAAAATTTATTATTTTATTGTTAAACAAAGCTGTAAACTGTAGTAAACACCTAGTATGTGAGTGATGTTTTCTATGATTTCTCATTTAAAATCGAACGAGTAGGTAGAGTAGCTACAAGTGCAAGCGAGGCAATTTATACGTAGCATGCGTTAAAACGCATGTATTAGGCACGGGAAACCTATGTGTTTATAGATTAGTTTAACAATAAAAAAATTAATTTTTAGCAATGCAAATAATCAAAACCGATATAATTTGACTTAAACTTTCAAATGCGGTAAGCAGAATTGCTACTTTATTTTTTAATCAAAAGTTATTCGGGTTCAAAAATTGCAATTTTTCGATTTTTTGAAAGTTCAACCGCGGTTATCTCGAAAACTATGCATTCTACGAAAAAACTTGTAGGAATATTTTTTGCTTAAAATGACCCAAAAAATACAAAAATATGTTTTGTTTTGCGAGAAATCACTGTTATGTAATTCCTCAAGTTCTTTGTCTATAACAATCTTATCGACATCCGGATCAACTGTTACCCAAAAAATTCGTATTCTACGGGTAAAAATATATAAAAAAAACTTGGGTAAGTCCATCTGAATTAAGGAGGCCGTTGTACCCCCCCTGGCGACAGGACTAATAGGGTCAATCATGAGATCTTGATTGCCAAACTTTGTGGCTATGGCATTAGCGATAACATCTCAAATTGGATTAAACATTATTTGTCTAATCGTTCTCAAATGGTTAAATATGGTAGTTTTTTGGCAAAATAAATTTATATAACATCAGGTGTTCCACAAGGTTCTCATTTGGGTCCACTGCTTTTTAATATATTTGTTAACGATTTACAAACAGTAATTAACTCAGACCAATTTCTCTTATTCGCTGATGACATAAAAATCTTTAGATTTATTGCTTGCCTCTCTGATTGTGAATGTTTGCAGTTGTCCTTAAATAATTTTTCACGTTGGTGTGAAGTAAATGTTTTAAACTTAAATCTAAAAAAATGTTTTAAAATCACGTTTAGTAAAACGCAGGCTTCTTTTAATAATAATTACTAGTGATGTAACGAATATTCGTATTCGCATTCGCATTCGCGAATATTCGCATGTTTTTGCCTATTCGCATTCGCATCCGCATTCGCGAAATTTGTGCGAATGTTTTGCGAATATTAAAACCAGAAAAAAAATAATTTTAAGATAATATTAGGTTAATAAAATCAAAATCTATTCACTTCTCATCTTTTTTTATTAAGAAAAGGTAACTTAACCTCAAACATGCAGCTACTCTCAAATGGAAATATGCAGGACACAACAGCAGACAAAGATACGGAAGATGGAACAAAGTCAACAAAGCGATAACTCACTGGAGACCTTGGGACTACAAAAGAGGAAGGGCAGACCACAGCCGAGATGGTCGAATAACCTAAAAAGATCAGGCCATATAATGACCAGATCGACAGCATTAGCACTGAACCGAGAAGAGTGGAAAAATAAGGGGGAGCCTACGTTCAACTTTGGACAAATGAATGGCAATAGATAGATAGAACTTAACCTTGTATAATCACATTATCAGCATTCACTTTTTTTATTATTTGGTATTATGTAATAAAGCTTAACATTCAGATTGATTTACACTAAATATCAATTAACTTTTCATTATAAATTTAGTAAACATTACAAAAATAGAAACAAATTTAAAAAAAACTGAATATTCGCATTCGCATCCGCATTCGCGAATGTCGGTAGCAGATATTCGCATTCGCATTCGTATTCGCGAATGTTCAAAAAATGACATTCGTTACATCACTAATAATTACACACTTAATGGTACTGTTCTGCAAGAGATACATCAGGTACGGGATTTGGGTATAACAGTGGATATAAAACTGAACTTTAATGATCATATTAATGACATAACTTCACGTGCCCTTAAAATGTTAGGATTTATCCAGAGAAATTCAAAGGACTGTTCAGTTTTTACGTTTAAAATATTATACTGTTCGCTAGTGCGATCAATTATAGAATACTACTGTATTATATGGTGTCCTTTTATAATACCCAGAAAACTCAATTAGAAAAAGTTCAAAACGGATTTTTAAGGATATGTGGTTATAAAATGGGTTTAAGACGTGGAGATTATAATTACAGTTATATTATTAATCAACTTAAAATGAACAAATTAGAGACAAGAAGAGCTGAATTCGAATTATATTTTTTACATAAGCTTCTAAATGGATTTATTAATTGCCCTAAAATTTTGGGTTTAACCTCATTTAATATACCTATGCGAAGAATCCGTAATTCTGATCTGTTTTTGTAGATTTCCATTCTACTAATTATGGACTTAATGAAGTTATTTCTAGGATGTTACGTACGGCGAACAATTACCAAACAGATTTAGAATTATTTAATACTTCAACTCCATCATTTAAAAAACAGGTTAAAAAAACTGTTGTAGCCTAGCTTTATGTATCTTACTGTATTTTATACATATTGTACAAAAACTGAAAAAGGGTTTAGCCCGTCAATAAATAAATAAATAAATAAAAATATTAAACAAATCGAGTAATATGTAGTTGGTTCGAAATAAAAATGTGTGTTTAAAAGGGTATGCAATAAATAGATTAATTTATACTTTGAAGTTATTTCGGTTCCATTGAAGACCTGTACTATGTAAATATAGGCAGGAAATACGTATACCAGAGATTAGACGTGGGGTGAGACAGGGATGCGTATTATCGCCAATTCTTCTTAATGCCTACTCGGAAGACATCCTAAAAAAAGGGGCGAAACAGCTGGAATAAAGGTAAATGGAGTGCCCATTAATAACATTAGATATGCGGATAACACGACACTGTCATCTTAGCCGAAAATATTGATCTTCAGAGACTGGCGAACAGAATAGTATGGCAAGAATACGGTCTAACAATGAACGTTCAAGAAGACAAAATTTATGAGAATATCTAAAACTCAAAGAAATAACTAGAATCTCCTCATAAACGTAACCAATGTCGAACGAGTAGACCAATACGCATATCTTGAAATAATGATCAACTCCACAACGTATTACATCCAGGAAATTGAAATTATAATAGAAAAGGCTAGAGCAAATTTAAAAAAACTGAGGAGAGTACTCTGCACCAGAGATTTGAACATATAGCTAAGAGTTAGGTTCACTAGACTAGTGATGTTGAAAAAGTAACTATTCGTTACAAAGTACTCGTTACTTACGAATACCGAAAGCAACGATTACTATATAGAGAGGCAAATCGTTACTTTGATTACTCTGATTACTTCGTACCAATCCTATCAGAGCGAGTACCTATTTGAGTATTGTATCTACAATCGCTTGATATCGGAATCGGACCGGTACTCCACGAGTGTTCGGTATCAGTACACTTAACTAAAATTTTATCTATGAAGGGCGAAGGCTATGGACAGTTTTACAGGAACACAGGGCGCTGAGAAGTAGCTGAAACAGAGGGAGGTAAATCATTTAACAAAACATGCACCCAGAAACAGATGTCTATACGATAAAATACGATTTGTCGAGTTAGATAATTCACAGATGTTTGTTCCTTTGAAAATAAAAATGCAACACATTAGATTTTAATAACAAATACTTATCAGGCCTAGAAAAAAATTAGTTGATTGGTTGACTTACCTGTTAAGGAGGGACAATCATAATTGTCCTATCTTGCATTTCGAACATTTGTACGCTCCCCCATTGATTCTTTTGAACCCACCCATGTCTTGTGCGATAAAAATGAAATAAAAAAAACAGTGATGCGCGCACGTCACGTGTCAAGAAGCTTGATAATCTTCTGTTTTCTTCTTCTGCTTTTTTAAACTGTGATCAGTGGCCCGAAAATACCACTACCATAAGTACAAATGTTCGAAATGTAATGTGAAGGACAATACCTAGTTTAGATTGACTGGAAAAAATGTAGAAATGATAATATTTCTAGACTATGATCATCAACTTTAATTTTACATGTTGGCATTGTTTTTATTAGACCAGGGCATTTAACACTAAAAACACAGGAATAAATATATTTTTAAATATAGTAGGTACATAGAGACTTGCAACTTTTTGCATTGTATTTAGGATTAGGGTGACGTCTGGAAAAAAATCTACAATAGAAAATTGGGTAGAAATGAATTATTACATTTTAAAGTGTAGTATAAAACGCATCGAAAAATGCATAAACATGTTAAATCAGTATATTAAGTGCCAGATTTTCTTATTTCGGGGTATTTGGGGTCACTGAACACGAATATGCAATCAGAACCGACCTCCGAAGCACCTGGGTGCCCAGGGTTACTGCTAAGGTACGTCATCTAGAGTTTCGAGGGTTTGTTTTTTGGCACATAATTGATGCAAACAGAATACTCGAGATTATTGATATTGTGGAGCAGCAATGACAGAACAATTAACAACATTAATTATTAACAAAATCATAAAATACAATAAAATACCGGAAGAATGGAGAACAAGCGAATTAATTCTACTATTCAAAAAAGAAACATGAAAAGAAGGAACTTTCTTTTTTTTCTTTTCATTATTTTTTATCTTATACGAAATACTGAGAAATGCGATTATCGATATGATTACCGGTACTCAAATACAAAAGTAATCATATTAATCAAAATATCCTACTAATACAAAGTATGTACTGAGAAATGTGATTCTCCATATGATTGCCGGTACTCAAATACAAAAGTAACAAAAGTACCTAATCGAAGTAATTAAAGTAACGAATACTGTAAATGATTACTTTATACAAAAGTAACGATTTGTAACGATTACTCGAAAGTAACGATAATCAACATCACTACACTAGACTCTTCGTTTTCTCCACTATGTTTTATGGAATGGAAGCTTTGACCTTGAATCAATGAAAAAACTGGAATCACTCGTGTTGTGGGTGTATAGCAGAATTCTGAAAATATCATGGACAGAACACGTCACAAACAAAGATGTTCTGAAAAAGATGAATGAAGAAATGGAAGTCTTAAATACAATCAAAACCAGAAAATTGGAATATCTCGGAAATATTACACGTGGAGAGAGATACAACTTGCTCCAACTCATTACGCAGGGAAATATCCAAGGAAAAAGAAGCATAGGGAGATGTAGAATATCATGGGTCTAGGACATTTCGCCGTCGCCATTTCGCCGTCACCGTTTCGCCGTCGAGCCATTTCGCCGTCGCCGTTTCGCCGTCGAGCCATTTCGCCGTCGCCATTTCGTTGTTAGCATTCGTACTTATAATTTCGGGATGATCATTACTTGTCTATAAGTTTTGAATGGTTTTCGAACGATTATATACTATCACTTTTGCATAATGAAGTTTTTTATTTTTGATGCAGTAAAAACAATTGAAATTGAAATCTGTAAATATTTTATTTTTCAGACGAAAACAATGTATAGTTGAATACGAAAATATGACTTGGTTTTACTAGCAACATCAGCATTTTATTTACACTGACATTTAGTATAAAAAAAGTTAGTATGTTATCACGTTCTTGCGACATTTAGTATAAATAAAGTTAGTATGTTATCACGTTCTTGTAAACTTAACCAATGCCGGGATGGCGACGGCGAAACGGCCGACGGCGAACTGGCTCGACGGCGAAGTGGCTCGACGGCGAAATAGCGACGGCGAAACGGCGACGGCGAAACGGCGACGGCGAAACGTCCCAGTCCGGAATATCATGGCTGCGCAACCTGAGAAAGTGGTACGGATGTACATTAAATAAACTTCTCAGAGCACCCGTCTCTAAAGTAAGAATAGCTATGATGATTGCCGACCTCCGTAGCGGAGATGGCGCTTAAAGAAAAAGACTAGTAAGTATATACATACACCAAAAATATGAGATAATGTTTAGGATATACTTACCCGTGGTGATAAGACGGAGCTGGCACATCTATGGTGTGTGATGCGGTTCTTTTTCTGTCACCGGCCATATCAGCTAATCGGGCGAAATCGGTATCCTGATCAGCTAGTCGTGCAGACTTTCGTGATTCCAAAAGGCGGACCTCTTCTAGACGTTTTTGTACTTCAAAGGGTGCCTGAAACAAAATAACTTTTTAATAAAAATGTATTTGGAAATAAGATTTTTTGCTTATTATGTATTATTTTTATTTTGGTCAGCAGTTACTATACAGTGCTAGTAAAAAGTCTGTTCCCCCCACGTGTCTTTTGAACGGTTATATAACAGAGACTTGGAGGGAGGAAATAAATGGACGTAGGCTTCTCAACTAGTCATGACAGGTGACGTAATAGTGACAGATGACGTTACAGCGTCACTGTGACCGATAGTTTTAAATGGGACCTTATGGCAAATGATACTTCGTTTGAAAGGTACTGAAAATACCTATTCAATCATACTAATTCTATTTGAGTTTAATCCCATTTTGATGAATAAATTAAATGAATACTAAAATTGTAGTTTCGCATTTAATTAATAAATATTCAAACGTCCGCCTCTGGTTAGACGTCAAAAAGTTGACGTTTTTCAATTACCTAATTATTGTTTTTACGTCAACGTCAACTGTTTTGACAAATCACCAGAGGCGGAAGTTTGAATATTTATTAATTAAATGCGAAACTACAATTTTAATATACCTATTCGATTATACTAATTTTGTTTAGTTTTAAGCTGATTGTGATGAATAAATTAAATAAATACTAAAATTCTAGTTTGGCATTTAATTTATTAAAAATTCAAACGTCCGCCTATAGTTATTTGTCAAAAATGTTAATGTTTTTTAATTCTCTTGTTGTATTTACGTCAACGACAACTTTTTTGACAAATAACCATAGGCGGACGTTGGAATTTTTATTATTTAAATGTCAAACTACAATTTTATACATATTTATTTAGTTTAATCATCAAAATCAACCTAAACCCAGACACAATTAGTATGATTGAATAGGCATTTTCAATACCTTTCAAACGAGGTATCACTTGCCATAAAGTCCCATTTAAAATTATCGGTCACAGTGGCGCAGTAACGTCATCTGTCACTATTACGTCACCTGTTATGACTAGTTGACAAGCCTACGTCCGTTTATTTTCTCCCTCCAAATTTCACTGTTATAAGTATCATCGTTCAAAAGATACGAGGGGGGATCGGACTTTTGACTAGAACTGTATGTATACTGTTATAAGAACTAATATAGAAGTAGGCATCTAAGAGACTTAATAATATTCAGCTCAGCGGGATGCTATTGTTGGAGGTGTAAAATTACATAAACAAGGGATCATTTCATAAAACAAGTAGATCCCTGGTTTATGAAGTTGATGTTCCAGGAGCTATATGTTCTAGTTTGAAAAAAAATTCCCGAAGAGTGTGACTATTTGTAAAATAATTAGGCCTGGATACAGCGTACCAAAAAAAATTTCTATCAATAGCAAGCTGAAAATTTGTTAATAGCTGAACGGTGTCTAGTCAGACAAACTTTGATGTGCGGGAACACTGGAACAGGTTACAGGTTTCGAACGTCAGACTACGAAAACGTCCCGTGCATTTTGTCGGACAGAACTTCCAATTGATTTGTTACCCTTTCATTAAACTCTCATGCAAAAATCAGACTGCTATTTACCACTAATATAATTCCTGTCATTTGACATGTTCTACGTGTGTGTCGGATTTATTAAAATGCCCAACATATTTGTCGGACAAACATTTTTTCATATATCAAATAAAGTCTGCTATTGAATAACTTTAAAAACAACCTGATAGTTTTCATAATCATAAACTTGTCAGGATGACACGTTCCTCAATTAAAATCACGTTCCACAATTAAAACTTCCCCTATTCCAGTGTTCCCATACATCAAAGTTTGTACGACTAGACACCATTAAGCTATTAACAAATTTTCAGCTTGCTATTAATCAACTTTTTTTGGATGCGCGGACCTCGTAAAACCAATATGATAAAGATAAATAACTCGTTGGAACTAAAAAATCCACAATCTGCAATCTGCTGTTTTTTTTTTAACTGCAGAAACTATATTCCTTTCAATCCACTCTGTCTATATTTGTCAGTATTTCTGCTTCTTCTTTATTAATATGAGACACTTCCTAACTTGACCCTAGGACCTTTGTACCCAACATGATTATTTATTTAAACTGCATCAAGAAGTACTGTGCTCTTGATAAAAGTCAAAAGCTTTCTTATAGGGATTAGATATTATGATTATATGGGATTAAGTCAGTTTTGGTAGTGAAGCTTATTATAAGTATGTAGTTGGTTCTCTTAGACTATGGTACCCGTACTGGAGACACTTTATTATCCCATGTCAGATTGTCTGAGCTGTATTTTTGCTTGTTAGTGTTGTTTTTTTATAGATCTTAAAAGTCATATTTCTAAACACGTTATTCCTAATTAATGATCACAGCTGATGATGATAACAGTTTCATTGTTCTTTCTAAGGGATGCTGTTTTACTCCAAATCAATCCTAATTTAGTATCATGGTATCATGGAAAGAACTGCATAGCCTAAATACTACGAGTAATCCCTCTCTTACAACCACTAGATCAGACTAGAATATGACTGTACCTTTTAAAGAGTTAACATGATCTTTAGATAGAAAAACGTGTTTATACAGTTCAAAATTTGATTTTAGTACCACAAAATGAAATCCGCATTCAAAGAATCGTTTGTCGATATTTATTTTGCTTAACTACTTTTTATGATGCATTAAATATTGAATATAGTTGAATACTAAAGATTTCCTTTTAAGATTCAGCTTCCTATCTCATCTTTCCCATCACCTACGATGTGTATATTTTCTCAGACAAGTGCTTGCATGAAATATCTTATAACACACGATACTGCCTTATTTGCAATACACCTACCTAATTTCGTTTAATTTTTGCAATAAATTCGATGACTCTTGTACTTATTTGTGTGTAGGTATTCTCATTTCTGCCATTTTTCTTCCACTTAAGACACCATACAGTACAGAACTGTAAAATAGTCCCACGAGTACATCAAATCCCTCAAATAACAAGCAAACTCTTTAAAACCAACGCTGTAGTGGTAATTAATGCACAAACAGTACATTTTTCGGTATGAACATCGTGTAACATTCATAGCAATGCCAATATAATAGACTAAGAGCCGGGATAGTAAAATTTGCAAACCATTTTAGGCACCGTTCTATAACTTAAATAGTAGAACCCAAAAGAAACGCATGAGCACTATGCCGTCACTTTTCAGTGGCACATGCGTCGACAGTGGCTCATCAAACTTTCCACTTATGGACGGGATAAATAAATTAAAAGGTAACCCCCGGCCCCGTTATAGAGAGGCAAACTGCCCTCACTCCCAGAATTCAATTTTTTACATTCTATGTGATTAAAAAATAAGACTCAGCGCAATTTTAACCCACCACCCCCATCCCCCACCATCAAAAACGTCATTTTCCGTTTTTATTTTTTTAAGTGGGATGCAATCAATTTTAAAATTTCAAAGAATTCAGATGCATTGTTGAGGCTTTTACAGAACATGTCTATTGTTTATAGACCCGTAGGCTGAGTGTACATAACATCAAAAAAAAATTTGAAAAAACTTACAACTTTTTTTTTAAAGATAGCGGCAAGTCTATTTCATATTTTGTGTACTTCATCAAACACTATAATTATAATTTTTTTCAGATTTCTCCGTAAGATTTGCCATCTTCAAAACTACGAAAAACTGTTTTGAGGGGTTTTTGGGGATTTTCCCTATTTTATAGACTTTAAAATAGATCAAATAAAGGTTTTTAGAGGTTATAATATATGAATTGAAAACTAAGTCCTTGAGAACATCCAAAAATGGGTAAAACACGTTCAAACCCCCAAAAATCCGGATTTTAAGGTTGCGAACCTTTGATAAAGTACACAAAATAAAGAAATTAGACCTGCAGCCATCTCCAAAAAAAAGTCATAGGCCTTTTTTGGAACAAAACAATTGTTTTCAGATTATATACAACACGGGTCTATAAAAAATAGAGATGTTTTGTAAAAAACTCAACTATGCGTGTGAAATAAAAACGAAAAATAACGTTTTTGTTGGTGGGGAGAGGGCGGACGTGGGCGGTGGGTTAAAATTGCACAATAATTTTAATCACATAGAATGAAACAAAAATTAATTCTGAGAGTGAGGGCATTTTGCTTGTCTTAACGGGGGCATCCTTTAATTTATTATTTATCCCGTCCATAAGTGAAAAGTTTGATTTCCCACTGCCGACGCATGTGCCACTGCAAAGTGACGGAATCGTGCTCATATGTTTTCTTTTAGGTTATACTATGTAAGTTATGGACTCTTAAGGTCAGTGGCGGATCTAGACATTTGCCTTAAGAGGGAAAATTTGCCTTAGGGGGGGGGGGGAACTTCCAATGAAACACCAACCAAAGGACATAAAAAAGGTAAAACTAAATACATAAAAGACATAAATAATAACTTATATGCATTAAGTTCTCTTAATTTTAATAACTAGCGTGTTTATTGGGTTGAATTTGTCTGTCTGTGGTTTAAGTTTCACGGCAGCTAATACATTTTTATGTTTTAACAATTTTTTTCTTTCATTTTGGACCTTGTTAGGGGCGGAAGTTTTCCTTTTTCCCTCCCCGTAGATCCGTCGCTGCTTAGGGTGCCTAAAATAATTAGCAAATGTTATCTATCCCTATCGGCTCTTAGTCTATAAACTATGGTTCAATTCGTAGGCAGCCGTTTTACTTTATACGGAGCGTCTTCATAAAAGTGTACACAATAAAACAAAGCAAAACCGTGTATATGTGAATTGTAAATAAAGTTAAAAAAGAAAGTTAAAAAAGCAAAACTATAATAATTGAAGGCAGTAACAAATTAGCGAACAATGGTTACAATATAAAACGGAAAGGAGTTAAACAATCGTCTAGTAATACCGTTGTTATTAGTTTAGTAGTAATGAAAAATGATGACAATTGGATATGGTAATATACGGTCGCATTGGATATGGTAATATACGGTATTGGATATGGTCGCATTGGCAACCCTTTCATCATTTGAAAAATGATGAATTTTCCGCAGCCCAAACGGACGAACTTTCAGCAAATTCAAATCGCGTGTTCAGATTAATGTATTTCTTATGCAACTGAGTAAAACTAATAAAGAAAATAACAAAACTATTGATCAGACTGTATTAATTATAGGAGAAAATATGGGTACTGTATTTTCATACTCGACGAAGCTCTTTATAAAGAAGCAAATACATATTGAAGAAAAGTGTGTTAAAGCAATTAAAGGGCTCATAGAGAAATGGGAAGAAGTAATAAATAAGACCAGAGCAGACACCAATCTGAAAAAGGAATAATAACATCCTAAAAATACTAAGACTAATGACTACTAAATACAACCTTCTGGAAAGGTTCGAAGGAGGCAGTAACGAGTGATCTACGTAAGATGGTGGTACAACAATAGAAGATTATTGCAGAAGACCGGCAAAAGTGGAGGAAAATAGTAAACGAGGACAAAACCACTTATATTATTGTAAAGCCAAGAAATCAGAAGACGAACATCCTAAAACTACGATGAGACAATCACAGAAATACTGTTACAATGCCGAAGGTGTTTAGACATGATAAAAGAATGATCGACATTATGTGTCGACAGATATAAGAATATCATTAAATTATTAGGGGTGAATGGTCATAATGACAGGCAATGATGAATGGGACACAGTGTACCGGGAAACAAGTATGACAATATATTCTAAACCGGTATTTGTTCCAAGACTTAGTAAATAGTAAATCATAAAGAAATTTAAATGATATAGGTATCACACTAACACTTACTTGGTGCGTTTAGTTCGGTGATGATGCAATATCATCTATTTACAAACGGAATAATTGCATAAATATCACTGTCTACTGTCTCGAAGCTGAACTTAGCACAACAGCCAGACTAGTACGCAAAAACCTTATGCACTATTTCGCTACCGAATCGACATTTAGACTGACCTTTATCATCGCAAGTTTGAATGATAATTATTATTGTTGCGCAAACCGATATCACTACGTACACAACCAATTTAATTTTTTTACACCAACGCCGGCTTACAATATGTCATTGTCTCCCGGAAAAGTTATATTTTTAGATAAACGTTCGTTATATAATTTAATCATATAATTAATAACGTTAAAAATATCAAAACACATAAGATTACAAAAAGATTATCTAAACTTATAAAATTCTAATGCGACAAATCACGCAGACTGTCCGGTACGGTTTCGATATGTAAACATTGAATGACGTTTAATAAACGTCATATTTTATTTTGTTTATATCTTTTTTTATAACAGCTCAAAAATGACTGAATCAAATTAGCTAATTTTTATTTTTAAAACATTTAAAAATCAAAAGTGTTTCTCATTTGGAAGTGTATTACTGGAGATATTAGATTAGACCGTTTCTATAATTTACCTATGGTATCAGGATAAATCGTTTTTCCCAATTATAGCGCCATCTATCCAAAGTTCGAAAAAATGTCTTGAATAAAAGTTACTTACTTTTACGTAACGAATCTAAATCTGCAAGAAAACTGGGGGTTTCCATTTGAGATTTTAAAGTTACCCCCCACCCCACCTCCAGGGGGTGTAGTGGGGGTTGGTGTTTGGTGTCATTGGATAGATTTTTGAAAATTATTGAACACGTATTTTTCAGTTTTTCGATCCGATGTTTATTTCGCGAAATATTCGACCGTTCCGCTACTTTTGGGACACCCTATATATGTGTATCTTGGTATAAAAAGTGCCTAAGCCATGTTTTTCCACTTTTAACATTTTTGACTTCAGTGGCTTTAAAAAACACATTGGTTTCAATCAAAGACATTATAAGTCTATCTAACCTTCTAAATAGCACATAAACACATAATACGAAATACCTATCTCCACAAAATCTCTTTCAAAATTGGTGCTAGAATCGTTTTCTATCCACCCATTCGTTTTCTTCTATATACTGTTCTATGCCTTTCTTCCATGTTTCTGTAGGCCTTCCTCTTCTTCTTCTATTTATGGGTGTGTAATTTAATGATCTTTTTGGCCATCTTTCCTCTGACATCCTCATAACATGACCATACCATAGCAATTTCTTTGTTTCTATATGGTCAACTGTGGAATATACACTCTTTGTCCGTCGTATTATTTCCTCATTTGATACGTGTTCTAGCATGCTCTACGTAAGTAATCCATTTCCGCTACTTCTATACTTTTTCTTTTCTTTCCTGTGAGTTGCCAACACTCTGCCCCATAAGTTATAATAGGTTCCACAATTGTTCTATAGATTGTTTTAAACTCATTTAGATTTACGTCACTAAAACTGTGGCTAACTTCGGGTCTATTTACTTTATTTATGTTTCCCGTGAAATCCATGCTTCAGGCCTTTTGTTTGATTAAATATGAATTTTTAGAAGTTTCATTAAATTTATGATTATTAAAGTGTATTGCATTAATGCACAAACTTGAATTTTCAACTTCGCAGAGAAAATGTTGAAAAATAGTTTTTATTATTGTAAGTAAATAATGTTTTAAAATTATTTTTAATTATAAACATATTTTCTGTATATGAATTTTCGATATTGTCAAAAATAGAGATATTCTCAAGCACATTTTTTACACACTTCCTATATAACTAATAAAATTTGATATCTGATGGGATATGGTAAAGATCTTCCTTAGACTTCTACAAATATTTCAAAAGTAGCCAAATCAATCCAGTCCTTCTTATACTACAATCACAATAAAGATGCACTAGTAATAAACAAACCAAGACCCGTTGAATGTTATGAGGAGCACTCCCAAATTATAATTTACAATGTATATAAATTGTAAATCCCAAATCATGATTTACAAAGTTTATACATTGTAAATCATGATTCTGGAGTGCTCCATGTAACATTCAACGTGTCTTGGTTGGTTAATTTCTAGTGCATCTTTATTATGATATTAGTATAAAGACAAATAATAGTAAGCAAAAAGAACAGATTTCGAATAAACCCACAGCACAATGTACATAAGATACAAACGTAACAAAAGAATAATAATTTACAAGATTAAGTATATGAACTTTGATAATAGTAATATTTTTATATTAATTTTAATACAATTTGCATTACAAAATAACCATCGGACCTTCTGCTGAGTCTAACATAAACAAGAGTCCACGTGGAAATGAAAAAATCAGAAAAACAGACGTTGTCAAAGAAAAACAGAACTAATACAAGAAATAAAAAAAATACCCGCACTTACAACACTTCCTACATATGCAACCAATACGATAAAATATGCTTCGCAAGTGTTGTTTATCTTCTACGAGATATTCATATTCATTTATTATTACTCCAGCAATAATGATTACTATGTACTAGCTACATGGTAGCACAAAAACTTTTCCAATTGTTTCTACTTGCGCAAAATTATTCAGATAGAAAAAGTCTTTATGTATAAAAGATCAGAATTTGTTAAAATTTAGTTTTTATTTCGAGCGGGTATGATGTACCATACCCGCTAAGTGCCATGTGTTAAGAGATAGGGGATTATGATTCGGTTTTTTATTCCTATTCTCGATTTCTACCGAAACAGGGTATTAACGATAGAAAAAAAAATATAGTGCACTGTAGTACAGTGAGTATAGTCGATTCGCTAATCTGAGACACAACTGTCTACACTACAATCACAATAAAAATACACTATATACAGTTGAGTCCGCGAGTCTTTACCCGTGCGTCATTAATACCTGGCGAGATAAAACACAAACTTTTTATCTAGCATCATTCTCTTCCACGCATGAATTTCATGACAAACCAGCTGCCGTTTGTTATTAAGTAAAAACACATGTTATTTCTATGAACCATCTAGACTCAGTGCTTTGAAAAGAGATAGGTACAAAAAAAGACGATTCGGTATGTTTTCATATTTTAAGCACAATTTGTTTGACGTTTCTGCTTTGTTTATTTTTGTGGCTGTCAGTCAGTTGAATTTTTTGCGGTTTTTGTCTAATTTTTGCGTTTTGAAGTTTCTATATATTACACAAACAGTTGTTTTCACAACTAATTTTATATTGGGCTCTGAAATTTTAAGGTAAATAATTATATTTTGGCAATTAATATTTAAAACATACAAAGCGAACGTCATTCACACAGTAAAGATATTTAAGTGTTTAGATTTCCGTCAAAGTGAATAAAATAACAAAAATAAAATATGTTATTGAATTTTTTTAGAAATTGTTTATTTATTTATTAATCAATAATAATAAAAGAATTTATTAAGCTACTTCAAATGTAGCTGTAATTCTGCACAAAAATTTTGAAGCAAAACTTACATTTGACATTCTATATATTTGATAACGTCAAATTTTAAAATAAAACCCGTAATCGGAACAGTAGCCACTTTCTGTCAGTTGTTGTTACGTGAAATAGATTTCCGACTTATTTCGTATGCTTTAAATGATGACGCACGGGTAAAGACTCGCGGACCCAACTGTAGAAATGAACAAACCAAAACACGTTGAATGTTCGAGGATCACTCCCAAATCGTGATTTGGGAGTGTTCCTCGTGATTGTTTATTTCTAGTGCATCTTTATTGTGATTGTAGTGTAGACAACAGAGGTGTAACCAGGATGATCCTAGGGAGGGGGGGGGGGGGTGGTTACAACTAGTTGATGGTCTCTGGGGGGTATGGAATAGTAATGGTGTTAAGCGTATAGAGCTCAAAGTACATCCAAATGGGGGTGCTATAACCCCCAAAACCACCCCCTGTTACGCCTATGGTAGACAGTTGTGTCTCAGATTAGCGAATCGGCTATAGTAAACAGTGTAGTGTCTGGATACCGGGGAGAATGAGACTCCGGAAGCCCTGAAGAAGACATCAGAGAATATGTCGAAAGCTCGGCACAGTGATAATCGACGCGGTTCAACCTGGAAGCCTAATGAGTTTATTATTCATTGAGTGGTTTAGCCGGTTCATGGTTGATGGTTGGAACAACGAGTATAAAACTCAAAGTTTGTTCTGTGGCTTTGATGATTCGCACGGTGAGGGATAAGATCACTGATATGAAAATCCGAATATAAATGATCTTTAACATTACCACATATACACTAAACCATTGAAACGAAACAGTATTCAGAATATAAGAAGCCTTAAAGAAGAAATTATGGCTTAACATGCTTGGCAAAATAGTGTATGAAAGTGTACAATAATGAAGGCATATTCAGATTCAGTACTATGAGAATACGGGACAAAATGTAGTTTGCCACAATAGGCGAGGCAATGAAGCATTAAACCTAGGAATTTTGTACAGTAAGATGAATCGTCATGCAAGTTTTGCATTCGATTCGAGAGAGTGTCAGGCAATTTTGTGAACTAAATTGATCTCCGGCAAAAATTTTTGTGCATAAGAAAATGCATTTTCAAAGTGCATCTCGAAGAGATGGAAAATGAAAAATTTAGAACTCAAGAAATATTGACGGAACTGAGTTCAATTTTTATATATAGGGGTTTTGGAGGTCACTGAACAAGAATTTCATGACGGCGATTGTCTCCGACGTACCTGGTGACCAGGGTGGAACTCGTCGCCTGGGACGATCGAACAATTCGCGGGACGATCGAATAATTCATGAAATGAATATTGGAGCGAAAAACTAAAAAATGCGTGTTCAATATTTTTCAAAAATCTATCGAATGACACTAAACACGATCCCCACTCCAACCTCTGAAGGTGTGGTGGGTGTAACTTTAAAATCTTAAATGATAACCCCCATTTGTTATTGCAGATTTGGACTGCTTACGTATAAAAATAAGCAACTTTTATTCGAGACATTTTTTCGAATTATGGATAGATGGCGCTATAATCGGAAAAAACGATTTATCGTGATACCATAGATAAATTATAGAAACGGTGTAATATATTGAGAAATACACTTCCAAATAAAAAGCCAAAAAATACGTGTTTAATATTTTTCAAGAACCTATCGAATAACATCAAACACGACTTTCAACTCCACCCCCTGGAGGTAGGGTGGGGCGTAACTTTAAAATCTTAAATGGGAGTTGGATTCCTTACATAAAAATAAGTAACTTTTATTAGACATTTTTTCGAATTATGGATATATGGCGCTATAATCGGAAAAACACTATTTATTAGCGCCATCTACCAATAATTTTAAAAAATGTTTCGAATAAGTGTTACTTATTTTTTTCCTGAGGAATACAAATCTGCAATATCACATTGGGATTTCTATTTGATTTTAAAGTTACCCCTACCCCACCTCCAGGGGGTTGAGTGGAGGGTCATGTTTGATGTTATTCAATAGGTTCTTGAAAAATATTAAACACGAATTTTTTGGTTTTTTATTTGGAAGTATATTTCTCGACATATTACACCGTTTCTATAATTTATCTATGGTATCACGATAAATCGTTTTTTCGGATTATAGCGCCATCTATCCACAATTCGAAAAAATGTCTCGAATAAAAGTTGCTTATTTTTACGTAAGCAATCCAAACCTGCAATAACAACTGGGGGTTTCCATTTAAAATTTTAAAATTACCTCCATACCACCTCCAGGGTGTGAATGGGGGGTCGTGTTTAGTGTCATTCGATAGATTTTTGAAAAATATTGAAACGTATTTTTCAGTTTTTCGCTGCAATCTTCATTTCACGAATTATTCGATCATCCCGCGAATTATTCGATCGTCTCAGGCGACGAGTTCCACCCTGGGCAGCACACCAAGTACCTCGGAGACCATCACCGCCATGAAATTCGTATTCAGTGACCTCCAAAACTCCCAAGTATAAAAATTGAACTCATTTCCGTAAATATTTCCGAGTTCTAAATATTTCTTTTTCGATCTCTTCGAGATGCACTTTAAAAATGCGTTTTCTTATGAACAGAAATTTTTGCCGGAAATCAATTTAGTTCACAAAATTGCCTGACACTCTAGAATCGAATGCAAAAAGTTGCATGACGATTCATCTTACTGCACAAAATTCCTAGGTTTTGGGCATTTTATATATTCACTATTTAGGTATAATAATTATTTGCATAATGTATATTTCGGCTTTCAGATGCTCAACCGTTTTTCAATAAGGAGTGATCTTTAAGAAAGAAAAGGTACTCAGACCTTCTCATTTGTTTATATTCCATCTTTACGAAGACGAAAAAGCTCTGCTTTATAGAGCTTATTCATAAGGGATATGTCGTCTACATTTTTCTTCATTTAGTAGGAGGCGTGCTGCTTCTTTGATTTTTCTTTTTCATGTCTGTTTTCTTCACGATTATTAATGCGTCGTTTCATTCTACTCTTTGTTCACTGTCCCAGACATGTTTGCAAATCTGTGATTTGTCAAAATCCCTGTTTTTAATGTATGTTTCATGCTCGTTTATGCTGACGCTTAGTGATCTTGTAGTTTCTCCCACATAGATACTGTTGCAATCACATATAACCTATACAAAGAGGTTGCCTCTGTCCTCGGTTTCTTATTCATGAACATTCTGACAAAAGTCATCCCATAGAAGCCAAATATAAAGGAACCATTGTATCTTTCTCATTAATTCTTTTTGGAGACCATTCATATATTCTGCTAACAATTGAATTTTGAGGTTACTCCGCAATGGCAATGTATCACTATCCTTCCACTTTCATATACGAGTAGCCAGCATATCTTAACTCTTAACTTACTCGTGTTTTAAAACGTTCAGATACATTTTTGCTGGGATTACCAATTGAGAGTACCAATAATCCATTTATACCTACATAGATACATTCGTCGTCTGCCTGTGAAAATTTCGGGAAGTGGTTATCACAGTTGAGCCATCAAATTGTAACCTTTATTGATAATTTTCAATATTCGTTGATCTCTTTACTCTGCTATGCTGCTACAAATGCCAGTAAATCTCAGTAAATAAAGGACCAAATATTTACAAAAACGACAAATTATGGAAATTTACTGAAGTGATGTTTTTTTTTTTAATTATTATAACGTCAATATAAAAAAGATAAGGAACGTAACGAGAAAACATAACACAACACATCACTCTATAAATCTAACTGAATACGTTTTTTGTTTGATATTTAAATTTGTTCTGTACTTAGATTATTTGTATATTATATTATATCTACTAAACTGCTCATGCAGATATATTTACTACAAACTTACGTTTTTAATGTTCTTTTTATTATTTTTTATATCCGCATCCTTTCAAACTAAACAAGTTTAGAATTCTTCTGAAATACGCCAAAACCTTCTTCGTGTTTTTCTTTGTTACTTATATATTCTGCTTTTCGTCCATTACATCCTACATTTGTTGCTTCTGAGTTAATTTCCTTCTGTTGATTATCCTACGTGCACCAACATTCTTCGTATTTCTTCACTTTGCCTCCTTTTAACCTACGAACCCAAAAAATGTTTAGTTTGTTGGAACTATATTGTATAATAAGCTAGTTTATTTAAGATACCTATCTGTATAAACAATGTTATAAAGACATTAAAACAAAAAAAAAATATAGTGACTATCATCAGTAATCATAGTAGTACTATTTAAGATAAAAGTTTTGGAGCATCATTGACCTGTCAACATCATTAAATATTCTTACTGTTATAGGTCAAATCCGCATAGAATATATTTTAATAATTAACTAGCATTAATATTCTGTTTTTCCTTATTCCCATAAATAGACAATATTAATATTCCTAACGTCTATAGCATAGTCTAATATAATTGAGCTACAAAGAAGGTACACTAAAATACATAATATTCAATAAAAAATAAAAATGTATACCATTTTTATTATTCAGTTGCAATGCGAAGGCAAAACAATCTTACTTTTCAATTAGAATACGGAGTACAATCCAGCTCTCTGAATCGCGATTTTCGATTCTTATTGGAATCTCATCGGAGAGAGCGCAGGCTTGTTCTCCATATCCTAACTGACCAGCACCGAGAACTTTTCCCACACATTGCAACTGAAAACAAATGTGACTAGCGTCATCTGGCAATTGAAAGATGAAGTTTTCCAATCCTAAAAGCAACATTATAATTTAATATTGAAAATATTAAAAATATTACTAAAAGATTTTTAAATTGAAAAACTTATTGGTACATTTTCCTGGTGACACCCCCAAGGCTTCTACAATTTGCAAGCCAAATGGATGCTGCAGTGAAGACAAAGGGAAGGAATTCTAGACTATGCAATTCACATCCCCCGTCTACAGCTTGGTAAAGTTCCAACGGAAAATGCACCTAGTTACTCTACGGAGTAATACGAATATAAAATAAAAATGTATACCATTTTTATTATTCAGTTGCAATGCGAAGGCAAAACAATCTTACTTTTCAATTAGAATACGAAGTGCAATCCAGCTCTCTGAATCGCGATTTTCGATTCTTATTGGGATCTCATCGGAGAGAGCGCAGGCTTGTTCTCCATATCCTAACTGACCAGCACCGAGAGCTTTTCCCACCCATTGCAACTGAAACAAATAGGGTAGGTGACTAGCGTCATCTGGCAATTGAAAGATGAAGTTTTCCAATCCTAAAAGCAACATTAATAATATTGAAAATATTAAAAATATTACTAAAAGATTTTTAAATTGAAAAACTTATTGGTACATTTTCCTGGTGACACCTCCAAGGCTTCTACAATTTGCAAGCCAAATGGATGCTGCAGTGAAGACAAAGGGAAGGAATTCTACACTATGCAATTCACATCCACCGTCTGCAGCTTGGTAAAGTTCCAACGGAAAATGCACCTAGTTACTCTACGGAGTAATACGAATATAAAATAAAAATGTATACCATTTTTATTATTCAATTGCAATGCGAAGGCAAAACAATCTTACTTTTCAATTAGAATACGGAGTGCAATCCAGCTCTCTGAATCGCGATTTTCGATTCTTATTGGAATCTCATCGGAGAGAGCGCAGGCTTGTTCTCCATATACTAACTGATCAGCACCGAGAACTTTTCCCACACATTGCAACTGAAGCAAATAGGGTAGGTGACTAGCGTCATCTGGATGACGCTAGTCAGGCTAAATCACGCTAAGTCTTATTGTACGTGTAACGTCAATGGTTTTATGGCCGTCAATATGTTATTGTCGGGTTTTCGAAATTCCTTACGCGTAATCCGATACCTCTTCGTCTGGTACTGATAGTAAAAAATTTCTAACAAGCGATAAGACAGATGGAAGTTTCGACGGGGCTGAACCTTTTTTCGGGGTGATAAAAATTAATGAGTTTATTCTTCTTGTTCGATGTTATAACCTTTTAATAATATAGGAACAGATTCGAAGACTTATTTTAGTGTTTTCGGTTTGGGGCAGTGATCGAATAACAGTCGTAGGGGAAAGGACGATTGTGAATTTTCTTCGCGTGTGTGTGAGCGACGAGCGATAGAGGAACATATTTTTTTTATTACGGGTTAATTCCTTGCGGAAAGATGCGATCGAGTGCGAATTTTTCAATAGTAAAAAAAGAGAAAAATACTGGTTCGCGTAGTACCGTACTAACAATTTCCAAAGTGGCCGGTAGCGCGTAAAACTTTAAAACTAATAATCTAATCTAGACTGTAGAATTGAAACAATAAGTGACGGAGACTACAGGTGGTGTCTCATCGCAGGGTACTTCAGCCGATTCGTGTACTTGCTGAGATTTCGGAAGCCGTAGCAGTAAGGTAATTTTTTTTTTTTATTTTATTATATACGACATTAGAACTTATAATGTGCGTAATACCTAGAAGCACAGCCGGTTCGTTACAGTTAGTAGAACATTAGAACACTTTAGGCGGGGCAGTATTATAGTACGATTTGTGTGATAGGACAAATCCTATACAATAAAATGTGGCGTGTAAACAGCAAAACGAACGTTTTATCGAATCGATGTATAGGATTTGTCCTATCACACAAAACGTACAATAAGACGTAGCGTGAAAACAGCAAAACGTACGTCTTGTCGAATTGAAAAAATTAAATCCGTTTATTGACAAAACGTACGTTTTGTCGTATGTTTTGTATGACCCACAAAACGTACAATAAGACGTAGCATGAAAACGAGTCTTTTGTTGCCACATCCCCACACCTCTACATTCAGGATCTGTCTAATAGGCTAATAGTCAATTGTATGGGCAATAGTGCACACAGACATTCGAAAGACTTGTAATAACTAGTAAGTAATTGTAGTTCTTTATTTTGTTTGTGTTTATTTTGTTTCTACTTATGTTCTAGCCTCTTTGATGTTATTTGTATTTCTCTCTTTAATAAATTCTTCGTATATTTCGATAGCTTTTTGAACCGTTAGTGTTTAAGACATTCCTACAGATATGAACTCTCGTATTTGTATCCAGCATCCTATGTTATGCACTCTCTCCCATTTAGGACATTCTTCATGTTTGTCCTACTGTGTAGGTAAAAGTTAATTTAATTTATGCACGTTTTTGTTAAAGGATATAATATTGAGCTTCTTTCTATGTGCAGTTTTTTGTCTTTTGAAATTTACCACTAACTCCATAAGAGTTCCCTAAAACCGGCCCTGAATACGGTAATTATCCGCGTCAGAGTGTAGAAAAAGTCTAGCATCAAGATTATATTATTATTGACTGACGTTTGGTTGGTAATGAAATATTTAATTATATACACAAGACTTGGTAGCTTATCGTAAACTGCATTGGAACATATTTTTACGAGCAATTGTTTGTGTAAAGGTCAAATAGAGGCTGTCGCCAAGCAGGCTACTGCAATAATAATTGTTGAGTAACCTGTGCAATTTATTTTCGCACTTTGGCTAGGATGCGGTTTAGGATATTTTAAATACTCGTGTTTGGTGCAGATTTTTTCTTAGATACAAACGTTTAAATATTATTTAAAACGTTAAGTAGCACTGATTAAAGCAAATAAAATACTAGTGGGAGGAATAGCAAAAGAAGTAAATAAAATTATATACGCTGGTATGCCAAGTAATCTTTATATTCAACACTGAGGTTTTAAAAGATATCAAAGGACTGCCAGGCTGAGTGGCTACAAATAACCGGGTACACGTAAACTCATCACCAATTAGCATAAATGCATTTATAGATTATACAAACGCATCACCGCAATAAAACCACGATTTTAAAATAGACCTGGAGGAATTTGCAAATTGATCACTGGCCTATCTGCACCCGGTGGCAAAATGATCTTTGACCGTTCCTAAAAGCCAGGAAACTGCACATTTTGATGCATTGTGTCATAAATAAATTACTAGTACCCTTGATTTGAAAATTTTGCAATGATACCATGAACTGTAGAGCTTCTCGCGTGTAGAAAATTAAGTTTATGCAATGCTGGCACACTTAAGCTTTACCTGGTTTTCCAAAAAAGTCAAATAACGCCAAAACGGTAAATTAGACCGAATAATATGCTACTTTAATTCCTTTCTTATAGCCTTCCTTTGAGTATGATCTGTTAACTTTTATTATATGCCTAAAGTATCTAACTGAAGTAAATAACCTGGTCTAACTCCCGTGTTAATGAAAACTTCTTCGGTTTCAATATCGTCTACTACAGAGGCTTTTTTCGGTCTAAGATAAATGTTTTACAAGCATTAGATTTCTTTGATCTCTTCCAACTATCTCTAGATACTCAAACAGCCTATCGTGTTAAATCATATCAAATTCTGTTCAAAATCTATAAATTATAATTCCTTAGTTCTTACTCCGGGGACACGTTATCTCCCAAACTCTTTACGACAGTACTTAAACATGCTTTTAAACAACTGGAGTGGGACGCCAAAGGAATAAATGTCGACGGCAAAAGGCTCTCCCACCTACGATTCGCAGAAGACATAGTTCTTATAAGAGACAACTTAAAAGAGATTAGAACTCTGCTTACTGAGTTAGATGCCGCCTGTAAGAAAGTTGGATTAAACATAAATTTTGGAAAGACACAATACATGACAAACCTGATACCAAGCGAAAATCCAAAAGTCGACGTTAACGAAATAGCATTGGTCCATAAATATAAATACTTAGGGCATGAACTCCAAATTGCCAGGGACAATCAAACTGCCGAATTACAAAGAAGGATCACCTTAGCATGGGCCGCATATGGAGCTCTATAAGACATCTTCAAGAGCAACTTATTTGAAAAAGAAGACGTTCGACCAATGTGTGCTTCCAGTCATGACTTACGGCGCCGAAATATTATCGTTAACCCAGGCCACAGCAACCAAACTTAGAGTGGCCCAAAGAAGAATGGAACGGTCACTACTTGGCCTGACTCTCAGAAACAGGGTCAGAAACGAAGAAATCAGAAGAAGGACAGGCGTCACAGATGTCATAGAGCGAGTAGCATGGCTGAAGTGGAATTAGGCGGGCCATGTAGCCAGAATGAAGGACGGGAGGTGGACCCAAAAAATTACAGTGTGGAGACCAAGAGCAGACATAAGAAGTAGAGGTAGACCACCTACGCTATGGACAGACGACGTCAAAAGGATTGCTGGGAATTGGTTGCAGGAAGCCCAAGATCGACAAAACTGGAAGAAATTAGGGGAAGCCTATGTTTAACTTTGGATGTAGAAGGCTGAATGATGATGATGATGAATTCTTACTCCTGTGTCTGAAACAAAATTGTTTTCTCCTATGTTTTCTTCGCATTTGCATTCAACTCTAACTAAATAACTTTTTTACATTTTAGCATTTATTTAACTTTAAACATCCAATACAATCGGTCAGTGGTTAGCGGTTAGGGGTGGAAATAACAGCCCAATTTTTGGCTTTGGCACCCACAAATGCTGGCCACACTCTACTGAGGACTTCTTCTTCTTCTTGTGCCACTCCTATCGGAGATTGGAAATCATCAAGGCTACCCTGACTTTGTTTACAGCTGACCTAAAAAGTTCATTAGTGGTGCAGCCAATCCAAGAATTGTTGATCTTTATATATGATACTGTCATCTGAGTTTTCGCCGTCATTTTGATTAATATCGTCAACTGATTGACTACTGTTTAACTCTTTACTCTCGTCACATTCCGCGGAATCATCTTCAGTGCGTAGAGATTCCTTTTTTAAGATGTCGTTTGTTGAGCTGTCTAAAACTTGACCTTGTAGTCCGGCCAGTAATAAAGGATTGTTCATTAGACTTTGTTTGTAAGCATTTAATTCGTCATCTGTTAATTCGGAGTGAACACTTTCAACGTGTTTGTGCAATGCTACAAGTGATCTAAAACTTCGTCCACACAAGACACATTTTGTGGCATCTCTGATCATGTGGTATTGAGAATGTAATTGTAATTTTTCTAACGTTTTAAAAGCCAAAGAACACTGATTGCATCTATATTTATACACGTGTTTTTCGGACACAGACATATTTGCTATTGAATTTTTGGCATGGACTTCTTTAACATGCATTTGTAACGTATGTGCAGTAGGAAAAAAATGATTACAGCCCTTTTTCCAGCAAAGATATCCCGGCCCACTCGGCGTCTGTTTTATTTCTAAATGACCGGTTTCGTTCTGATGATAACATAATTCGTCTATATTCCGAAACGTCCTAAAACACGTGCCACATCGTCCTAAAACACATGGCATTCTTCTACGGCCTGGATTCCGTTTTCCTTATATTTTTCCTTGCATTATATTTTGAAGTAATGCGTATTTATGACCTCTCATCAGGTGACCCAAATACTAGTTTTCTTCGTTTTATCGTTAACAAAATTTCTGGGTCTCTTCCTATCCTTCGTATTACTTCAAAATTTGTGATTCTTTCAACCCAACTTATCTTCAGCATTCGACGGTAGCACCACATCTCGAAACTTTCAATATTTTTTATGTTGTTCTGTTTGAGAGTCCAGGCCTCTACACCGTATAATAGCGTGTTAAATACGTAGCCTCTTAGCATTCTTAATCGAAGAGGGATGCTTATATATCTGTTGCAGAAGAATTTTCTCATCTTTATGAAGGTGGCCCTGGCAATTTCGATACGTCTTTTTATTTCATTGTTTTGGTCTCCAGTTTCGTTTATTAAAGTTCCCAAGTATTTGTAACTTGATACTTTTTCAATTTGTATGCCGTTTATACTAATATGTGCTGGTTGTGTCATGATTTTACTGAAGACCATATACTTGGTTTTTTTTGATATTAATGTTTATGCCATAATTGTTGCAAGCAATATTTATGTTTGTAAGTAATCGTTGTACATAATTCTTCTAGTGTTCTTGCAACTAGTACAGTGTCGTCTGCGTATCGAATATTATTTACAACCTCTCCATTGATTACGATTCCTTCATTTGCTTGCAAAAGGGCTTCCTGACAGATGCTTTCACTATATACTTTAAATAGCAGTGGTGACAAAATGCATCCCTGTCTTACTCCTTTACGTATTTCTATGGCTTTTGATATCTCATTTTCTATTTTGATGTTAGCTTTCTGATTCCAATATAAGTTGAGAATTATTCGCAGATCTTTATTATCTATGTCTTTTCTTTCAAGAAAGTCTCTTAGCCTATCGTGGCGTACTCTGTCAAACGCTTTTTCAAAATCGATAAAACATGCATGTACTTCTTGATTAACGTCTAGGCATCTTTGTGTAAGAACATTCAAACCGAAGAGAGCTTCTCGAGTACCTAGTCCTTTTCTAAACCACATCTGCGTATTACTAATATCTGACTCCAACTTTTGATAAACTCGGTTGTGGATGATTTTTAGAAATATCTTTAGTAGATGGCTCATTAAAGATATTGTTCGATGTTCTGAACATTCTTTTGCATTGGATTTCTTTGGCAGTGTAACGAATGTAGACAGCAGCCACTCTTGAGGTATACTGTGTTAAATAAGTGCAATATTATACCTATTGATTCATCATTCAAGAGCTTAGGCCCGTATTCATAGTCGAGACTCAAGTCAGCGTCGATGCTTAAGGCCGACCTTGAAAAAATTTGTATACAAATTTGTATAAGAATTTGTTCAAGGTCGGCCTTGAGCATCGACGCTGACTTGAGTCTCGACTATGAATACCGGCATTGGTAATTCAGTAGGAACCTCATCGGGTCCATTTGCCTTTCCAGTTTTGGAATTTCTAAGTGCCATTTCTACTTCACATTTTAGGATTTCAAGTCCCGTTTCACAAGATCCACACCTTATGTTTCTTTGTAGATTTGGTTAGGTGTTTCTTTCCCGTAGTTCTTATTATAGTGTTTATATACTTCAGTTTTTCATCTATGTTGTCTGTTCTGCGGATATGGTTTTCTGCTACACTGAGGCTGGTGTTGATTTCTTCTCGCACTGTTTGTCGTCGGTGTTCACTTTTACTGAGGACTACCATAACGTTTATAGAACTTTTACCGCTACATAATGAAGTTTATTTAATATTAACTCAATAAAATAACTTCCTCAGTCGTTTTTGATCAGCAGAAGTATGTAATTCGAAGTTTATATTATTCTACCAAACAGTTTGCTTAAAAACCGCGACATATTGCGTAGCTAAAAGGTTATCGTGCGAAGTGAACCATATTTATCGTCTCATTATCAATTGCAAGTGCTAAGTTGTTTATTTATTTTGTTGTTATTGAATAGTATATCAATGCATTTTTAGTTTTAGGTATACCAATAAATGGATGTAGCAAAACAGTATAAGAAATATAAAAAAAGTTTGCAAGTTGCTAATTTAAAATACCCCGAGATGACACAATTGATCTTTATCAAGGAGTGTAGGCTTTCACGACTGGTGTTTTGTAAATGTACATTGTTATCGGGGTTTATGTTCCATGTTTCGTAATTATCTATTTCTGACGTTTCGTCCACAATTGCGGCAGATATTATCAAAGGCGGTGCCGGAGAGGAGGAAGATGTGACCTCATACCTTACATTACATTTCGAGTCCGTGGGTAGTGGTGTGATGTTTTATTAAGCACCTGTGTTTTTCAAATATATCTCGGTTGATGTTTTGGGTGGTGGGATGTTCTGCTACGGCGTATTATACGCAGTGGCAAAGGCGACAGTTCCATTTGTTTAGTCAAAAAATGAGTAAGTACGTTATATTCCAACATATACTGAACCACACTTACAGGAAATGTGATAAATTTCTGGAGATAACAATGGTTCTCTTGGATCTTTGGCCGAAGTTTCTTGTACAGTCCTTGTTGGTTTGAAGATTGATTTACGTCATGACTTTCTCATATTTTGTCGATTCGATCTGTGACATTTTTAATACACGGTCAAAAAGTTTCACCTTTTGGTTCTTGTTGTTTCTGTATGTTGCAGTTGACTCTTTTTGGACGTATAGATCGATGTTTCTTGCAGCTTAACCGCTATCCCGACGTTTTTTTCGACATTTTTCATTATTTTTTGACATTGTTAATGAACCTTGTTTTTTATGTTTTGTCTAGGATGGTGATTCGAGTTGTGTAATTAAGCAAATTTTTAGCAATGATTTGCGTTTAACTCTCGTTCTACAAAAACGTCTAAAAATGAAATATATTAGTTGTTCTCTATTTCCATGATGAACTGGATATTATTTGATTATTATTATATTTAGATATTTAATATCTAAGGGTCATCCGATAAACACGTGGATTCATTTTCCGCAGATGCGGGAACTTCATTATCATCCATATAAGAAAACTAACACGAGAACGCAATTCTAATTAAGCAAATATAGCAGATAAATAAGCGGCCAAGGCGTTTTTGTTTTATGAATGAAAATTAGAAATAACACACACACACAATTGCGATAATTCATCGTTAAAAAAAAATAAATTTTTGCTAATGCATTCAAATTGTAATACTTGCTTACATTGTTATCTGTATAAAGTCTGATTTATTGTATTACCGTTAGATTATGTTATATTACCGTTATATTATTATGTTTTCAAAAATATTGTAGAAAACTGAAATGTTGGATATTAAATTTTTGTGTTATTTACTAATAATAATAAAATTATTAAAGGGCGGAATATATGTAAAGTGCATATATGTATATGCATTTTTTGCATATTTTGTAAATTTTATAATTCAATGCATATTTTTCCCAATTATTATTTTATGACCATATTTTTATGTCGCACATATCGTCACTTGAAAGTCATAATGACGTAACTGCTTTTTTGCTATTTTACAGGAGAGCAGTTTAAAGTTTTCTATGGTTACGTTTATGTTCAGATATCAAAAAGTATGAGTGATAAGTAAATGAAAATATGAATATAGATAGTTAAAGAGTTACTTTAATAGGTTTTATTGTTTTTTAGGCTTTACCTGCTTCCGGCTCCCCCCCCCACAGCCCCCCCAAAGCAGATACGTCGTTATGTGTTTTTGTCTTTGAACTTTTCTCAAACACGCCAAAATATTACTTTGTTTTTTTTATTTTGCTTTGAATCTTTTGTAGAAGGCTGTTTTTATTATATATTTGCTTAAATACTTCATTGGGGGTCATAAAGTAAACACTTAAAAATGGTGAATGTTTTTTTAATGGAATTCTAAACTTAGGAATGAAATAGTTCCACAACAACGATCATTGTACTTTAAATGATAAAATAACCTTAAAAGTAATATTAATATTGTTAGAATAGTACACAATTTTTTTAAACCTAAAAAGAATATGATAAAGCCTAAAAAAATATAGTGTGAGGTTCCAAGAAGAGGTTAATCTTAAATTCAGTGTAATGTTTAGTTACAAATATTTAAAAACATGTACCTCTATTATCAAATTAAATAGTATAACATTTCATACAGAAGTAAAAAACTTCATTTGTACAATTGTATAAAAAGTTTATTAAAAACTATTAAAAGTCATCCAAAAGGATCTGCAAAACGTTTTCGATCTAGATCAGATCATCTTCAGTGCCTAGAACGAAGTATTTCCACGTTTTGCAGATCCTTTTGGATGACTTTTAATAGTTTTTAATAAACTTTTTTATACCATTGTACAAATGAAGTTTTTTACTTCTGTATGATTTTTTAATTATGGTATACAGCCAGCTACTGGGTATTTTCCCATTGATTTTGTATAACATTACTCCACAAAAATTGCCTCAAAACTACAACTAATTACAAAACTTGACCTAAATAAAAGTTGGAACTTTGTTATGTAATAGTAACATGGATATAGAAGTTGCCATGATTGTTCAAACATAAAACTTAACTTATTAAACTTATTAAACTTTTAATTATAAAGAGGTAACAATAAAACTACTGAGATTCTAAAAAAGTATTTCATCGCTTAAAAGTCAATGTAAAAATTAAAGATATAAAAACAATTATCATCTCATGTCTAAATAACAAAAAAGTAAAACTTTTGTTACACTTTAAAATGTCAACAAGTGGTCACAAAATAACTACATTATCCTAATATACATTTTCAGGTCAAATTGATCACAGTTACTTTCTTAAATATTACATTTTGAGATCAATTCGATCACAGACACTCTCTTATTTATTTAGTCTAAGCAACATTTTGAGCTAATGCTCTGTGCAGTCTCTTTAAATGGGTTTCCTTGAGCATGGGGTAAATTCTTATAAAACAAAACATGTTCCTCATTTCGTACGATTGGAGTTTGTCTGAACAGAGCGATACCAGATAGTCAAATTTTTCTTTTGGCAACACAACTTTTTTATTCTTCAGACTGTTCAGAAGTTTGGGTTTTGTCTTTGGTTCATCGGTTGTTCTTGGAAGGGTGATGCTTCTGTATACTTAAGAGCAATGGCTTGTTTTGAAAAATATTTTTTCTGGCTCTTTCTTTAGCACCAAATACTCAACCATTCGTAGCCAGTTGACGCTGCTTCCTTCATCGTCTTGCCTCACACTTAGCACTCTTAGTTGTTTCGCTCTACCCATAAAATCTAGGAAGTCCTTGGATTAAAGACAAAAAACGTTATAGGGTTTTTTCATACAGGCAAGTCTGATGGTAGTTGCGATGTGTGATGGAACGTACATGTTACCAGAAGCTGTTAGAGCAGTGTTGATTGCACTATGCACAGAATCCCCTTCGTTCTGTCCATGATATGGTTCAAAGAATTCTAAGGATACCTTCAAAATGTTTTTGGAGGCAGAGACGAAGTCTAATGGCATTGTAGCCATACCTGAATTTTTGTTCTGGCCACTGCAGCCTTCTGAAAACCAAAACATTTATTCAATACCCCTTTCATCTAATTCTTTTAAAAAGAGATAAACACAAGTCGAGATCTCTGAAGCACCACGTCTGCTTAGGCCTTCGTGCCAAAGATAGCAGTTACAGTCACTTGAAGACAAGTTATAAATGGTTAAGTTGAAATTTGCAAGTCGTCTATGATAAAATAACTGACTTTCATTTGACACTGGTAGGAGAATTTTGATATTTTTCTTTGAGTTCCTCCTTCTTTTTATCATCTCCAGTTCTGTAAACGATACACAAACTGCACTGGTCTTTTTTTAAATGATAAAATCCCAGGTTGAGTTTGTTGAAAACATCTCTGTAAGTCGTAATACTGCAACGGATTCCTTGAGGCTCGTATTCTTCCAGGAACATAAAAAACATTTTTTTATACTCAACTCAGGGTGCAAGTACTCTTTAGTGGAAGTAGTTCTGCAGTAGTGAGACTCCATCCTTGGAAATCTCTGTATGTGAGCTGTTATAGCTTCACGAATTTTCAAAACACTTTCTTTTAGTTTCTCAGATCGACCACCTCTTTTTTCATCTGCTAAAACACCTGTTTCCTTTTTTTTCTCAATTGCAGTGCGTACATTTCTCTCTGTAATTGATAAGGTGTTTAGGAACATTTTTCTACAAACAGAAATTTCGTGGTTTCCTTTCGGTAAATAATACTTAACTGTGTACTTCCTTCTTGACGATTCATTTGAAGTAGTTTTTCTTTTCGTTTCTGTTTGTTTTACGTATCTTGCAATATATTCTCTTTTGATTTTTACGTAGATACGTCAGATTTGTAGATACGTCACAGTAGAAAATCGTGTAACATTGCTTTGTTTGGAAATACATAATGGCGTATCTTAACTTACGCCACTATGTCTTTTTAAAAAAAGGTCTATCACAAAATTCGTTTCGAGACATAATGGCCTAAGTCAAGATACGCCACTATGACTTTTCAAAAACCTAAAAATTCACAGTTACGTCACAGCATGAAATTGTAATATCACTGTAACAGGTAGAAATACAGATACGCCGATTAGACTTTTGGATAGAGCTCGCTGAGAACATTATGGATGCACTATAAACTCAAAAAGCCAATTTTGGCAGTTACGCCGTTATGTCTTTCAAGCGACGATATTGGCCCACATAAGGGTCATATTACCCGTATGCGCGCCAATGGTGAATATTAAATTCCTATTTGTATATCAAAAAATGTGCAATAACTACCTCTTACAACCTACCAAATTTCATTTGGATATCTCACCGGTTTTAGAGCAATAAATAAATCATCAGTTTGTAAGACAAATTTCAACAACCCCTACCTCGGAAACGAAGCATTTGCCGACATAGGTTTATAAAGCAAACTGTCATTATTTTTCATGCATAATTGCCCCTTAAAGTTTGCCATACTTATTTAAAAACACCCTGTATTGATGAAAAACAAGGCTAGTTGTTAAAGTACCTAACTTTTTTTATTATCCAACATAAGCTAATGAATCACAAAACAGAATGTTAAGAAAACATGAGGTTATAGTTGAAAACATGAAACTATTCCACAGGATGACGCGAACTTTGAGAAAAAATCACAGTTTGATTGGTACACCCGGTATACAATGACAATTTACCTGTCTAGCAACAATATTATTACAGCGATATTGTTACAGAATAAGGCTACGGCATATTAAAAAATCACTTAAATCCGGCAACAGGTTTAGGAAATTCGAGACATAAAAAATGACCAATTATTAAGGTAGTGCGTTAATTTCTTGGAGAAGTGTATTTAAAAGCCAAATATATAAAACATGTATCTTGACATTAACGTTATGGAGTATGCGACTCTAAAATAAAAACTTGGAAAAACGTCTAAACAGAAAATATAATATAGGAATGAAATTTGGATTTAATATAAACCATAATCCAGTTCCACACAATAGTTGTTAACAACCACCTGTTCAGTGAAAACCTGTTACTAATTTAAACGATTTACTTTTCTCAGTGTATCAAATCAATAGGCGCCGAATCTGCCGGCACTTGACGTCACCGTTCACAAACAAAACACTGTCGTCAATGCCGCGCTTGGCCGGCCGGTCTCGTAACCGCCTCCAAACCAAACCGTTTACAGCTGATGCGATGGCAGAGTGTGATATTAAGTGGAAAAATTTCGTTACGCTAGTAAACAATTGACTTCACCGTTGCTATGTAACACCTAACACGCTCACGCAGTAACGCAGATTCATTCGATGACGCCAACTAACACTTTTGGTCCTATTTTGTATGGAGAACCGGGGGTGGCATGGCAGGCTTTCGAGTTACCCCGTGTAGGTGTATTCTAAAAATCCGCTTAAATAAGCTCTTCTTGGAATTATGCACACATGACATCAATTTGACTGTTTAAAAAAAGTAGGATAGCCTACGTGTTTATGTGACGTAAAAGGGGAAAATACTGAAATGCTTCAACTTCAACAACGACACAATACCCCATCATCACGTACAGTGGGAGTACTGGGAGTATCGTGGAGTAATTATTTTTTCCTACATAAAACATGAGAGGACGGCTTTTCTGCCTTTGATAGAGAAGCGTAAGATTTTATCGTTACACATTATTATGTGAAAACAGACTTTGAAAGTAAATGTAATTAACAAAAGAACGGTAAGTGTTATCGATTTTGATACCAAAGCCGGTTATTATTCATTACATTTGTGTAACAGAAAAGGTATACTAAAAGAGATAATCATCACCAGAACTAGATATAATAAGGATATAGATTCATATTTATACGAGGCATGTTCAATTGAAACAAAGTTATTGGTAAATATATCATTGGCTGGCTGAATGGTGCAAAAAACAGCAAGCAGATATGAATGGATACACCTAAGGGAGGCTTACATCCGATGATGGATGGAATAGCTGTTGAAATATATCTACAAATAATTACCACTAAAATGAAGGCACTTATCTCATTGTTTTACCAATCGATGTGTACCCTGCTTAAAGAATTCTTATCGCAGTTGCTCGAAGAATTCTTTTACGGCATTTTGTACTCCGTCTGACTGAGAACGATTAGCTTTTAGCGCCTTTTTCAGTGGCCCAAATATGTGAAAATCACAAGGCGATAAATCTGTACTATACGGTGGATGCTGTAATATCCTCCATCTCTTTCGTTGTAGATTTTATTTCATTGCTTTGACAACATGAGGTTGATCATTGTCATGCAGAAGTGACGAATCCACAACTGAATTCATCAACTATATATGGCACCTCCGCTCAAACAGTGTCACAACTCAAAAAAATAAATAAAATTTTTATCTTATCTCAAAAAGTGTTACGAATATGGTTCAAGTATTTGTCGTCAGATGACAGTAGAGTCTTTATATAGTACCTATAGTTAACCAAAATCAACGATGCGCCTAACATAAACAGTGTCACATATCGGCTTGCGCAAGGCAATTGTCCATCTAAGATCTGTATAAAGCGTTGTTTGTCGGGTTAAGACAGTATATGTGATTGCTTTATTCAAAACAATCTGCGAATGTGCTCAAGAAAAGTGACACCTTTATTTTTCTTGTTACAGTATTTTTTAATTAATTATGTTACTTTTATTTAAAGGTAGATCATTAAAAGGATAACTCTGTGAACCAGATCATAATCATGATATTAATATTCTCTACTGCTAAAACCACTTTTAATGAATAATATTTTGTAAATTTTTCGTTATTTTATCTGTGTAGTGTCACAACACATTTTTTTTAATACTTTTTGTAAACTTAATACGCTCTTTTGTAGAGTTTCAAAAATCTTTGTTATAGCACAATAAATTTTAAACGCCGTTTTCTCGATACTTTGCTTTTTGACTTATGACACTGTTTAAGCGGAGGTGCAATATAATTATATACAGGGCGTTTGGTAAAGAATGGGCCATAGCTTAACCTTAGATTCCTGAGGTTAAAATAGGTAGATTTAAGCTAACGTACCTTAGTACAAAAGTTGATAATCACCGAAATACAGGGTGTCAAAGTTAAACTTTTATTTTATTTATTTTTGAATATTTCCCGACAGGCATTTGACAACAACACGAAATTTGGTAAGTGGTGCTGGTACTGTATACTTCCCAATTTCTACGCCACTGGCGGAATTGCTATATTAGCGCAATTTTTTGATTCTCCAATACTTTCTACGTAAATAACATACTCTTCATTCGTAACGATAAAGCCATTAGTTTTCGAAAAATTTGAAGCTAAAAACGAAGGAGCATAATACATTAATCGAAATAAATGTGCCTTTTCATATTTTTAACTTCAAATATCTCGAAAACTAATGACTTTATCGTTACGAATGAAGAGTATATTATTTGCATAGAAAGTATTGGAGAAGCTAAAAATTATGCTAACATAGCAGTTTCATCAGTGGCGTAGAATTTGGGAAGGGTCAACCATTCACTTTCCCCTGTCGTACGCCTCTGATAGTAGCCAGAAACGATTATTTAACATAATTTAGCAGGGTGTAGAGTGCCTACACTTTCTGCCAAGTATGACATGGATATGTCAAATTATTTTAAAGTAGGTATTCTTTTTTTTTAATAATTTATTCTTTATATAAAAGTTTAAGAAATTATTTGACATATCCTTATGATACTTGGCAGAAAGTGTAGGTACTGTACATTTTACTAAATTATGTTAAATAATCGTTTCTAGCAACTACCAGAGGCGTACGACAGGGGAAAGTGAATGGTTGACCCTTCCCAAATTCTACGCCACTGATGAAACTGCTATTTTAGCATAATTTTTACATTCTCCAATACTTTCTATGCCAATAATATACTCTTTATTCGTAACGACAAAGTCATTAGTTTTCGAAATATTTGAAGTTAAAAATGAAAAGGCACACTTATTTTGATTAATGTATTATGCTCCTTCGTTTTTAGCTTTAAATATCTCGACAACTAATGGCTTTATCATTACGAATGAAGAGTACGTTATTTACATAGAAAGTATTGTAAAATCAAAAAATTGCACAAAAATAGCAATTCTGCCAGTTACGTAGAATTTGGGAAGGGTCAACCATTCACGTTCCCCCGTCGTACGCCTCTGGTAGTAGCCAGAAACGTTTGTTTAACATAATTTAGTAGGGTGGACAGTACCAGCACCACTTACCAAATTTCGTGTTGTTGTTCCATGCCTGTCAGGAAATATTCAAAAATAAAAATAAAATAAAAGTTTAATTTTGACACCCTGTATTTCGGTTATTATCAACTTTTGTACAAAGGTAAGTTAGCTTAAATCGACCTATTTTAACCTCAGGAAGCTAAGGTTAAGCTATGGCCCATTCTTTACCAAACACCCTGTATATATTATAGGAGGCCTCCTACAAGATGAAACTGATGGATAGGTGACGACGTTTTACAGAAACGTAACATGTTTCCAACTAAGTATTTACATCTAATTGTAAATATTGATTTTAATGAGGGTTTAATAAGTTCTGCTTATTTCCCGGACTAACACTTACCGTCTCAACAAAATTTGGGTTAATCCAATATCAACAAAGGCTGGTGAAGGTAACCTGGTTTTCCCAGATAGTTTTAGGAACTCGCACAAGTAGGTAATTATCATCGATTGCCATTACCATAAAATATCAAGATTCCCGTACTATCCAAACACATATCCTATATTATACACATGTAATTATCTCAATCAATTGAAATTAACGTTTAATGATATCCAATTACGAAGGCAATTTTCTTTGAAATCTGAAATTCAAAGAATTTGAAAAAGTGTTGATGTTTTAAAGATCTCAACGATTTTTGTATTAACTCAATAAAATATTTATGACCTATACCTCTGAAATTTGCATTGGTATAACAATAAACTTGTGAACCGAAATATGTTTATGAATATTACGTGGGAGGTCCAGTTATGAGACCTGGCACCAGCGAAAATATGAAAATAATTGAAAACACATAATTGAAATATCTCTCGAAAAGAAAAATTCTGCAATTTTCTTACATGAGTAACCAGTGCTGTTTTTGTGACGGTACGCGCGCGCCGGTACGCCGTACCGACACCTTTTGGGAGAAAAAATAAAAAAAACAACCAAATTATAGACAAATTCCTGAATTTTTTCCTTGCTCCCAAATAGCTTTAAAACGCCTTTATTGAGGCTAAATTTAAAAAGTTTTCCCGGGGCAAACCCCCCTTGTGAACGCTCCCCAGACCCCCGGAACATAGCGTACCGGAACCTCTATTGTTACAAAAACAGCACTGTGAGTAACTATATTGAAGTTACATTATATCCCACATAAAGCCAAAAATATGACGAATTTTCTGATAAACTAAGAAAAATCAGTTCAGGCTTTTACAAGATAATATAATCTTAGGACCAATACGTTACTTTGAGAATGGAATTTAGGCAGTATACCCGTACCAGGGTGGGCACTAAGTATGGTTTGTTCAACAGTAAATGGTTTGAATTCAATTAGTGCGGTCGTAAATATTATTAAATTATCTGACCTGGCCCATTGTTAAGACCCACCCGGAGCGATAAGCCACCGAGGTAGACAGAGTTGGTCTTTTGCAATTAACACTGACTAGACGGTACTCCCATAATAAAGCCTAAAATAAATTTTACCTGAAACCGGGCCTTTTATACTATTATCGGTTAATCCGGGCTGTTTATAGTGGTAACTAATTGAACTTAACCATTTACTGTTTAACTGCCATACATAAGGTTTTTAGCTATATCTACAGTATGGATCTACGGATTATTTAAGGGGCCTCAGCAATGTTTTAAAATTATAAACAATTTTTTGGCTTATAAACAAATAACTTTGTTTAATAATAAAAAAATCAGTTTTTAGCAATGCAAATAATTAAAACCGGTATAATTTGACTTAAACTTTCAAATGCTGTCAGCAAAATTGCTATTTTATTTTTTAATCAAAAGTTATTCTCGTTCAAAAATTGCAATTTTTCGATTTTTTGAATGTTCCACCGCGTTTATCACGAAAACTATGCATCCTACGAAAAAACTTGTAAGAACATTTTTTGCTTAGAATTACCCAAGAAATACAAAAAATGTTTTATTTTGCGAAAAATCGATGTTATGTAATTCCTCAAGTTCTTTGTTTATAACAATCGTATCGACATCCGGATCAACTGTTACCCAAAAAATTCGTGTTCTATGGGTCAAAATACATAAAAAAACTTGGGTAAGTCCATCTAAATAAAGGAGCCCGTAGCACCCCCTCCTGGACACAGCACTAATTTGTTTATAAGCCAAAAAATTGTTTATAACAATTAAATAATCCGATTTCAATTCTGTAAAGTGCATTGGATAGGTGGAGTGCTTCTTTATATGTAAAAAAATTGACAAATCTTTGTATGTTCTAGTTTTTGTTTTTTTAAAAAATTTTAGATTGCAAAATTATTATGCAAAATCTAGTAAGTCAATTTTAATGAAATTTGGTAGACGGTTTTAGCACATTACAAAAATTTCCTGAGCGAATGAGGAAGGTTCCAAGTGTAACCTAAGTGATGGAAAAACATTGAATAAGGACAGGCTTGCTTTGCCCCCTTATTTTATATTTATTTCTATTTCGCAGCAAGGATGTTAAATTAAGACATTTTTAACCAATCGTATCTGATAGAAAATTTAATTATCTTTGTTTTATTCCTATACGACTTTGTTCCAAAATGAATCGTTTTAAAGTTATAAGCAAAGAAAGTAGAAAAAAAAACGAAATTTTTTGAAATTTTTAAATATTTTATTTTTTTTATTAATGTTACGGGCATATTTGAGAAGGAGCATAAGTAAATTATTATTACTGAAGGTGTTTGCATAAAAATTTTTTCTGCAAAACTGAGTACCATTCTGAAGCACTTAATACCACGACATTCACATACGTTATAACGACGTTCCTAAATCACTCAGTACGTTTAGGCGCCTGACACATATAAATTTGAGGCATGAAATTAGAATAGGAAAAGACAATCAAACTTGTGAGATCCAGTGTCGGTTATTAGTGCCGGTAATAAGGTTCCGAAACCATAACTTTGACTAAACATTCTGCAAATAAATTGAGAATAACCCAAATAGTCCAGGGTAATAAGGTTTATTCCATGACACTTGAACAGCCAGGGTACTGAAGGGTTTTTTCGACAGGTAATACCTATACGAGTAAATTGTAACTATTTCCTGCGTAGGATCTGGCGGCCATTTTTATTTATAAACAATTAAGTGTCAAAAATGGCATTTTTCACTTTTTTTCAAATCAATGGAAAACAGGGAAACTTATGGTTTTTTTTAGTATAAATATCTTCGAGATTATGGAAAAAGCTTTAAAATGACATATTACAAAGTTTGATATACTCATTTATTGTTAATATAATTGCGAAAAAAGGTAGAAATTGCAAAAAAAATTATTTCCGCAATAACTGTTGTAAAAATTAGTGTACAGCTTTGAAATGTTTGTCAAATAAGGGTTCTTTGGTGCTTAATATATGATAAAAATTTCAAAGCGATTCATTCAATTGTTTAAATTTTATTCAAATTGTTTATCCCAGAGAGCATTTTTTTGCAATAACATAAGTCAGAAGAAAATGACGTTAGAGCCATTCCACAGGTGTAAAATGAAAGAGCATGAGCTATATTTTCAACTTGGTTTAAAAAAAGTGAATAAAAAATGCATTTATTAGTAATAAATAATTATGCAAAAGTATCGTAAATCTTTCCTTATAAACTTTTTATTTTGTTATATAAAAAATTATAAATATTTATTACAATTTTTTATCAATTATGATATAGATAACATTACTTGGTAGTTGTGCACTTAAAACAGGGTAAAAAAGTTAATTTTTTTGGAAAAAGTTATTCAAAAAGTTTATAAAGAAAAATTGACGATACTTTTGCATAATTATTTATTACTAATAAATGCATTTTTTATTCACTTTTTTAAGCCACGTTGAAAATGTAGCTCATGCTCTTTTATTTGACACCTGTGGAATAATTCTAAGGTCATTTTTTTCTGACTTATGTTATTGCAAAAAAAATGCTCTCTGGGATAAACAATTTGAATAAAATTTAAACAATTGAATGAATCGCTTTGAACTTTTTATCACATTATTAAGCACCAAAGAACCCTCATTTGACAAAAATTTCAAAGCTGTACAATAATTTTTAGAACAGTTATTGAGAAAATATTTTTTTTGCAATTCCGACCTTTTTTCGCAATTATATTAACAATAAATGAGTATATCAAACTTTGTAATACGTCATTTTAAAGCTTTTTCCATAATCTCGAAGATATTTGTACTAAAAAATCATAAGTTTCACTGTTTTCCGTTGATTTGAAAAAAAGGCGAAAATGCCATTTTTTAACAGTTAATTGTTTATAAATAAAAATGGCCGCCAGATCCTACGCAGGAAATAGTTATAATTTGTTCCTATAGGTATTACCTGTCGAAAAAAAAGCTTCAGTACCCTGGCTGCTGAAGTGTCACGAACAGGGTATATTTTTGTCTTATTACCCTGGCCTAAAAGAGAAATGGAAAGAGCAATGTTGCGAATAACAAGAAAAGACATAGTACCAAATAGGATAGTGCGTGAGAGGACTAAAGTGACATATGCCATAGAAAAAATTGCACAAGCCAAATGAGGATGGGCTGGACATGTAGCATGTTTAAATGATAATAGGTGGACAAAAAGACTCAGAGTGGAGACCTAGAGAATATAAAAGACACCGAGGTAGACCACCAAAAAGTTGGATGGATGACTTGAGAAAAACAGTGGGAAATTGGATACAGAAGGTACAAGATAGAGAATAAGGGAAGAATATGGAGGAGACCTGTATCCAACAGTGGATGCAAGAGGTTGAGGAATGATGATGATGATGATGATGATGAATGACCCGTACCAGGTCCAAGAGACTCATTAATGTTCAGCTCAGCGGGGTGTTATTGTTGAAGGTGTGAAATTACATAAATAAGGGATCATTTCAGAAAACAGGTAGATCCCTTGTTTATGGAATTCCACATATCCAACAATAGCACTCCGCTTAATACCTATACATTGGGGAATTTATTAAAAATAAAATATAAGGAAAAGGAACCAATTCTAAACTCTTTAAAATAAAGTTCTACGGAAGATTGTTAGTGTTTTATATTACAGTATTTTGATTTCGCGTGACCTGATGTAGCCTGTCCACAAGGTGTGAAAGTGGATAGTTCGAGCTCCAGACACTTCTAGGCCTTAAAGAAATTAAAAGTTTCTCTTTGGAGGTCGTGACTTTGTAGCTTATTATTCTTCTTGCTATGATAATTGCAATAATCATTCAGCCGATTAAAGAGTGAAAGTAAAAAAACTAAGCTTATTAAGTAACTTATTAAGCAAATACCAGAACGTTAACGGATTTTTACTGATTTTGTTGTTAATGTAAATGGTTATAAATTTTCTTATGGCAAAATAAACAGTATCTGCACATATGTGACGACTTCTATGGCAAACTTTTCCTCTCGCACAAGTATCTTGATCTCTCATTAACTAAAACACAGGATTTCCTCATATACCTATCACCACATTGTGTCTTTAAACAACTAGAACGAAATGATATAGGAATTGGCATGGGATGGAATTTGTTTAGTGGTAGTTTAGTAAAAAAAAATGCTTCAATAGTTAAAGCAAAATACTTCAAGTATAGGGTGAAAATTGCCTACATGCAACGAAAAAATATGAGGGAAGAAGCGTATTCGGATCTCAGTGACAAGATGAGAAGTCTATCCAAAATAATCACGGCGGATGTATGTGAAGTTCAAAAAATAAATAGGCTCGTAATGTAACAAAATACAATATGAGGTAAATAGGAGAAGAAGGTTCTAACAAGGGCGGATCCAGGAACGATTTTCGGGAGGGGCCACGAACTTTTTGGGGGGGATACCGGGGGGTCATGGAGAATTTTAAAATTAGGGTTAAAATGGTGAGTTTTAAGAGACCTTTCATACCCTTTTGGGTGTCATAAAGACATTTGCGTCACATACGTTAAGCACCTTTGTTACTTAATCTGTCAACAGAATAGTGTTTGTCTGTGTATCACCACATGTCCATGATAGGCGAAAACTGTTCAACTGCTTCTTCAAATCTTTTAATAGTTCTCAAATAGAGTAGTAGTGAGATGAAATGTAGTCTTAACGTTAAATCGGTACAAACATTGTCTAGAAGAGGTATATAAGTTGTAACTCTGTAATATTTTTATGGGCCACCTCCATGATTGACTCTCTTAGTCTGTCTACTCATAAATCTAGGTAACTTCGCTTTGACGTTCAATTCGTCTGCTAACTCTAACTTCGCTAAAGATCTTACTAAAACTTTCTTCGCAGTTAGATCTTCTACCTTTCAAAGTCAACATGGTATTGGAAACAGCCGTAGGCGTGAAGTTAAAAGTAAGAGATTTTGTTTTTACAAGTCGGCTTAGTGGCAATGTTAATTTTAGTATGTCAATCAGTGACATCATTGACACTAGAAAATCAGATGTGCATAAATAATTAAGCAAAGTTAATGCAAGTGTAGCACTCTTGGATCCTTCCATGTTGAGATAGATGTTAGTTTCTTCAATTAGCTATATGTAAAATGTCAAATTTGAACTGGATCACCCTTTCATGGCTTTCACAACCCATTGTGTTTCGCATAAACTTGTTACATTTTGTCAGAGTTTCAGTTTAAAACTTTATTTCTTTTGGCTGACATGTTAACAAAATTACAACTTCATTGTTCCCACTGTGTATCTGATGGATCATACATTAATAGGAGTTGAAAGTAAATTGTTTAAAATATGATTCAGGTAAGCATATCTAACTGCATTTGTTGCGACCTTTTTTATTTTTGGTAATGCACCGACTGCTTCAGAGCTCATTATTCCGTAACCGTCAGTACCGATTCCTACACATTTCTTCGGATCCAAGTGCAGATCTTTCAACAAGTTTAATACTATTTTTCCAAAGGCTTCTCCTCTCAGGCGTTGTTCTTCCCCTGTTTCTTGATTTTCACTAATTATTTTTATGTTATCATAAGCGTCAATAAACTTGACAAGGTCTTCACGAATGTTGTTATTGTGTATCTCAAATTTAGAGAAAGATGTTCCACGTGGGATACGTCGGTCCTTTCGTCAAATATGACAGAGTAACAATTTGAACCTGATTCATTATGAACGTGGCAAGCGGGATATGTGTTTGAAACTAAAAACATTTGAACTGCAAATAGCAAATATTTAAATTTATATTTTTTTACATTCTCGGAGGGGGCCATGGCCCCCTCTATGAATCCACCCTTGGGTTCTAACAAAGATGGGTAGATGATATCCATATCCAAACAACAACTACGAAAGCGATGGATACGGAAATCAGCAGAGAAACTTAAAATGATTCCATTTTCTATGTTCAGGAGTCGATGAATATGAGTTGAAAACTAAAAAATGGACGACGATGTAAGGTGCAGCTTTTTAAAGTCAACGTAACATAAATTGTTCAGATAGATCCTTCAGCGGTTCCTTTACAGAAATATTCACATACTACTTGCAGAATATATCCAACTTATTTTAGTTTAATATATTCGAAAGAAAAATACTTGAATTTCAAACGAAAAAGCATACTCAAAATGTTTATTTACATAGCAATCGCTGTCGCAAAATCCTAGAACGAGAATAAACATAATAAAATTGTTTATTTACATTGTGAAGTGGATTTGATGCGGTATAGTTTTATTGAAAACTCTGTATCTTCTTCTTCTTCTTCAGGTGCCGTCCTCGTTCCGAAGTTTGGCTATCATCAAGGCTATGCGTATTTTTGATACCGTAGATCTAAATAATTGGCAGCTGCTGCACTTGTACCAATCTCTTAAATTCTTCAACCATGAATGTTTTCTTCTGCCAATGGATCTTTTACCTATTATTTTTCCCTGAATAATTAATTGTAGTAGCTGGTACTTTTGTCCCCTCATTATATGTCCCAAGTATTGCAGTTTGCGCTTTTTAATAGTAAGCGCAAGTTCTTTTTCTTTCTGCGTCCTTCGCAACACTTCCATGTTTGTCACTCTCTCTGTCCACGATATTCTCAGTATCCTGCGGTACATCCACATCTCGAATGCTTCTATTTTCCTTGTATCGATCTTTTTCAGTGTCCAAGCTTCCATTCCATAGAAAAGAACTGACAGCACGTAACATCTCATCAGGCGAATTTTAAGATTTAAACTTAGCTCTCTTCCGCATTAAACTGTTTTAATTTTGGTAAAAGTAGCTCTAGCTTTTTCTATTCTGATCTTGATTTCTTCAGAGTTGTCGTTGTTTTCATTAATCACAGTTCCCAGGTAATTATATTTTCTAACACGCTCAATTCTTTGATCATGTACGGTTATGTCAGAAAAATTTTGTGGAGATTTCGACACCATCATTATTTTTGTTTTTTTGATGTTAAGTGATAAACCGAACTTTTCGCTGCACTCTACTATTCTGTTTATCAGTGTTTGGAAATCTTCCGGGGTTTCTGCTATTAATACTGTGTCATCAGCGTATCTCAAATTGTTTATTAAAGTGCCATTTATTTTAACTCCTATGTCTTGGTCAGCAAGGGCTCTGTTTATAATATCTTCTGAATATAAGTTAAACAAGGTTGGTGAAAGTATGCATCCCTGCCTTACGCCTTTTTTGATCTCGAGTTCCTCGGTTGTTTCCCGTTCTACTCTAATATTCGCCTTCTGATTATAGTAAATATTGAAAATAATTCTGAGGTCCCTTTTATCCAAGTTTTTCTCTACCAACAGTCTCATCAGGTGTTCGTGGCGAACTTTATCGAACGCCTTGTTGTAGTCAATAAAGCACATATATATATATATCCTGGTTAACATCCAGGCATCTTTGGCACATGATATTAAGTGCAAATAGTGCTTCTCTTGTTCCAAGCCCGTTTCGAAACCCGAACTGAGTATCACTGATGTCAGCGTCTAGTTTTTAAAAGTCTAGTTTTAAAACTCTGTATATTTGTAACTAATTTTAAAAATATGACCTCCTATTTTAATGTAAGACTTTTTTTGGTATCTCTTATAATAGATATTAACGGACTTTGTCGCAAAAGTTGATCACCCTGTACATTTATTAAAACACAAAAGGTAAACTGGAGTCCGACAAGTGAGTAATTGCACAAAAGCGACCTTTTTTTAAAGATTGACATAAAGAAAGACCTTAATATTTGGTAGTTAAATATGCAAATATCAACATTATAATAGCGGTCTTTATCGCGTAATGTATGTCAATGAAAATATGGATCACTATTTTCCTTGAATTTACAAATAAGTTATGTAAACTATAATATAAAGAATTATGGATGTGTTAAACGCGTGGTTTAATAGAGGTTGGAAAGTTCTATCAAAGAATATAGAATGAATATAGAATTGAATTTATTGGTGGTTAAATTGGTATTTATAAATTTATTCTTCAAAAAAGAATGTGTGTGTACTTTGTACGCACGTAAGAAGTTATACTTCTATTATAATATAATTTCAACGAAATAAATATACCTACTTAACAGTTACAATACAAAAAATTAACAATAATTACCAAAAATGAACCAAAACTTAATTCCAAATATTAAAAAAAAAAGAAAAAAATATTAATCGTCCGGGATTTGAACCCGCAATCTCGCGATTTTTTTATCTCTGGTCCAATGCTCTACCAACAAGGCCATCAAGCCGCATGCTAGTTACCTTTCAGATATACATAATTATACATCACGGTGATAAGTGAAATATAAAAATAGATATTTTATTATTTTACGCCCAAGGAAGACAAATCCAAAGACACAAAATTATAATAAAAAACCTTTTAAACCACCTTTTTCAAATTGCGCAAATTGTATTATTAATATTAATGTTAATAAATGAAATATAAATATTTTGACGTTTCACAATTTGACAATTCACTTTTAACTGCAGTGCCTTAAAATTTTTAAAGCACTAGTGCCTTAAAGTAGCATTTTTAACGCTCCTATGGAGTCCTAAAAATTGCATTTTTAACACGTTTGTAGAAAAATATATTTAGAAACACTAATATATTCTTTCCACACCTTTTCTGGACTGATACATACATAAATTAAAACATTTTGAAGTATAACTTCAAAAATATAATATGAAAACTATTTAAAAAGGCAGTATAACTATTAACTAACCTTTGTTGTTTCTCTTCCCACAAATTTTAAAACGCAACAACCATACATAACCAAACCGTCCAAACCACAGCTGCGCTACAGCTGCCATATTGGATAATTTTCGACATGTCATTTGAACATCCAATCAGAAAAAATTTATAATGCGCATGCGCCGGGATCGTAGGTTTTAACATATAAAAATTCACCCTCATATCGCGCGTAAAGAAGTATAACTTCAAAAACTATTTTTCACCAAGCTGAAAATTTTGTTTACATGTACCGGGTGTCCCAATAAGAATGACTCTCGGCCATATCTCAGGAACCGTTTATGATACAGCTTTGAGAAAAAAATATTTATAACAAAAGTTAGCTCGGGAAAAGCCTGGAAATTATTTTCATAATTGTAGGTTTACCGCTAGAGGGCGTAATTGAATATCAAAAATTAAAAAATCTAAATTTTACAAAATTTGCCTAACGAAAGGGCACTGGAAATCCGATCATCGTATTCTTCATAAAATTCTGCGCATATTTGATTTCACAAGTTTAAGTCTACCTTTGCAAATAAGAGGTGGGGGTGAGTGGGAACCTTGTTATGAAAAAAATGGCTGTAAGTCCGGTTCTGCTAAATCAAATTTTACAAACTTACTCTTGTTAAAAACAGCTCTTTTTCGTCAATGTAATAGTTATAATTTCGAGACAGCCTATTAAGTAATTTGCCAGCTAGGAGGCGTTATTTAATTATTTTCAGAAATCTAGTTTTTTTTGGAAAATATTAAATACAAGTATGCATTTTTAATCTTGTATTACAAAATTAGATCAAATTAGCAACAGAATAGTGAAAACCGCATGTCGATACCTTTTTTCTATCTCGAGATATCTTAACAAACGTGTAAATTTTAAACATAACTGTTACTGTCACCGGTAAACGAATTTAAGGAAAGGTAGTGTGCTGTGGAAAAAACAAAGAACCATTTTTTAGATGTCAACGTGTATTAATTAAAACAACGTTAGGACAAACAACACTATAAAATATAACAAATAAATAAAAACAACTACTTAGTGACGACTTAAATGTTCAAATTATGGCCCATAATTTTCAATGCAAGTATTTACTCTTTAAGAATATATTGAACAGCAGTCTCAATTTCTGCTCTCGCAATGCTTTGCATGGCGTTTCCTACTCTCTGGATCATGTTTTCATCATTATCATGTCGAGTAGTGGGCCTAGGGGCAAAAATAAGGTCTTTAATCCACCCCCATAAATAAAAGTATAAAAGAATTAAATCTGGTGATCTGGCTAGCCAAAAAATAGACTTCCACGCCCTATCCATCTATCAGCGAATTACTCATCTAAAAAATCTCTTGCTACTCTGGAAAAATGCGCGGGCAACCATCGTGCTGAAACAGCATGGACCTACGAACTGCTAGCGGTACATCTTCCAGAAGAAGAGGCAATTCCTTCCTTAAAAAAATTAGATAGCGTTCACCAATAATAGCATTATCGAAAAGAAAGGGTCCAATTAATTATCTGACTATCACCAGATTTAACTGTTTGGTGTGGGGACGGTTTGATATGTCACTGTTATTTAGGTATGGGGACGGATTAGACCTTGTTTTTGCAGCTAGGCCTACTCGAGAAAAAATGATGAGAGAATACGAAACCCTATTCAAAGCAGTTCGAGAGCAGAAATTAAGACTGCTGCTCAATCTACTCTTGAAAGAGTAAATGCTTAAATCAAAAATGGTGGGCAATAATTTGAACATTTAAGTCGTCACTAAGTACCTAGTTGTTTCTATTTCTTTGTTATATTTTATAGTGTTGTTTGTCTTATTGTTGTTTTAATTAATTATATACGTTGAGATATGGAAAATGTTTCTTTGTTTTTTCCACAGCACACTACCTTTCCTGAACTTCGTTTACCGGTGACAGTAACGGTTAGGTTTAAAATTTACACGTTTCTTAAGATATCTCGAGAAAGAAAAAGGTATCAACATGCGGTTTTCGCTATTCTATTGATAATTTGATCTAATTTTGTAATACAGGATTAAAAATGCATGCTTGTATTTAATATTTTCCAAAGAAAACTAGATTTCTGAAAATAATTAAATAACGCCTCCTAGCTGGCAAATTACTTAATAGGCTGTCTCGAAATTATAACTCTTACATTGACAAAAAAGGACTGTTTTCAACAAGACCAAGTTTGCAAAATTCGATTTAGCAGAACCGGACTTACAGCCATTTTTTCATAACAAGGTTCCCACTTACCCCCACCTCTTATTTGCAAAGATAGACTTAAATTTTTGAAATCAAATATGCGCAGAATTTTATGAAGAATACGATGATCGGATTTCCCGTGCCCTTTCATTAGGCAAATTTTGTAAAATTTTGATTTTTTAATTTTTGATATTCAATTACGCCCTCTAGCGGTGAACCTACAATTATGAAAATAATTTACAGGCTTTTCCCGAGGCAACTTTTGTTATAAATATTTTTTTCTCAAAGCTGCACTATAAACGGTTCCTGAGATATGGCCGAGAGCCATTCTTATTGGGACACCCGATACGTATGTATTTTATGTAAACAGGGTGTAACAAAAAGGTAACAGACATTAACTCACATACTCTGGGACTAAATATAGTTCGATTGAAAATAACGTACCTTAATATAAATGTGCCAATGCGCACATAAAATAAGAATTTAATTGGAACGTGCACAAACTTTGAGGGGAGAGGGGAGTTTAATGGAACAACACCCCAATAAAATTTTTATGGGGTGCACAACTTTCACCGTTATTTTTTTTAACATGTTCATGTCATAAGAAAGCCTCATGTCCATTTTCAATATAAAATCTAGTAACAGTTTTCGTTATATTGAAAAAATTTAATTTTCATTTTTAACTTCAAACGGCTGTCACCTTTTTATGTGGACATTTGTACTAACCTAAAGTATAGGGTCAATCTAAATATTTTGGTCCCAGAATATGAGATTTTATTTATGACCTACCTTTATATTACACTCTGTACATGTGTATATTTATTTTTATAATTATCCGACAAATGACTTTTTTATTCTCCTATTGCAATAAAACAAAAGTGTTTATTGCTTAAACCACAATTTATTTTTGGTGAAACTCTTAATTTCAGCAATGTTTCGAAACTTTTAAGAACCTAACTAAATTCCGAGAGTGAATTTTTCTCTCCATTGGTAATTGGTCGACAATTACGCACTCGGTCAACAAGTATATCTACGTGTTCTTTCAATTACTCTCAACAATTCGGCCATTGCAATCAATGACGACACAGTCAGGCCTTCTCTTTCGTTAATTTGGCCACTCTTGGCAAACGAGACTTATAGTCTAGGTTGTGTAGCGAGAATATTAGGAAATATGTGTTAAAACAAAGGTGAACGGGAAATTAAATTTTAAATAATATATATGTAATATATTATACACTGGAACATAATATGAGAAAGCATATGATAGAGTTCCTCAAGAGATTCTGTGGTGGGCACTCAATAAGAAAGGAGTCCCTGGCGAATATGTAAAGGTTGTGAGAGATATGTATGAGGGAGTAACGACTAGTGTTAGGACAGGTGTGGGAGAAACTGATAAATTTCAGGTGAAAGTAGGATTGCACCAAGGCTCGGTGCTTAGTCCTTATTTATTCTCATTAGTTTTGGACCAGATAACAGCGAAACTACAGGGTAGCATTCCATGGTGCCTAATGTATGCTGATGATGTAGTGTTAGTAGGAAATAGTGAAAGCGACTTAGAGCAAAAACTGGAACAGTGGAGACAAGCTCTGGAGGAAAAAGGTTTAAAACTTAGTAGGACAAAAACAGAGTACATATTTGGAATGTTCATTTAAAGATGGAGTTACTACAAATAAAATGGTATCTTTGGATGGTGAAATGATTGTGAAAAGCAATAGTTTTACGTACCTAGGATCAGTATTACAGAGTAATGGAGAAATAGATGGAGATGCATGCAGTAGAATTAGGGCTGGATGGATGAAGTGGAAAGAAGCGAGTGGTGTGTTGTGTGACAGAACAATTCCAATGAAACTGAAGGGAAAATTCTATAAAACAGCCATAAGACCGGCTATGATGTACGGAACTGAATGTTGGGCAGTGAAAAAGAAAGAGGAACAACGAATGCATGTGGCGGAAATGAGAATGCTTAGATGGATGAGTGGAGTGACAAAGAAGGATGAAATTAGAAATGAGTATATTAGGGGAAGTCTAGGTGTGGCACCAATTGATGCCAAAATGAGAGAGCATAGATTAAGATAGTTTGATCATGTTCAACGTCCAGACGTTAATCACTCAATACGAAGAATAGCTGAAGTGCAGATTCCTGGAAGGAGTAGGAGAAGAAGACTAAAGAAGACCTGGGGGAGACGACAAGCAGGACAAGTTGGTAAATGGGATTGATATTGATATGACCCAAGATAGAATTGTGTGGAGAAATGCAATTAGGGAAGTATGGTAGAATTATTTTATTTTTAAATTACCTAGTCATATTCATGACCTATGCTGACAAATGTGGCAGTCCTTAAGAGAGCAAATGCTACCCGCGAGCTGCTTGATAACATCAAATATAGAAAGATGGCCTATTTTGGACACGTAGTAAGGGGAGACCGGTATAATAGTCTTCAACTTATTGTGATGGGTAAAATCGAAGGCCGCAGAGGAATTGGTAGAAAGCAAGCCTCTTGGTTGAAGAATATCCGGGAGTGGACAGGAATAAAGAAAGCATACCACCTATTTAGAATAGCTCGAGACAGAGACAGTTTCGCCATGTTAATCGCCAACGTCAAGGGGACTTGATAGCGCACGTTAAGAAGAAGAAGTCATATTCAGTACAATTCATAGACTATTCAACAAAAAATTAAAGAAAAAATATTGAAAAATAAGCCAACGGTGGCAAATTTTTAAAGACACCTCACAAAACAATGAATTTTGCGGTGGATATCAGAACTCATCATTCGATCATGGTAAACAAAAAATTCAAAAAGATTTTATTAGCTTATCAGTTTTTTGAGGTAACGCTGTCGAGTATTGTTAGTTTTATCGAATTTTGACTTTTTGATATCACTCAGAATTCAAAACAACGAATTTTTTTGCAAAAAAGGCTGAAAATCAACATATTTATTATTGTTAAACAAAAAATAAGCATAAAAAAATATATCACCAAAGTTACATCAAGGAATGTTTAAAGAAAATATATACAAAATTCAAGGTGGGTTGGACAAGTAGATTTGAGTTACAATGTCTACAGCCTTTGAAAAAAAAACAGATTTGAGAAAAACGCGTCGAAAGTATTGTCAACTCTTATTTTCAATTTTTTTTGTCTGTCAAATCGTAAAGTGATGCCCACCGGAATATGTTCTTGAATCGCGGAGTAATTTACAAACGAAAATGAGAACAGCTGTTGACCGTTGTTCAATACGTTTAAGCGTGCTTGTGAGAACCTGCTGCAAAGCGAGTCGAAGTTAGGGAGGTAAGGAGATAGTGTTGAATATCCCTACCTTCGACTCACTTTGCAGCAGGTTCGCGCAAGCACGCTTAAACGTAGTGAACAACGGTCAACAGCTGTTCTCATTTTGTTTTGTAAATTACTCCGCGATTCAAAAATATATTCCGGTATGCTATGCATCATTTTACGATTTGACAAAAAAAATGAAATTGAAAATAAAAGTTAACAATACTTTAAACGCTTTTTCCTCAAAACTGTTTTTTTCAAAGGCTGACATTGTAACTCAAAAACTACTTCACCGACCCACCTGGAATTTTGTATATTATTTTCTTTAGACATTTTTTGAGATAACGCTGCCGAGATATTTTTTGTTTGATGCTTATTTTTTGTTTAACAATAACAAATATGCTGATTTGCACCCTTTTTGCAAATGAGTGATACCAAAAAGGCAAAAGTCGATAAAACTAAAAAAACTAGACAGCGTTACGTCGAAAAACTCATAAAAGCTAATAGTAGAAATAGTAGAAAAGTAAAAATATTTTTGAATTTTTTGTTTACCATGAGCTAATGATGAGTTCTGATGTTCACCACAAAATTCATTATATTTTGAGGTGTCTTCAAAAATTTGCCACCCTTGGCTTATTTTTCAATATTTTTCTTTGAATTTTCCCTTGAATAATCTATGAATTGTACCTAGTGAATATGCCTATTTAATTTAAAAATCAAACAATTCTTCCATACTTTAAAAAAAAAATGTGATTGAAATATTGATTTCAACCCCTACGGTCCCCCCTTAAGGATAGCTATGACACGATTTTTATAGGCAACCCATGCTACAAATATTTTTGTCTATGTATGAAATTTAATAAAAACAATGTTTCATCCGGCAAGCAGATGGGTACAGATCGACCTATAGACTATTATATTGGTTTTTACTGTTTCCTCTAGTCGGTTGTCAAGTTTTTAGTTATTTCAAAAAAACTAAGTTTTCAATCTAATAGCATATAAAACAAACAACACCAAACGATGTTGCTCTACATCCTACCAGATTGAAAACAATGGAACCTTCTTTGGTTACACCTCCGAGGCTTCTACAATTTGCAAGCCATAACGGATGCTGAGACTAAGGAAGATGAGGGAATTTTACAATTTATAATTCACGTCCCATCTACTCAGCGCGTTAAAGTTCAAACGAGAATGGTTCCCTTCGTACTCCAATCAGAGTAAACATGCAAATCAAAAATGAATAACCATTTTCAATTTCGTTGCAACACGAAACTACAGTCGCATCATTATTCCAGTCCAATCAGAGAGTGCACATATGTTGCTCTCTCTGACCCAACTAGGACAAACCCCGGCGTGCAGTCACGGATTGCAACGAACGAAATGGCAGGGATGCCCTAGCGACAACTGCTAGCAAAAACTAAGTTTTCAATCTAATAGCACATAAAACAACACCAAAAGATGTTACTCTACACCCTACCAGATTGAAAACAATGGGAACCTTCTCTGGTAACACCTCCGAGTCTTCTACAGCTTTTTAATTATTTGTTTACGTTATCCCTACGACTATTATGTAAAACAAAAAAATGTCTTAATTCTTTTCAATTTCGATTAAAACCCCACCCACTATCAGTTTACTTTTAGCGTTTCTTGCGCATAACAGCCACATTAGTCCTTGACTATTAATTCTACTTAAGCTTATGCGTCTTAACGCTTACCGTTGCGACCCAATTGCTAAAGCGACTTCTGTTTCTGTGTAACGGCACCTGTAACTCGATTCTAACTGTTCATCCTCGTTTATACTTTTTATGAATCATAAACACGGATTGCCTTTGCAAATTTTCCAAGCCAAACGGAAACCATACCAAACGATAACGGACTCTATACCTACGTAATTAGGCGACATCTTCCTTGTTGAATATAAATAATAATACATCGGTCTCCACACTTTGTTAGTAATGGGTTTTAAAAATTTTCCGGCGGTACTGAAGCGATTTTGTGATTGTAAAACTTTTATTTTGTGAAACGGGAAATATACAATATTTATTTTATTTTTCCACTAAAACGTTTATTTTGCTGTTTGATTTTTTCGATAAATGAAATATAAAACATCGATTTATTGATATTGATTAAAAAGGTCATATTTTTTCGGTATTTTCGAATATTTTACTTTCACCTCTAAGCCAGGGTAAGAATCACCCCAACATTAATCGCAATGGGGGTTTAATAAGAGATTGCTTCAAAGCCCTTGCAATTCCCTGTACTGTACATACATAATTATAATTATACAATGTACTAATAATTTTTGTTTTCAATATTCCGTTTAGTTACAACTGTTTCGGCAGAGTGCTTTTCCCAAGTGATATATTTTAATACGTGTCAGTATATTTTCAATATATTTTACTAAATATGTTGAGAAACAGGGCGCTGTTTGTCTCAAGTTGGTCATTCATAATTATGTTCTAATAAAGCTAGAGGGCCTTTATTTTGGATATAAAGAATTTGAAATTGTTCATTAAAAGAATGATTATGATACAGAAAGTGAAGTACGTACGTAGAATGTGTGTTGCTATTATTCAAAGTCGTTTTTCAAAGGTTATGCCAGTTTGAGTGATGTGGTGACTGTCCAAAAACTTATTTTACTTAAAATTTCTCAAAATTTTCAATTTTACTTAAAGTAAATTACACAAAAATGTTCATTTTGAGTTCCCACCCTGTTATTCAGTAAACAATACAACACTATCTGTACTATTAAACTATTACTGAACTTCAAACATGACAATGACATAAAAAACCAACATGACAATGACATAAAAAACTAGACAATAACTTTTTCTGCAATAGATAAGAAATATTTATTTTGTTAAACCTGGTATAGCAAAATCTGTCTATTAGATAATAAGTGGAATGCATAAAACGTAGTACCTGCTAATGCTTCAAATAGGTACTACATTTTTGAAGATTTTACTACACTTACAAAGCATTTGTAAGTGTAGTAATGCTTTGTAAGTGTAGTAAAATCTTCAAAAATATAGTACATACTTGAAGCATTAGCGTACTACGTTTTATGCATTCCACCCCTATGTATCGCAATTTGTGGGAATTAACTAGTTATCAAATGGAGGTACTGCATTTAAAGAAATTGATGATGACCTAATTACAGTATAATGTAAATTACAAGGAATTAAAAATAGGAATCGACGTGTTTCAGCTTTTCTTGAAAATAATAATGAATAAAAAATAATGAATTAATTCTCTACTTTCAGGTACAGGCAAAGTATGTTAAAAAGTTTCTGAAATTACGGTATTCCGGATCACCTGAAAAAGACCTATCTGGAAAAATGTAGGTAATGCGAATAATTATTGTATCCTGCAAAGAGAAGGAACAAAAAATAGTGATGGTGCATGGAACTCTTTTCTATCTTATAAAAGCTATTGTGTCTAATAGAAAAAAAAAAGTAATTACTAGTTGCATAAAATAATATTAGTTGCATCTAATTATATTAATTATATAGAAAAATACATCGAAAATTAATATGTTACCGCAATATTCATTCTTTCTTTGTGCTTCTTAATGTACGTTAACAAGAACAGACTTGCATTTTATTCAATCCCAAACTTGTTTAAAATGTAAGATTTTAAATAACAAATTAATCGACCGCACAGAAAGGATTTAGGTTAATAAACCATGTTCAGCTCAATAAATTAAATATTAAGTATTAATAACAGTCCAAACCACTGTTTAGAACTTTATATTAAGCGGTGTAATATATTTTAATAAAATAGTGACCCAAAATTTACAATTTAGTTTCAGGGAGTATTGAACCAGTTACCGGTTGTCCTGTATGATTTATTTTATTATTATTGCCTGGAGTTCTGGGTTGTCCAACGATATTGTATCTTATTTATAAATCCATACCACTCAAGATACTTTGGTGTACCTATCACCAGGGGCGGTTTCTCCATTGGTTCACTTGTGCAGTGAACACCCAATCAAATTTCATTAAAATACATATTTTTAAAAATCTCATAAATATCATTAAAATATTTTTTCTTAAATCTCATAAATATCATAGTATCATTAAAATATAACTGTATTTATTAATCACATAATTTGTTTGCACAACACCGCTACGCTAGATGCACGTGGTAAGTGCAGAATTCAAATTGAACCCAGCCACTATACAGTAACCCTATAGATAGAAGAACGAGAGCTCTTAAATCCGTGAACCAGGGATTCTCCTATCTTAAAACATTGACGATTTGTGCACTGCACACAGAGACCGGGGCGAAGCGTTTCGATTCACAGTTTGGTATTTTCTGTTGTGGGATTTTATTATACAATATTGGTAGGTAGTTTTTTTAGGATGTTGGAGCCTTATTCAGTGAAGTTTATAAAAGAAAATGCAAATTGCGGTTACGTGGAAGAGCGCTTCTTAGCTGGTGTTTCTAGGAACATCATCTAAGAGCGAACGTCGCCTTTTGCTTTATTATAATTATTACTGTTTGTCTAGTTTGTATTTTTTTTGAAAAAAAAGCAATAAAGTCATTATTATTATTATTATTATTATTATTAATAGTTTTGAAAATCGACTTCTTATAAAAAGAATGGACTAACTTGGCCGGAGATAAACTTGGTACAAGAATGTGCAATAAGAAACAAAAAGTTTAAACATTGTTTTAAAGTTGAACAATATACAAAAACTTAGTGATTATGTGGGTACAAACTACATTCTTTATTTTGTTTTCCATGTTTAGTATTTTCAAAGAATAAAACTATAATTTCAATATCGGTCTTTGGATGCCGTTAAAATAAACGGATTTTTTAACAGTTTTGACAAAGCCATTTCATTATTCGTAACTTCTGCCTCCACCTTCACCACCGAAGAAGCGCCATCATTCAAGTAGGTATCATATTCTGCACAAAACAAAAAAAGTGTGTGACATCCTGACTAATCGGGTCAAAGATAGGTTTCATTTTACAGAACACCGTTCGTATAATTACATTCTTTAATTGAACACCCTCCTTACATTACCACGAGCCGCCACTGCCTATCACTGACATCACAGAGAAGAAGCAAAGGGAAATTTTGACATTACCAGTAGCAATTAAAAAAGTGTGTTAATAATAATAGTATGTAATAATGAGTAGAGACCGGAATAGGCCTGGATCCCGCGTACCAAAAAAAAGTTTATTAATAGCAAGCTGAAAATTTGTTAATAGCTTAACGGCTAGTCGGCTGTTAATAGCTAGTCGGATACTCTAGTAGTAAGATAGAACATTTTTAATCGAGCAGCATGCAAAGACACCTAAACTCCTTAAAGAGACGTATGCTTACGGGGATGGGTACGTAGTTTCGGTGTGGTTTCGGCTCCAATGCTGTTTAAATGGGATTCATTTTTTTCGAACCTTGAGAAAACTAATAAGTATTTTAAAAAAAATTAAACGCAGAATGAAAGACTACGTTCTTACCGAGGGACGAAAGTCCCTGAAAACTTCTGTAATGTTTATTTTAGTAAGTTACACGGGTGAAAAACTAAGAGAAAATGTAGCGTGATTTTTAATTTCAAATATCTCATTCAAAAGAAACTTCTTATTTATTCTAAGGGACTTTCGGCCCTCGATAATAATTTAGTCTTTCAATCTGCGTTTAAATTTTAAAAAAATATTTATTAGCTTTTTCAGGATTCGAAAAAAATGGACACCATGTCCGTGGTGATATTTTCCAAATCGAACATTCGCTATCTTTGTCATACAACGCACCGAGTCGAATAGAATATGATGACAAGACAGTGACAATTATTCTAAATATTTGACATGGCATCGGGAATATTTTGAATTGTTGATTAAATAATATTGATAGTGTATTTGATAAATAATTGATTTAAGACGTGAACTTAATAAAAAGTTATTTGTTGTTTATTATTTATGGAAGATCCAAGCAGAGAATACAGCAGGATATATTCTGTGATCCAAGTATTTTGTTGTTAAAGATGTTCAAAATTGTAAGCGTTCCATAGTAACAATATATTATTAAAAAATCACTTTATCACTTTTCCTCTTTTCTCGATTTATTATTAGTTTTTGTTGTACAGTATAGAAATTATTACAACCACTGAGTACATAGTTAGTGAAAAAATTATCATATTAATTAACTGAACATTCAATAAATAACAAGAGCATTCAAAAGCCATCTCTTTAAAGTTAATGATGACATTTGTCAAGTAATGTTTACATATCCATACCAGTGAGAATTGTACTACACGTAACTTGCCGTGTAAATACAGAAAAATTAGGGATAGCCGTAAAATATTTGCGCCCATGCCCTTAATATTTTTTTAAAACACACATAATTTTGTGATCTTGTTATGTTTAATTTAATACAAAAACCCATAAACTAAATTATTTTTTATTAAACCATCCCCCCATAACGCACCCTCCTAATAAATATCCATCAGCTCTGCCCTTGCCGCGAAAGCGCGTAGCGTAATTTTGTGGAAACTACATCCAAGAGTGCCATATTTCAAAATTAATGAACGAGTAAGGTCAGATTAATCCACGGTTACTTCCTTGACCCAAGTGTTAAGTGACACATGTTAGTATTTTAGGACAGCCGGAGTTGAATCGATTTGTGCCGGTTACGAGATATCATCGGCAATGAAGAGAAACGAAGGACAAAAAGGGAATTAACTATTTTATAATTTTTCTATCCATCAAAAATAGTACAAGCATTATTTTTTGTATACTCGTAATATACCAGGGTTTAAGCAGAAAGTAAGTTTTTGTTTCAAGAATTCTATTCATTTTTGTCACACAGACAGATCATTATGCTTTTTGGAGCCTTCATATGGCCTTATTTTATGTATGTATCCATAAAGTACTTTTAATGCATTACCTAAAATTATGCTCATTTTCATAGTTGATTTTTTCATGAACAGATTAACGGATTCCACTAATTTTTCTTCATTATTTTGGATTTTTATTTATTATTAACACAGTTGAGCAAATATTTACTCAAAATTCTTTTTTGTATTTACTCTGGGTGGAAGAAAAGAAATGTTTTAATGAATGAAGAAATGAAGATACTGGGAAAGGAACAAAATGTTCAAAGAAAGAAAATCTGTGCAATTTTGAAGTTCGCTATTTAAAGAGCCTTCAGTAGACATCAAATCCGTACTTACTCTCAAGGAAATTCCACCCCAAAATATCATAGAGCCTCCATTAAACAATCTCGTCTCTCTTATATTGCGCTGTGCATACCGCTCACTTGGTCAACAAATAACTCATAAGGTGTCGACCAGAATTGTTATGTGCCTTTTTGTTTTTAAAGGTTTGTTAACTCATAAGTTCAAAAAAGGAGTTTTAATAAACCTTTACCCAACTGTGTAAATACCAAAAAAAAATCTAAAATAATAAAAAAATAGCGGAATCCGTTAATATGTTCACGAAAAAAACAACTATGAAAATGAGCATAATTTTAGGTGATGCATAATTTTTTGAAACTACACTCAGGTGCAAAAAAGTATGAACAAAAAAGTACTTGAGTATTTTAGGGGAAGTCTAGGTGTGGCACCAATTGATGCCAAAATGAGAGAGCATGGGTTAAGATGGTTTGGTCATGTTCAACGTCGAGACGTTAATCACCCAATACGAAGAATAGCTTGGTACCAATTGATGCCAAAATGAGAGAGCATAGGTTAAGATGGTTTGGTCATGTTCAACGTCGAGACGTTAATCACCCAATACGAAGAATAGCTGAAGTGCAGATTCCTGGAAGGAGTAGGAGAGGAAGACCAAAGAAGACCTGGGGGGAGACGATAAGGCAGGACATGTTGGTAAAGGGATTAACATTGATATGACCCAAGATAGAATTGTGTGGAGAAATGCAATTAGGGAAGCCGACCCCGCATAAGGGATAAGGCAAAGAGATTGATGATGATTACTCAGGTGCAAAAAAATCGATCCACTAAAAATTTGGTCATTTTTGAAGTTTCGAATTTCCTAAACCTGTTGTTGGATTTAACTGATTTTTTTACCACGTTATAGCCTTATTCATTGACAATATCGCTGTAATAATATTGTTGCTAGACAGTCAAACTGTCATTGTATACCGGGTGTACGAATCAAACTGTGCCTTTTTCTCAAAGTTCGCATCACCCTGTGGACTATTCTAGTATTTATAAAATACTGAAATTAAAACCTAACTATAGCCCCACGTTTTCTTAACATTTTGTCTTTCGATTCATTCGCTTATATTGGATAATGAAAAAGTTAGGTACTTTAACAACTCGTCATGTTCGTCATCAGTACAGGGTGTTTCTAAATAAGTGTGACAAACTTTAGGGGGTAATTTTACATGAGAAAATAATCACAATTTGCTTTATAATCATAATGTCCGCAAGCGCTTCGATTCTGAGATACGGGATGTTCAATATTTTTTTACAAACTGACGATCTATTTATTGCTTTAAAACCAGTTGAGATATGTAAATCAAATTTGGTGGGTTTTAAAACGTAGTTATTGCACATTTTTTGACATACAATTAAGAATTTTATATTCACCATTGGCGTGCGTACGGGTAACATTATGGGTCATAATACCCGCTTGGGCGCCAATGGTGAATATAAAATTCTTAATTGTATATCAAAAAATGTGCAATAACTACGTCTTAAAACCCACCAAATTTGATTTGTATATCTCAACTGGTTCCAAAGCAATAAAAAATTGTCAGTTTGTAAAAAAATATTGAACATCCCGTATCTCGGAAATGAAGCGTTTGCGGACATATGATTATTAAGCAAACTGTCATTATTTTCATGTGTACAATTACCCCTTAAAGTTTGCCGCACTTATTTCAAAAAAACCCTGTACTGATGACGAACATGGCCAGTTGTTAAAGTACCTAACTTTTTTATTATCCAACATGAGCGAATGAATCGAAAGACAAAATAGTAAGAAAACCTGAGGCTATAGTTAGGTTTTAATTTCAGTATTTTATAAGTGCTAGAATAGTCCACAAGGTGATCCGAACTTTGAGAAAAAAACACAGTTTGATTCGTACACTCAGTATACAATGACAGTTTGACTGTCTAGCAACAATATTATTACAGCGATATTGTCATTGAATAAGACTATAACGTGGTAAAAATCACTTAAATCGAACAACAGGTTTAGGAATTTCGAAACTTCAAAAATTACCAAATTTTTAGTGGATCGATTTTTTTGCATCGCAGTGTATGTGTATATGAACTCTAGTTATATTGCTACCGTTTTTCCTGATGTATTTCTAGTTGTTTTGAAATAGTGCCGATGTATAATCTTCCTCTTCGTCTTTTCATATTGTATTTTAGTTTCGTAAGTGCCATGTTTTAATTATACCAGCTTAATATTAGATGTCTTGATAACAAAATCAAAATGCTGTATTACAATGACTAGTTTTTATTTTCATCAATGCTTGTAGCATTTGTATGGCGATACATTTCTGTTTCTAGCTCTTTCATTACTTCCAGAAAATAAAAATGAGTATCTTTGCAATTTTTTATCGTACAAGAACTCGATAAAACTTGGTAGAAACCCTTATTATTTTAAGAAACTTACCATCACCAGTACCGTAATTTTTATATGATGTTAGTCTCTTTACCTGCAACAAAAACAAATACAAAATTAAATTACTACCTAACAAATCGTTATATATGTTTGTAAATTATACATCAACATAAAATTTTGTGAAAAGAGACAGTAGAAAAGGGACGACGACGATATTTCCTGTTTTTAAGCCCGTCCAGTAGGAATATATAGAGGAGAAACACCGAGACGCAAGCCCTCGTATCTTGCCGTGCCTACTGCTCATTCATAGTTCTAAGTAACATATTTATTTATAATTTTAAACTACTACGTTATCCTTTTTCTTTCCAGGGCCTGCCCTATCGTTTGCTAGATCATTCACAGTGAATTTGTGAATGAGATTAGGCCGCCTGGCTCTCTTGGCTATCTGACTGGCTTTCTTAAACGATGCACCGCAAAATAAGAGAGCTGCAAAACGAATTGATGAAAGAATTAATAAGGATAATCAGTCGAGAGGAAGGTGCAACTGTCAGAATGGTTTTTGATCGAAGAGGGGCGATTGGGCAACGAGCCAGAAGAAGACCAAGACTTAGGGTAAGAACAGAACAAGTGGGTCGCGGTGGAGGTGGCGGTCGCGGTCGATGTCCATGTAAAACAAACACATTGTAGTGAATGGAAGAGAACAGAGCAGTGGAGGTTTAGCGCGATGCTATTCATGAGGTTTACATCGATGCTTTTGAAAATAAAATGAGTTTGTTTTACATGGATGTCTACTGCGCGGCCTACAAGGATGCTTCCCTGTGATTAATCCGTTCGAAGCCAAGTTGTCATTACCTGCGCTATCTGAGTTGATACTTTTTATATAATCTTTTTTTTGTATTCAGTTTATTTTTGAATTTCTAAAGTAATTAAATACAAATTTTTGAAATATGAAGGAGGATCTGGGCCTCGATTTTTGACCCTTCGCTTCGTTATCGAACGTATTCGCTTCGTATATGTTTAGTATACCCTGATTATTTTCAGCTGACATTTCATCACTATCATCACTTGACTGACACAACATCGCAAAAGCACAGTCTTTTTGTCATTCAAATTTCATTAAACTACTTCACTTGATGGTGGTTCTAGCTCGACTGACAGCGCAGGTTACCTCCTTGTAGGGAAGCTTGATATACATCGATGTATCGAAAAACATCGATATTTACCATTCGATGCATCGAATCAATCCGATACATCGGATAGAGTGAATATTTATGATATATCGACCAATCCTCTCTTTGTTTCATTCTGTTTTAGGTCAAGCGCAGAGTTGTTTTAGTCTTCTTTCTTTTTTCTCCTGCCTTATCCAGTGCGGATAATGGCATTAACTCCCTCCTCTTCCCTCATTTTTCTAACTTCAAACTTAAACCCGTTTTCACTCAACATGGCGGCTGCGCATGCGCGTGTCACATGATAATTGATACGCGCATGCGCATTTCATGTTTTATCGATGCATCGAACACATCGATGTATTAATTCGATGTATCGAAAAACATCGATGCAAGCTTTCAGATTGATGCATCGCAAAAAACATCGATGTATATTTGAAATGAACACCCCTACCTCCTTGCTATGTGCAGTCGACATCGACCGCGACTTAACTAGTAGCATCCACCGCGACCTACACCTCCACCTCCACCTCGACCCACTTGTTCTGTTCTTACCCTTAGGTATCAAGACAACTTAGTAGTCGATTTAAAATCTATTGAAGTTAGAGGATGGAGAAGAGTTGCCAGTGACAGGGTTGAATGAAGGATTGTTCTGTAGAAGGTTGTGGCTCATAACGAGCGATAATGCCAATGATGATGGATGTTAATTATGGACATTGGAAAGCTTAGATTCGCTGGTGAGCCATATGTATGGACGGGACTGATTACTCTTGATGAGTGAATCAGAAGCATCCGAGGAAAGTACGAACACATTGATTAAAAATCTTTGTTATCTATGTTTCCTTTCATCAGCAACTGTAGTGTTGAATACATTTAACCATGTATTTAAAAAAGTATTTCACACTTGCATTGCATTGTACACGTTGTTCGATTGTACATTATTTTTAAAAAGTGGCTAAAAACTTAAGACAGTAAACTTCCGATTACATATGTATTCTTCATATTGTTTAAAACATTCGACGACTTCCAGGCATTTTACAAAATTCGGATGCTAGACTTAATAAGATTTTGTCAACAAATACTAAGATGTTATTCCAACTTATTGAACATGAAAAACTACTTATTTATATATTTTTTAATGAAAACTAACAATTGACAAGTTTAAAAGTAACTTTTCCGTTTGTATATTGGTATCTTATAAGTTTGAGATAATATTCATTATCAATTTATACTATACTATATAAAGTTTAGAAAAGTTACCGGTTTCAGTGTTGGCTCAATAAAATATGTTGTATAACGTGAACTAGGGAAACCAGAGCGACGACTGACCTAGAAAGCTACCCTGGATATTTGAAATTGGGTCATGCAGAATTGGGTCAACAGTCAACATGGGAAAAACAAAGGCAGATAAATCATTGAAGTCCAGTTTGTTAGATAAACTGAACGCTTGTCTTTTTGTTTACCAAATCATAGTTAAACAAATGCCTTAAAAAATAAGATAATAAAATTTAATAGTGGGAAGAATATAAATAATCGTTAAACATCTTTTACCTCTTGTTTTCCAAAATTTGAATATACTTAAAAATACAGGGCGCACCAAAAAGGCAGGTCATAAATTAAATCACTATTCTGGGACCAAAAATAGTTAGATTGAGCCAACTTATCTTAGTACAAATAAAAAAAGTTACACCTCTTTAAAGTTACAAAATGAAAATCGATTTTTTCCAATTTATCAAAAACTATTAAACATTTTTTATTGAAAACGGAGATGTTGCATTCTTATAGCAGGAACATTAAAAAAAAATAACATAGGTAACATAAAATTTTTATGGGGGTTTTGTTCCCTTAACCCCCCCAAATTTTTGTGTACGTTCCAATTAAATTATTATTGTGGTAGTATGTTAACACGATGTTTTTAAAACTTTTTTGCCTCTTAGTACTTTTTCAATAAACTCGTTTTTATCGAAATATTTTGAACATTTGCAAAATCCACCACATATTATTTGGGGGGTATATGGTACATAAAAATTTGGGGGGTTTGAAGGAAAAAAAAACTCCATAAAATTTTTATGGGGTGTACAAATTTCACTGTTAGTTTTTTTAATATGTTCCTGCCATAAGAATGCCACATGTTCATTTTCAATAAAAAATCTCTAATAGTTTTCGATATATTGGAAAATATCGATTTTCATTTTGTAACTTCAAAGGACTGTAACTTTTTTATGTGCATATTTGTACTAAGGTTAAGATATTAATTTAGGTGCAATCAAACTATTTTTGGTCCCAGAATATGTGATTTAATTTATGACCTGCCATTTTGTTACACCGTGTCTACAATTCAAACTTTTAAAAATATCTTAGCAATTACTAAATTTCCTCCATTTTTATAAAATAAACCACCAATATTTGCAATATACTAACAAGAATTGTTTGTGCAGTAGTCTCTCAGACTCTCGTTAAAGGGTAAACCACGTAACTTAAAACTAAAGGTCCGATTGGGTTCTTCACAGGTAACTTCTAAATTATTGTACTTTTTCAAAATCATCTATATGCTAAGCGCGTATGCCAGGTCCTGAATTTATAAATGGTGTGGTATATAAGAAACACTGAAATTTGTGACAATGTATTGATGTAAAAACAAATGTAATGGATAAAACGGTTATATAATTTTATGTAGATATAAAATAAAGTAAAATAATTTACTATTTTTACTGGAAATAAGCCAAAATTTTATTTGACCTTTGATCCATTCTGTCGACATGATCTTTCCATTCTACATGAACTGTCAATCGTATGACTGATGTGTGTAACCAACTGCTTTACCTTTGGTTTTAACCCCCAAATATTACCTACAACTCGTTTGCATTTTTAGAAGAGTCGCTTAGCCCTGTTGGTTATGTTGTTAATATGAGTGCTCCAATTGAGTTTGGAATCCAGGGTTACCCCTAGATATAATTGGTTCTTTTCAGTTACTTCTCAAATAATTTCACCTCACTCAGTCCAGTAAGCTTCTTTTTATCAGTGAAGACTACCAATTTAGTTTAGGAAAGGTTCACGGAGAGGTTCTTTTTCAGACACCAGTTCTCTATGTTATGAAGGGCATATCGCATCATCTGATCCGCAACAGTACTGGGCAATTTTTTCCTAGTCACTATGTCGTCTGCGAAACTCAGATTCCTTGGGCGATAAGCCCATGAATCAGGTCATCAACAACTTTGTTCCATTTCCTGAATCCTTATTGCTCTTCTGATTTGTCTTAATTAACTTCTCTGACAAGATTCTTGTTAACAATTTTGATGTATACTTTAGCAGCGGTATATCTCTGTAGATATTTGGGTCGGTTTTCAGTCCTTTTTTGTATATTGATTTTAGATTTTTGTAGAGACGTACTTCTGCACAGACTTAGAATATGCGAGTGTCCATGCAAATATGCGTCTAGGACAAGAGAACCTATCTTATTATTCAAAAAGCGCCATAAGAATCAACCAGAAAATAACCACAGAGGTATCAAGCAGCTAAATGCTGATGTGAAACTCATAACTAAAATTTTGCAAAAACAAATAAATCAGCTCATAAACTTAGCAGATGAGCAATACAAGGTATACATACGTACGGGAAGGTCGTGATGCAATATTCGTTACAAAACAGATTACAGTAAAAGGATTAAAATATAATAGACATTCCTACGTTTGTATGACTTGAAGAAGGCATTTGACAGAGTAAGACTGCTCTTGTATAATAAAGAGATCCCGCTAGATATTATAAAAACAATTGAAAACGTCTATCAAAACAATAAGATGGAAGTCAGAATAGATGGACAACTTACGGAACCTATAGATACAGGCAATGGAACAAAACTAATACTGAATCAGTGTTTATATAAATTATACAATGTCTTGTTAAAAGTATTCATAGCCTGTTATATAATTTAATGCATACGATTCTACACCCGCATAACTAGCATCGGCAAAGAATGTTGCAATAATACTCGAATGGCTAACTAATTAAAGAAACAATAGAAATTGCACCAGAAAGATAGATGACCAACGAGCATTAAGATGGCACATACTCGCACACTACCAATTTCCACAATTGTTTGCTTTTATGCTTTTACTGGCAATTATCGAACGAGGTTAACCACGAATTATATTCACCTGTTAGAAAACAACATGTATGCAACAACAAGACTTTCACGTCCACTTTCCCTCTCACTTTCACGGATAAAATCTGTCTATCGATTGAAAAAGTGATTATGTAGAGAGAGGGAGTTATAACTGTAACAGTTATTTTAATCAGATTTAATTGAAGATTTAAATTGTAAATGTATGGTTGAAAAAATATGTATCTAGAGCAGTGTTTCTCAACCGCCGGTCCATGGACCGGCACCGGCCCGTGGAAAAATTTTGCCGGTCCGCAGAAAATATGTCCGCAGTGACATCCAACAGAAAAAGTTCGTTGGCCTGTGCACTGATGGAGCAGCTAATATGACAGGAAAGCACTGTGGTGTTGCTAAAAAAAAAATCAAGAAGTTTCGTCCTCAGATCTCATCATTATACATTGTGTCATACATCGTCAACATTTAGCAACGAGAAATTTGTCACCAGGACTAAATGATGTTCTTTTGCGAATTTATAAAAATCGTGAATTTTAATAAGAACAGCGAGTTAAATTCAAGATTATTTGCAATACTTGCCAAGAAGTAGGGGCAGAACATTACTTGTAACTACAACTAATAACTCTTACTTTCATGCTGAAGTAAGATGGTTGTCTCGGGGCAAAGTATTAACAAAACTATTTGAATTACGAACAGAAGTGAAAATATTTCTAAATGAAAAAAAATCTTCATTATCGAATTATTTTTCCGTTACAGAATGTGTCGCAAAACTGGCCTATCTGAGCGACATATTTTCTTACGTTAACGATTTAAATTAAAGTCTTCATATTCGGGGTAGTACAACAGATATATTTAATTTGCACAGCAAAATAGATGCTTTTAAGAAAAAGATTAAGTGTTGGTTAACGCAAGTTAAACAAAATAATTGTCAGATATTCTCCGCTTACTTAGATTTCCTAAACACTAAAAAAGAATTAAATTATATAAAACGTAATGCAACAATTTGTATCCATTTACAAGCATTGTATGATGGGTTTGAAAAGCATTTTCCCACAAACATCCGTGTACCTACTTGAGAGTAATTTATCGATAATATAACAAATCCTTTCATTTGTAATGTTAACAAAATGAATTAGGGATACAAAATGGGTAACCGAACCATGCGAATACTTTGCTACGCAGATGATGCAATCTTAATAGTCGAAAACGAAGATAACTTACAACGCCTACCTACTACAAAAATTCAAAATAACCGCCGAAAAGTATAACCTGACACTATCCACAGAGAAAACCCAATCGATGGTAATATCCAAGAACCCAATTAGATGTAAATTAGTAGTGGACGACCATATAATCGAACAGGTAATGGATTGTAGATATTTGGGTGTGGAAATATCTAGCGACAGGCATCTGTGGCAAGAAACAAAACAGCAGGTAACGAAAGCAGCGAGAATATCTGATTTCCTGAGGGATATAATCTGGCGGAATAAATATATGAGCACCGGAAGCAAAGTCCGCATTTATAAGACATGTGTTAGACCCGTACTGACATACGCAGCTGAGACAAGGGCCAAGACAACAAAGACCAAACAAATAATCAGAATAACAGAGATGAAAACCCTAAGATCCATGAGAGGTATCACACTCAGAGATAGAATACGAAACGAAGACACATTGAGGGAGCTAGGCGTTCAAGACGTATAGTGAGATGGACAAGAGCACGACGACGCATGTGGAGAGACCACGTAGATCGGATGGACCCTGAACGTATGGCGCAATGGGCGAAAACACAGAAGCCCAACGCCAAGCGACCCAAAAAACGATGGTACGAGAGCTGGAGCTCCGGATCGTAGCAGAGACTGTAACAGAAGAAACAGGACATAGTCCTATTACAAGAAGAAGAAGAATAAGAAGAAGAAATCCTCTCATAGAATATGAAAATCTTCAATTAAACAATAAAGGGAAACAACATATTTTAAAATTGGGTTCTGATTTGACGTTAAAGGTAAATTTTTCGACAATGACATCCAATGAATTTTGGACCAAAATGAAAGAAGAATATCCCAGTCTTCATAACCAGGCTATGAAGATGTTGCTCCCTTTTGCCACAACATATTTATGTGAAGCGGGATTTTCGACAATGACGACAACTAAAAACAAAGCGAGGAATCGGTTGTCGAAAACACGTGACTTCGATTAGCACTAACCAATTTACAACCCGAAATGGACACTGTTATACAGAAGAAACAGACAATCACATTAAACTGTTAAAGATTTTGTGAAAATAGATTTTGTATTTTTAGTTTTCAATAATAATTTACTAAACATGTAGGTACCTAATACATATTTGAAAAAATTATTGGTCCGCTAAAAATTATCGTAAGTATTACCGGTCCGCTAAAAATTATCCCAAATATTACCGGTCCCTGATAAGAAAGAGTTTGAGAACCGCTGATCTAGAGGAATGTGTTCCGTTAATGAAACTTTTTTATTAGTTACACTGTTACAGGTTTCATTTGCAATAACAAATATAGGCTAGGAACCGAAGCTTTTCACCTCGCAATTTTTACAGAATGGATCGATTTGTTTGAAAATTTGAAAATAAGTAGCGGATAGTCCAAGAATCAAAATCTATATGATTCCGAAAGGCACTTTTACCATGGGGGTGGTTGCCACCCTATCTCGGGGGTGGAATTTTTTTTATATTTTGACCGCAAAAGTTAATAAAAACGTTCATTCTAAGCAAAAAATATTGTATACATTTTTTTGATAAAATTAATAGTTTTAGATTTATTCGCTATCGAAAGTGTAGTTTTGTATAGCAAAAATCAATGTTTTTCGATATACTCATTTACGATTCACTTAATTTTCGCGGTAGAAAATTTTTTTCAAACTAAGTTCTTGGGAATTAAATAACCCACAATTTTAAACTGAAACATTTTTTCGTATCTCCGATGCTAATCTTTCTATTCTGAAGAAAATGGCATTTTTTACCCAACTACAAAAATTCGTTATTCGCTTTTAACTCCTATTTAGCCATTTTTTGAAATGCAGATCTTGCTTTCTCTATCCTGATTAAATTAAATATGTAGTTAAAAAAATCCATAATGTGTCCATAAATGTGTGGGTCGGCACTACCGACCGTGATCAGCCGCCACTGTACTGTTATCTCCTTTCATTTCATTTTGTCGCCTTAGTTTTATAAGAGCTTTCGATTAATCATATTCGAAATAATCTTTTAAATTTGCTTTAATGGCAACTAATTTTTATGTACAGCTTGCTGTCAAACAAGATCATTCCACATCATGAACGATTCAGAACTTTCGCTATATTTATATTTATAAACAAATTACATAAACAAACATATTTGCATTCTGTGTCAACGATCTAGACTTGTTCTGTGTATGGGAGGATGGCCAAAGCAGGTAAAATCGTAATGTTAATAACCTATTTAGGTCTGTCCGGAAGTATCCACATTCCTCGACAAACTTTTAAAAATACTTGTTCAAGGCGAAGATCAAAAACCGCATATATCGGTGCGTCTGGGAGTGATGCAGTCTGTAAAAAATTGGAATTTTTGCGTATTCGTTTTGATAAGGAGACAATTTTGTATTAGACGGAGAGCTAGAGGCGAGAAATCATCGTCATAAGTAATATGGAGTTTGGCATGTGAAATGTGTCTATTGTATATTGATAACTATGACCCCTTTCAGGCTGACACCTCAGTGGATACAGGAAGTAGCAATAAGGGATGAAAGGGGAAAGTTGGTGCAGTCATTAAATGTTTTCACCTTCTATTTTGTTAAACCTCCATCGATTTGCATGAAAATTGGTGAGTAGTTAGAGCATAACTCAAGAAACAAAACTGATATGGTGCCAACGTGCGCTTTTACCCTGGGGGTGGATGCCACCCCTTCTCGGGGGTGAAAACTATTTTATTAAAAATAACCCCACTAATCGATAGAGGGACAAATTTTAAGCAAAATTTGTTACTTCTAATTATTAAAATAAATCAATACTTTTTGAGTTATTAAAGATCAAAGATTTATTAAAGATTTATATTAAAGATCAAAAATAAATGCATTATGTAAAGCGGTTTTTCGTGAATAATTCAAAAACTGTAAGTTTTATCAAAATAGCTATGATTACCAAAATTGAAGATAATAAAAAATAAAAAAGATTTATTATTCGAAAAACCTTTGAGAATTATTAAAAAGTGAGTTATAGGTGATGGAATGTATATTTTTTTCGGCTAGTACCCAAATCTAAGTATTCAAGCTCAAATAACGGGAAAACGGTGCATTTTATAAAATATATTTACTAAACACTTGTCAAAGTACTCAAGAATACCTATCAAGTGAGCTCCAGATGAAGTTTATAACATCAAAGCTAAACAAGTGATGATGAAAATAAGAGAACCCTTTCGAGTTTTTAGGAAAAAGTGAAAATTAAAACAATTAAACAATTATTTATTTTGAAATTAGTTAACAGAATAATTTTTAAAGGAATTTCGGGAATGAAGTTAGGATTATAATTTATTATCAAGTTCGTTTTATTACAATTTAAATATAACAAGTTAAAAATCCGAGCATTATTATAACGAAAACTTTGTTTTTTATGTATTTAAATTCCTAATATGGAAAATTGCTATTATGAAAAGTTGTTTAGAATTAAAAATTATGTTTAATGTGCAATTATATCCTACTATTTAAATATTGTGAGCTACAAAGACACTTTACTGAGCGAATTTCTTGAGCGAAATTCATATTTTTTACACATCGACTAAAATCGATACAATTTTATATAATCTTATGTTTATGATTGCATCTTGGATTTTAGACGCAAGTGTATTCTGTTGCCATGTTGAAAACAGTTATATTTTTGGAGTATAGGTATAATATATATTCAATACAAACGCCGACTCCGAAATGATAGTAGCAAGTACCTATACAATAGCGTCCTATACAATTTAAGAGCACATGCGTGAAGTTACGAATGATAAAAAGAACATATTATTATTAATTAAATGTATGTTACTAAAATATTATTTTCATATTATTTCGATATTTAATTGAATTTTTTCTATCGATATAAACTTAGTGGCGGTTCTAGCCAGGGGCAGGGGGGCAGCTGCCCCCTACCCCCTTCAGTTTTTACAGTACTTTTGTACTATAATTTTCGTTAAAAAGGTTATCTTGTTTATTCACCGGTTGTGTTCCCTTGCCCCCCACTTTTCTTGGTCTAGAACCGCCCTTGTATAAACTGAATATGTACAGAAACTGAGGGTGTCCAATAATGGGCACATTTGACATAATATTCAAATACATTTTTGCTATATTTTATATAAATGTCTTAAAATAATTTTAAAAACTTATATAAATAATATAATAATTAAGCTCCAAATTTTTGGAGCCTAAATTTTGAAAAATGTTTGTAGCATAATGTTTAATGGTATCAACTTTTCCGGGAGCTCATTTGATACATATTTCTAAGTACTTTGACAAGTGTTCAGTAAATATATTTTATAAAATGCACCGTTTTCCCGTTATTTGAGCTTGAATACATAGATTTGGGTACTAGCCGAAAAAAAATATACGTTCCATCACCTATAACTCAGTTTTTATTAATTCTCAAACTATTGAATTAAATTATATAGAAATTGCTAAATTATTCAAAATAAAGTGTATTTCGGGTAGCGATGTTAATGAAATTATACAAAGAGCTACTGATTTCCACCGTAACTGGAATTTACAATCAACTCTTGTTCTGTTTGTTTTAACATTTTACTGTTAATTGAATTTTGCATGAACGAGTTTCTTTATTTTAGTAATTGATCAGTCATTTCATTGCCCTGTCTTCCGTTACGACCTGGAATTGGTCGATGCCTAACTAGTCTGAGATTGTAGAAATATAAACAATATTCACGTGTTTTGAGAGGTGATCCCTAGGGCCTAGGTGAACTCATGCTCACTTAAAGCTGGGTACACATATGCGAGCCGAACTGTTTGCGAACTGCTCGCATACAGTTCGTTGAAAATATATTTACAGCGAACTCACCACGATCCATGGAAAGCGACGAACCAACTTGTGCGAAGTTTATGTAAATGATTCCGGTGTCGGAAAGTTGGTCGAGAACACTTCGTCGACGGAAAATTAGTCGACGAACATTTGATCGAATGGATTTTTCGTCGACAAAGACCCAAAGGGAGTAATGGTGACAAATGAAGGATTATTGATTTTTATTTTTTTTTTCAAGATTTTGTTTAAATTTTCTGCTGTAGTCTAAAATGTTGATAAATATCAATTGCCTGGAAATGCTCCGTTCGCAAGTGCGCCGACACCAAAAAGAAGAACGGTACAACATCACTAATTAAAATATCGGTTTATATTTGCTGCCTACTCTCCCACTGCAGCCAATTTTTTCATTAAATTTAAAAATAATTAAGATTTAGAAAAAAATAATTAACAAAACCCCAAAATATAAATAAATTCAGATTTGTATAATACAATATTCCAGTTAACAAAATAAAAACCAATAATCCGTCGTTTGTCACCATTAATCCCTTTATCCTAAAGATAAATAACACGTTTGTCGACGAAAAATCCATTCCAACACATGTTCGTCGACGAATTGTACCGGGTGTCCCAATAAGAATGGCTCTCGGCCATATCTCAGGAACCGTTTATAGTACAGCTTAGAGAAAACAATATTTATAACAAAAGTTGCCTCGGAAAAAGCCTGGAAATTATTTCCATAATTGCAAGTCCACCGCTAGAGGGCGTAATTGAATATCAAAAATTAAAAAATCAAAATTTTACAAAATTTACCTAATGAAAGGGCACTGGAAATCAAATCATCGTATTCTTCATAAAATTCTGCGCCTATGTGATTTCACAAGTTTAAGTCTACTTTTGTAAATAAGAGGTGGGGGGTGAGTGGGAACCTTCTTATGAAAAAATGGTAGTCCGGTTCTGCTAAATCGAATTTTGCATACTTGGTCTTGTTGAAAACAGCTCTTTTTCGTCAATGTAAGTGTCTTATTTTTGAAATAGCCTAATAAGTAATATACAAGCTAGGAGAAATCTAGTTTTTTCTTTGGAAAATATTAAATACAAGTATGCATTTTTAATCCTGTATTACAAAATTAGACCAAATTAGAAACATAATACCGAAAACCGCATGTCGATACCTTTTTTCTATCTCGAGATATCTTAAGAAACGTGTAAATTTTAAACAACTGTTAATGTCACCGGTAAACGAAGTTAAGGAAAATTGGTGTGCTATGGAAAAAACAAAAAAACATTTTCCAGATGTAAACGTATATAATTAATTAAAACAACAATTAGACAAACAACACTACAAAATATAACAAAGAAATAAAAGCAACTACTTACTTAGTGATTAATTATTTATATGGGAAATAAGCCACAATTAAAATGAAAAAAATAATTTTATTAACGTTTCGACGCCCAAATCGGGTGCCGTTGTCAAAATACAAAATATTACTAAATAAACAAAAATGTTGTTGCAAAGCAAAAAAAATTCTTCTAATAATTTATTTAATCTGACTCAGCTATATTGGCAATTTAGACATATATTATACATTTTAAAGTAGAAGACTTTAAAATGGTATTGCCAATATTTATGAGTTGCGTTCCTGGGACGACTTACTGAAAGATAGTTCATTCGATTACATGAAATCAACCCAATCAACAATTACTTAGTGACGACCTAAAGGTTCAAATTGTTGCCAATCATTTTCGATGCAAGCCTTTACTCTTTCAAGAGTAGATTGAACAGCTCAATTTCTGCTTTCGCAATGCTTTGAATGGCGTTTTGTATTCTCTAGATTCTAGATAATGTTTTCTTGAGTAGTGGGCCTAGCGGCAAAAACAAGGTCTTTAATCCGTCCTCATAAATAAAAGTCTAAAACAGTTAAATCTGTTGCTATTCAATCTGCTCTTGAAAGTGTAAATGCTTGCATCGAAAATGATGGGCAACAAGTTTATTGAACATTTATTATTTGAACATTTAGTTAGGCGGTGACTAAGACCAAGTTAGTCGTTGCTTTTATTTGTTTGTTATATTTTATAGTGTTGTTTGTCTTATTCTTGTTTTAATTAATTATATACGTTTACATCCGTAAAATGTTTATTTGTTTTTTTCCACAACACACTACTTTTCCTTACCTGTGACAGTAACAGTTATGTTTAAAATTTACACATTTCTTAAGATATCTCGAGATAGAAAAAAGGTATTGACATGCGGTTTTCGGTATTATGTTGCTAATTTGAACTAATTTTGTAATACATGATAAAAAATGCATACTTTTATTTAATATTTTCCAAAGAAAACTAGATTTCTGAAAATAATTAAATAACGCTGCCTAGCTTGCATATTAGGTACTTATTAGGCTATTTCGAAAATAAGACAGTTACATTGACGAAAAAGAGCTGTTTTCAACAAGACCAAGTATGCAAAATTAGATTTAGCAGAACCGGACTTACAGCCATTTTTTCATAAGATTTTCCCACTCACCCCCACCTCTTATTTGCAAAGGTAGACTTAAACTTGTGAAATCAAATATGCGCAGAATTTTATGAAGAATACGAGGATTGGATTTCCAGTGCCCTTTCATTAGGCACATTTTGTAAAATTTTGATTTTTAAATTTTTGATATTCAATTACGCCCTCTAGTGGTGGACCTACAATTATGAAAATCATTTCCAGGCTTTCCCCGAGGCAACTTTTGTTATAAATATTTTTTTCTCAAAGCTGTACTATAAATAAACGGTTCCTTAGATATGGCCGAGAGCCATTCTTATTGGGACACCCGGTACATTCGATGAATTGTGCAGTCGACCAACTGTTTGTCGACCAAATGTTGTCGACTAATTTTCCGTCTACGAAGTGTTGTCGACCAAGTTTCCTAGACCCAAATTATTCATTTAATTTGTAATTTTAAATTAAAGAAAGCAATTATTTGTTTATCAACTATAAAATAAAAATTGTTTACATTGTGTTTCTCACGTTTCGTATCTCTAGACACACGTCATTCACTCAATCTCGATGCGACTACAACTAACAGACAATATCACTGCGTACGCGGTCCAAATTGAACTGCGAAAATCCTTTGTGTTCGTCCCAAAAACCGACAGGCCGTGGTTCGTGACGAATGAACAGCTCGTATGCAATTCGTCCTGCCCAATTATACAAATTATACGAATATAGTGTTCGCATACAGTTTGGCTCGCATATGTGAACCAGGTTTAAGGCTTTGGACATATGCAGGCGCTTTCGCCGCGTTTTACCAGTGTAACGCGCGCTTGCATGTGTACCATACCATTTGTTCTTCGGTAACTTGAAACGAGGCGTTAGTGTTTATCAGGTAAAACTGAAACAACCCTTAGCGCCTGTATTCAGACGAAGTGTGGCAACCTTACCTTATACTCATTAAACACCACTATCTTTTACGGCATACTCAGGACTAATTTTGTTCTTTTGTCTCTGTCCTATTTGTTCAGTTCCTTTTGTTCTTTTAGTTTTTCCTAGTATCCTCTCATATTCTACTTTCTTCTTTGTAGTTCCCGTTACAGGCCTTACCGTTATGTTAAAGTATTCTTTGTCAGCCATGGCTTTTTTTATTATGTTTTCTGGTATGTCAACGATCCTAGTTTTTTACCAGCTTTCCCCTTTCCTGGCTGAATTGACTGCATGCAAAAACGCAATGTTCTGCATCATCTTTCACCCACATTATGATCGATCGTCATTTGTCTTTTTGGAGTGTCTAAAAGTGTAGTTTATCCAGGGCTCTATGTTGGGGATGGGCGTCTTCGTTAAATTTGCTCTAGTTCTTTCTTCGGACCACTCTCTCTGCCACTGTCTCACACCATTTTTTCTGCTTTTCGTCCTGATCCTCTTTATATTCCTACTTCTTTTCTTGTACATAGTCGCCATCTCCTTTACCATTGTTGTTTTGGTACAACTCCTGATATTACTTGAACAACAAGTACAATGCTTTTTAAATGAATTCATTTTTTTTTCGAATCCTGAGAAACTAATAAATTAATATTTTTAAAAAATTTAAACGCAGAATGAAAGATTATATTATTACCGAGGGCCGAAAGTCCCGTAGAATAAACAAAAAGTTTCTTTTGATTCAGATATTTGAAACTAAAAATCACACTAAATTTTTTCTTTTTTTTCACCCCTGTAACTTATTAAAATAAATAGTACAGAAGTTTTCAGGGACTTTCGGTCCTCTGTAATAATGTAATCTTTCATTCTGCGTTTAAATTTTTCAAAAATACTTATTAGTTTTCCCAGGACTCGAAAAAAATGAATGCATTTAAAAAGCATTGGTCCGAAATTTTGCGCCTACGCTCTTAAAATTAACCTTTGTAATGTGTGCTGCTACTGATAATAGCTGACGAATTATTATTGTTATCTAATATTTATTGTTGTAACACGCCGGCATATTGTTTGTTTATATACTTCTTATAAAACCAGAGAATCTGCCTTAGATTAGAGATTAAAATTATAATTATTATTATTGTAGAAGTATTTGAATCGGTTTGGGTTTAACAAAATTATAGTCAAACGCACATTTTTGTGGAAAGATGAACATCGAATTCAATAAGATACAGTTTTAAATCTTCTTCTGTTGCTGGCCCTCTACTATCAGATTTCGTTAGTATTGTGGTTGTTTTTACGAATTTTTATAAACTTCCTAGATCTTCATGTTGTCGTAAATACAAGAGAAAATAAACATTTCGCGAATGTTGCCAAAAGGTTATTGGGAATTAAACGTTAATTATCTTATCAGCAAGGAGCCATATCAAGAAAGGTATTCGAGAAATAACTTGAGTATCTAGTAACTAAATGTTGTTCTGAAGCTATTGCCTGGTGGCATTTTTGTAATCAACTATTCTAAATGGGAAATAAGCCACAATTTAACTAAAAAAAAAATGATTTTATTAACGTTTCGACGTCCACATTGGATGTATTTTGACAACGACATCCGATGTGGACGTCGAAACGTTACTAAAATCATTTTTTTAGTTAAATTGTGGCTTATTTCCCATTTAGAACAGATAGTCACCAAATGAGATTACAAAAGACAAAAAGTAATTAATAATTGCTTTAAAATCACTAATCAAAGCAATGTTATTATGGGCCATTCCACGAACATACGCCTGTTTTGGATTACTTCGACAACGAATATTTTACTGTGCAACAAGTACGAAAGTAAATGGCGCTAATAATTATTCCAATAAACAACAATGTAATTTGCAATTTACTTTCGTTCTTCTTATTTGGCACAGTAAAATATTCGTTGTCGAAGTAATCCAAAACAGGCGTATGTTCGTGGAATAGGGTATAACACTTTTTGCTTAAGTTTTATTATTTTGTCTAATAGACGAGGATTTAAGTCAGATATCAAAACGACACATTTTGTTAATAAATTATCGGCTCCAACCCAAGTGGGAGGACAATCAACATATTATTTCGGCCACTCGTTCTGATTCCATTAATAAGGTCATGGTGTTCGTAAATGTTTTCAAAATTCCTTTAACTAACAAGGACAACAATTTTATTATTATAACGGATTCCGTAATTTTGGTATTTTCGTAATTGCCTCATTACGTCCTATATATTACGGCATAAGATGAATTTTTAACTTGCTGTTATGAGTGGGCTTGATGTAAATAAAAAAAATGGTTCAATGCCAGAATTCGTGGTGTAATAGGTCAGGAGTGTATGTAAATTTCGACGCCTAAAAGAACGTAATGACTTCATCGATAAACATGAAAAATTGTATTTTTTTGATAAAAGCCATCATATTAATTTGTTGGTATAAATATTACGATATGATGTGCAAGTGCGGTTTATTAATTAGGTTCCAGAAGCCTGGAATTTAAAATACATATTTTGTTGTTTCAAATAAGAAAGACACTGACAGAAAATATAACAATTTAAAAATTGAAAATAGGAATTGTCGAAATTGTTACGGAATAAAAGAGGTCACAGAGCAGGGTGCGGTGCAAAACATCAACAACTTTGAACTGTCAAATGTCACGTATAATTCAATTTCTAAATATATTCTATACGCTCTGAGCTTCGCTGGTGTCGCTACTAGCGGATTACTAATGCAACTTTCACCGGTAATTTTTAAATTTATTATTTAATTGTTATCGCTTAATATTTTTACAACGCAAAAAAGTAATTAAATTGTAATCGATTTTTTAAAGATTTTGCTAATCATTTTAACGTTCTATTAATGAAATATTAATTTCTTACTTCAGATACTTTCACAATTATCGTGTAGATGGCGCTTAGATTAATTTATAATTACATATTATGACGTATTAAAAAAAACTTAAATTCAGTATTTAAAACGTAAGTATATTTAAGGTAAAAATATACGCCACAGCTTTGACCAACTAATATTTTGACCATATAATATTTCCTATTAATGTTTTTAATTTCGATGTTTTAAATTAATAACTTTCACATTTGTGTCAAATTTCCAGTAAAAGCTTACAGACTTGTCACTACTGGCGCTCGCGAATTTTTAATTATCCCCTCTACCTACGAGCTCATAGCGTATATATTTATTTTCTTAATATTATGTACAGTCGGAAAAATGAAAGAATACCCATGAACGGTCACATCAATCACTTATTTTGTATTTGCTGTCTTTTTCTATAAATAACAAACATTTGTTATAGAAAAAGAAAACAAATACAAAATAAGTGATTGATGTGATCGTTCATGGATCGTATCCAACCTGGTGCCTCGCTGTGAGTGAGCTCGTACGTAGAGGGGTATTTATAAATTCGCGAGCGCCAGTAGTGGCAAGTCTGTAAATGTTTACCGGAAATTTGACATAAATGTGATTAGTGATTAATTTAAAATTAAAATTAAAAACATTAATTATAAAAAATATTAGTTGGTCAAAGCTGTGGTATATATTTTTACCTTAAATATACTTACGTTTTAAATACTGAATTTACGTTTTTTTAATGTTCCGTAATATGTAATTATAAATTATTCTATTAATCTTAGCGCCATCTATACGATAATTGTGAAAGTATCCGAAGTAAGAAATTAATATTTCATCAATAGAACGTCAAAACGATTAGCAAAATCTTAAAAAAATCTGTTACAATTTAATTACCTTTTAGCGTTGTAAATATTAAGCGATAACAATTAAATAATAAATTTTGAAAATTACCGGTGAAAGTTGAATTAGTAATCCGCCAGGAGCGACACCAGCGAAGCTCAGAGCGTATTGGCCTTTTCATCGATTGTCATTTGTTTCGAGCTTCTGTCATGTGCCATATAATATTAATATATCTACGTCATACGTCTTTAATTTGTATCATTGGTTATAGCAATAACGTATGACGTAGATATATTAATATTATGCGACACATGACAGAAGCTAGAAACAAATGACTGTGAATGAAAAGCCCTATGCATTCTGGATGTATCCGCGCGGATATCTGGATGTGGAAGTTGCGCGTGAAGTTAGGTCTGTTGATGACAGTTTAGATCACAGAGCACTCCAGAACACGATTATTACGAATCATGGTTCAAATTACCAGTTCGAAGATAGTACATGTAGAAATCACCACAAAACAACCAAGAAAATTGTGGCAATGTGGTACACAACATGTATGACAGGGTCCTGACAACTGTAGAAGAAATAAACGATGAATGAAAAAAAATATATAAAATCTATTTTTAGATAGCATGGAACAAGATATCAACCGACGTATACACATTGAAGAGAATTTACCCATTCTAACATCAGAAATAAAATACACATTGAAAAACGTGAAACTGGAAAAGCACTAAATAGATATATACAAAACTTATAAAATTCCACAAGATTAGTTAACATTTACGTTTGTACCCGTCCTATCAAACAACGCAAAAAATGTATTAACAACTTTCGACTGGTAAGTCACACGTCCCATGTGTTAAAGCTATTTCTGAAAATAATTCACAACAAAGTTTACCAAAAATGCGATGCGGATATATGCTCAGAACAATAATTTTTTTCAGGAACGGTATTGGACCCCGATAGGTCTTGTTTCATTGTACTCGTGCAAAAATGTCGCGTACAACAAACAGATGCATATTTATGTTTCACAGATTATGAAATAACAAACAAAAAACTAATAGACTATTTACAAAAAAGAACATCGATTCCAATTATATAAACGCAGTTAAAAAATTGTAGTTATTAGAACTGAGATGGGTAATGCGACCATAAAAATCCAAAGGAGTTAGACACGGTTGTAGATTATTATTCAACCTGTACTCAGAGATCTTTGCACGAACTCTGGATGAAGCATGAGGTATTGAAGTAAACGGAAGAATTGTCAATAACATCAGATATGCCGGTCACCCCTACCCCCTTTGTCGACCACGCAGCGTTCCGCCCCTAGAGATTTTACCTAGTTACGTCATGACCTACTTATTCCCAAATTTTGGTGCACTATGTCGATCATGAGCGTCACAAAAAAAATAATAAAAACCGCGACTTTGACCCCTTATAACTACCCTCGTCCACCACTCTGGTTTCAGGCCGTTGTGGAAAGTCATGTACACAACTAATTCAACATATCCCCGTATAGTTTTTTCATATTACTTATCACGCACAAAATCCGCTCCCAGCTCTTAGACTATAAATAATATTAGCCAAAAATCAGTTTAAATTACAATATCGTTACAGTATCTATACTTTCGTCTTCACACACTATATGAATTTCTGATTTTTGTACAGTTCGTTACTTTCTTCGGTAAAAAGGAGGCTAATTGTATCGGTATAATTGCGAAGGTGTTTTCGATATGTTATATAAACCCCAATTAACTGAAAGCGATACAGTTTAAACAGCTCCTTAAATATTTTTGTAATTAACACTTTTTGCGTTTATTACGCAAATAGATAAGTATAGAGCCGATCATAACAAGTTGGGTATATTAAGAAATCCAGTGACACAAACCATCAATTTCGTAGCATAGTAGTTTTATTCTTATTATCTTATTTAACACGTTGACGGACACTGCTTCAAATGTATAAGCAAGTGTTGTGACACTATAACATGTATTTTCCAAAGTAAATATACTGAGCTAAGTTCATCCATCTGGGACCGGCTTGACTCTTCAAGTCATGAACCCATCTCATCTGTGGTCTTCCTCTACTTTTTTTGTATTCGTATATGGTCTCCAGCGTATTATTTCCTTGTTCCACCTATCGTCTCTGTGTCTGATGTTGTGCCCCACAAATTTCCATTTAGATTCGGTTATTTTTTCTCTTACATCCTTCACCTTTGTAATATTTCGAATCCAGTCGTCTCTTTTTTGTCCTTTAAGCGTATTTGCAACATCTGGCTTTCCATTGCTCTGAGAGCAATATGAGAGGTAGTTGATGAAAAATCGATGAAGACGTACAGCTGGTTTTGCTTTGTGTCTTTTTAACAATCTTAAAATATTAAAAAAAAAAAATGTGTGTGTACTTTGTTCGCACGTAAGAAGTTATACTTCTATTATGATTTCAACGAAATTAATATACTTAACAGGTTATTTGTATTCTATTTAAATATTAAGCTCTGGATGAAGCATAAGATATTAAAGTAAACGGAAGAATTGTCAAGAACATCAGATGTGCCAGTCACCCCTACCCCCTTTGTCAGCCACGCAGCATTCGGCCCCTAGAGATTTTACCTAGTTACGCCATGACCTACTTATTCCCAAATTTTGGTGCACTATCTCGATCATAAGCGTCATAAAAAAAATAATAAAAACCGCGACTTTGACCCCTTATAACTACCTCTGGTTTCCGGCCGTTGGCGAAAGTCATGTACACAACTAATTCAACATATCACCGTATAGTTTTCTCATATTACTTATCAGCTTATCACGCACAAAATCCGCTCCAAGCTCTTAGACTATAAATAATATTAGCCAAAAATCAGTTTAAATTACAATATCGTTACAGTACCTACATACTAATATACTTAACAGGGTATTTGTATTCTATTTAAATATTAAACTAACTTTCTTTACCTACCACTTTTAAAAGATTTTTATTAAAACGATACCAAAAATATAAAAAAAATATGAATCGTCCGGGATTTGAACCCGGGACCTCTTGATCTCCGGTCACACGCTCTACCTCTGAGCTATATCTATCCCTTTTGCTTTGACAGGTTACAAGACTTCTCATATACTGACCAAGTGAAGTGTAGAAAAATACTTTAAATAAACTTACTATTATTATAATATATCTTATTCCCGAGGAAGACAAATCCAAAGACACAAAAATTATAGTAAATAATACATTTACTTAACACTAATATATCCTTTTATATGATATAATATGACTTATTTGCGCTGATAGCGCTAATACATACATCTTGAAAGATTAGCAACGAAATACGAAATACATACTGTCTGTGTGCGCATGCGCCCGGCATGTGATAAAATTTCACTCTCGATCGTAAAGAAGTATAACTTAAAAAAATATTTTTGGCCTGTATAACGTTATTTATACATTTTAGAGTAAAATAAGAAATATGTAATAGTAAAACTCTTTTTTTAAGCGAAAATTTAAGTAATTTATATTTCCGGGATTTTACGATTTTTCCGATATTTGAAAATAGCATAATTATTATTATTTTGTTAAGTTATACCAGCTTTAAAAAAAATGAAGGTTCTACATGCCATAGAAGCCGAGATATTGGAAATTTTGTCAGCGCTTCAGTTTGAAGTTCCAGTCTAAAACGAACGGAACTCGGACAGTTATCTCTTTCAAAAAAAAATCATACAGAAGTAAAAACTTCGTTTGTATAACGGTATAAAAAGTTTTATTAAAAAACATTAAAAGTCATCCAAAAGGATTTGCAAAACGTTTTCAATCTGGATCAGATGATCCTCAGTGCGTTCTGCTTAGTACATGAAACTAGCAACTTTTTGAAATAGATTACATCGATTATTTCATTCATAGGAGATTCTGACCAATAGAAAGCTACAGAAATCTGAATTAAATCGATAATTTTTGATAATCTCCCGTCGTTAAGTATATTACGTCAGATGCCCTTCGTTGCTACGAAAAATACATTCAGTGATATTAATGACAATTAATGTTTTAAAAATTATAAAAGTGATGACTTTCAACCGTCAAATATTTATCAAAACTGTCTGTTTAATGGTACTTACATAAATAAATTACAATAAAATTTTACAATAAAAGTCCTCAGAATGATATTTGGTCCTCAAAGAGATGAATTGACAGGAGAGTGGAGAAGGCGCCGCAATGCTGAATTGGTGACTCTATATCAGGGATGGGCAAAAGCCGGCCCGCGGGCCGGATCCGGCCCTTTTGCTTGCTTTATCCGGCCCACTGAGAAATCCCGCAAGCAATTTTTTTTAAGAGCGTAATGCATTCATTTTCTTCGAATCCCGAGAAAACTAATAAGTATTTTTGAAAAATTTAAACCTAGGGCCGAAAATCCCTGAAAACTTCTATAATGTTTATCAGAGATGAAAAAAAATTAGTGTGATTTTTAATTTCAAATTTTGTCTTTCTCCTTTTAACGACGGTCAAAAGTTCTGTGTTCCTTTTCCATTCTGTGCAACACCATTTCGTTCGTAATATGATCGGTTCATGGTATTTTCACAATTCCCCTAAAAAGCCACATCTCAAAAGCTTGCAGCTTTTTCATTAAGTCAGCATTAACAATCCAATAAAGGAGAAGAGAGTGGACATAACATTTTTATTATTATCCCAGTTTTTTACAGCGTTCTCCGTCTTCCGGTTGCCAGTTTCCAGCTTCGTCCGTCGTTGCATTCGTCAAGGTGAAGGATCCTTTCCGACATTGCCTTCTGAATGCCGCCGAGCCAGGATTGTTTCGGCGTTCCTCTCTTCCTTCTTTCCCTTGGCGTCAATTTTAAAATTTGTTTTGGCAGCTTGTCCTCGTCCATTGACGTCGTACATGACCATACCAGATCAGGTGTCTCCTTTGAATTTCGTCTATGATGGTTGACTTGACATAACATTTTACTATTCGATATCGAATTTGCAGATTGAATCTTTGGTTACTCAAAAATTTCCTCATCTTGAAAAAGGCTGCTCTTGATTAATCTACTCTTGATCGAATTTCTGAAGTTCATTTTTTATCTGGATTCTTATTATGGCTTAATATAATGGACCATATTAAAAATTTGGTAATTTTACTGGGAACAAATTGTTCGCATGTACACACCAGAAAGACAATTTATTATTATTAACAGTCAAATGTCTTTCTCCAAATGCTTTAAAATGATACTTATAGTATTTTTGTCAAAAAAATTTCTTGAGCAGAGAAAAACCTCCACGAAAAACATTAGCGAGTATAGTCCTCCGGCCCGGGAGACATTTTTAAAATTTCATTTTGGCCCGCGCTTAAAAGTATTTGCCCACCCCTGCTCTATATGGTACTGAAAACATCGTCAGACATATAAAAGCTAATCGGATAAGATGGGCAGGTCATGTAGTAAGATCAGAGGAAGACAGAGTGCTAAAGACAGTGTTCTTCGAGAGACCAGACGGTAGAAGATCAGTGGGCCGTCCCAGAAAAAGATGGAAGGATGATGTTGAAACCGATCTATCTAGGATTGGGGTACAACAATGGCAAATCGAAGCGCAAGATCGCAGACGATGGAGGGCCATAGTGGATGCGGCGAAGACTCACCCCGAGTTGTAAAGCCAGTCAAGAAGAAGAAGAATAAAATTTTGGTTTTGAACAGTTTTATTCATGAAATAATCGCAACAAATTGCACTCGACCTCTGAAATTAATATAGAATTTTTGCTCTCGTGACACTTTGACATAATTTCACTCGCCTTCGGCTCGTGAAATTAAAACTGTCAAAGTGTCACTCGGGAAAAATTCAATAATTTCAGAGCTCTTGTGCAATTACTACTGATAATTATGGTTTACATAATAGTTGTATGAAATTTAGAGCGACTCCAAGTCGATGTTAAAAGATTAAATGTGTTAGGAGTGCTCAAAGGACAACATGGTTCCCTGCTCGATAGGAACTTGTGGTTCTTGGTTAGGATAGGAACTTGGTTCGATGTTAAAAGATTAAATGTGTTAGGAGTGCTCAAAGGGCAACATGGTTCCCTGCTCGATAGGAACTTGTGGTTCTTGGTTAGGATAGGAACTTGGTTCGATGTTAAAAGATTAAATGTGTTAGGAGTGCTCAAAGGGCAACATGGTTCCCTGCTCGATAGGAACTTGTTGTTCTTGGTTAGGATAGGAACTTGGTTCGATGTTAAAAGATTAAATGTGTTAGGAGTGCTCAAAGGGCAACATGGTTCCCTGCTCGATAGGAACTTGTGGTTCTTGCCAGTTCAATGGACACAGACCAACAGAGTTGGTCTCTTGGAGTCGCTATAAATTTCATACAACTATTATGTAAACCATAATTATCGATGTAATCTATTTCAAAAAGTTGCTAGTTTCATGTACTAAGCAGAACGCACTGAGGATGATCTGATCTAGATCGAAAACGTTTTGCAAATCCTTTTGGATGACTTTTAATGTTTTTTAATAAATCTTTTTTATACCATTATACAAACGAAGTTTTTACTTCTGAATGATTTTTTAAATTTTATGGTATACAGCCAGCTACAGGGATTTTCCCATTGATTTTGTTTTATCTCTTTCACTTTTGTACCAAGTGAGTACCATCACTTTAACGGGTTATAACTTTTTACTCCCGTACTGTATGCCATCTACAAGTAGGATAATAAAATTTATATCTTTATTTAGAATCAGTTTAATTGTGAACTCTTAATGTTAAAAAACAATGAAAACATGATATCTTGGTTCCTATTGGTCATAGAAGATTCTGTTTTTTTTTGCTAAGCGTGTGACATAAAAAATATCAAAGTTATTGTAAGTGCGTATGAGCAAGGTCAGTAAATTTTTGAACAGTTTTTTAACAACAAAAATAAAGTCTTGAAATTGTTTTAATATACAAAATAAAAAAAATAAAATTAACATGAAGTAAAACTCCCTAGTGTAGTTGGTATATTTAATAAAAATTCTAAAAAATTTTTAAAAATCCAAACGGATTACGTTCAAAACGTTTTCGGACTTATCAGTCCATCATCAGTGAACCTAAAAGTAAGTAATCTCACTTAGTAAAATTGAAAAGGGTGAAATTTTGAATGTTAAAAATTGAAAAGTGTGGTTACGATTACTTACTCTCTGTCCTTGCTAAATAGCCACAATGCCAAACACTGGTCAAGATGTATGTTCTAACTACATGGTGAAATCTGATCTACAATTTGGCTTACATTGGATGCCAACGGATTAGTACTAGGTACATGATGCTCTACTCCATTAATTAAGAGATTTTTTTATTATTAGGTCTACATTGAACTACGTTTAGTCTGTCAATGATTTAGAAGGAAGTTGAAATACTTCAAATGTCAGTAACAATTCCCTTTCCTGGATGTCAATGTTACTGACATTTGAAGTATTTTAACTTCCTTCTAAATCATTGACAGACTAAACGTAGTTCAATGTAGACCTAATAATAAAAAAATCTCTTAATTAATGGAGTAGAGCATCATGTACCTAGTACTAATCCGTTGGCATCCAATGTAAGCCAAATTGTAGATCAGATTTCACCATGTAGTTAGAACATACATCTTGACCAGTGTTTGGCATTGTGGCTATTTAGCAAGGACAGAGAGTAAGTAATCGTAACCACACTTTTCAATTTTTAACATTCAAAATTTCACCCTTTTCAATTTTACTAAGTGAGATTACTTACTTTTAGGTTCACTGATGATGGACTGATAAGTCCGAAAACGTTTTGAACGTAATCCGTTTGGATTTTTAAAATTTTTTTAGAATTTTTATTAAATATACCAACTACACTAGGGAGTTTTACTTCATGTTAATTTTATTTAACTAGATGGTATACAGCCAACCTTCGGGTATTATCCCGTTTTAGTTTTAATATACCTTAAAATTGAAGCCTCAAAGACTCGACTGCAATTCACAAAATACCTGTAGAGTCACTGTTTGGGCAAGTAGAGTTGTTTAAATAATGATTGATCTCGGGATAAACTGTATTTTAATTTGGAAACTCTAGAAATAAAGAACTTTTCACATAATCGTCATCAGCTATCCCTCATATGCCTTTTAGAACCTTTAAACACATGCAAGATTTTTCAGCTTTTCTCTCCTTGACTGGAGTAAAAGCCGGTATAACTCACAAACAGTCTCTATAAAATGTGTTTTTATCTTACCAAGACAACTTGTATGCTATGGAGTGCACTTATACCAACACTAGGCTTAAACGGAACTATATTATTCAAAGAAATCAAAACATTGACTGTTAGTGGAAGTGGCCGGTGTTCAACTCCCCAGAGCTCCTCCATTAGTTGGAAACGCAGAAATGGCCGATGTGCGATGCAGTTCCAAGAGCACGTGTTGTCTAAATAAGTAGGTCGCAGGTCGATAACTAAAATGAGGTCGCACACGCTTCGCCCCGGGTTTCTAGGGCGACCTATTTTAACGTTGCGACGTTTTTCCCTAACGTAGACCCGACGTAAAATCGAATTTTCTTGGTTTGGTTTCGACAATTGCGCCAACGCAGCGTCCGCGAAATTGAAAACAAAACTTGGGTTACTTTTTTACCGGAACTCCCTGACAGCCCATAATTCCCGGCCGCGCGATATTTCCTTCCGAGAAAAACATGTTTTGCGAATAGCTCTCGATAACTCACTGGTTCTCTATAAATTTACTAGAACTACTACATTTCTATGAAACAATAAATACAGTAAAACAAAGCGGAACAGATGAAAATGTCAAATTTTAGAAAATACTTTGGGGGATACGAGTTAGAAAGAAAAGAGAAGAATCAACAATGAAATCTATTGACAAAAAATATTAGGTATGTCAAAACAAAAAAGATCGATAGAGCATATTCAAAGAATGACCAAGATGACGTTAAATAGGAAAGGCGTTGAGTAGAAAAGTAGAAAGATTGGGGTTAACGTGGTGAATTTTTTAATTTATTGATACCCATAGATTCTAATAAATATAGCTTAAGGCCTTTACTTTGAATATGCAGAATTTGAAATTGGCCATAAAAAGAATGATTATGATCTAGACGGTGAAGTGCATACGTAGAATCTGTTTTTCTATTATTGAAAGCCCTTTTGTGTTCTGCTATACATTGGTTAAAGGTCCTACAAGTTTGACCGATGTAAGTTTTTGGGAAGTACATATTATATAAGTTTATATATTCCACTGTCTAATAGTCCAGGGTAATAAGGTTTTTTCCATGAAACTTGAACAGCCAGGATACTGAAGCGTTTTTTCGACAGGTAATACCTATAAGAACAAATTGTAACTATTTCCTGCGTAGGATCTGGCGGCCATTTTTATTTATAAACAATTAAGTGTCAAAAAATGGCATTTTTCACTTTTTTCAAATCAATGGAAAACTTATGGTTTTTTTAGTATAAATACCTTCGAGATTATGGAAAAAGCTTTAAAATGACGTTTTACAAAGTTTGATATACTCATTTATTGTTAATATACTTGCGAAAAAAGGTCGGAATTGCAAAAAAAAATATTTTCGCAATAACTGTTGTAAAAATTAGTGTACAGCTTTGAAATTTTTGTCAAATAAGGGTTCTTTGGTGCTTTATATGTGATACAAATTTCAACGCGATTCATTCAATTGTTTAAATTTTATTCAAATTGTTTATCCCAGAGAGCATTTTTTTTGCAATAACATAAGTCAGAAGAAAATAACGTTAGAACCATTCCACAGGTGTCAAATGAAAGAGCATGAGCTATATTTTCAACTTGGTTTAAAAAAAGTGAATAAAAAATAATGCATTTATTAGTAATAAATAATTATGCAAAAGTATCGTAAATCTTTCCTTATAAACTTTTTATTTTGTTATATAAGAAACTCTACATATTTATTACAATTTTTTATCAATTATGATATAGATAACATTACTTGGTAGTTGTGTACTTGAATCAGGGTAAAAAAGTTAATTTTTTTGGAAAAAGTTATTCAAAAATTTTATAAAGAAAAATTGACGATACTTTTGCATAATTATTTATTACTAATAAATGCATTTTTTATTCACTTTTTTAAACCATGTTGAAAATGTAGCTCATGCTCTTTCATTTGACACCTGTGGAATGGTTCTAAGGTCATTTTTTCTGACTTATGTTATTGCAAAAAAATGCTCTCTGGGATAAACAATTTAAATAGAATTTAAACAATTGAATGAATCGCTTTGAAATTTTTATCACATATTAAGCACCAAAGAACCCTCATTTGACAAAAATTTCAAAGCTGTACACTAATTTTTACAACAGTTATTGAGAAAATATTTTTTTTTGCAATTCTGACCTTTCTTCGCAATTATATTAACAATAAATGCGTATATCAAACGTTGTAATACGTCATTTTAAAGCTTTTTCCATAATCTCGAAGATATTTGTACTAAAAAAATCATAAGCTTCACTGTTTTCCGTTGATTTGAAAAAAAATTGGAAAATGCCATTTTTGACAGTTAATTGTTTATAAATAAAAATGGCCGCCAGAGCCTACGCAGGAAATAGTTATAATTTGTTCCTATAGGTACTACCTGTCGAAAAAACGCTTCAGTACCTTGGCTGCTGAAGTGTCACGAACAGGGTATACATATTTTTGTCTTATTACCCTGGCCTATAAGTGCTTTTTCTGTTTGCTCTTGTTGTTCTTAATATATTTGCTTAAGTTGTTGTTTATTCTGAAAGCTGGTGTTATTCCTTTCTTTTTGATGTGATTGGCTATTGTAATTGAGACATTGTCTGTATATATGTAATCGAGCAGCGGAAAGTACCTACTGGGTATTTTCTCTGGTGATGGAAAGACTAATTTCAGGGCTTTCTTATGCAGATTTTGGTTTAAAAAATTTTTTATTGTTTGTTCGTTGTATACATAATTTACTGCTAGTTACTTAATGAGATTCAATTCTATCTCGAAGTCATTCTTTGACATGGAAATTTCTAATAATCTATATAAGATAACATGCTATGGGATGCTACCAATTTATACTGTATATTATGTATAAGATGGAATGATGAACGATAGACTGTGTAACTGTGTATAGTTGTGTCGGTATGGGTAAGTTTATGAAATACGGAGAACTTATGTTTGTTTCAAGTAGGTATAATAATTTTTAAATCTAGAAAATTTATGGATTTATTATGTTCTGTTTCTATTGCAAATTCAATGTGACTATGGAATTAATTAATGTAAGCTGAGAATTGTTGGTCAAGTTGCCAATTTTTAATTAGATTTTCATAAAATTTCCCCAGGCTGCCTAAATAGAAGGAAGATCGGCCTGTAGAGTTGGTAGTCTCGGGGTCTCTTCCCGGTGTAAGTATTAACGTTAGTCTTGCATGCTTAATTTCTTGGAGAAGCATTTGTTTCTGAAGGAGTCCATTGAAGATCCTCCAGACCACCTGAAGATTTTTCTCTATGATGATCTTTATCAGCTCTGGAGGCACACCATCAGGACCAGCTGCTTTTCCTAATTTAATACTTTTCATCGCAATTGCTATTTTCTTCCAAATTTTGACGTAATTTTGAGTGAACTGTTGCAACGGCTTAGCAGGAAATTTATCAATAAAGCATCCAGTAGGCCATAATCATACATATTAAACGCTACAATAAGCTCTGGGAATAAATTAAAAATGTCTTACACATGAACATAAAGACGTTTGCATAGTGCACTGAAATTATTTTTCCCATCTATATCGTAAAAAAAAGTTATGAAAGAATAGAAAATGTATTTCGAAACATTATTAAACAGTGATGAAAATGATCAGGGAGAGAACGAAGACAGAACACAGGAAACAGATGTAAGAATAGCCCAACCAACCAAAGACGAAGTGCAAAGAATTATAAGCAACAAGAAACTACAAGAAAGGGTGTATTAACTGATAGAACTTATACGGGAAAAAGAAAAGATGTCTGAAGAGTGGGCCAGAGCCTGGATAATCCAATAGGGATTATCCCATTACACAAAAAAGGGGATGCAACGGTGCAAAATTACAGGGGTATTGCTCTGCTGGACGTGTGCTACACGATATTTGCTAGGATTTTGAGAGAAAGATTAAAGGTACACGCAGATAAACTAATAGGAGAATACCAAGCGGGCTTTAGAAATAACAGATCGACGACAGAACAAATATTTAACATAAAAGAAATCCAAAAAACTTGCTACGAACATAAAATGGTTTTGTGTGCGCTATTCATAGATTTTAAATAGGCTTATGATAAAATTGATAAGAAAAAAATGTACGAAGCACTAAGACAACTGAAAATACCGGAAAAACTAATCAAGCTGATAAGATGACCTTAAATATGACAAGCAACGAAATAGTGTGGAACGGTCACAAATCGGAAAAGATTGTAGACAAAAAAGACTAAGACAAGGTGACCCTCTATCGATAGATCGATAGTGTTATTTAATCTGATTTTGGAAATAATTGTAAGGAATAGCAGATTAGAAACGCAAGAAACGATCTACCATAATGAGTATCAATGCATGGCCTACGCCGACGACCTTACGCTGCTAGAAAAATCGAACAACGAAAAAGAGAATCATGAGAAGATTAGTGAGAGAGGCAAAAAAATTCTGCCTAGAAATAAATGAAGAAAAAACTAAATACATGATGCTAGGAAATACAGAAAGAGAACCTGAAGATATGCTAAAGTTAACAGCGTTCGATGGAAAAGAGTATAAATGTAAAAGAGTAAAGAACTTTACATACCTAGTAGTCATAATAGACGAAAAATGACACGAGCAAAATGAACTAAAGCACAGGCAAAAGGTAATCGAAAGGTCGGCAGTTAAAAAAATATATTAAAGTCAAAGTACGTATCGAGAAAGACGAAAACCAGAATATACAAAACCGTAATAAGAGCAACAGTCACCTATGGATGTGAGACATGGGTGCTAAACAAAACAAGAAAAAATGATAGAGAGCTGGGAACGGAAGGTACTGAGAGCTAATTTCGGGGGAAAACACAGAAGACGGTTGGCAAAGAAGAACCAATCAAGAATTAAGGATGCTTTACAACGAACCAAGTATAACAAAATACACAAAGGCACACAGAATAAGGTGGGCAGGTCATGTCAAGAGACTGGATAGATCAAGAGTGCCAAAGAAGATACTGCTAATAAGACCAGTTGGGACAAGGAGACGAGGTAGACCAAGAAAAAGATGGCAAGAAAAGTTTCAGGAAGATATAAGATCGATGGAAATTGCAGACTGGAAAAACAAGGCCAAAAATAGGATGCAGTGGAGAACCATAGTGCAGCAATTTTTACAATAAGTCATTAGTATTCTTTTTCTCATGATCATCTTTCAGTGCGTCACAGTTTTTCGATTTCTTTCTAACGCATTAAATTGTATATGACAGAAAAAAGGCACGTCGGTGATTACTTTGGCAATTATTCTAGTTCGGTGATTATTCTAGTTGTCGATAGATGGCACCATAATAAAAAAAATAATTTTTTTTTAATTAGATAATAATATTACAAATATAATCTGTATAATTTATAAGACTATACAAATCAAAGAAAATACCATTTTATAAATGCAAGAAACACATTTGATTTGTTTTTATTCCAAATTGAAAATAAAATGTGACAACTGTCAGATTTAACTAAAATGTCATGTTAGAATAAATGTCACAAATGTGTATTATCACGGACTTACCCTTTTTCCTATGATTTGTTACGCACTGAAAAATGCTCATGAAAAGGACTATATATACTATCATGTGTATTATGTAAAATTGTAAAGTTGTAATAAAGACCTAGGCCTACAAGGCCTGTAGAGCATACTAAATAAATAAATAATATTGTAAATTGCAGCTGAAACTCTCATTTGGCATATTTTAACCATACTAATTACAATGAAGTGTTGCACGTGGGGACTGCAGAATACAAATCGCCATTTCGAGGGCATATAAAATTAGAAAACATTTAAGTCCACAGCTTAGTAATTACATCGACTAACCTTGTATAATATAAAACTAACAAAGCAGGAAACGTACTAGCAATGATGAATGTCATTGTCGAGAACTTCGTCCTTCGTCATATTTAGACAAATTGAACGAAAAACAGGTTATTAAGTGGTCCAATGTCATAATCAAAATGTACATTCCATATATTTTATACTACTTAATTGGTTTCAAATGACAAAATAATTAATTTCATAATTAAAATATAAACATGATATTACACTGATGAACACTGATATTAATATGATATAAAACTAGGCTTGTTCAATTGAAACGCATCTTTGACCCAGAAAAAAATTATCGACAAACATATTTATCTACAAATAATTACCACTATAATACCTAACGCACATTGTCATTGCTTCACCAACCGATGCATACCCTGTAGAGTTCTTGTAGCTGTAGGTTGAAGAAATTCTTTGACGGCATTTTATATTTTTTCGTTCATTTAAAAACCTATTAAAACGCCATTTTAGGTGACCCAAATATGTGAAAATCGTAGAGAAATAAATCAGTACTATAGGGTGGATGCTCTAATATGCTCTATTTCTTTCGTTGCAGATTTCTTTTCATTTCTTTGGCGACATAAGATTGAGCATTGTCTTGCAGAAGAATGACACCACATGAGAGCTTTCTTAACTTTTTCGTCCTATTGTTTGATGAACCAGGTTTTTGTTGATATGCATCCTAGGTTCTGTAAACTCTATGAGCAAGGCTCCTTCATGTTAACAATAAATGACCTTGTCCGCAAAAACGTTGAAATTTATATTTTAACAACAATACAATTTATATTTTAAAAACAACGGATTTTTAACAATAAACGCCATTTTGAAGTCGCAATACTCAAAATCGGAGTCAAATACTAAGGGGCCGTCCATTAATCACGTGAGGTTCGAAAGGGGGAGGAGAGGTCTATAAAAAATCACGAAATGTCACAATACACGTGATATAGAGGGTCTTAAACCACACAATGTATCACCAACGGGGAGGTTGGTTAAAAAAAATCCAAAAAAATCATCACGTGATTAATGGACGGTCCCTAAAGATAGGAAGTGATCAGTGTGACGTGTACAAAGTACAAACATAACTAACATTTGACAACTTTAAAGACGGCGAGAAGGCTAAAATGACCAAAGATGTGTTTCAATTGGACAAGCTTGTACATTGCTATTTTGACGGAAAAATATAGAGCGAAACTGGTAACACTATTAGATTGGGGAATTGTACTCTCCAATATCTATGTATAATCGAAAAGTTGTCTACAATATGTTTGGAACTGATTTCGTTCTATAATTTTGCCTTCAATTTCAATCGGCTTCTGGAATTGTAATCTATAGGAAAAGGGCTTTTATATTACCAAGTTATTTAATTATTGATAAACAATTGTTTATCTAAAATTTTAGTTAAAAATTAAAGATTATGTTGGAAAAACCGGCATTTTCCGGAGAAAATGTTCGTCGAAGTAAATCGGGAAAAACTCGTCTCTATGCAGAATTTAATTACGGTGAATTTTTATTTGATTGTTTTTGGTGTAAAGTTCAAATCTTTGGAGTTATAGAGCAAAAATTGAAAAAAAACACGATTTTCGGGCGCCATTTTGTTTATAAAAAAAGTAGCACACTATCTGCGGACTTTGCATACCTATATTATTAATATATACAGTCATAAGATTCGATTCCAGCAATAAAATTGCTGGTAAATAATTTTCCCAAAAATGGCCTATTTTCCGTTAATCTGCCCAGACTACTATAGGGAAAAATTAATATAACACCAGTATAGAAGTTTCGCTTCAAAATATTTTCGTACTGTTATTTGAACTTTGTTTATTATAACTTTTCTTGTATATCCTCATGCTATTTAAATTTTTTAACCTACATTTTCTTAATTATAGACCAATTACCTCAAGTTCTTTGCATTACCTGACCATTCCACCAAACACTTAATCATCCTCTATAAAGATATCTTTTGAATTTCCAAACAAACGTAACCTCGATCTCACCTTATTACTCGTCATTAAAAGCAGTTCTTGTTTAATTAATTTGATTAAGACTAATTAGTCAAATACCTGTGCAATGGCCAAAGCGCTCCACTCTCACTTATTGTATTCACTATTCACGTCTTCTCCTACGCTTCGACATTGTTAACCTTCACAGTTGTGCAATATACAGCCAGTTACATAAATTTATTTTCTAGACGCCAACTAGGATAAGCGATTGCAGCATCAGTTACAGAGATTTGATGTACGTTCTCGTGGACGTGTAAACAACATTTAAATGCCGCTTAATCCATTTGCAAAATGTCAGCTGAGCTGAGTGACAGCGATCGTGAGCTTGGATGCGGATTACAAAAGATGTTCTTTGGAGATAGATTAATAGAAAGTCTCTAAACATGCTACGAGTAGTATTCCAAACTTGACCTATTTTTTTATTTACAAATTCGCATTAACCGAAGGTTATTAGCGAGAAGCAAATCTTTACAAATATTAGATATTTACAAAATTAATAGCCTTTAAGTAATTTAGCATATTTGTGAAAAAACAATTTGCACCAAATGCTTCCACCATCAACTGACCACACATCTATACGCATCTATAGATCGTTTAGTATGTGTGAATTCTAGGATTTCTAGGGGGACGCAATATCTAAAGCAAGCATTAAAAATAGATGTTTATGACGACAGCTGCCGCAGCTATTATATACCTATTTAGTACGTTCAACTAGGTAATACTACTTGAGTGCACATGGGCGTAAAATCATTAAAATAATGGAAAAGAAGAAGGTGGTGGATGCTGGCTATACATAAAACATTTGATACACTATGAATTTGAAGGTTTCTTCAGAGCGCATAGCCATTTCAGCGAAATATTAACAACCTATAAAGCTGAAGAAACATGCGTTCATTGATGGTAGTTCATTTTATATAACAATAAAACACTGAATAATATATTTGTTTTCAAATTATTTTGTGTAATAATAAATTTTGTGGAAGTATAGAAAACAAACGTTTTCAGTGTTTTATTGTTATATACCTTTGATTCTGTGCTTGAAAAAGCGATAACAAACGAATGCCTTGCAGACGCATTTGCCAACGTGATACATAAACAACTTCTTCTTCTTTTTGTGTAGATATGACTCTGTCTGTGCCTCCAGTAAGTTGTCATTCCATCGTTTTCGTGGTCTTCCCACTGATCGTCTTCCTATTGGGGAACCGTCTCTCGCCGTCCTTACTACTCTGTTTGTTGCCATTCGGCTTATGTAGTCGTTCCATTCTACTCTTGTTTTTTCACCCAATTTTCCAGTTATGCCTGGGGTGATTGCGGGGTGGATCGTGTAGCTCTGTGGTTAACACAGCCGGTCCCAAGCCCGGATAAAATGTGGAGGGTGATTGGCAAGGTTAACAACCTACCAATCGTAAAAACGAATACTGCTCAAAGAAACAATGTGAAGCCTAGGAACATAAACAACAGACGACCAAATTACCCCATCTACACATCTGCGGAAGCATACACGGATGTCATCCGCGGACACGTCTGCCGATGTGTAGAGGAGGCCTAGACGGATTATTGTCACTTGATCTCTTCTTTTGGTGGGAAAACATCTCAAAGGTTTAATGTTCGGTTTAATATTCCGAAGATTGGACACTGAAAATTGCCACTGACTTGGATCCGTGATTTGATAACACTTGAAACATCATTAGTTATCACATATTTCACGATCATAGATTCACCTGAGTTGACAGCTTCACGCTGTTTCTCCATTTCACTTTATTTAGTTTTAAGCAGTGAATAAATAATAAACATTAGTGAATATTTTCGAAAGTTATTGGTAGACAACATAATATGTTGCTTGTAGGTGCAAGCAAAAGATTAGCAAAATAAATAATATAGATTCATTTTCCCTTAAAGAGTCTGAATTAACCTACAGTGGAGAAAGTTTTCCAAGCATAAGTAGCATGGACATAGTTAGTTCTTTAGTATTTTTATAGGACATTTTATATCATTTAACCATTGTTTTTGTGTGTCAGATGATAACTTATTTAGTTATTTTATGTTTAAAATGTAGCACTGATGGTAACCGATCAAACTGAAGTTTATCATAATTACTTCGCATTCTACACTTCAAAACACAACAGAAATGAGGCACATTATCTTTGTAAATTAATTCTTCCCGTGAAAATGTTAAGTTAATCCTTGTACAAAAAAAATTACAAAGAAACACAACTAAAATGATCACATTAAGAACTAATAGGATAACATTTATATTTGCCTCCCAGCCGTCATATTGATTTAATTTTGACAGCGTGTAGGAATGCCCTATAAATAAATTCTTAAACTGTCCTGTAATAAATCAAACACTGTCTAAACAAAATTTACAATAATAGGGCTTTTCATCGACTCTCATTTGTTTCGAGCTTCTGTCATTTGTCACATAATATTAATATATCTACGCCATACGTCTTTGGTTTGTATCATTCCAGATACCAATAACGTATGACGCAGATATATTAATATTATGTGACACATGACAGAAGCTCGAAACAAATGACTGTGAATGAAAAGCCCTATTGTCAATTATTGTCAATAGATAAATCAATCACCGACCATCGTTCTATGAATGTCTTTGTTCAATACATGGTGTTGTGTATAGACATGGACAGGCGGCTTAAATTAATCGTTTCAGTTTCTGTGAGTAGAAAAGAGACGTAATATAAAAAATAATTCATGAACAATGTCATACTTGTGCAAAGATACAGTGGAAGAACTATATTTTAATAATCATAAACAATCGAAAAAACGCTTACTTTCGGGTTTAATTTGTAATAACTTTTTTATTTATAAACATTTTTTAATTTAGAAAATCTTATTTTAAAGAGTAAGTATTTTCAAGAAAGTTGTCTGTTGAAGCTTTTCATCTACAGTAGTGCGTAGTTTTTCACAATATCGAAATGAATGAAAAAAATCGCTTTTTTTATTTAAATATAAAGAAAAAACATGATGCACTAAAAATTTCGATACCAACGAGATGGTACGCCTTTTCTATTGATTTGTCCCAGATATTACAGTTGAAAAATAGCAGCAGGTAATTTTTTCGATTTTTCAAGTGCTTTTTCGTCTTCGTTTCGTGCTGTATCACTATTAGGTCTGGATCCCGCGTATGAAAAAAAAGTTGATTAATAGCAAGCTGAAAATTTGTTAATAGCTTAAGGGTGTCTAGTCGGACAAATTTTGATATACTTATAATATGGGAACACTGGAACAGGGGAAGTTTTAATTGTGGAACAGGTTAAAAATTTGGAACGGTCAGACCACGAACACGGCACATTATGTATTTTGTCCGACAGAACAGACTTAAACTCTTCGAACAGAGATTAAACTCTCATGCAAAAATCAGACTGCTATTTATCACCAAATAGGCGTTTTAATGAGTGGAACATGTAGAATATGTCAAATGACAGGAATTATGACAGGTGATAAATAGCAGTCTGATTTTTGCATGAGAGTTTAATCTCTGTTGGGAGAGTTTAAGTCTGTTCTGTCGGACAAAATAAATGTGCTGTTTTCGTGGTGTGACCGTTCCAAATTTTTAACCTGTTCCGCAATTAAAACTGACCCTGTTCCATTGTTCCCATATATCAAAGTTTATCCGACTAGACACCCTTAAGCTATTAACAAATTTTCAGCTTGCTATTAATCAACTTTTTTTTCATACGCGGGATCCAGACCTATATAACGATTACTGCAAAATTGTAAATAAGCAGCAAACGTTATAAAACTTTAAAATGAAAGTATACTGTACAAATCCAATCCGAAATATCTCTGCAGGAGGGAATGGAAACTATCGGATATATTAAATAAAGATTTATGATTCACAAGTAGGTTTAAGTGATAAAAGTTAACGTAACTGCTGTGCATATCCTGATACTTAAAATTGGTAAACATAGTAAACAACGTTTAGTTTGGATGTCTTAAGAGGCTACATCAGCGCGTCGTCAATATATTTTTTTCCAAAGTTCTGCGAGCTTTCAACAGTGCGGCAACAGTGCATCGGCAGTAATAGTCTAGTCGTAACATAGGGGGTCCCGTGGGCACTTTTAGGTCGCCGCGATTTGATGGTGGTATTATAGGTTTTTTGGGTCGCTGAATCCAATGGAAGTGGTCTGGAAGCCCGAACGTGGTGCGTTTAATTGTTATTAACAAATTATGGTAAAATTAGGTGTTTTTCAGGAGTTATTAGAAGCCCTGTAAATAAATTGATAGTGTTAAGGTCTAGTGTATTTTGGTCGCCGAATCGAATGCGACTAGTCGCGATTACTCAAAATGTGTTCTTATTTTGTTAATAACAAAATAATGGTTTAGTCTAACTCGAAATGCGTTATCTGAAGCAAGTTTGTAGTCTTTTTCATAGTATTTTTATACGCTAAATCGATTGTCACTAGTTGTCTTAGCATAAACCACGTTCCGACTTTGTTATTAATAAATTATTGCCAAAATAACGGTTTATAGTACGTTTACTCACGGTTTTTGCTCTAAATTTAAAAAAACCACTTGGAATGACATGAAACTTGGCGTGCACGTAGCTAACATGTCAAACAAGACAAGTGATATTGTGACGATGTGTGCTTTTACCCTGGGGGTGAGTTTCACCCCGTTTCAAGGTTGAATAAAGAAACCTTTAAAATAAGTCCAGAATTGGATAAACTGATTAATTTTAAGCAACTTTTGTTCTATACAGTTTTTTCACTAAGTCAATACTTTTCGAGTTATTTGCGAGTGAATATGTTCATTTTTCAACAAAAAAACCAAATAACTCGAAAAGTATTGACTTAGTGAAAAAACTGTATAGAACAAAAGTTGCTTAGAATTAATCAGTTTATCCACTTCCGGACTTATTTTTAAGGTTTCTTTTTTCAACCCCCAAAAAGAGGTGAAAGTCACCCCCAGGGTAAAAGCAGACATCGGCACAATATCACTTGTTTTGTTTGACATGTTAGCTACGTGTATGTCAAATTTCATGTCAATCAAAGTGGTTTTTTAAAATTTAGAGCAAAAACCGTGAGTGAACGTACTATAAATATTTATTAATAACAAAGTCGGAACGTGGTTTAAGCTATCACGACCAGTGGCAATCGATTTAGCGTATAAAAATACTATGAAAAAGACTAGAAACTTGCTGTAAATAGCGCATTTCGAGCTTTTCGGAGAATAAACAATTATTTTGTTAGTAACAAAATAAGAACATATTTTGAATAATCGCGACTAGTCGCATCCGATTCAGCGACTAAAAATACACCAGAGAAGACCTTAACACTATCAATTTATTTACAGGGCTTCTAGTAACTCCTGAAAAATACCTAATTTTACCATAATTTGTTAATAACAATTAAACGCACCACATTTGGGCTTCCACACCACTTCCATTGGATTCAGCGACCCAAAAAACCTATAAAACCACAATCAAATCGCGGCGACCTAAAAGTGCACACGGGACCCCCTATGTTGCGACTAGACCAGAGGTTCTCAAAGTGGGTGACGCGGCACCCTGGGGTGCCTCAAGCATTTGCCAAGGGTGACATGGAACATTTAAGAAAAGTCGAACAACTGGCCGCTGCGCCACTATCCAATCGAAACATGTTGACTATTTGTACTTTCTCTCGATTACAGGAATTTGTTATAACAAATGAAATCAATCCTCAAACGAACTTCAATGAAATTGTTATTGCTCATTTGCAAGGTTTGGAAGAAAGTATTGTAAACTATTTTCCTGACATTGACTCAGATGACTTATATAGCTGGATGATGGACCCGTTTTCGTGTGATCCAAAAAATAAACCTGTCAGAATGACAAATGAAGTTTCTCAAAATCTACTTGAGATCAGCGAAGATAGCAGTTTAAAACTCAAATACCGCGAAGAAAGCCAAGAAGAGTTCTGGATGCAGGTATATTCAGAAAATAATGTTGTTGGCAAGGTTGCAGTGAAAAAACTTGCGTTTCACCATCGACTTATTTCTGTGAGTCTTCTTTCTCCGTATATGCTTACATTAAAAACAAAAAATACAAAAGCAAACTTCAAGCATCAAAGGATTTAAGGGGCAAACTTACAAAGATTCCCATAATTATAAAGGATATAATGAAAACATCATCGAAACAATGTCATTCATCACATTCATCATCATCAGGGCTTTTCATTCCGGGTGGAATGTTTGCCGCTCTTACTTAGAGCTCTCTGATTCGCTTATTGCGGTAAATCACTCCGCATTCCACTTGTATGTTGTCAAAGTTTGTTGTATGACTTGGCTTTCGTTACAATTTTCTTTCACTCATTTCGATATGTGCATAGTTCCCTCCAGTTTCTCACTTCCAGAATTTTGATATCTCTCATGAACTGGTCCTCCCATCTCTCTCTGGGTCTTCCCCTTGGTCTTTCAGCTTCTGGTTTCGATCTGGTGATCTTCTTAATCAGTAGGTCGTTTTTCCTTCTCACTATGTGTCCCAGCCATCTCAGCCTCCGTGGTTTAATAAATCTAACTATATTTTCTCCCTTCATTGTGTCTCTTAGTTCATGGTTCATTCTTCTTCTCATTTCTCCGTTGCCCATTCTTATCGGGCCTATAATCCGTCTGAGGATTTTTCTTTCGAATATTCTTAGTTTTTTTTCATCTTTTTCCGTGAGGCACATTGTCTCAGCTGCGTACGTAACTACTGGTCTGATTGCAACTCTGTATATTTTCAGTTTTGTATTTCTGGATAAGTTCTTGTCTTCATAAGCCTATGATATCTCCAGTATGTTTTGTTGCCTGCTAGTATTCGTTCCGTTACTTCTTCACTTCTCTTGTTTTGGCCATTCACTATTCCTCCCAAACATTTAAATTGTTGGACTCTTTCAAAAGTGTAGTTTTCTATTTTGGTTTCTCTGGACCTGTTATCTTCTCTTATAGAGCAGAGTAGATATTTTGTTTCTCCTTCGTTAATTTCTAGACCTCTTTTCCGTGCTTCTTTTGCCAGGATTTTTACTGCTTTTTTTAATTTTGAGTTCATTCATCACATTAAGTAAGGATATTTGAATATCAAATGTACTCTATTTTATTGATCTGAAATAAAGCTTATATTGAAATCAAATGAGCCTCAGAATTGTATTTTTTTCATTTTTTGTCGTTTACCAAGTCGCTTCAAGGGTTGGTGTGCCTCGAAATATTTTTAGCCCTACAAGGGTGCCGCGATTATAAAAGTTTGAGAACCGCTGGACTAGACTATAAGACAGTGACACTATACTATGAAAAACGAAGGCACGATATTGTGATAACTGATAACAATAATTATTATACGCACAGTCGCACTAAATGTTGCCAAGTCAGTCAAGTTGGATTTCTTGTTAAGATAATCGAATTTTAGTAATTCCAATGTGACACAAAATCTAGGCATGGGATAAAAAAATTTATTTGTAGAAAGCGTATTTTTTTGTTCTTCTTAATGGCGGTACAGACTCGTTTTTTGCAATATTTTATTTAATTATAGAGTAATTTCCACATACTGACATATTTCTCAAATTGGGCTCTGTACCGTCATTCTTTACTATATTACGAATATGTGTGCCAAATATCTCGACAAAATATTCATAATTAAAGCTGCAATCTTGGAACGCGTTTTCCGCGCGCTGATTTTGCCTCTTAAGACCGAATAACTTCATTATTACCATAATACTAGCGATAGTCATGAGAAAAACAAAATTTTAAATTACCAAGTCAATTGTGCCCTTGAAATAATTATGCAAATATTGATTGTATATTTTCCTGATTATAGTAGTATATACCTTTAACATATTCATATTATGATAATGATATAGGTATTATTTGGATGATGTAACTAGCTATAAAGACGAAAAATAAGAATCTCTCAGTCCCATCATTAATACCTTTTAAATGATTTTTACAGATTTTGTTTATACATTTTCTTTGCATACTTTACAGTTTCTTCTTCTAAGTCCTTCTACAGCATCTGCCCAAAGTAAGATATTGCCTGCCTATATCGATATAGAGACATAGTCAATTTTTCTATCTGTTCGTTTTTTATTGCTACTCATATTGCTCCGAGGTAGCTATAATCTTCACATCCTAGTTTTTCATTTCCTTCATCTCCTAAAATCTCATCTGTGTCGTTTCTTCCACTACGCATATATATTTTGTTTTGAATAAATTCATTTACAATTTGTATGTTATAAACACTATTTTATCAATTACATTCATACATATATGTATTAAAATCTTTGGTGTTGTCAAAACATTAATGTATTTTAACTGTACTCCTCATTTAATTCAAGGTTACTAGTATTCCACAACCTTCACAACGCATTAAACCAAAACCAGTAAATTCGAAGAAAGATGAAAATATAAAATACGGTATAGGTTTTTTTGGGATGTCATACATCCCATTAATTTAAAGTTCTTATTAAATCAAAGTAATAATCCACAAGTGGTCATTTTATTATGTGAGCATATTAAAAATATTAAACTGAAAATATGAGTAGCTATGGTTAACTATCTGTATTTAGAAGTAGATAAATATTGTAAAAAAAATGTAAAAACATTGTAATAAGTAAAAAAAAAACAGAAACCATTAAGAAGACGAATTACCTCCGAGAGGTTGAATCGGGTTTTAGTCTTACCGTAATGAAAAAAAAAAAAAAAACAAAAAAAAACAAAAAAATAAAAGATACAAAAAAAAGAAAAAAATAATTGAATATAAAAAATGAATAATATAATGAAAAATAGGAGTAAAAAATCTTAATGTAAAATAATAAGAATGATATGATGATATTGTAATGTATAATAGGGAAGGAAAATAAACATATGGTTCTTTTCATGAGCATTTTTCAGTGCGTCACAGTTTTTCGATTTCTCTCTAACGCATTAAATTGTATGAGACAGAAAAAACGCACCTCTCTGATTACATTTCGTCGGTGACATTTATAACATTTAATCTAGTTGTCAATAGATGGCGCCAATAATATAATATTAAATAATATTATATTATTCTATATAAAAAAATTTAATCTGTACAATTTATAAGACTATACAAATCAAAGAAAATACCATTTTATAAATTCAATAAACAAAATTGATTTGTTTTTATACCAAATTGCAAATAAAATGTGACAACTGTCAGATTTAACTCAAATGTCACGTTAGAATAAATGTCATAAATGTGTATTTATCACGGACTAACCTATTTTTCTATCATTTGTGATGCACTAAAAAATGCTCATGAAAAGAACCATAGAGTAGTTGAAATTAATGCAAAAATGAGCAAAATCGGTTAGATGGGCGAATGGACCCTAAGGTCCGCAGTCGTACAAACCCAAGGAAAAAAAAGGTTTTTATTGGATAAAGAAGGAACTTTTCCGTAAGGGTCTAAAAAATAGCTATAGGCTACTTTTTTAAGGTACAATAATTATTATTAATAATACTAAAATTTGGTAAAAATGCGCACCCTCTCCTTAGGCTATTGATTATGTATTTTAGAAACAACTACAACGTTAACAGGGTTTTATTGTTTCGTATAGTCAATGGACCTCTAAATATGAAAAAACCGCGGAGTGCTGCCATTTAAAGGGGTGCGTTTTTGAGAAAGGGGTGAAGTGATCCCTAGGCACCGGGCGAATTATGGTGAGTTCTATGCAGATTTAGTGCAAATAATACGTCTACAGGAAAATTGTTCCAGGTTAAATTTACTATCGAAATATCACATTTTAAAGTAAAAAGCATGTGTTTTTACAAAAATATATCCAAAATAACAGCAAGAAATAAACATGAACGATAGCAATTTTGTTTTTTGCCCCAAACTTTTTTCCACGGGGATATAGGTATAGGCATTGCTTCACAGAAAAAAAAACTTCCATCCTTCCTCTTTAAAATGGCGTTCGGTAGAAGTCCCTATGATTTACAATTTCCAAAATATGATTTTTGAAATTTCGCCACTTATAGCGATTTTGGGATATTTTCCTTGTTACTTCGCAAACACTGTTCTGTAACTTTTTTTTGCGCATTTCTAGGTTATACGCAATGGTACATTCAGTAGAGAGTGAAGTCAATTACCTTTAAAATGTTCTATCGTAGAAGACCGTATGGCTATGTTTAAGCAAGATATGGTTTTTAAAAATTGTATCCTTTTAATGATTTTTGATATATTTTACGATTATTTTTAAATTTCTCATTATAACTTTTTTTATTGTATATTTGGGTATATACATTGTGTAAAAAATAACAAAGCTCATTTTTTTTACTTTAAAATGGCCTAATGTAAAAAATTCTAGGACTATTTTTAAACAAGATATTATGCTTTTTCAAAGTGTGACATATACACATGCAATGGGTCCCACTTAGTTGGAACCATATGGAAGACTTTTTTAGTATTGATTTTATGAAAAAAAGTTATTCTTTAAAAAATGCTCTGCCTAGTCTGAAACCTAAAATGCAATCATCAGATATAAAATTTTATCAATAGTGTACAAGCTATGTTAAAAAATATGAATTTCGCTCAGCAGTAAAGTACCTTTATATTTCACAATATCGAAAAGAGTCATTGAGAAAAATTATTTGGAATTAAAAATTATGTTATAATATGCAATTACATTCTTCTAATTGAAAAAAAAATCATTTTTTTTTTCAAATTACGGATACTCTTGGATATCTTACGGATATCTTGTTTAAAAATAGTCTTAGATTTTTTTGGAATACACCATTTTAAAGTAAAGAAAATATGCTGTTTTCTATTATACAATGTATATACCTAAATGTACAAGAAAAAAAGTCATAATGAGAAATTTAAAAAATAATCATAAAAAATATCAAAAATCATTAAAAGTATAAAACCTTGAAAAAGCATAACTTGCTTCAAAATAGTCAAGCAACCTTATACAGTAGACCATTTTAAAGATAATTGAGGCCTCTTTTTACTAATTGCATATACCTAGATATGCGTAAAAAAAAGTTACAGAACAATGTTTGCGAAATAATGGGGAAAATGGCCCAAAAATGCTGTGAGCGGCGAATTTTGAAAAATTCTATTTCGGAAAATATAAATCCTAGAGACTTCTACTAAACGTCATTTTAAAGAGAAATGATGTAAGTTTGATGAAGCAATGTCTATACATATATCCCCGTGGAAAAAAATTATGGGGCAAAAAACAAAATTGCTCTCTTTCGTGTTGTTTTTTGCTATTCTTTTGAATATATTTTTGTAAATAAAAATATTTTTGACTTTAAAATGTAATATTTCGATAGTAAATTTAACCTGGAACAATTTTCCTGTAGACGTCTTTGTACGAAAAGTGGTCCCCTTTAATAAAATCCCGTTAACGTTGTAGTTCCTTTTAGCTCTGTTATTTTGAACATAATCAATAGCCTACCTAGCCGAAAAGTAAAAATATAAAATATAATATTGACAAAAAAAAAACAATATACTTTCCACTATTTAATGTTTAAATTACTAAAAAGAAATATTCTAAACATACTTATTCAAAATAAAAAACGAAATTAGTCGTGACATACTTCTTGGCTGCTCGTTAACGATATTGCGTATCGCTTAGAGAAGAATGTGACGTTTTATACAATGGGATAATTACAGTCAGTTTCTCGCCTAGCGAAGAGATGCCTTATAAGAGTGTCCGCGATAACAAACGGACCGTTGATTTCAATTTCCGCTTGTAGTAAACACATGAGCACACCCTAATATTATGTATTTAATAGGAACGCATCTATTATTTGCTTTGATACCAGCGTTGGAACAAATAGGAGAACGATAGGAGTACTATTAATTGTGATATTCAACTGTGAAAAAGGGGCATATCACCACCTTCATTTGACTACTTGTTTGACATAAAAACGAAGAATAACAAAGAATGGACAAAACCGAAATTATAAATACATACCATTAATCAATTCAATTTGAAAGAAGGTGCTGAAATGTTATGTGTGGTCTATCCTATTGTATGGTTGTGAGACATGGAGGTTAAAAACCACAATGCTAAACAAAATAGAAGCATTCGAATTGTGGTGCTATCGACGAATCCTAAAGATATCGTGGGTTTCGCACACTTCCAATGAAGATGTTCTTCAAATGCTGAATTCAGAACGTCTGCTCATAAGCATCATAAAGAGGAGAAAAACAGAATACTTCGGCCATATAATTAGAGGACCTAAATACCATCTGCTTCGCCTTATAATACAAGGAAAAGTGGAGGGAAAGAGATGGATTGGTCGAAAGAAACTTTCATGGCTGCGTAATATTAGACAATTGTGTGGCTGCACAGTAGAAGAATTATTTCGCGCAGCAGCCGATAGAGAGAGATTTCAAGAAATTGTAAACATGATGACGGCCAACGTCTGAATACAGACACGGCACCTAAAGAAGAATCAATTCAAAATAAATACGAGCTGGGGCCCAAATGGAATATACCCTTAAACGTTTATGTTATTCAGCGAAGAAAAAATCGACATATTTGTCCTTTTGTTCAATCGCCTTTATGATACAGAAAAAATAACCCAAGACTGGCTAGAATCAATATTCATCCCACTACCGAAAAATCCAAAACCACAAGATTGCAACGAGTTCCGTCTGATAAGCCTTCTGAGTCATGAAGTACCTAAAAGTTCTATTAAATGTCGTACATAACATAACTGAATCTATATAGACAAGGCGAAAACGGCGGGTTCGTTGGAAAAAATATTCATATAAGATTTTTTTGCATAATCACATTCGTGAGACACCCCAGAATAAGGTTCAAAAAGTAGCCCACGCGAAAAGTGGTCCAAATTTTTTTTAACATTTTTTTTAATCAAATTGGAAAAATCAATATTTTCGGCCCGGACAATTTTTTTTAGATTTTTCGGACCATTCCGGACAGAAAAGGCCTCTTGTAATTTTTCTCTAAAGTTGATCGTGTTCCAGTTATAAGCAATTTAAAATTTGAAAAACGCGAAAATGGCCATTTTTAAGACTTAATAACTCGGTTAAAAATTATTATTATGAAAGTCAGAAAGTGACTAAATCAAATTTAAAGCCCCCCCTACATGATCCTGAAGAAATTTGTGTCAATAATTTATTACTAAGCTGTTACTTTTAATTGTTAATAATGAGCGGTAAGATAGTATTGACGCGGCTGTAAATGTGAGTGCGAGTGAGATGCCCATTGGACTGCCTGAATGGCATCTCTTTCGCACTCATCAAGGACGGCCGCCTAATACGTGCATGACGCTCATTATTTTTACTTAAAAATAACAGCTTAGCAATCAAATAATGACAAAAATTTCTTCAGGATCTCGTAGGGGGTGATTTAGTCACTTTCTGACTATCATAGTAATAACTTTTAACCGAGTTATTAAGCCTTGAAAATCGTCATTTTTCGTTTTTTCAATTTTAAAATGCTTTTACCTCGAAAACGACCAACTTTAGAGAAAAACTATAGGAGACCTTTTTTATCCAAAATAGTCCAAGAAACCTAAAAAAATTTGTCCGGGCCAAAAATATTAATTTTTGCAATTTGATTAAAAAAAATTGTTAAAAAAAATTGGACCACTTTTCGCGTGGGTGACTTCTTGAAACTTATTCTGGAATGCCTCACGAATGTGATTATGCAAAAAATCTCATGGGAATATTTTATCCAAAGAACCCGCCGTTTTCGCCTTGTCTAATAAAAAGTGCAAAGCAATCATCGGAGACGATCAGTTTGGATTCACAGTTGGCTTGGGTTCAGTCTACTAGTTGTGGCCGAAAAATACTACAAACAACAAAAAGATATATTTATTTATACGCTTCGTAGACTTCGAAAAAGCATTTGACAGAGTAGGACACGACCTACTATTAGAACGTTTGCAAGAAGTCAGTTTAGATGGGAAGGACATCAAACTAATAAACTTACACTGGAACCAAAACGCCAGAGTTAAGATCTAAGGTTACACATCCGCAGAAGTAGAAATTAGAAGAGGAATTAGAAAAGGCTGTGTTTTATCACCCCTGCTATTTAATCTTTTTTATGAGTTTCTATTTAAGGAGACACTGGAGGCTTCCTAGGATGGAGTCAATGTGAATGGCGTAAATATAAACAGCATCAGATACGCCGATGATACGGTGTTGATTGCGGATTTCGACTTGGGCCTACAACGACTCAGGACCAACTCGGTCTGTGAAGAATTTAGTAGGAAAATAAACATTAAGAAAACCAAAGTGATGTCAATCCGAACAAACCAAAATTTACCCCATCCTTGCACAATAGACGGGCACATCTTAGAACATGTCAATAAGTTCTAGTACCTGGGATGTTGGATCGATAGTAGCCTAAATCCTGATCTGAAAATAAGATCGAGAATAGAACAGGCCAGAAAATCTTTCGAAAAAATCAAAAGACTGCTATGTGATTTTCGAATAAAACTCCAAATCCGACTACGTTTATCAAGTACTATCGTGGCTAAGAAACATCCGGTAATTGACAGGGCTAAATTTTAAACAGCTAATAAGAACAGCTGAGGACACAGAAGAATTTGCAATTGTAGTAGCCAACCTCCACTAGGGAGGTGAACTTTAAGCAGAAGAGGCTCAGCAAAAATGCAGCAAGGAACAAACGAGGTATTTGAGTAGATACTTAAGTAGAGTCAATTTGATGAGGAAAATGTTTAAAATCAACTAAGAAGTACTTCTGGGAGCTATTTCTGATCGACAACTACTCCTCCTCGTAAAATGTCAGAAAACGTTACCTTATTCATACTTAAAGAATGATAAAGGAGGGGGAACTGATTCTTACTTAAAACAAGGTAGGATACAAGACTAATATAAGAAAGTTGACTGGAATTTGAAACACAGATGCAATTGCCAAATATAGCAAAGTTTTCCTAGTGTTTCCAAATGTTAGACAAATAGAGAAAAAACGAAATAACTGGCACATTCTTTGATAAATATTTATACTGAAAATAAATAACTGTAGTATTTTTTTTTGTTTTATGGCATAGACTTGGGTGTCAATTAGCCAGTCACAACTTTTTTGTTTTCTATTCATACATAAAGAAGGCAATGAGGTCCTTAGAGTTCCATAGCAAACTCTTCCACAGCTCTCTACTCAGTTCAAAAGCTGCAGCTGGCCGCTATGGGCTATCCAAGTTGCTCACCACATTTTTCCATTATACATCTTCTTCTTCTTTTTTCATATGTACATAATATATCAAATTATCAGGATTAATAAATTTAGAGGTTAATTTTAGTTTCACAGATAAATTTCATTAAACAATCATATACAGTCGGAAAAATGAAAGAGTACTCATGAACGAACTTATAAAACACGCTGTATTTTCCTGTCACCGTGTCACAAAGAAAATTGCCCAGCGCAAGTACATGTAATAAGAATTATTACATGTACTTGCGCTGGCCAATTTTTTGTGTGACACGGTGACAGGAAAATACAGCGTGATTTATATGTTCGTTCATGAGTATTTTTTAATTTTTCCTACTGTACATATATTTTTGCTGTTCAGAGACAATAGATAGGATATATTGAAAGATGGAAAAACATTACATTTTATTAAATCTTCGATTAAATTATAGGTGTATGGAATATATTTTGTGCACTCAAAGAAAGTGTGACTCAAATCACCCACCTTCTGACATTCAGTGCAAAGATTTGAATCAAAAACTTCAATTTTTGCTAGATGTAGAGGGAAACATGCATGTCCAAACTTCATTCTGATTAGTGTTGTTATATATTTATATCTTCGAGGTACTACATAATTTTTAAACCAATATATATTTCCACTCCATAGTATAGTACACTGTATACGTAACATTTTGTTAGGACTTTAAGAGCTAATGTTAAATCTTTGCTACATAGGACCTTTTTCATTTTCATAAAATTAGAACGTGCTTTTTCGATTCTGACTTTGATTTCTGCAGTGTAGTCACTATTTTCTGTTATAAGTGTTCCTAGGTAAGTGTACTTTTTTACTCTTTCGATCTGCTGGCCCTCTACTATCAAGATTTCGTTAGTATTATGGTTGTTTTTACTTATTTTCATAAACTTCGTCTTTTTGATATTGAGAGTGAGTCCGTACTCCCTACTACACCTTACTATTTTACTCATGAGTCTTTGCAGGTCTTGTAACTATCGGCTATTGTTACTGTATCATCTGCATATCTGATGTTGTTAACTAAGACTCCATTTACTCTTATGCCGACTGTTTCATCTTCCAGAGTTTCTCGCATTACCTCTTCAGAATAAGCGTTAAATAATAGAGGTGATAGTATGCAGCCTTGCCGGACTCCTCTCTTTATTTCCATTTCTTCAAATGTTTCTTTTTCAATTCTTACTATTACTCGCTGAATGTAATAGAGGTGTGTTATTAGTCTTAAATCTCTTTCATCTAGATTTTTAGTTTTCAGAATTTTTATGAGTCGATCATGTTTTACTTTATAAAACGCTTTGTAGTCTATAAAACACACGTAAAGAGGACGGTTAACATCAAAACATCTCTGTGTCAGCACGTTGAAGGAGAATAATGCCGCTCTAGTACCCATACCATTGCGGAACCCATATTGAGTGTCACTAATATCCAGCTCCAGTTTAGAGTATATTCTGGCGTGGATAATTTTCAGCAGAATTTTCTAGGTATGTGACATTAAACTTATGGTTCGGTAGTCACTGCATTCTTTGGCATTCACTTTGGCAAACACACAAATGCTGATGTCAACATTTCTCTAGGGATGATTCCCGTAGTATAGATAGCGTTGAACAGTTCTACTATTATGTCCAGGTTTTTCTCATTGACCAACTTTATCAGATCGCTAGGTAATTTATCTGGACCAGCAGATTTATTGGATTTCATGGAGTCTATTGCCTGACTAACCTCTGATTTGGTTATCTCTGGGCCCACATCTCTGGTTTGGCTATCTATGGATGTACTAGCTTCTCTCTGGTCATGAAATAGTTCCTCGATGTACTTTTTCTAGAATAATGCTTTGTTAGCCAGCAAATAAAGGAATATAAAAAAGGAATTTCCATTACAAAAAAATTTTTTAATCAATAGTTTTAATCAAGTTTATAAATATCTAGGCTTTGAGAGTAATCCTGTTGCTCGATTTTTCTCCGCCACTGTTAAAACGCAAGTTAGCGTCGTTTTGAGGTTATGTTATGTTAACTTTCGTCAAGGCTGGATGGGAAAATATATGTATACACATCCGATATTGTACGTAACTGTGAAAATGGAAAATAGTGTTGCAAGTGTTTCTTTGTGTAAAACGTAAAATCATGATCACACGTCAAACGTTTGATGGATTTTTTAACAACAACAATGGAATTACTTTACGAATTAGTATTCGGTAGGATACTGTATCTATTATCATGCAATGTTTACTCTTACAGAACCATTATATTGTTTGTTTAATAGAATTATGGAATTTATGAATTATGGAATGAAGAATGTGGCCACCATAGCTCTTCTCGAGGAATTATATCGAGAAAAGGACACCGCATACATCTTACGGAAAATGCAATGTCACTCAAATACAGTAACATTTACATGAATAGATTCGTCTCGAAATTACAATCAAATCATATCGTTGCTCCAACTCTGAATTTTGAATACTAACGGCGTAAATTGTAATTAGTTTATGAAAATCACATTTTTGAAGTTCATAAAACTGTCCTATTCATAAATACTATTAGTTTAAAATATATAATCGCTATTGAAAACAGCTTTAACCCAGAGTGAGGCTGACCCTTATTTTGCGGTGCGTCACTTGAATTGAATTGTCATTATTATGTATAAAGGGTCGTTTAAACACAGCGATAAATCAAACAACTTATCAAGGTCAATCGAGTTGTTGCAACTTATCATTGTGTGTAAACGGTGCATCCCACAACTTATCAAAGTTGGAGTTGGGTTGAAGGTGGTATCGCATTGAATCGCAGCGTCTAAACAGCGTTTCAACTTGTCATCACAACTAGTTGCTGTGACTTATCGTTGTGTTTAAACGACGCTTAAGATAAGACCTTTATTAAGGCGCATTTACATTAAGTTGGATTAAAAATTTCCACTACACTGAGAGTCATAAGTTAAGGATATAGGAAATGTATGCTCATTTTCATAGTTGATTTTTTCGTAAACGGATTAACGGATTTCGCTAATTTTTTTTATTATCCTAATATAGTTGTATAATCTGTGTATAATATTATTATACACGGATTATACGACATATGACAGAAGCTCGAAACAAATGACTGTGAATGAAAAGCCCTATTCTCTTGCCACTGTTTATATAGTTTTCTCTTCTCACTTATTTTTTCTTAAACTTCGTTTGACGACCATCAGTTTTCTTTATTCTTAAACTTTTTTCCTGAGGTATTTAAATTAGAGTATCTCTAATATTACCACTCATTTTTCCTACAAATTGTATTAGGGCTTCCTTTGATATTCCAGTTTATTTTTCTATTATTTTTGCCCTGAATGTACTTTCATTTTCATCATTCATTTCCGATAATTTGGTGTCGTTTTGATTCTTTTTTAAGGTCAAAAGGTCGCACAAGTAACTCTCGTAGTCCATTAATTCATGTATATTTTGTTTTCTTTTGAAATAATCTATTGTATTTGAGTTTTTCCACTTTTTTATATATGGTAAGTTGGCTCTCTACATTTCGAAAAAATATGTTAAGAAATGCCATAATATATTATTGTGTTTCAATTTATCAATCAAAGATAGAATAAAAATTTTAATTTTTTTAATATAACGCGGGCACATAAATTTGATACACCCTGTATATTGATTTGTAAATATTTATTAGAAGTTAGCTTTCAACGCAAAATGGTTTCTCCTTAATGAATTTTTCCATGAAGAATATTAAAAACATTTTTGTAAATAAAAGTGAAGTGAAAGTTATTTAAGATTAGTATTTTAAACCGATTGTTTATTACGGGAAAGATAGAAGCCATAGGTAATTAGTTCTTAGAAAATTAAGGTAAAAAAAGTTTGGAATTTTAAATATGTTTGTTTAATGATAGGAATATTTAGATAATTTCCGAAAAGTCATAAGTTTTGAGTAGAAGTATTGTTTGATAGAATGACTGGATTTTTTCGAATGAAACAGAGGAAGAGTGGAGAGAGAAATGTTTCTGATTGGCTTGGAAATTTGGAATGGGGAAGGTTTTGTTTGAATGTTGAGATAGTTTTGGAAAGAGGAATTCATTGTGTTACCGGCATACGAAAGAAGCAGTCAAAAGTTTTCGTGAGTAGTTCAGAAGCAAGTACTAGTGTTTTGTTTTGATAGTGAGAGTAGCCGAAAAGTGGTACGAGAGACAAATCAAAATACCTCTTTGATTCTGTAAAGTCCAAGAGAGTAAGTTACAAGAATTATCATTATTAAAATTATTTGTGACACCAAGTAAAAAAGATACTTGGGTCTCAGGAGATTATTGTTGAGAGAAAGAGAGGAGAGAGATTTGGAGTTTATTGAACGAGTACTGGTCAAAAGGAGCCTGGCTTGTGTTTTGGGATAAATAGCTGCTGGTTTGCTGCTAGATTTTTGCTGAGAACGGAGAGGGCTTTGATTGGTAGCCTAACATAATCAACAAGGAGGAGCTGTTTGGGTCAAGAGGAGACATCACTGTGTGTGAATCAAAAAGGTCAGTCAATAACCTATGTGATAGATTTTTTTTATAATCAGAAGTTAATTTTTGTACGTAAAAGCATATGAATTTAAGATTCCAACATTTCAAAAATTTAATAGGAAGTATAAGTAATTTTGCGAATACCAAATTTGTTTGTTTAACTGGATTTATTAATGGTATCAAGAACAAAGCGATAAATAATTGTTTGAATTAGATTAATTTATATGGTAAAATTTTCTTTTGGACAGTTATGCCCACAGAATTTAATTGATAAATTTACAGAACATTGTTTTTGAAAATAAAGGTTTTTTTTATGATTTTTCTATTTATTTCCTTTTCCTATTTTATCCCGATAAGGATCAACTAAGAGATACTGAAACCACGAGAGAAGATAAGTATAACATAAGATAATTTAGACATTTTTTTATATTATAAAAAGGCACCCTGAGATTCTTTCTTAATTTTTATGTATGATTTGCGTTAATTAAATAATTGATCAAGTAAATAATAATTAATATAAAAGAAATAGAAAGCAGATCGTAACAATATATTTAATTCTGTTGCTAACTTTACCTTTTCTATCATCTACAATCATTTGTAACACCGACATTTTTTAATGATGTACGATTAACGTGTATTGTTATTATAATTGCTCAACTATAATATTCTGTTGCAAGTCTAAATTAGATTTTATTTTAAGAAAAAATACACCATTAAATTTTCGATTAACTTACCAATATGAAGAACAGTATAATAATAGTTTGTTTATAAACTGAGTTATATTGTGTTTATGATTGTTTTGTATGTGTAAACACTACTTCAACGTGAGTGCAGAAATAGTGTTTATAGGTAAGTAGGTCATGTTATTAAGTTGATAATTCTTAGATTCTTGATTTAATAATAAACAAATTCAATTTTTCATTACAAATTTTACATGAGAAACAAATGACAAATTAACAATTCGTTATAAACTACTTATTTTAATTTCTTTATTATATTTTATATTTTGAAAAAAATTTTATGTTAATAAATTTAAATGAGTTTATACTTTTTCGCAGGTAGAAAAGTACTATTACTATGCGCAATACTTTTAAAAAGGTAATAGTTTTGATATTATACCTATATACTTGATAAGTTTAATATATTTTTGATGAAATCCTAAACTAAATTCTGATAAATCTGCAAGTTATCTTTTGCTAATCATGACAAAATCGGTGTAAGTTCTAAAAATTCTGAGCTAGTTTTTCTCGTTTTTCACATATTGTTTTGAAAATGTTTACATTTGGAATATGCAAATGCCATGCAAATATTTTGCGATATCCTCAGACTTTTTAGCTGTATCATCCAAGATATTTAGAGTATTCAAATAAAGGAAATAATTGAAAAAACTTTGTAAAATTGTTTATAGAAACAAATACTCTTCTGATGAACTTACCGTCACCAATTTTCAACGGTATCGTCACCAATTTTCAACAGTATCTCTTACCTGGAACAAAAAATAATAATAATTACTTTCTTTAAAAAATTTACATATACACTTATATGTTTATATTTAAATGCATCAAAGTTAGTTAGAAACTCTTAGGGAATTTCTATAAAACTAGCTACACTCAATATTTTACGAAAAGACAAAAAAAAAAGAAATGTAAGATAAGTAGAAAGTCATCAACTGACGAATTGCTCTGTGGTATTTTTGTTTGTGACTCCTTTGTCCATATAAAGAACAATATAAAAAAGATAATTGGATTATAATATTCCACCTTATTTTCATTCAATTTTCTCCTTGTGCAAAAAAAGTAGGTACAGACATTAAAGTTAACTTATGTGAAACCATATTACCGCAATGGAATTTAAAATATGCAGAGATAATTCTACAAACTGTTAACTTCAAAGGAGAAAGAAATAAAAGTAAACACTTCAATATACTTAGTTGCAGTTGTATGTTTAAGGGGGTTTAGGGGTTGTAAAGAACTGGTTCTGCCCTTTATTTCTGCCATTGTATGTGTACGTCAACTTTTGAATAAAGGAATTTAAGACTTTAAGAGCCAAACCACACGGACCACGCTGCAGCGCTACTCTGTGGATCCACAGAGTGGCTGACGATGATTTACCGTGGGCTCTTATGTAGAGTGGCCGGCGCACCCCACACGAGCGTTTGTAGCCGGCCACAGTCGCTCGCATAAGAACCCACGGTAAACTACTTTTGTGGATCCACAGCGTAGCGCCGCAGCGTGGTCCGTGTGGTTTGAGGGTAAAGGTCATTACCATTTCTTTATTATTTATATATCGTACACCGTTCTACATACGCCTCGAACATACCAAAACAACTTGGAAGTGAGTTAAAACCCAATTCCAACGACGTGTTGAAGCTCGTGTTGAAGCGGTTTACCAATTTAAACGTCGGCAAAGAGAGATACACAATATATAATAGTGATAAGGAAAGAAAGCATAATTTGCACCCCACAGTACTGTACAATTAATAAATATTTATTTTTATTATAAAATTAATCGGACCATCTTTGTTTAAAATTAAATTTAATTTTAAACAAAGTAAATCTAAATCATGAATTTATTTCCAAAAATGGTTGGGAGTACACAAACCAGGAAGGAAAAAATTTTGACAATATGATTAATATTTTATACATTATAGGAAAAGGTCATTTCAAGTTATCCTTGCGCGTATTTGTTAGTAACAAATGCAAAACGAGTTCGTTTGAAATTTGTTTAAGCATCCGGTTGGCCTTGGCTATAGCAAAATAACTACTAGCCTCTATATACATCTTATAGATATGTACCTATATGTTTGGAAATGGAACTTAATTGTTGTTATTTGAGATCTCATGACTAACTGCTTTGCATTTATCAATTTCAATAAAGGTAGGACATTCCAGCTATTAATTTCGGCAAGCCTTATGACATCGTCCAAATTATACAGTTTTGTATGTACCTTTAACGCGAAAAAAAGTATCAACAGGTATTCGTAACACAAAAAATAATTGATATAAATTAAAATGTTGAATGGGTTGCATAAATATGCTAGTTCATTTTGATTGAAGTAAAAAAACAGCCGTACTCGCAGTCATTTACTGTTTAACTTCCGACGACCGGTTTCGCTCTCTATAATATGCAGAGCATCATCAGGTCAACGGTTACAAGTAAACTAAACGCTACAAAAAAAAACCAGAGTTAGAACATTGTCTGGTTGTAAAAAAATGCTATAAGATCCATAAGATCAAGCCAATATTTAAAAAATATATATGAATTAAAACCACAGACAAATACATACGTATGCACACAGGCGCAGATCTAGAAATTCATAATAGGGGGGGGGGCAGACTTACCTCAAATTACAGTGATGCCACAGCTACCGATTTTTCGGCAGATCTACCGAATACCTGTTAAATCTACCGCTCTACCTAATTCTCTTTTTTTTTCTATCGAAAAATCAAAATTCTTAATTTTCAAATTAATCTGTCGATTTTTTTCTACCGAAAAATCAAAATTATTAGAAATTTTTTTTAGCGGATAGATTTGGCAACAGAGTTTAGTCAATTTTCAAGAATTCTTGAATTGCTTTTACTAGCTTGTGACACAATGTGCGAACCAGCAGATACGGATTTACCGATATCAACTTTATGACCAGTCCTTTGCCTTTGTCCTTTTATATTATGATTTTGGGAGTAAAATGTATCTACCTGAATCTGAATAGTGAATACTGAAGGATTGTGGCTTATTTTGATATAAAAGATAATTCCAAACTAAAAATAGTATCTATATATTAAAATCTTAAAACAGGAGAAATTTATTTTGCACCTTTTTAATTTACAGTATTTCGACATAACTCAAGAAGATTAAAAATTTGTCTCGTTCTCAATTGCTTCAATATCCGACATTGTTTTGTTTTTAAACGATTATAAAGTGTAAAAAAATCATGTTTTTGTCTATAAAACATCCCTTGTATATTTTAGAGAAAAATGTTTGAAATAAATATTCTAGGATCTTAATAGTTTCTAATTTGAAATACATAAACAATTGGAGATAATTGCAAAAAAACCCTTATTTTTGCAGTAATTTATAAATGTTAACTTATAACTATTATTTATTATAACAAAAATTTTTAACTTGTTTAAACAATTATACAGCTTTCAAATAAGAATATTTTTGTCTTTTGAACGTTAATAGGTACACGTGTGGTAAGTTTTTTTTTTTAAGTCTACAACAAGAAAAAATATGCAGTTTTATTTTATATTAAATATATTAATTCCTTATAACAAAATTAAAGCATCCTTGATATTTAGTATTTCGTTAGTTAGACGGCTCTACTCGAGTTACTTTGGATTAAAAAGTGAAGAAAATTGCTCTATAATCCGAAATTTTGTCCAAGACCTGTGACAACATATTTAGCCATACGACTCACACTTACTCTAAGGATAAAATACACTATATAATCCCAGAGACCTACGGTATCAAAAGGATACAATTCACGACTATTAATCTCACTGGTCGTTCTTTACCATAAAGATTAACCTTTTAACCACCAATGGGTAGGTACGCATGGATTATCTAGTAAAATAAAAATTTTTATATCTTTATTGTATCGCAAATTTGAAACGTGACTTTTCATGAGATAAGGTTTATACCCAGTGTAATGTATTTGCATTTTAAAATATCATTTTTGTTATTCTTTGAATTGAGAAAAATATTTTCGTTGTTTATGGTTCCACCGGTACCCAAACAAATGCGCCTGCAGATTATTTTTCAGAGAAGGGTGTTCTATTAGATTTTACGGCTTCTGTCAATTCTTTGGAAGCAGTTGTCGTGTAATTTAGTGTTGTACTGATGGCTTAAAGTTTAGAGTTAACAGAAAAAAATCGACTGCCCTGAGCTCCTTGAGGAAGTAGGTTTACATATTCCCTCCAGAATCACACGTTCAAGATCTACGTTTCATACTCCTATCAGCAGAACTAACTTCACTGCAAATTCTTTCATCTCGAGGGTTTCTAGACAGGCAAATGCTTGCTCCAATTGTGTGGATTTCTTTGCGGATAGTTCGCGATTTTTAAAAACGCTAAAGGATTGCACCCTCTAGTTTTATGTTCTTGAATATTTTAAACTTGTGATTATATATCTTTACCTGTTATTTTTACTTTTTGACTTGCTTTATTGTCATAGTGTTTATTGTATCTTATTGTATTTTACGCATATTTGTAATATTTTGTTAGTTCTTCATATCTTCTGTAATGTTTTATTGTAATGAGCTTTGCTCGTAAATATATATAAATAAATAAATAAATAAATAAATAATAAATAAATAAATAATAAATAAATAAATAAATAAATAAATAAATAAATAATAAAAAAATACTTATAGACTAAATACAATAGGGGGGTCGATGGACCCGTTGACCCCCCCTGTATCCGCGCCTGTATGCACACATACTGGCAAAAACAAACGCTCTTATGCCTTCAAACATATTATGCAAATGTAGGCGGTCTGTGATTATGCAATGTAAACGTGTTGTACTTACATTGCCGTTGCAAGGAGTTATTTCTAAAGTGTTCAATAACATGATTTATTGCTCAATTATGCTAATGGAGATTTGATTGGATAGACGAACAATGCTGCATAGGTTAACAAGTGTATGGGCAAGTTCTTGAGGGTAGAGAAAAGTGGGGAAAGACAGCAAAACAAAGCATCACTTTTTATTCGATTTCACAAACAAAATATCAATCACAGATTTGTCAAAACACTTTTTTCTCTACCCTCAAGAACTTGCCCATACACTTGTTAACCTATGCAGCATCGTCCGTCTATCCAATCAAATCCCCATTCGCATAATTTGAGCAATAAATCATGTTATTGAAGACTTTAGAAATACCTTTTTGTAACGCATGTAAGTACAACACGTTTACATTGCATAATCACAAAACGCCTACATTTGCATGTGTTTGTTGGCATAGGAGCGTTTGTTTTTGCCAGTATGTGTGCATACATATGTATTTGTCTGTGGTTTTAATTTATATATAATACATATTTTTAAATATTGGGTTGAACTTATGGATCTCATAGCATCTTTTTTACAACCAGACAACGTTATAACTCTGGTTTTTATTTGTAGCGTTTAGTTTACTTGTAACCGTTGACCTAATGATGCTCTGCATATTGTAGAGAGCGAAACCGGTCGTCGGAAGTTAAACAATAAATGATTGCGAGTACGTCTGTTTTTTACTTCATATAAATTAAATATCTGAGCAACAAACCTAGACAAACAACAGAAAACAAACGTCACAATATTTCAGTTAAAGTGCATAGTTCAAGAAACCAACTAAAGCCTGTAAAAGAATTATTCAGAGGAATAAATCGTTCCAATGAAGTAATTTGATAGCAGTTTCCAAATTTTAGGTATAGAATAAGTAAACTTTATATTCGTTCTTCATAGATTTTGCCAAATCACCATTTTAAGGTAGCCATAATCATCCTATTGTGAGTAATATTCGCAGTGTGGTGGATAAATTTGGGTCCACTGGTCCAGTAAACAATCAACGAACACGTAGCGCTTGTTCACATTATAAGAATTTTGATCGTGCGATGGTTAAAATCTACATAGTGGCTCGAGCAATCATATGGAATCTTTCTCCCTTCACCGCTTGAAACGTTCGGAGAAGGGAGAAAGATTCCATATGATTGCTCGAGTCACTATGTAGATTTTAACCATCGCACGATCAAAATTCTTATAATGTGAAACAGCGTACGTCGACAAAACCCAAGATCCGACGACAACATTGTCGCTTTGATTTGAGTGTGCAGACGAGTGCTGTACTTTTAGATTACACTGATGATGATGTGTATGATTTCATAAACGAAACCTTTTTTGGGGCTACTATGGTTATGGTATGCGGTCTACCTGTGTAAAGACATAGCTATATTATAGTGTGCCAATCTGAAAGTTTCTGAAGGATTTGCGCAAAATAATGAAATGCAAGAAAACTCTTATAGAAAAAATATTTATTCACAAGTAATAAACACTTGGAGGAAAACAAAATGTAAAATGAAAGTGGACTAATAATTTACAAAAAAAATTATATGTGACCTAATTATTTACAAAACGATACGGCCTAATTATTATTAAAGAAAAAATGAATGCACCATAATTTAATTGAGAAAGTCAGTCAATGATTCTAGCTTAAAAAAGTCATGCAGTCACCCTAACCAAGAAGATTATGGTGTTATTTATAACAATAGTAAAGAAATAAGAAATAAATTTATTGTATATTCCTGAAAATGTTTATTACAGTAGACTCGCGATTATCCGAGTCTAGGTTATCCGAGCCCCTTGGTTAACCGAGACAAAAGTCGTAACTGGTGAGTTACAACTTTCAACCTTGGCGCAACATCGCCGCCTCAAAAAGAGGAATGAAGCTTACGCAAAAATCAATCTTTTTAAAACTTTTAAAACTGAAGACTTTTTAAAACAATAAGGTCAATGTTTTTGTCTTTTATATCAGTACTGTATTAGTTTTTAGTCAATAAAATAACCACAATTATGACGTGTTTTTCTATCAATACAACCAATCTCAGTGTTAACCGAGTTTTTCCGTATCCGAAGTAGTCACACATGTATAAAAAAGTAGTATCACATGTATAAAAAAGTGAAAGCAACGGCTGGTATCTTCAATAAGAAACAAACTGCATTGCTACAAGATGAACATGGTAACGTAATATTTGAAGCAGAGGACACACTTAAAGAATGGGAAAATTACGTTACGAACCTATTCGAAGACGATAGTAGTTCACCACCCGATATTACTAACTGCGACGGACCCCTAATAACACGCTCTGAGGTAATAAAAGCCATAAAATCATCAAAAGATGGCAGAGCGACTGGTCCTGATGAAATTCCAACTGAAATATACAAGCTTATAAATGATAGCAATGTTTTAGAGGCTATAACTTCGTCTTTCAATACCATTTATACCAGCGGACAACTTCCTAATGGCTGGTCTAATTCACTGTTTATAGCTCTACCTAAGACAACAGCAAAAACCTGTGCTGATTATGGAACCATCAGTTTGTTAAACCATTGATTGAAAATTTTTTTGAAGGTAATACTATATATATATATATATATATATATATATATATATATATATATATATATATATATATACTAATAATAATCTACAATAAATGCGACGAATACCTGGATGACACACAGTTTGGTTTCCGTAACGGGTTTGGAACGAAAGAGAGGCATTGTTTGGAATGAACGTACTTGCTCAAAGATGTCGAGATATATCTGTAGACATATACTGTTGTTTTATTGACTTCCAAAAGGCATTTGATCGTGTTAAGCACTCTATATTGATCAAAGCTCTAAAAGACATTGGCTTGGACGGCAGAGATGTTCGAATAATTGCAAATTTATATTGGAATCAAACATCAGTTTTAGTAGATGGTGTAGAATCACAGGCTCTTAATATTAAAAGAGGAGTACAGCAGGGATGCCTCTTGTTACCACTGCTTTTCAACGTTTACTCCGAAAGAATTTTCAGAAAAGCTCTTTCTGAAAAACAAGAAGGAATACTTGTGAACGGTGAAGTCATCAATAATTTGCGATATCGGACGATACAGTTAGTACTCCTAGCTTCTAGTCAAGAAGATCTGCAAACACTACTTGATAGTGTCGTTGAGAGTTGTAGGGAGGCAGGTCTGGATCTGAACATACGGAAAACCAAAATACTCGTAATAAGTAAACAGCAGCATATAAAACCGTCTATATATGTAAATAATACCAAACTTGAGCAAGTTGATAAAATCGTTTACCTTGGACAGCAACTAAATTTTAACGCAGAAAGTCACGGCGAAATTAGATCTAGGATAGAGCAGGCTAGAGCCGCTTTTAGAAGGATATCCAAGGTGTTATGTAACATAGACCTAAAATTGACATTGAGGATCTGCCTACTTCGCTGCTACGTGTTCCCGGTCTTACTTTATGGTGTCGAGTCCTGGACTGTGAATAAAATCGATCTAAATCGCCTTGAGGCTTTCGAAATGTGGTGCTATAGAAGAATTTTAAAAGTTTCCTGGGTGAAGAAGATTCGAAACTCCACAATACTAGTACGTCTCAGCAAGACTACTGAGATCATAAAAAGCATCAAGCAGAGAAAGCTGGAGTACTTCGGACATGTAATGAGAGGTCCCAAATATAGGTTGCTACAAAATATTATGCAAGGAAAAATAGCAGGCAAACGCGGTCCAGGACGAAGAAGAACCTCATGGTTGAAGAACTTGCGAGATTGGTATGGTGTTGATACAAGCATGCTATTTAGGGTGGCAGTGAATAAAATTAGGATAGCTATGATGGTAACCAACGTTCTGAAAGGACATGGTACATGAAGAAGAAGAAGTAGTCACGGTCCCAGTTACTTCGGATAATCGCCAGTCTACTGTACTACTTAGCAATAAACATTTTGCCTACAAACAGTTTGCTTCCCCCTTTATTACTGTGTGCAAACCTTCTGAGAAAATATTATAGTGTTGTCTAGCCGCACAGGTAGACCGCAAGCTATAGCAGAACGCGACGGTAGACCGTCGTATAGCATGATATGGTGACACGCCTTTTTTTATTAATGGACGAGGTAGCAAGATTCTTGTATTGTTCTTCACTTTTGTGGTCAATAACCCTTCCACAAGTATCCTTGTGAACCAGATATTTACATGTTTTATTATTTATTATATTTGTGCTGAAACTGTTTTACTTGTTTCGCCACAAAGAACAAAAATAAGAAATAGGCAACTTTTCAAAATTGTATAATTATTTCTTTGTTGTTTTCCAATTTCGTTATTTTAAATTCAAAATCTATATTAATTTACACATCAACTAACAAATAATTGCTGGAATAATAGACATAAACCTTGCAAAATTATAACTGCGTAGATAAATAAATAAGGGTTGACTCTTTTGTGACCTTATCTTTTAGATCTTTCTGATGGAAAAATATTATGGAAAAATACAAAATTTGCAAGAACTAGAGTAACACCGGTTTTGTAGGTTGAAAGTAATCTGTTACCGTTTAACAAAAGAAAAATGAAGTGTCTACACTTCTGGTCCGACAGACAGGGAGACAGGTCATTTTTGAAAACTTTCTATCTTTAGGGACTCTTTTATTACATTTTTATGATATTTTTGTAATACTAAATTCGATTGTTACATTTTTCATTAAAGTAAAGGGAAGGTTGCCGGTGTGAGTTCATTTTAACATATTGGGAAAAAACCCAAAAACTTATTTTTTATATAGGTACAGTAAAACCTCGATAGAACGGACCTCTATTTAACGGACTTCGGAGATATAACGGACAAAAAATCCGTTCGAATAAAAAAAAAATTTGAATGCAAAAAAATATGAAAAATCGAATTCTTGAAGAAAAATTAGCAAGGAAAGGATCGCGGCACTAGTTTGTACTCAAGCCGATGGATTGACTGTTATAATTATTGGCAAATCTCGTAAATCTATGTAGAGTTGTCAAAGATATAATGCATCATCTGCCCGTTTCATATTATCGCTCTAATAAGGCATGGTTCACCACAGATATTTTCAAAAATTGGTTTATTTTTAGAATTTGTAACTGCAGTGAGAAAATTTCAAGAGAAGAAACTGGAAATACCGCCGAAAGAGGTGAATTGTTTATTGATTTTAGCAACACTCCTGCTCATCCCCCTGAAAATATTCGTCATTCAGAAGATGATAACTTTAATTGAATCGTTTTTTTTTTCAAAAAATACATAGCTTATTCAACGCATGGGTCAGTGAATAATTTTGGCAACCAAACGAGTATATTGTAAAAAGTGTTGAGATGAAGTCGAGAAATAAAATAGTACCAAACAAAACTTAATTCCTTTCTTAACTTAGAGATTTGTACACTGTATCTAAAGTACTGCGGCATATATTTTCAAAAAAAAATTTTGATTGATTTTAAACCTATTTTTATATAACGGACTTTCGGCTTTAACGGACATACCGTCCCCCTAATTTGTCCGTTATATCGAGGTTTTACTGTATAGTGTAATGTGATCGGTTTAAAAAAAATGGTAATATGGTACACTGTATTGGACTCATAAACAGAAATAGGGCAATGGCATAACCAAGAAAAAATAATAAGATGGGCAAGTCCCGGAGATCATTTCACTGTACATGAAGAAGAAGACTTAAGAAGAGGAGAAGTTGAGAGAAAAAAGAGAACCTTGAACTTTTTATAAAAGTGGTTTCTAAAAATTTCTTTTTTGCTTTCCATAGTTAGAAACTATTTTAAAATCATTGTATTTTAAAAATAAGTAAGAATATTCAGGTCCCTACGTACCTCTTTATACAGGGTGTCCAGAAACTCTACCGACAAATGAAGACAGGACATTCCTCAGATCATTTTAAGACAATTTAACCCAATTCACCTAGTCCGAAAATGCTCTAAGGGAGCTAGAGCTCTTTGAAGATGGCGCCTTGTAATTAGTTTTTCTTAAATGTCTCCAAAACCGTTCTAGCTAGAAAAACGAAAATTGATACGAATATTTATCTTCCAGAGATAAATCGATTCCATCTATTGCGAATTTCTAGTACCGGACATAGGCGTCCGTTTTGGGTAGGGCTATGGTTATTTTATCGCATAACATTGTTGTCTTTAACTTTTAAGCATCTTTAACTCTGGATTATTAAATTGTGAGGTATTCTAGTACTAAAAGGTACTCTTGTTTTAAGTCGGTAGGACACACCGTTTTCTAGAAAAATCGGTTTAAAAATTTTTCGTTTTTTTAATTAAAAAAAAATTAAAATTTTTTCAAAAAAAACTGTATTTTACCAACTTAAGCAAGAGTAACTTTTAGTAAAAAAATACCTCATCATTTAATAATCTAGTGACAAAAATGCTTAAAAATTAAAGACAAAAAGTTATGCGATAAAATAACCGTTGACCTATCCAAAACGGACGCCTATGACCATGACCGGTACTAGAAATTCGCAATTCATGAAATCGACTCATCTCTAGAATATAAATAAAGTACCCGTTTTCGTTTCTCTAAATAGTTTTTTTTCAAATTCACAAAATGAAAAATTTTCAAATCGATTTTTCTAGAAAACGGTGTATGATATCGACACCCTGTATTTATCAATGTATTTACGTAACATTAATCTGAGATAGATTTAAGCTCCGTCTTCTTCCCGTGCCATATCCTCACTGGACATGGACTATCATTCTGGCCTGGCCCAAGTTTCTTTACAGTGGTTCTAAACAGTTCTAAGGATGGTTTTACCCGCCCACTGTCTCAGATTCTTCATCTAAGAGAAGATTCATCGTCTATCCAGTCCTATGCTTCCTTTTAATTTACGCGACAAGATAACTTGTATGGTGTGTTTATCGTTTCTCATCATATGACTAAAATATGAGAGTTTTCTGAGAGATGTTTTACTGATTAGATCAGCGTTTTTTCTTGACCTATTGTTTGTAAACCATTTTCGCTAGCGTCCACGAGATACGCATCACCCTTCAGTCACACTATATTTCGAATGCAGTTATTTTCTTACTGGCTTGTTTCTGTACTCTCTGCACTCTTTGCCTTTCGGATGCGACATTTAATCTCTTGAGTATTGTCCCACGAATCATTGATCATAGTTCCCAAATAGTTGTATTGTGAGACACGTTCAATTCTCATTTGGTTCACATACAGATTTGCTCCAGTTATGTTTTGCTTGCTGATGATCATTAGCTTGGTTTTGCTGTTGTTTATATCTAGTCCATATGTTCTACTTGTTTCAGTTATTTTATTTATTAAGTAATTTTAATACTTACCACTTTCTAAAAATCCAAAAATTAAAAAAAAGACAGCAATTGTTCGCATTTGAACCGGGATCTCTCGAACTCTAGTCGAATGTTGTACCACTGACGCTACGAAGGCATTGTTTTTACGGTTTTTCGAACATTAGGACAAATCACGGTCACAAATAGACGAAGTGAAGTATTAAATATAAAAATGTTTTAATAATACGTATTATCTTACTCCCGAGGAAAACAAATCCAAAGACACAAAAATTATAATAAATATATTTACTAAAAACACTAATATACTTTTTTCGCACCTTTTTTGGACTGATAATACATACATAACTTAAAAGATTTAGCAACGAATAACATACTGTCTCTGTGCGCATGCGCGCAGAATAATAAAAATTCACTCTCTATCGCGCCTGAAGAAGTATAACTTCAATAAATAATTTATTTGTTCCCGATCAGAACGCTCCAATATTATAACGCTTTTATTATTAAATACTTCCATACATTCAGAAACCCTTGCTTTGATGAAATACCTATTTCAAAACATCGGCCTTCTAAAGAATGGCACAATTTCCCCCATAAAAATTTACGGTCGTTAAAATGTTACCATGTTACCGTTTACATGAAGTTGTTGCATTTTATGAAACTACTTAACAATGATTTTATCTCTTAGTCGTAAAACGATTCTATCGCAAATTCTGAGAACAGGTGAAGCTAAAGGGGAAACTTTTATTACCAACAGAAAGGCTACGTATAAGCACATAGTAGAGGCTCTGTACTGTAATCAAATCTGAACCATCTTTACTTTTCTTTTCTTTTAGTTTATACTTTATTCAGATAATCGAAAAATCTAGGGAATTCAATATTCCACTGTACATTTTATAGATTATCGTAAGGCGTTCGACAGGGTCAAGTGGAGACACTTATGGCAAATTCTAAAAGAAGTGGGCGTACCCCAACACCTTATTTCGCTTATAACTGAACTATACGAACACACTACTGGATCAGTTAAAGTGCTTGACACACTTTCAAACGAATTTCATCCAGAACGGGGTGTCAGACAGGGATGTATACTCTCTCCACAATTATTCAACATATATGGAGAGCATATTATGAGAAGAGCACTTGAAGGATGGGAAAAAGGCATCTCAATTAATGGTCATAAAATAAACAACCTACGTTTCGCAGATGACACAGCTCTTCTTGCAAATAGTCAAGCAGAGCTGATTGATCTTATACGACTGGTTGAAAACGAAAGTCAAATATTTGGTCTGCAATTAAACATATCAAAGACAAAGATCATGATAGTGGATAGACTACATAACAATCATCCACATATAACCACAATTGATCGGTTTGAGGTTGTGAGCTCATACTTATATCTGGGATCATTAATCACAAACACTAATCACACTTAATCACACATAGGGTCACTACAGGAAGAAATAAAACGTAGATGTGATCTAGCAAAAGTCGCCACAGCAAAAATGACCACAATATGGAAGGACTGTCAAATTTCAAGAGCGTTAAAGATGAGGTTGATCAACTGCTTAATATTCCCAATACTGACTTACGGATGTGAATCTTGGACCCTGAGAAATTCGGAAAGAAGAAAGATAGACGCCACTGAAATGTTCTGTTGGAGACGAATGCTACGAATTCCTTGGACCGACCATAGAACAAATAGTTCGATTTTAAAAAAGCTAAAAGTTAGCCAACGGCTCTCCAGTAAAGTCCATCTCCAACAATTAAAATACTTTGGACATGTTATGAGAGCCAACACAGAAAACATGGAAAGACTCATTATACAAGGAAAGGTGGAAGGCCGAAGATCACGAGGAAGATCCCCAACAAGATGGATCGATCAGATTACAGGAATATGCAAAAGACCTATGCATGAGTTAAAAGAAATGACCAGAGACAGAGATCTTTGGAGACGGACAATACACGACATCACGTCGACCACTACACTCCCTCCGGGGGGTCAGGATTAAAGAGAGATACTTTATTCACCTTTGGTGAATATTAAAGATTATCACGGTGAATGACAGGACGTGAAATGCAATTTAGATTTCCCTTGTCGAGTATTTCGCCACTCTGTTATGCTTTATTTTTCCAACTTTAAAAGCTCAGAGGATAAATAATTTCGAATTTTATTCCCTGACTTATTAGACTTTTGCTAGTGATATAATTTCAACATAATATGTATAATCAAAACAAAAGAAATAAAAATTTTTTTAGGTACACTGAATGTGACATTAAACCTCACAAAATCTAGTGACAATAGTAATCATGATAGATCGCAAAATCACAAAGTATAGAGAAGACAGAAGTTAGATCTCAGCATTGTTACTTTTATACCAAGAGCACACCAAGAGAGAGAGAGGTTGCGGCTCTTGAAGAAGGCCCCTATCCGGTTGAAGTTGGATCTAGCTTTTCCGATGGTCGCTCTTATCTCCTCTTTGTTAGTTGCTTCATTCTTCATTTATTAGTCCACTCTTTTTACTGGTGTTAGGTTGACGTCCAGTTAACCTTCTGTCAACAGATTATGGTAACATCATACTTTTACATTTTAACCCTGACTAAATATTGCCCTTTCATGACTCATGCGTCATGCCTGTAATTTTGTTTTCATTAAAGTTTTCGCAAATGTTAATGTAACATAACATTAGGTATGCCGACGATACCGATACAGTCATAATGGCCGACAACTTGGAAGACTTAGAAAGAATAATACATAGTAGGGGAGCCCAAGCGGGGATTTTTGCAGTTACTCGAGCGCGTCAGATTATCATATGGGGAGAAACCTTGTACCCTGTAAATCTCCCCCGCCATATATTGGATCTTAATACAGGGGAGTTTGTTAAGAGGGGTCCGAAAAAAAATCTATCCTTAGGAAAACTCCAAATCGTTAGATTAAGATAAAGTAAGTTAAATGCATGCAGAACAGGGTATATTTCAAAAATCTGACGGTTTGAGCAAGGCGTAAGGAAATGGGTGAGTCACAAAGTTTCACAAGAAAAAAGCGAATTTTTCGAGAAAAACTAAAAAATACCTGTTTAATATTTTTCAAAAATCTATCGAATGATACCAAACACGACCCTCTACGGAGAGGAGTGGGGGTAAATTTAAAATTTTAAATAGGAACCTCGCGATATTTCGTGAAATGAACATCACATCGAAAAACTGCAAAATACACGTATTCAATATTTTTGAAAAATCTATTGAATGACACCAAACACGACCCCCCACGGAGTTGGGGTGGGGGGTTACTTTAAAATCTTAAATAAGAGCTCCCGAATTATGGATAGATGGCGTTATAATCGGAAAAACGATTATTGGAAATGAAAAATTAAATTAAAAAATTGAAAGTCCCCACTTGAATGGAAAATGTTACTTAACTTTTTTCGGTTTTAGGACCTACTCTTCACAACCCAATAGGTCCCCATAACGCTCGAGTAACTGCAAATTTAGCATACTTTCCTCCCCTACCATAATGAACAAAATATTAAGATATAGTGGAGAATACGACTCTCTCTTAACATCAAAAAAACCAAATTTATGAAAATTATCAAGCAACAACAATACAAACGAAATATTAACGATAGGCAGCCAGCAGATTGAGAGTAAAAAAATATACTTACTTGGGAACGATAATCACAGAAAATAACGATTATACTGCAGAAATAAGTGTGAGAATTGAAAAAGCACGTGCCAATTTCGTGACAATGAAAAAGATTTTGTACAGCAAAGATCTGACATTGGCCCTCAGAATAAGACTAATTATATATTATGTAAACAGTGTGCACTATGGAGCTGAATCATGGACATTAAACAGAAATGCAATAAATCGACTTAACGCGTTTGAAATGTGGACATTTAGAAGAGTGTTAAGGATTTCATGGGTAGATAGAGTCACGAAAATGGAAGTATTAAGGAGAATAGACAGGGAGAGGAAAATTGAAAACACAATAAAAGAGAGGAAATTGCAATATCTCGGACATGTGATGAGAGGCGAAAGATATAACATCTTGAGACTCATAATTCAAGGAAAAATAGAGGATAGAAAAAGCGTAGGAAGGAGGCGCGTTTCCTGGTTGAAGAACCTGAGAGAACTTGGTTGCAGCTCAAGGCAACTGTTCAGAACAGCTGCCTCGAAGGTCAGAATAGCCATGATGATTGCCAACCTTTGTCGCTGAGATGGCACTTAAAGAAGAAGAAATGTTTCTTTAAATTACCACCAATAGATACTAATTTCTGTTCTTTAAAAATGGCAAAACAAGAAATCTTACGTTATAATCGCATGCTTCTATCTAATATAACAGCTTATAGGAAATATTACCGAAGGTATTATTTCAATTTCTTATCCTGATCAACTAACAATCTATAATCTTAGCAAAATTGTAAACAACCTCGACACCACAATTGCTCAGTGGCGTTTCAATTAATTTTAGAGAATAATGTTCCGTAAATTATCTTCAATTATAGACAATAATATAAAAGGAGATAATGTTATTTTTTTAAGATATTTTATTTGTTTCAGTAATTCATGTTAGGGGAAAATTATTACTGGAAAAAGAACTTCTAGAACAGCCTTTCTGATATAGAAGGCCTTAAAAGTGTAGCGACGAATATACAGGGTGTCTGCGTAACTTGGAACCATATGGGAAACTTTTTTAATATCAATTTTACGAAAAAAAGTCATTAAGTACGAGAAAAACAATTTAAAATAATCTGCTATGCAGACGATTTAATAATATAAATACACCGCCAGAAAATTTAACGTTAATTTTATTGTGAACAAAAGGCAAAATGTATGGTTATGTTATAACAAAAAATCTACTAAGATGTAAATTAGAGCTGGAGAGTCAGATAATAGAACAAGTGATGGAGTAAATATCTAGGAATCACCAAAGCTCGAAACATAAGCGGCCACTAAGAGGAAGATCAAGTGAAAAGAGCAAACAAAGCCGCAGATTGTCCGAATGAAACAATCATCATCATTCTCTTTGGCTTATGCCTATGCGGGGTCGGCTTCCCTAATTGTATTTCTCCATACAATTCTATCTTGGGTCATATCAATATTAATCCCCTTTACCAACATGTCCTGCCTAATCGTCTCCCCCCACGTCTTCTTTGGTCTTCCTCTCCTACTCCTTCCACGAATCTGCACTTGAGCAATTCTTCGTATTGGGTGATTAGCGTCTCGACGTTGAACATGACCAAACCATCTCAACCTATGCTCTCTCATTTTGGCATCAATTGGTGCCACACCTAGACTTCCCCTAATATACTCATTTTTAATTTTATCCTTTTTTGTCACTCCACTCATCCGCATCTAAGCATTCTCATTTCCGCCACATGCATTCGTTGTTCCTCTTTCTTTTTCACTGCCCAACATTCAGTTCCGTACATCATAGCCGGTCTTATGGCTCTTTTATAGAATTTTCCCTTCAACTTAATTGGAATTTTCTTGTCACACAGCACACCACTCGCTTCCTCCCACTTCATCCATCCAGTACTAATTCTACTGCATGCATCTCCATATATTTCTCCATTACACTGTAATACCGATCCCAGGTACTTAAAACTATTGCTTTTTACAATCAGTTCACCATCCAAAGATACCATTTTATTTGTAGTAACTCCATCTTTAAATAAACATTGCAAATACTCTGTCTTTGTCCTACTAAGTTTTAAACATTTTTCCTCCAGAGCTTGTCTCCACTGTTCCAGTTTTTGTTCTAAGTCTCTTTCACTATTTCCTACTAACATAACATCATCAGCATACATTAAGCACCATGGAATGTTACCCTGTAGTTTCGCTGTTATCTGGTCCAAAACGAATGAGAATAAATACGGACTAAGCACCGAGCCTTGGTGCAATCCTACTTTCACATGAAATTTATCAGTCTCTCCCACACCTGTCCTAACACTAGTCGCTACTCCCTCATACATATCCCTCACAATCTTTACATATTCACCAGGGACTCCATTCTTATTGAGTGCCCAGCACAGTATCTCTCGAGGAACTCTATCATATGCTTTCTCAAGATCAATGAATACCATATGAGCGTTTGTTTCTTTACTCCTGTATTTTTCCATCAACTGCCTTATAATGAAATGTCCCAATGAAACAATGTGAAAAAATAAAAATATCACAAAAGAAACGAAAAGCAGAATTTACAAAACAGTCATCAAACCAATAATGACCTACTTACATGGCAGAAACACGATCTGATACAGAGAGAAGAAAGAGAATGCTAGAAACAGCAGAGATGAAAACCCTTCGAAAAATCGATGGTAAGACACTAGGGACAGAGCTAGAAGTACAGATATTCGACAGAGATGCAAGGTGAACAACATTAATAACTAGGTAATAAAAAACAGAAGAGTAGAATGGAACGACTACATAAGCCGAATGACGACCAATAGAGTAGTAAAGACGGCGAGAGACCGTTCCCCAATAGGAAGACGATCAGTGGGAAGACCACGAAAACGATGGAACGACAACTTACTAGAGGCACATTGAAAAAACGATAGAGTCATGTCTACAGAAAAAGAAGAAAAAAAAAAGAATATATTATTTTCAGACAAAGCTGACATGACAATCATAACATAATATATGAAGACAAAATAACGTATAATCAACTCATCCACATAATTCAGCAATTTACAGACTTAACGGTATTATTTAATTTAATTATTGAAACAGTAGCAAAGGTTTCCCTAACAAAACGACACTGAAACTCGACAAACTACAACAACTTGGAGTGGACTAGCTAATGGCGACGAGAGAAAGGTAATATCGAAACAATCGACCTCAGAACAGGTTGTGTATATACGTTGTTTCGCAACATCATCACAGCATTCACTACACTACGGATACATAACCTATATTTAAGTGGAACAAGTAAATTAATCTTGATTTACTTGCATTTTCAAGTATCTAATGTCTTTAAGAGGTTCGAGTTTATACAAACGAATCACAGCACGGTTATTAATTCTTGTAATTAGTTTTACCTACTTTTGATATTATAGAAGAGTTTAATTAATAGGCGCTCTGTAAATGTGAGGTATGATGAAATTTTACAATTTTCTCTTCATAAAACATGCTATATTATTGTGTAATACAATGCAATATTTTCAAAGATATCCCACTGATTAATATTTGAAAAGCGGTATTATTTATTTTAGCGTCTCTTTATGGGTACACGGCAGTAAACGCATCACCAATTAGCATAAATGCACTAATAGATACTACAATCTCACCACCGCAATTAAAGCAGGATTTTAAAATAGACCTGGAGAGATTTGCAAATGCTCTGCTTTTTACACTAAACTGTTGCACATTTACACTAACTCAAATGGTTTTGTCCTTATGAGCCTTCTCTTTAGTTCAGTGTTGTCAAGGAGTTGGATTAGCTCGACATTCACATAACTATGCAGCCTCTGCTCATGACTTGCAGCAGTTCTTTTGATTACTTCGGTCACACTTTCCATATCCAGGTCCTGGTGGATGTTGCTGTTATCGATATACCAAGGAGCATCAACAATGTTCCTTAGTACTTTATTTTGTAATCTCTGGATAATGTGTAGATTACTAATTTTTGGTAGAGTCCCAGAGTTGGTAACCATATACCCACAATGGCCTCAGTACCTATTTACTTGTAAATCGATAATTTATTGTGAATGGATAGTGTTAAATTTATTCCAATCAGCCAATACAATTATTTCTTATATCTAATATTAAGTTCCCCTTTTTTCTTTTTGACATGGACTTTCTAGCACAGCCTCGTGTCTAGGGTGATGCTTAAGTATTTTGCTGATGTTGCGGAAGGAACTTGGGCATCATTTATTCTAACTGGTAAAATTTTCTATTTTTTTTATTGTAAAGTTAGTGTGTGCAGATTTAGTCTCATTTAATTTGATTCGCCATTTTCTGGTCCATTTATGTATTGTATTTACTGATAGTTGCAGTTTATCAGTCGCTTCTTCACTAGTGTCTCCTATCGCTAGAATGGCTATATCATTCGCGAAGGTGGCACTAGTGTTTTGTTCTAGCTCTGGAATGTCACACGTATACAATGGGTATATGACCTGACCTAATAAGCTCCGTTGTGGCACGCCAGCTTGGTGTACACTTCTTCTTGCTTTACTCTGAAATATCTATTCCCAATGTATGATCTTACACAAAATTTTACTGTGTTGGACAGGAAGAAGCTCTAAAAAACGGATAATTAAATATAGGTAAAGCTAATTTTGCCACTAGAAAAATAAATTCCATACATAATGTGGAATTCGCACATCAGATTGTGTGATCATTCACAATCAAAATAGAAAAACTTCGGCTAATAGAGGTAGAAGCAAGACAAAGAATTGGGGATCCAAGGAAAATATCCAGAAGAGAATTAATCGTTATAAAATAGATTCAAAAACATCTGCCAACGTTATAAAAAAAGCTAGGAAAAAATGAAACTCTTTAAGCCAAATAATGAAAATACCTTTACTGTGGCCTAAATTCTCATCCACAAGTAAAAATAATTATCAAGTCAGTAATGTCTGTCCGCCATTATTATCTGAACACGTTTAGTTGCATAACATCCTCTTGTTTGAAAATTCGAATCTTAACGTCAGCTGCTAAAATCGTTTAGTGGAGGCTGGTTCTATTCTTATACTTGACCCAATATTGAACGTTTCTGCAAATCTTTATGTAAAGAACAATAAAAACTAATAAACGGAAAAGTATGTTAAGATTTTGTACGCTGTTGCCGAGAAATTAGAAACAAATTACACTTTAGTCTTGTAGATCTTTTAGTAAATCAAAAAAATTAGACAAAATTTATATTCTAATAATTTTTTTTTCAATAAGCTTCATTGTTTTGTGAATTAAATATTTGATTCAAAAACTTTAATGTCCCGAAGTGATTTTGAATTTCTTTTGAATAAAGTTAATCCATCAATTACAAAACAGACTACCAATATGAGAGAACCAATTTCTGGATCAACAAAACTTGCCTTAACCCTTGGATTGCCCCTTGCTTAGCTACTGGGGATTCATTCAAAACCTTAACACTTTAACTGCCAGGTAAATTCAGAGTAAATTTTGTACCGGGTCTTCTGGGCCAAATTATTTTTTTCATCTTAATTACTCTATTTGTGTTTGTTTTTAGCAAAAATCATAAAATTAGATTTGTTTTTTGGTTATTTTTGTAAAAATTGCTGTGTCCTCATTTGGTACACGCGGCCTGTGATTGTGAAATTGTTCCTGATGTCTAGTTGCAGGCCATGATCGAGTACCATAGATGGACACTTAAGGTGAAATAGTCCGCTATCTTAGGGAAGGTCCTAAAAGAAAACGTGCAGCCATTGTCGAGTACAATAACGCAAAAGCATTTGTGGACATGTCAGATCAAAAGACAGCTTACTCAAACTGCTTATGAAAATCTGTCAAATGGTACAGAGAAGTGGCATTTGAGATGATTACTGGTACTTCACTGGTGAATACTCTAATTATTTTCAATAACATCAACCAAAGAAAAATGTCAGTTAAAAAATATTCAAACAAAATGTGTGCATGCAACTTCTTCAAAGTAGTAATAATCTACTACTTCTTCCTGTACAAGTTCAAATCAAACATGAACTTACTCAAAATGCTTTGAACAAAAGAGGCAGATGCACGATTTGTTACAAAAAAACTCTGAACTCCATGGTCGAAATTATGCTGTAAAAAACAAAATGAATAACATGGGTATGCAACGGATGTGAAGACAGCCCTTTTATGTGCTTAGAATGTTTCTTTGCCAACCATGTTTTCACAAAAAAATAACTAAAACATGTACAATTAAATTTACTCTCAGTACCTAATTTTCTAGTTAAAAATACTGCATTCTATGTTACTTTTGATTATAATATGCTGTACTGTCATAAAAATAAGTTAATGTTCAGTTAATTTTCATTTTATTATCCTTTATACCTTTAAAAATTAAAAAAATTCCAGGATATTTTTAATTGTTATAGTTCTACGATAGACTCAATGATATTCCCATTTAAATACACGGTAAATCTGTACCAACCACGGACACATAGCTGAAACGCTGACAAAACCTGTGTCCAATATATGTACACATGGCATAGAACTAAAATTGCCTGTGTCCATATATGGTACACATGGCAGTTAAAGTGTTAAATGTATCTGTTTAGAATTTCAGATAGTTGCTTTGTACTATTCGTTACCATCACCACTGTACGCAGAGCTTTTGACACAACTATAATGTTAATTTAAAAAAGGGTTTACGAAAAAAACCTGATTGCTAAAAAAATAAATTAAGTGAAAAGAGAAAATTTTGTGCTGCCAAGCCAAATACAACACATAAAAATATCCCTTTATACCATGGTCTTACCCACCTATATCTGATATTAAAAATTCAAAGTGAGGGTAGTTAATTTAGAAATAATTGTATTAATCAAAATATTATTCCTTATGGTAGGGTAGCCCAAGAGGGGATTTTTGCAGTTACTCGAGCGCGTCAGATTTCTTGGGAAGATTCTGCGTCAGATGGGGAAAAATCTTGTACCCTGAAAATGTACCTCTACGATATTGTGGCTCTTAATGCAGGGGAGTTCGTTAAGGGGGGCCGAAAAAAAAACTATCCTTATAGAAAAACTCGAAATCGTCAGATTAGGATAAGGTAAGTTAAGTACATGTGTAATCTGTAACACATGTAACAATGTATATTTAAAAAATCGGACAGCTTGGATATTAGTGCACCCTATGTAACGCACCGCTGAATCTTATGTTTGTGCGTCACAGTGTTGCCATGCCATTTCTTTCATAATTTCCAATGAATGTTAAATGTACCTACAAGAATAATAGAATAAGAACGTTTACTTCTCCGTCATTATACTAGCTAGAATGACAAGTGAGGTGTCAAATGAAAGCTTATAATCCAAGAATAGTACTAAAGGTGAGAAATTAGACCTAGATTGTCTGTCCCTAAAAAAATAAGCGTTATATTGGGGATTTCTAATGTCGACATTAAAAGTTGCACTATTTTTTTTTTCTATAAAACATTTTGATCTAAAACTTACCAGAAAACTTCTTTGAACTCTCTACTTTCAAATAAACGTGATTAAGAAGCTAAATTATAAACTTAGTCAGACAACTTTTGCGATTAAACTTTGAAATGCACAAATCCGCACCTTTTTCTTGGAAAAATTCATAACCTTTATCATGATAAGAATAAAAACTTGAAGCAAGTACCTTTGTCTTCAGAAATGTTAGAGCTATATACTGTAAAAATTTCAGAAAAAAAATATTAAAATGGAACAGAGTTGTAGCGAGGTAAACGCAACAAACGTGATTTCATTTTTTTTATTTTTAGGTTAAAATTGCGATTTTGACAATGTTCTCCCATATAAAATTCAAAATAAACCTCATTTTCGTTTTCAGCACCCTCGAAAATATAAAGTATGAATAAAATTAGCCATTCACCCCTCCGTGGTCAGTATCTCGAAAACTAAGCGCTTTTTTGAGGGTGTCCCGCTCGTGTATAATATCACAAAAAATTAACGTGATAGTATGAAAAAATAGAGGACACGGCAACGGTGTTACAAGTGATGGTCGGATCCAATGCCAAAATCTACACAGACATATTAGGGTGCACTAATATCCAAGATGTCCAAAAAATCTGACGATTTGAGCGGGGCGTAAGGAAATGGGTGTCCCAAAGTTTCACAAGAAAAAAGCGAATATTTTGCGAAATGAATGACCGATTGAAAAACTAAAAAATACGTGCTCAATATTTTTCAAAAAGCTATCGAATAATACCAAACACGACTTCCCACGGAGAGGGGTGGGGGGTAAATTTTAAATTTTAAATACAAATCCCGCGATATTTCGCGAAATGAACATCAGATCGAAAAACTGAAAAATACACACAATACACTTAAACAATATTTTTAAAAAATCTATCGAATGGCACCAAACACGATCCCCCACGGATGTTGTGTGGGGGTTACTTTAAAATCTTAAATGGGAGCCCCATTTTTTATTGCAGATTTGGATTCCTTACATAAAAATAAGTATCTTTTATTCGAGACATTTTTCGAATTATGGATAGATAGCGCTATAATCTAAAAAAACGATTGTTGGAAATGGAAAATTAAATTAAAAATGGAAAGTCCCTACTAAAATGGAAAACTTTACTTTAACTTTTTTTGGTTTTAGGACCTACTCTTCACAACCCAATAGGTCCCCATAACGCTCGAGTGACTGCACATTTAGCATACTTTGCTCTCCTACCAATAACAATTCAGCTCTCCCCGCGGAAACGAGATGTAGTCGCAGAAGCAGAAAAATGCATAAAAGAAATAAACAAATTGACTTAATTTCTATACCCACTATTCGGCAATTCGTATCAGCGATATTGGGCAATATGGAATATATGGGCCATTCCGCGAACATACGCCTGTTTTGGATTACTTCGACAACGAATATTTTACTGTGTAACATAAGAAGTACGAAAGTAAATGGCGCTAATAATTATTCCAATAAACAACAATGTAATTTGCAATTTACTTTCGTTCTTCTTATTTTGCACAGTAAAATATTCGTTGTCGAAGTAATTCAAAACAGGCGTATGTTCGTGGAATAGGGTATAATATAGAACAATTAGAAGAAAGTTTGTCTAAACAATTAATTGCCGCATTTTTTTGAAATTGCTCCATATCGCTCCAGTAATTACCTACTCCAGATTGATCCATTCGTGTTGTCGAGCAATAATTTATTATTGCCCAAAAAATTTCCCGTATATACGTTCACCGTTAAGAGACTATTTTAGATTAATAATGGTCTTTAGCAACACTAACACACAAATTTGATTTATTCTCATTACAACATACGTTGTTAATATTTAAAATTTGAAGTACATATTCCTCTTTATTATCAAAGTAGGCGTTGCACAGGCGCGGCGTTGCCACCGCGCCGGGTCAACATTGCCAGGAATTTGTGTCAAATCGTGTTTTGATGACCGCGATATGAAATGAAGAAATTAAGTTGTAACAGTTTCCTAAGAGCGTTGTTTTCGTCTCCTAACACAATGTCATATGGATTTTTTTGCCTTATTCTCGGAATACATTAATTATTCTAATGCGTAATAATTGTTGTTTTGATGTTGTAATGTGGGGATACACAAATATTTAGTTTGCGAATAAATTGGTTCGGTAAAATAAATATTATGACTATGACGTATTATATTCCTAGAAAAATAGTAAAAGTTGTTTTTTTTATCAATTTTATAAATATGTAAATTATTGTACATATTATACAACGCTATCAAACCACGATAGTATAAACTATAAACTAACAAATTAAATAATTTGAAATGTAAAAGAGTGTTCTGTTCGTCATAGTTTTATTTTCTTTGAGAAGTCGGCTTTTCTCAAATCTTTTTCCAGAACTTCCACTCTACAATCATATAACTCCTTTATGTTACTTTATACCTACTATCCTTTTACTTTGTCTTTGTCATATACACATTAATAACTTATTTTTAACAGTCGAACTGCTACCGGAGTATATTTTACAATAACAGGCAAATCAGATATAAAAATAAAAAGCTACCACTATCAAAATATCTTCTTCTCCAAGTAACATCTCCGTGACGGAGGTCGGCAATCATCATAGCTATTCGGACTTTAGAGACGGCTGCTCTGAACAGTTTATTTGATGTAGATCATTCTCTCGGGTTGCACAGCCATGCTTCTTTTTCCTTGAATCTTTCTCTGCATAATCAGTGGGAGCAAGATGTATCTCTCTCCACGTGTAATATGTCTGAAATATTCCAATTTTCTTGTTTTGATTGTATTTAAGATATCCATTTCTATAAATAAAACAAAAATTTGGACTACTTTTCTCTCTTCCATAAAACTGAAGTTATGATCCCGCATCCAGTGAAAACAACAAAATCAAGAATATTATTAGATCAGTTTTGAACTGCTACAGTGATGACACAGTTATCTTATACATATGTTACGGTCAATGTGATAAGTCCGGTCTGTATTAATAATAACCGGTAAATATTAATAGTAACCTTAGCAGTTGGTCAATGTGATTAATAATGCCTTTATAATTAGATTAACCGGTTATTATTAATAACACCCTAACAGCTCTGGTAAATGTAATAAAAGCGCATTTTGGGCTTCGCTACTGTTTATTTATGAAACTTGGTAATAAAGTTAAACACTTAAACAGAACTTATTAATCAAAAAACCTAACTAGACATGTATTTGGTAACAAACAAGTAATAATAGACTTGTATTTGGTAACAAAGTTAAAACACTTAAACAACATTTATCAACCAAGAAAACCTATTTAACTACCTAGACTTGTATTTGGTAACAAAGTTGAAACACTTAAACAACATTTATCAATAAAAAAACCTAACTAGACATGTAATGAGTAAAAAACAGTTAAAAAAATTTCAATGTGTTTTAAATGTATTCATTTTTTTGGAATCCTGAGAAAACTAATAAGTATGTATTTTTAAAAAATTTAAACGTAGAATGAAAGATTACGTTATTACCGAGGGCCTCAAGTCCATCAGAATAAATGAAAAGTTTCTTTTGAATGAAATATTTGCAATTAAAAATAACTGTAACTTATTAAAATAAACATTATAGAAGTTTTCAGGGACTTTCGGCCCTCGGTAATCATGAAGTCTTTCATTCTGCCTTTAAATTTTTCAAAAATATTTATTAGTTTTCTTAGGATTCAAAAAAAAATAAATACATTTAAAGCACATTGAACATTTTGTCAGGCGACATTTTGCGCCTATGCCCTTAAACAAAATTATCAATCAAAAATCCTAACTAGACATGTAATAAGTATTAACAAACTCGTATTTTGGCAATACATTTAGACAATTAAACAGAACTTATGAATCAAAAAACCTAACTATACTAAATTTGCAATCAAGATGCAGTAGAAAGTTATAAACCAAGACACGTTAAATACAACTAGGAGCACTGCCGAATCATAATTTACAATGTATAAACTTTGGAAATCATGATTTGGGATTTACAATGTATATGGGTATTGTAAATTATGATTCAGGAGTACTCCTAGTAGCATTTAACGTGTCTTGGTTTGTTTATTTCTACTGCATCTTGATTGTAAATTTAGTATAGACATGTAATAAGTAAAAACAGACTAGTATCTGGTAATAAAATTAAAACACTTAAAATTTATCACTCAAAAATCCCAACTAGACATGTATTAAGTAAAAACAGATCCGTATTTTGGTAATAAATTTAATCACTTAAACAGAACTTGTCAATCAAAAAACCTAACTGGACATGTTTTAAGTAAAAACAGTCTAGTATTTGATAATAAAATTAAAACACTTAAACAGAACCTATCAATAAAAACACCTAACTAGACATGTAATAAGTAAAAACACAAAAACATACTCGTATCAGGTATGTTAAATATTTAAACATAAAGGACCTCGCAGAAACCTTATGGGAAATGGCTCTCTGTCAAATGCTCTGAAACTTTGTGTTCTAGTAGTCCTTGATGTGTAGAACAAAAGACTTAATGGGCGCATAGCTCCAAAAAATCATTGTTTTAAGATATAAGCCTTTCATTCTCATTTATTTCGTACCTACACCACTGGTAAAATGGTGATTCTTTATGTTACTTTTAATTTTACATGTAATTTTTTCTCATTTTATAACTTAAACATGTAATTTTAATTATGTAATAAGGTACATTGAAGCGTTAATTTTCAAATTATTAACCGTTTAAGAGGCACTATCTAAGAATAAAGGAGTATTTATTGAATTTTCATCTACGCACACATAACAGAAATATTTATGTACCTGTGAAATGTAACTCACACTTCATTCCTTCTGCTGTTGCTTTTGCAACCGTAAGTCGAACACATCACCATTTTAAAGAGTTAAAAAAATTGCTAGTAGAAATCGCACAAAAATCATTAATAAAACAAGTGGTGTCAAACCTCAGATGAGAACCAACCGTGGCTTCACTTTTGCTTGAAGGACAGATAGCGCATTACCTCTCCTGAGAAGACTCCCAGGAAGCATTCTCCCTACTAAGCTAAGAACTAAGAACTTATTGGTATTCAACATTTATCACGTTTACCGTTTGAATACAAGATTTATTAATAATAACCGGTCAATATGATTATTTCTGGTATATTTATTACTTTTACCTAGCTATTCGGGTTGTATTAATAGTAACCGGTAATTATTAATAATTCCAATTTAATCATATTTACCGTAACATATACTATTGTGTTTTCAATTTATCAATCAAAAGCAAAATGAAATTTAAATTAAATTTTTTTTAAATAACGCGGGCACATAAATTTAATACACCCTGTATATTGAGCTGTAAATATTTATTAGAATTTAGTTTGGATGTAAGTGGATTTCTCTTTTAATGAGCTTTCCGATGAACCATTAAATACTTTTGTGAATAATTAAAGTGAAAAGGACGATGTATTTAGATTTAAAATGGAAATAGATTGTTTATTACGAGAACTATAGAATCCACAGGTAGATGTAATTATCACTTTCTAGAAAAGGTGGTTTAAAAGAAAGTTTGGAATGTTAATATCTTTGTTTCAACCCGAGTAAATATTATAGGGTTCTCCGAAAGTAATTAGGATGGTCGGAATAATTTTGAAAATGACTGTTTGTTTGTCGAATGGAAAAGTCGATGTTTCTGATTCTTGGCAATGTGGAAGGGGAAAAGTGGATTGGATGATTGAGAGAGTTTGAAAAAGAAGTCATTATGTTTTTGGCATCGCTGAAGAGCAGTTCGACGTTTTTTGTGGATAGATAGTTGGCAAGTACCAGTGGCTGTTTGATAGTGGAGAATAGTGTTGAAAAGTGGAACGAGAGACAGATCAAATTGAGACGAAATACCTCTTTGATTCTGTATTATTGTGAGAAGGAGAGCAGAGAATTTTTGGAGTTTTGTTTGAATCGAGTACGTGTCAAAAGAGGCCCGGCTTGTTGGAGAATTGGTGCTGGTATGCTGATAGTTTTGAAGCTGGAGAACGGAGAGGGCTTTGATGAGTAGCCTTTAACATAGTCAACGAGGGAGAGCTGTTTTGGGTCACGAGAAGACATCAGAGTGAGTGAAGCAAAAGGTCAGTCAACTTATGTGAAAGATATTTTTATGTTTGGAAACTAAAATTTTGAGTAAAAGGCATATGAATTAAAATTCCAATATTTCTAAAAGTAAATATGAAGTATAGCTAATCTTGCGAATACATAAATTTGTTTTGTTTAGTTTGTTTTACCAAAGTCATCGGGAACAAACCGATAAATTGTTTTTTTTAACTATAATAAATTTAAGTGGTAAAGATTTCATTCGGACATCTGTGTCCACAGGTTTTAGATTTGATAGATTTTAGAGTATTGATTTTGATAAATAAAAGACAATTCTGTATGTTTTATTTTAATATTTTGCTTTATTTCTTTTCCCTATTTTATCCCGATTAGGATCAACTAAGAGATACTGAACCCACGAGAGAAGATAAGTATAACGTGAGATAGTTTAGATTTTTTTTAATAGTATAAAAAGGCACCCTGAGATTTTTTATTCATTTTTATGTATGATTTGCGACAATTAAATAATTAATCAAATAAATAATAATTAATATAAAATTAATAAGAAGCAGATCATGACAATACCATATGCATCTAAATCCATAGAAGAAACTGGCTGTGCTTATTTTTTTCTTTCAGGAGGTTCCGAATTCAAGTACATACATACAAACTTACCAATGAGTTTTCAATTTTCTCGGCGGATTCATTAGCCATTCTCGAAGCGTTGAAACATGTTAAAAACTCTTATATTAAAAAAAACGTTAAATTCTTTCAGATTGCGTTTCAGTTTTACAGAGCATAAAAAATACTGTTTTTTCAAAACATTTAGTAATCCTTATACATTTTTAATACAATATCAGTTAAAGCATTTAACAGACGGCTTCGACATAACATTTATTTGGGTTAAATGCACATATTGGACTCAAAGATAATGAATAGTAGAGTATTTAGCTAAGACCAATGTAACATCAGGCACTTTATTGTCAAATTCTTTAATGTGTATTTAATTAAAAAAGAAATAGATATTTCGGGTTTTTTCATTAGCTCAATCAATAGTTTCAAATGAACGTGATAAGTGTACCCTTTTAACAAAACATACTACAGATAATTCTGTTTATTGAAAACAAGTAGGAAAAACCAATATGTACTTTAAAAATATCACGTTTTTACAAGAAGAAT